>NW_019211457.1:41594577-41642248 GCF_002443255.2 Varroa destructor
AACTGCACTGATATCGAACGTCATTCCGAACGATAGATATACCTGCTTAGGTAGGGACAACACTGTTCCGACAAGCTCCGAACTAAACATTTCTGCCCACTGTGGGCTAAGTTTTAAGCGACAACGGCCCTATCTAAGAAAGTTGACGTCTAGAGGAGTCACCTCACAGCGCATTCACTGGTTACCCCGACAGACAGACAGACAGACAGACAGACAGACAGGAGCGGTCGGCCTTGATGGGAGTTCATGCTAGAAAAAAGGAATTGAGCATTTTTTTCACTGCATCAATCTCGTAATTTTAGGACAAAAACATCGTTCAAATGTCTTGTTAAAGCGATGATACGTCTCTAGGTATTTGAAGTTGTTTTGATTCTTTCGCCTTGGATTAACTATTATCGTAAGCGGTTCTCGAAGCCATTTTATCTGCCAGAGAAGCTATCGGCTTTCAGTGTACTTTAATGTTTGAAAAGTATCCAAATTTGTACAGTTATGCCCCAGTGCTTCATGAATCTCATTGAAGAATGTAGATCATATTAAGAGAAATTCTGTTTTGTGGCAGACCTTACAATTGTGCTAAAATCGAAAAACCTCAAATTCAAGTCTAACCCCATTGACTTGTGTCAAAGACGTATAAGGAGGTGCTTTTATATCCCGAAAAAATTAATCGTTTGGCTGGTACGCCGACTGTCCACAATCTTACTTCTAATTTTTTCTAAACAGATCTAAAAGAAACTCAATATATATTCTCATGATACAAAGGACAACATTTTTTTTTTTCATTGTTAATATAAATTTATTCGATTAAGCCTCGTCGTTTGGACGCCTTGGTCCTTAAGTTAAGCGGGTTGTACAATGCGATTATCAAGAAACAAGCATTTTGTCTATCGCCTTTATTTGATCATGACAGTTGTCCTGTCGTCTGTTGACGTTGTCTATTTAGCTTTGCCTATTGTTGATAAGCGGCTTCTGTGTTGGTACTATTGGCGCCTGTTTGTTCATGGTCCTGTTCGTGCATGATCGTCAGCAGTGTATGTTTCCATCGTACTCTCGCCGCGGACCAGACCTTCTGTCGCGTACCATTACATTTTCATATAATAAGATAATTCATGATTATTTTACTTACTATAAGTAAATCCTGCTAGGCAAACAAAATTATAAAGTATACCCTACGTCTTCATACATTTCGACGTCAGAATGGATAGTATTTATTATGTGTTTGCGAATCTCCGGTTTATTACTGTCGATATTGACAAGTAGTTTACGATGGCACCAAAATAACCAAGCACCGCTCGTTTCATCATAAAGTTACGCGTAGCATCACTATTACTGCTATTTTCTTAACTATAATCCAATAAAACGATCGTAAGTGCGCGGCTGTTGAAATGGTAACATGAAAAATTATCATCAATATCATTATTATTACAATTATATAATGTATATAAGACGGGAATGTCATAGGGAGTGCTCTTCCAACATCCCAATCCATCAAGTGCCTCCTATCGACCGTCGCGCGCTTCCTATACACTCAACTCTCATCTGATCTTCATCTGTATAGCATATTATTAGAAGAAGTCCTTCGAAGAGGTGTTTGCCAAAATCAAGTATCATGGTCTCGACTAGTGTTATTATACGCCTTCGTCTTCGTGAGCGCTTAGCCCTTGACACGTCAAGCTTCGTGTAATCTTGATCTTCGTATATTGATGTTTAAGTAAAAGGCGTTTATCAATCAAAATAGATATGATCAGTGAGCAAATACAGCATTAGTTTACATGCGGACACTGGATTTTCCTCGGAGAATATTTTCAAAAGAAGTAAAACTTACCATCGTCTTGTTTTCAAATTATAGTTTTTTTTTCGAAAGTCTGAACGTGCCCGAAATCCCCATCGCTCGCAGGCTCCTGGAGAAAGCGATTGAGCAAGGGAGCTTTCGTTCCGCCATTGATTCCAATAAAAAGTCGATTCTACACTGCCGGCGGAGATCGAGGTGGAGCCCAACCTTTCGGAGTAGGTCCGACTTCGGCCTGGTCTTCGTTTAACGTATCGGGATGTCCGGTAGAATTGCTTCATCTGTCACTTTTCTCTCGGATCTCCTCTCGTAATTACGGTTCGCATCGCACTTCCTTCCTTTCTCTCATTTTCAATCAGAAACCATTATCGTGGCCGTTCGCGGAAGCCTTGCTTGCTGGTTTGCTTTTGCCCTGCTACGCCACTGTACATTCTCTCTTTCATCTATCTTTCACGCGACACATAATGCTTCCTTATCTTCTGCCCCTGCTAGCTAGCTAGCTAGCTAGCTAGCTAGCGAAAACAATCTCTAGGCTCAGTGTGCTAGTCCGATGTATATATACGTGTATATATATACCCCCTTTCGTTTCCATATGCGTATATGGACCCTAACCTCACTACCGTCCCATTTTTCTACATTAAAGCTAAACATGAGGGTCTATATCTCTTTCACACTCCGTATCCATTCGTATCGAGGTGGATCAACCGAGCTGCATTTCTCCGTTCTAGCGTTGGCCAGATGTAGCATATCTTTCTGGCTTTAATAAATTATGTTAAGGTGATTTTCTTAACAGAATTTTCCGTTACCAATCCCAACTCGACCTCGCAAGTCAAGTTAACTCTACGACGGACTGTGTCCACCGGGCTGATGAACGTCGTCTCGTTCGATAGGTCCTGACGGATTTGCACTTCCAGTTCGTAATTGTACTTACTGTCATCGTTAAAATGGTCATCCGTTAATGCATTGTCACAATCATAGATCTCGTGTTGTTCGTGTAACTGTTAAAACTTCCGCAATTAAGGTAATGTAAGCTTCATCCTATGAGTGAATGCGTAGTCATCTTTTATCGAACGCCATCCAAAATGGTAAGCAGAACATTGTTTGTTGTTTGTTGTTGTTGTTGTTGTTGTTGTTGTTGTTGTTGTTGTTGTACAGTGGAAAGGCTGGAGGAGAAAGTGGATTTGGGTGTTATCACAGAGCTTACTTGTTACAGCTTCGCCGAAGTAATGACGCCCCTAAGAACCCGATCACACTTTGTTACCAGCACCCATTCGGTCCTGACGAGGGGGCTAGTATATCAGTTTATCTATAGGTGGCGTTAGCGTACACTTGTGTGGGTCTGTTATTGTTTCTTTTACTGTCTTTCTCGCTCTACCTCTATAAGTGAAAAAGCTATATTCGTTGCCACCGAAATGGCGTTATCGTCCTGAGCGTACGATTTCGGTTTGGCTTATTACTCTACACCTAAGCGAACTTTTTGCGCATGTGTTTAATGGTTACTTATAATTAGTTTTCGTATTATCCATACTACTATTAATATGTTATTGTTGGCATCTCTATTTTTGCTGCTGTCTGTGCGTGCGGGTTTGTCAAATGTTTTGGAGTACGATGCCAGCCGGGCTGTCCCCAGTCTACGGGAGGATGGTAGCTGTTAGCAGCAGGTAATTCATTGAAAGGAACTGATGCAATTAGCGCCAGCCTTTTTCGCGGGCCTGTAAGTCGCTCTTCTGGCGGGTCATCGAGGGCGTTCTGCGCGTCGGAATGCGGGTGCCTGTAGCCGATGAGGCGCTTGGCGTGCGGCGACGAAAGCCTTCCAAGCTTTCGGTCGACAGGTCGCTGTTGGCCCTGCTGGCAGGACGCGACGAGGGACGACTGCCGCCTAGGCCTAATGCAAAGACATGCCAGTTAATCAAGGAATTAATTTCGATTCGATTTAAGCCTTTGTTGCAAACCAAGCCTAAGACATTGAACAAACCCATTTGATATCTATTATTGTTGTTTGATATCAGTACAGGTATCATCGTTATCTTCATTATTATACTACTAGTTGGTATGACCGTGTTGCACCGACTTGGAGTAAGGCGTGATTGAGAAGTCCTTGGTCTCGAACCGAGGGGTGTCGAGCGCTCCGACTCAAGATCGGCTGCGAGCTTGCGCTGCGTGCTCAGAGGAATGCTTTTCTCCGTCTTTTCACGAACCTATTCAACCCGTTTACATACAACAAGAACTCAGAACTGAGCAAATCCTACTACTAATAGTTAACTTAATTAACGGCAGCGACATGCCGTTAAATGTTCGTATGCAAAATTAGATGTTGTGCGACGCATGCAGGAACTATTCGTGCAATACACGTAAACAATGTGTTTGGCTTAACAAAAATCCTGTGTGTATTCAAATACTTTTTATGGTGTTTCGTTGGATCTAATTGTGACGACGTCAAACAGAACCTCTTCAAATGAAAATACGTCACGAACGATATCTCGCTGAAATAGATCTGTGGGTTAACAATCGTATCTGTATGTGCACAATGGACATGATAGATAGATCTCTGTTTTTACACAAAATAGAACTATGCTTGCCTAAGCGAAATGTTAGTATTATCACCGCCGACTGTCTATTGAAAGCCAAAAGAACTGAAATGTAACTTTTGGGTTAATGCACCAATCAAAGGTGGACCCGTTGCTAACTATCCAGATTAGACTTGCCGGCTTCAGTTTTTAGCTTAAGATTAGATCATGATGCCATTTTAAACCGCGTAAAACTTAGAATGTGTCTCTCTGTGAGGAAATTTTTTGCCTAACCGAACTAAAAATGGAAAACAAGGAAATCAACACAAATGTCACGTTCTACGATCCCTGAGATAAACTATCCCGGGAAATAACTCAGGACCATGATGATGATGACATGGGAATGGTACGCAGGCAGTGGTACACATTAGCTGAGATCAGCGAACTTGGTCCAGTGCTCCAGCTAATGGGATTATGATCCATACCATACTCATCGGAACGGGTATCCTGGACTTGGAAGCGGAAGTGGCTGCAATTGCGCCCGCGGCAGGTGGCGCTACCCTTGATTCTGGGCTCTTCGAACTTCTTGTTGATGCTGTACCTCCACCAGGTTGCGGTGCTGGCAATGAGCCGAGCTGATGGCTGAAGCCGCGTCCTTGCGGCCCCTTACTGCCCGCCGGAATCGAACCGCCTTGTTGTTGGCCGTGGGTAACGGCGCATCCAACTGATGAGCTTGTGGCGGAACTGCTGTTTGCTGTGTCCTGTGAGTGTGTGGAATGTACCGAGTGGACACTGGGCGCCGATCCGGGCCTCGACAGAATCGACTGAGCCCGGCTGCTTGGGTTTTCCTCGATGTCAGCCATGTGAAGCGTGGTACGTACGGGGAGGCACCGGGTCAGACCTAATGCGCCTGACGAACCAAGCCAGATCAGGTCAGTCACCAGCGTATGAGACGCCGGAACGTAACGTGTATAACGGAAAGATGCATGGTTCGTCTGAGACGTCGTTAGACTACTAACCGCCTATGAAAGTTTATCGCAAATTCTATGGATTCATTTGCAAATCTCGTTACAGACTTGTACGTATTTAGCTGCGTGACAGTTCCTTCTGATGCCTAACCAAATTTCTGTGACCTTTACAAAGCGAGAAACGCTTCTCCCGCTTCAACAACTATCCGCTTCGCAAATAGACTGTGCGATCTGCACTTAGTGAACTATTTGTGTGTTTGCAGTGATAATATCGTTGAAATCAGTATATCTTATTATTACTACAAATGAATGTAATTGTGGATTAAGAGTCGTAACGATGGGTGTTGAACCAAAGAGGTAGGCGCATGCAGTGGGAAGTTTTCGATTGTGTTGGTGCAGCCGATGACCCGTTTTAATACTTATTCAACGGCCACTTACCGACCGAAAATACGCCGGGCTGAGAGGTAACCTAGATAGTTGGTCTAAACAAACAAAAGCAAGCTTGGATTACCATCAAAAGCGTTAACGTAGCGAACGACATGAACTAAATACAAGGCCACTTAATCTTTTGCTAGACAACTATATCTACTGAGAACAATACAAGACTTCCGTGATGCTTAGATATATAATTCTAGCTATTTGTCCCACAATGGCCATATTACTGTCACCAGAAAGTATGGCGTGTAGAACAAGTCTGACGCATTTATTGAGCGAGTTCAGCATACGATAGGTTTGTGCTATAAGTGCTGTGCACGTGGGATGTGACTATTTAGTTTACATATTACAGTATCATGCGGGATATGAGTTAGGTTAGTGGCGAATTACTGCTGTGTTGCAAATCAGTCAGTACATTTTCAATCGCCTATACTGCTGCCTGTCTGCCTGCCTGCCTGCCTGCCTGCCTGCCTGCATGGCGTTGCAAACAGGCAAGGCGATTTGACCCACCTTGGTGATCGGCCCCTGGGTCGGCAAACCGCCAGGACCCTTGCCGAACGACGAAGGACCCTTGCTCTTGAATGCGGCCATCGATTGACTGACTCCATCGGCCAGGATGAACTGCTCTCGCAGCTCCACGTTCGTGCGACCCTTGGCTGTGTAAGATGCACGTCGTGCATGGGAATTGGGGTAGAGGGAGGGATTTAGAAACGTGCAACACACGCCGTCAAAAAAATATCATGCACTCCAGTCTAATGACTACGATGAGCAGACGCATCGTCGTGTTATCATAACAAAAACCAAGTGCTTGGACCACAAGACAAAGTAAGGTTACTCGTTGCCATAAAGATCAAACTTGATCCAAAAGTACGTGATATTATAACAGAAATAATAACATCATAAACATTGCATTGTACTTGCGATGCTCGCGTATCGCAATTAGCAGAAACTACAAAGATATTCAAACGTATCAATGGTGAAACTCTCGAAACGATTCATGAGTCTTATCAGAAACAGCTAAACAACAACTGTGAGTTACAGAATATCTGTAGCAGGACGGTCAATGAAACGTTTCTTAGCAAACACGCTCAGAAGCAAGCTAATTATAGTTGGATTTTAATTTAACAATTGGGATGCTGTCGACAAATAGGTTAAAGAGGAGCAACCCTACGTATAGCCGAAGGGGATGCAGATGCCATCTATTATTATTACATTTATCTGTTTCCGTAATAATAGGACTCAAAATCATTGAAGTTAGGCAAAAACATGAAAAATTATCAATACTAGTAGCAACAAAACAAAGGAACGCTCGATACGTACGACGGAATCATTTCCGAGGAGGGGAAGCTGTCACAAAGGAACAAAACAAACATAGCGAGTATGCCTATCGTCGTACAGTGCAATACACACACGGGCCAATCTTTATTGATCGCGATAAACGAACAACGCTACGGTCCGAACCGCAAACATAACGATAGGACCCGCGGTGTAACTGTGTTTAAGTCTATTATGTGACCGCGTAGATGTCGATGTATGTGTGCCGTCCGTAATAGCGTGAGTTCGTTGTACTTCGTCTAGATTTGTTGTAGTTCTTATCATTGCTCTTATTTTCTCTCGTTGATTGTACCATGGTCAGCCGATTTGTGGCGCTACACTCAAAACCCGTTCGTTAAAAATTGATCGACAAAGTTTCGACAGACCAGCCTGTCGTTGGACCTTTGATGTCCATTGATTACAACGGGAAAAGTCATTGGTTGCCGTGGCCAGCGCTAAATGCATGTGTCAATAAGGGCAACATTTAGGCCTCGGTGAGGTATTCAAGCCATTCAACTTAGATGAAGTACGATTAACAGGTTTAATACTATGATTCTCTAGCTGTGCTGATATTGTTACTAATAAAGTAGTCGTCTGTTTGTGGATGTAGGTATATGGATCTGTTGACATATAGAGAGAGGCCATGGCCTTACTTAATTTTTGCCTCTCGGTGGTGCGACGTAGAATTACATGTGAGAGTCATTTCTTCGAGGTGATGGGTTCATTTCAGAAGGCAACTCACTATGGGGCACTTGAAGAGCAAACGGTTTGGTTACAGATTGGTATCGCTCAATGATGAGCTTGGTTAATAGCAACGCGCCTTCGCGATTGCCTGCGACATCTTTATTTTGTTCGAGCGTGTTAGATCACGGCAAAGGAAATTACCAGGTAGGTAGACAAGGATGAGATGAAAAGAACATATAGTACGTGAGCATGATTCGTCACCGTCAGTGAAACACGATAACTGCCCTTCACCAAGTGAACTTTGAGGTACCGTAACCGCTTTTTTCTAATGGATGATTTTGTGCACTGCTCGCTGAATTGATGCCGACTTTTGCTGTGCGACAGAATACAGACTGTCGTCTTCTCTAATTTCTTTTTGTAATAACTATTGCTTCGTAGCCAGCCGATGGGTATCTGATTGACGTACCTAGCTATGAAAACTGAACACCATTAGCGCACATATCCAAACAATGATGATCTGTGAGCTCAAACAGCACAGATTTCATAGGTGACAGGTAAACAGATAATTTTTAGGACATAATCGTTATGGTTTTGCGCACTGGGACACTGGCTAAAGAAATTATTTTTTTGATGAATGAAGTTTAAGTCACTCACCTCTGCAAGGGTCGTTCTTAACGAGAAACTCCTCGAGAGCGACCCAGCCTCCTCCGACTCGCACCATGACAGTGGAACGAAGGATCCGCACAAGACGAAGTTTCTGAGATTCTCCGAACTATAAACAAGAAATGAAACATCGTGTTAGCACACTTACGTGACCCATAACTAGCAATCATCAGCTATATAACGGACAACGCTCGTTCCGGTTTTCACTGTAGCCGATCTGCAGAAGGTAAACGTATTGGCAACAACGAGAAAGACACTATTTTTAGGTTACGTACTCTATATTTGCCTTCTCCAACTTGGAAGACTTTGAAGCGGTGGACGCAGGTACACTTGGCGACCTGTCTCTGCACCTCGTCCTGGATTTTCTCTGCCTCAGTCAGTGGGCGATTCTGTGGACCATAATTCGATATGTAAGTACAATGGGCAAGACGCACAGCATCAAACAACGACCGCTTATTCATTTAGGCATAAATATGTTTTGCAGCATTTAGAGCCTAAGCTGGTGAAACGATCATTCAACGGTCGATTTCATAAACGAAGATAAATAATGTCTGATAGTCGATTTTGAGAAAACGTCATCTATAATGATCCAATTGTCCTGTCGACACGACGACAATAAACTATGTTATAAAACATAACAGGACACACACGCACACACATACCCATACACAGAAATAGGAAAAAAAAAAAAAACATCGAATCAACCAACGTTTCACTGAAAAGTTGAAAATCACTCATCGACACAAGCGTTCGACTAGAGGGCTAAGTGGGGTAGACATGAACTCAGAAATCGGCAGAAGCTTGCAAATATGGGGTGCGATGCCGGTTAGACTTTACAGTATGTGCAAGGACGTTGTTTTGCCCGAAGTCAAAGTTACTCATTTGTTCTAGAAAGGCGTGTGGGATAGTAGGGTGGGAAAAATTTGGAAGATGAGGAACAAGCCTAATAAGGATGGAGGAAAACATAGAAAATTTTAACCAAGCTAGCATCAGATCATTTTGCTAGCTCGAAATAAGCTCAGAGAAGCAAGATGGACTATATAAAGAATGTGCAGTGCGAGCGCCAATGGCTGGTGCAAAAGTGGCCCCTCGAACCTCCTCGACACACACTTACCGTTCGTGGACCATGCACCGCACATTGCTTACAGGTCGAATTAAAAAGGATAACACCGTTAGACTAGACAGCTGATAAAATGCCCCCAGTTATACCAATAATAGTGACGATACTAGCAATAGTGATCATAAAACACCTCACCATCGATTAACAACAAGTAACCAAGATTACCATTATCGTCTGTAGATCATCATGCACGGTAACAAAACATATACTATGCAAATTTTACATGCTTATTATTATGATTACCAAATTTAATCATACTGCGTCCGCTCTGTTATTAAATTCGATACTTCGATGCTATAGTGATCTACAGATTTGACCTTCACACGGGTAAAGATAAGAGATCTAAGACAAATCTTGACATTAAAAATGAAAACGAAGAAGAGACGTGAGCAAAAATAGCACGTTGGACACCTATTCTAAGAAATCGTACACGGCAAAATAGTTCACGGACTACTGCGTAATATAATTAATGAAGAATCATTTCTGGTAGATAAGTAGAGAGCATCGTAAAGGCTATGATATCGAAATAGACAAAGAAAACGTACATCGCGGTCCGGCCTGAGGGTGTCGATATATTCCTTGTGGTCAACGTAACCGTCGCCATTCCTATCGAAGATGTCTGCCACGCGTTCCATTTCTAAACGGCTGGTGGGGAACCCTATTTGTTCATGGAAGCGAAATATTGCATACAAACATATAAAGTATCGTTTTTTTAAGTATCTCGTCATTAGCCTCTGTAGATTTCCTGAACAGATGTATGATGATATATATATATATATATCAACATCACTAGAGCTTTGCTAATAGTGAGGTTATTTAAAACGATGATCGGCTTACTTGACTCGATAATGCCATCGATAAAGTCCTGCTTGGTGACCTTGCCGTCATTATCCTTGTCAATCTTCCTAAAGGCGTCCATAGCGCGCATCTTCTTAGCGTTGAGCCAGGCAAGGAACCTGCGTCGCCACTCATCAAAGTCGAAGTTTCGGATGCCTTCGAGTTCCCTCAGATACTTCAAGTGGTCCTGTAGACGCTTTTGGCGTTCGAGCGCCATCAGCCAGACGCTCTGCCACTTGTCCATGAGTTCGCGAGCACGCGGGTTCGTGATCGTGCCCCCGGTCTCGCCGGCAGCGCCCTTAGTGGGCGTTCCTGCGCGGCCCGGCGTGCCTGCGCGTATGTGCGGGCCTCGCGAGCTCCGGCCAGCTGGCGTCTTTGATGTGGGCTGCGGCGCGACCTTGGTCGTAAAAGCTTTAGCGATACGATCTACGTCAGGTTGGCGACGTGACATATCGTCCATGAAGATCTTGTGGTCATCGATCAGCTGTTCGGTAGCCGGAATATCGTCCGGCAGCGGCTGGGCTTCAAGGGCCGTGAGCGTAGCTTCTGCTCCCAATAGCCACCTCATGAGTTCTTCCAGTAGATCTAGAATATCGCGAAGGCCGCGGAGGTGATCCTCAAGCTTTTGCAGGCGTTGCTTGGCCCACTGGGACACTTCGTCCCAGCGGGATTGAATAATGGTGATCCAGTGTCGAATGACGCTAACAGCATCTGGATGACACTTCTGAAGTATTTCGTGAGCAAGCGCGATTGTTTTTTCCTTGTTGTGACCCTGCTGCTCCATCTCTTTCATGAATCGCTGGTGTTCGGCTATTTGTTGACGGCAGGTGGCCTCGTCGTCGGGCAGTGGACCAGCGAAACGGAGCTTCATCTCGGCGTCGCTCAACCACTCCAGTAGCATGTGTACGGATTTGTGCAGCTGCTCTGCCTGGCGTAGCGCGTCATCCAGTCGACGTTGTTTCTGGTTAGATAACGTCATAACGTTTTCCCATTTCGACTCCAGGTCAGACATCTGCTGCCTATAATGCATCAAATAATTTCACCAACAGTTTTTTAACATATCTGTAGAATGTAGCTTAATATTTTATTACTATTTCTTATTTTTTATTTATTAATTAATTTATTCATATTTTATTATGCATGATAAGTTGACATAAACTATAGTTAAATGCAAGTATAACAAATAGGTAAATATTATGTATGTTATATATGAGAATAGTTGAACTAAAATTTACATTGTTGACGTACCTGATGTGAGCTGCATCTTCAGCCGAAGCAGTGCGCAGCAACTCTCGGCAGGTCTTACGGACGGACTCGAGGTTGGCCTGGCGGTTTTTGAGGTCAGCCTGAAACTGCTTGTGCTGTTCAATGAGATTGTTGACAGTATCGAGGTCTCCATGCACCCGCTCGTTGGGATCAAGTGTGGGAATGGACTTGTCAAGCCAATCGATGAGGGCCTGCACCGCGTCCTTGAACTGGCCAGAGAACAGCAGTGCCTCCTCTAGCTTGCGCTGTTTATCGACAGCCTTGGCGCATACGCGGTTCCATTTGTCTTTGAGGTCATCAAGCATCTTTTGCAGAGTTGGCACATCCTGTTTCGGTGCTTTGTCCTTAAGCAGACGACCCGCTCTCATCGTAGCATCGTAGGTAGCCTGCTTTCCTGCTAGCGCTCTTTGGAACTCTTTGTGCTTAGACAGGGTTCTCTTAATTTTCTCTGGGTCGTTCCCGACGTTTGCGAGGTCTTCAATGGTATGCTCAGCCTCGGTGAGCCACTTGTCGAGGGCCTCGTAGGAGTCATGGAACTCCTTGGCTTCTTTGTAGCCGTGGTCCAGAGCACGGGTGCGTTCGGCTGCCTTCGATACCACGCGTTCCCAACGATGCTGGACACTTACAAGCAAATTTTTAATGAGAATAACGTCCTGTTTCTGGCTGAAGTATTTAAGATGGGTTCCCTTTTTATCAAGATTCAGCATTACCTCACGGTGGGCAGAGACATCTTTCTGGAAGTTTTTATGCTCTTCGATCTGATCGAGTACGCTAGGCAAGAGTCGCGATACGGGCTTGAGATTGCTCAGATATTTTTCGCTGTCGGTAAGCCAGTCGACGAACTGTTGAAGTGCCTCATGGAATTCTGTTGCCTCCCTGAGGGCAATCTCCAACTTAATCTTTCTATCGTTTGCCTTCTGCAATACAGTATCCCATCTAGATTTCAGCGTCTTTAGACTGTGTTGGAGATTCGTTGCAGAACCATCGGAGCGTCTTACGAAGTCTGCACCTTGTGACAGGGTGTTCTCCACCTTGTGGCGGTTGCTGTCGATTTCGTTATACAGCTCCATAAAACGATTAAGTTGCTCCCTAGCGGTTTCCGGAAGTCCTCCGACAGGCTTGGAGGATGCTAGCTGTTGGTCCACGTCGCTCAGCCACATAAGGAGATCTTGGATCTCCTGGCTAAACAGCTGTGCTTCACGCAACGCCGCCTCAAGCTGTCTCTGCTTATCGTTGGCCTTGTCCTGAAGCGACTGCCATCTAGCATTGAGGTTCGCAAGCTTGGATTGGGTTTCTCCGGCATCTCGGCTTGAGCGGTCCAGCTCGATGAGCTGGTGTCCAGCCTTGTTCAGGGAGTCAACTGTGGACTGATGAGCTTGTATGTCGTTCATAAGTACCTTGTGTTTAGCCAATTCAACCTCGATGACCTGAGGATCGCCAACGACGATCTTGACGTCCTCCAGCTGACGATCGGTTTTGTTGATCCAGGTAAGAAGCTCGTTTAGGGCGTGTTGGAATTGTCCTAGCCTTAGAAGAGCATTCTCGAGCTCCTTCTGGCGATCCACTATGCCCTTGTTGAGAGCAGCCCATCTCTTGTTGATATCTTTGAGGGCTTCTCGTATAGGCCTGGCCTGGTCAGGGGTGGTGCGTTCGGTGAGTTCCTTGGCTTGCCGATTCAGGGCCTCCACTTGTACCATATGGGGATCCACATCGTCTTTGAAGTCCTTGAGGTCTGCAATCTGGTGCTTAACGGTGGCGATATCGGAGGCAATGGGACCCAACTTGCTATACCGCTCTTCGGCAGAGTCGAGGAACTCGAGCAAATCCTGCAGGGTGTTGTGGAATCCCATTGCTTTCGAAAGTGCATCTGCAAGACTCTGTTCACGTTTCGCGTAGAGAGTCATTACGTTTTGCCAGGCTTGGTCTAAATCTTCGATGTGTTTTTTCACTTCGGGCTTATCTGGCTCACCACAGAGCCTCATGAGGTCGGTACCGGCTTGTTTACACTGGTCAACCTCTGGTTTTGTGTTGCCGATCTCTTCGCGGATCTCTTGAAGTACCTCCTGCTGCTGTTGAATAGCGCTGGGCTCGACCGCCGGTGGCTCCTGGGCGTTAATGTTATCCTGCAATTCCTTAAGAGCTCTCATGACGGCATTGAGTTCATCCCAGAATCTTTCTGCCGCAGATAAAGCGTCATTCAGGGACCTCCCACGTTTGCTGGCAAGCCCCTGGATTTCCTCCCAAAGATCGTTCAGTTTTGCGAGCTTCTTCTTGATGTCTCGCACAGCAGGCTCATCTCCGTCAGCCTTGGATATAACGTCCTTAGCAGCCCTGCGCACGGCGTCAAGAGCCGACGACTTCTTTTCAAGGTCGTCCACGATGGCGTTGTTGTCTGAGATTTGTTCCTGGATTTTTTCGACGTGCGCCGAGATCGGCTCAGCGTTGTTCAACTGGTCAGCAGTGCTAGCGAGTGCGTTCAACATACCGTCCAGTTTATCAGCGAACTGCGCAGTTGACTGCATCGCTTCTTCCAGTGCCTGCTGCTGGTTTTTAAGCAGGTTCCTGAGATCGTTGTAACGTTGATTGTCCTGATTCATGATGTACTGTACCTTGCGGCCTTCCTCCATTGGCACGAGCTTGATAAGGGCCGCGCCCGTTTTATTCAGTTTGTCCAACAATGGCTTGTGATCGCTCATAGATTGCAATAATGCTTTGTTCTTATCTTGCTGTTTCTTGATCTGAGCAGGGTTAAGGGCAGGCGCGCCAAGCAGTTCAGCCTCGGTTTCCATCTCCTCGAGCCATTGAACTAGCTCAGCGTGCGTGTCGAAGAAATGCTCGGCAAGAGGCAGAGCCTGTTCCAGTGCGCTAAGACGGTCAGCGCACATCTGCGATACGCGATTTGATATGTCTTTAAGATTTTCAGCCTTGTCCCTAATAAAGGATTGGTCTTCGCCTGTCGATTCGCGCATGAGCTTCTTGGCAGCCGCCAGCAGATCTCTAACGCGACCCTTCTGGCTGCTGACATCCTCGCAGATTGCCTTGTGCTCCTTGAGCATGGCGCTGAGGGCGTCCGGATCTGGGATGATGGGTTCTGCATGCTGCAGCTGCTTCTCCAGATCTCTAAACCAGTCATTAATTTTGTCGAGATCGCCAATGACTTCGCTATTACGTTGCTTGGATAATTCGATACGTTCAGCCTTCCGTTGAATCTGCTCACAGATGGCATCGAAACGCCTATTAAGTCGAGTCATCATCGATTCGATAACATTTGCTCCTTCACCTGGCGACAATTGGCAGAGCTGCGGCCCAAGGTGATTCACAACCTCAATAATTTTGCGAACCTGCGAAATATCTTGTTCCAGTCGATGAATGGCACTTTCCTGCGCGTTTAGACCAGCACCTTCAACCGATTTGAGGACGGTCTCAGCTTCATCAATCCAGTTGGAGACCTTCTCGTGATTCTGGTGGAAATTTTGCGCAATTGGTAGAGCCTCCTGTGCTTGACGAACTCTTTCAGCCGCTTTGCTTGCAAGGTCATTGTAGCGTGCTTGCAGATTGTCAAGGCGATCCTTCAGGTTGAAAGCATCGTCTCCAGTGGCGAACCGCATCATGTCTTGTCCGGCTGACACGACTTGATCTACTTGTCGCTGGTGATCAGCAATGTCCTCGCCAAGCTCAGTAAGCTCTTCGAGTTGCTGTTGAAGCTTTTCCGGGTACACGCTTAGAATCTGATAGCGCTGCAGGCGGCGTTCCATCTCGCTTATCCAGCTGAGTAGCTCGTCATAGTTCTCAGAGAATGCACGGATTCCTGAACAAATTCGCAAGGTATATGTATGTTTTTGTAGATTTAAATACAAACCCAGTAGTTTGTGATTCTCTATAATAGTAATACATTATTTTAGTACTTTTTAAAAACAAATTTTTAGTCTCTAATAGATCGCTGTCGGCATAACAAAGGTTGCTTACCCTCTTTAGCATTACGAAGCATATCCTCCAACCGCTCAGACTCTTCCACGAGCCTAGTATAACGGTCGGTCAGTTCTCGCATACTATCTACAACTGTTCGAGCTTCTTCATCTCCCACGAGACTCATAAGGGTTTGAGCAATCTCGGTGAGCTCTTCGAAGTCTCGCTTATGATCTAGAATATCCCTATGGAAGTTTTTGTGTTCCTGGGCACGTTGAGCGGCCCTGTTAGCATCGGTAGGGATGGTCTGCATGGATGTGAGCTTCTTCTCTGCATGGTCTAACCAGTCTACCAATGGAGCCATCTTATCCTGGAACGATTTGGCAACGGGCAGCGTTCTTTCCAGAGCATCCATACGCCTCTTGGCTCCGCTGTGAAGTTTGTCATATCTCTCACGGATATCTTCAAGCGTGTTCTGGATATTCGAGCGTTCTGCAGGGGCGACATTTTTCATGACATCCTCGCCCATTCGCATAAGCGAATTGATGTTGCTGTGTCTATCCTGGATCAGGCGGATAAGGAACTTCTGTTCCTGCAGTTGGGCCTTGACTACCTTATAATCTCCCGATGGTGGTTTCTGATTAGAAGCCATCTCCTCCGTTTCCTGGAGCCATTTCTCTACACTAGCCAAAGCCTCTTGGAATTTTCCGGAGTGAAGTAGGGCCGCATCGAGCGTGCGTTCCCTTTCATTCATACGCTCCTTAAGTAGATTCCATTCACTGTTGAGTTTTTCGATATCGCTTTCTAGTTGGACAGTGTTTACGCCGGCGGGTGCCGATTGAATTAGACCTTGGCCGATGCGGTTGATCTCCTCAATGGCTTTGCCAAGCGGTTCAACGAGGTTGCGACGGAAGTGCTTAAATTCTTCCTGTTGTTGCCGAATAGTCTCAACGTCAGCGCCTACGGGACGGAAGTTTCTTTCCTCGTTGGATGCGTCGTTAAGGCTGCGCTGTACATCGCCGAGATCGTCGTAGAATTTCGTTAGTTTTTCCAGCATAGCTTCGATGCCAGACTCGCGTTTATTGGCTTTTTCGTTGAGGCGACTTAGTTGCTTCTTCAAGTTATCCAGTTGAGTTCTTAGACCCTTTGCGTCTTGGGTGTAGCCCTGAGCAATGACGTCGCGGGCTTCGCGCTCCGCTTCCTTAAGCTCTTCATCAGCTCTATGCAGCTTATCCTTGAATGTTCTAACTTCGGTCATCTGGATGTTTAGAATACGAAGATCGCGGCCAACTGGACCGAACTCACTAAATTCGTCCTCGAGATGACCGAAGTTGGTTTGGACAGATTTGAGTTTGTTGTTGAATTGGGTCATAACTCCGGCGGCAGCGTCGAGCTCGTGACACTTATCTTCAAGTCTGTGTGTGAGCTCACGGTGACGACGCTCTAATTCATCCATAGTATCCGAAATGTGACGCGTATCGCAGCCGATTGGTGCGCCGTTGATCAGGGACTCACCGTATGCACGCAGACGGTTAAGATCCTTATGGAATTCCTGTGTCTCGCGAAGAAGACTCTTCATCTTTTCGAGTGTGCGGGCATCGCGTACGCCATCATCGTGCGACGCTGCACGATCCTCCATGCGTTGAAGGGTATGTCCTACGTCGCGGGCCTTGTCGTTAAATTCGCCAAGACGAGCTGCAATATCGTCAAGGTCTTGGGCACGGTTCATTATAGTCTTACTCAGCTCGTTCCATCTTCTCTGAAGGTTGTCTAGGTCGTCGCGAACTTTCTCCTTATCAATGTCCGTGCAGCCCAGGAAAACGTCTCCAATACTACGCACGTTATCGAAGTCAATGGCGTGACGGGACATTTCGTTTTTGAATGTCTGAATTTCACGGATTTGTTTGTCTAGATCGGCGCGGTGGTATGAAGGTGGTTTTAGTTCATTAAATTTAGCTTCAGTGCCTTGCAGCCAAGGACCAAACTTATTGAGGACCGAGTAGAACCTTTTGCAATTCTCCATCGCTGTCTGCAGTCGAGTGTGCCTTTCAGTCGCCTCGCGCTTGATCTTCTCCCAGTTCTTGCGCATGTTATCCATCTTTGCCTTCAGCTGCTGAGCTTCAGGCTTGTTACGGCCCAATTTCTGGATGATCTCATTACCTTTTGAGAGGAGAATATGAACCTCGTGTTCCTTGTCCAAAACTTCACGGTAGACGGGCTCATAACGCTCGATCTGCTGGCGTAGGATATGCTCGTCAGCAGAAATTCTGAAGTCAGCCGACAGCTTGTGTTCAATTTCATCGAACCAGTCCTGGGCCTCTTTGAGGCTCGCTACAAACTCGCGGTCTTCCTTGAGCGAGTTCTCAAGCTCAGCGCGTCGGTTACTCAGCTTTCGGTTAAGGTTATTGTACAGGCGGTCAGCAGCAGCGAACTTGCTTTTAATTTCGCTCTTTGAAGCGGGATCACTCAAGATATCACAGAGGTGATCGCACATACTTTCCACCTCGGCCAGTAGAGGGCGCTGTCGTTCGAGATCATCCTCGAGACCAGCGAGTCGCCGCAGTTGATCATGGATATCAGCGCCGTCATCACCCAAGCGATCAAAGTTGTCACTGATATTCTGCAGAAAATCTTGAAGCTTGTTGATGGCCTGATGGAATTCTTGGGTGGCCCCTGTCGCTGCATCTAGGTTTCTTTCGCGTTCCTCCAGACGACCCAAAAGCTCGTCCCACCTCTTGCGGATATCGTCCATACCCTCCTTGACCTTCCTAGCAGCAGGGTTCGCCGAGCCCATTTTTGAGCAAATCTCGTTTCCGGACTGGTTCATCCTGCGCATAAGAGGCTCCTGTGAGGTAAACTCGTCGCGCATCACGTGCACCTGTTGCATTTGGGCGGTAATCATACGTGGTTCATGAGCGATGGGGCCTATAAAGAGATACAAACGAGTTAAATTTACGAGCTCAACGAAATACTCAAAGGTATCTAATATCAAAATAATAAGACTTAATAAAAAAAATACTTAATATGCTGTCACACTAGCTCTGGAAGGTGACAGGGAAGGTACTCCTAATATAGACTAAATGACTGTTATAATTGATGTTAACCATTTCTTCAGTAAATCAAACGATCAGCCGAAAAGGAGCGATTCTAAGGCTCAGCAAAATACCCACCTAGAACTTGA
This sequence comes from Varroa destructor, assembly GCF_002443255.2. NCBI lineage: Eukaryota > Metazoa > Arthropoda > Arachnida > Mesostigmata > Varroidae > Varroa > Varroa destructor. The sequence continues at coordinate 41,613,245 of NW_019211457.1, forward strand.
AACATTTTATCCTTTTGATTCAGCCAGTTATCCAAGAGCTTATGGGTATCTTGGAAGTCCCTAAAGTCATTGAGAAGTGCAAGTTGATCCCTGATCTGGGATTGCAGGGTGGACCATTTGCTAACAAGCTCGTGGAGCGAGTGCTGAAGACTGTCTGCGCCAATCGCATTGGGTTTTCTACGCAACAGGTCAGTAACTTCGATCTTGACTCGGTCCATCTCATTCTGACGGTCCGCCAAGTCATTTTGAATCTCCTTCAAGACGGAGTATTGCTTATCGGCAAGTTCTTTAGAGGCGGGTGACACGTCCTTGGGCAACTGGCGCTCCTATTTAATAAAGAAAATGGATTATTAACTAAGTTTCCGACATATATGTGCACTGTATCGCCCAATGAGTAATAAAGCAATCTATCATACATCAAAAACAGATGCCGTATCACAGGAAGGAAGTGGATAACATTATCATTATCTATAGTGTTAAAAGTAGAAGTAGTAATACCTTAGTTTGCACAAAGGCCGAAAGAGACTTCATGGTGTCGTGGTGCCTCTTGACCTCATCGGCAAGTCCGTCCAGATCCCTCTGTCTGTCAGAGAGCTTCACCCCGATAATTTGATAACGGTGGTTGATTTCGCTCAGCTGTTGTTGCACTGGACTTACATCTGGTTGAAGAACGCACAATGGTGGAACGCACGCGCGTTAGAAGGTCCTATTGTGTATGGAAAGCGGCTCCTTGTGCGGAAACTTACCCAAATTTATGGATCATAATGTTTTATCTTCATTAGCGCAACGTGCAGTTGTTAATGACGGCCTAAACGTCCGACAGTATTAAGGAAATTCAGCTACGACGGATGTTCTGCTATAACATGCGGTGTTGCACACAAAAGACGAGAAAAGCAAAAAACGCTACCGAAAAGTATTTGAACGCCACGTTCACCAGCCAAGATCACTCGCTGGCGAACGTGAACGCTACGTATGAAGGGGCTGATGCTGATGGATTGCTAAGTCCAAACATATATCTATATCGAAGATAGTGAACTAATTCGAAGAAACCATGAAATTCGTACCGGACCACAGCATCGGTTTGGAAGTGTCGCTAGTTAAGTTGTAGTTAGGTTCACTATTCCTGATTGTGATGGTGATATCAGCGGAAATGACAGGGGTTGTTAGCTCGTTTGGTCAAGCGCGAGACTAAAACGGCCGACGTTGACGTAGCTTGAAGTCGGTCTTTATAATCCGCACTTGGTTCGCCACTCTGAACGGCTATAATAAGTTAAACCATAGATACGAAGGGTACAAAAGCGTGATCTGAACCTACAGACCTGTTAACTGCGACATGCCGGTAACAAGAAATCGAAAAATGGATGCGTAGTTCCGAGACGTACGGAGGGAATAAAAACAAATAGTTCGCTAGTTTTTTTCTATTCGACAGTTAGTTTCCGGACAAGTTTCAAAAATGTGGAGGTAGGCAGATCGGAAGATCCCACGATGTCGGGCCGGGCTGTAGCCAGCAATCGCTGGCGTTATCCAACGCTGGGCCGGTGAACGGATCCGAAATTCAAGTTGGCTGAGAATTTAGATGTGGGGCTCATGATCGCGAATCGACCCGCGATACAAAATAGAAAGACTCACCGAGTTCGATCGATGCGAATTGTTCAACTGAGCTTTGCCGGCTGCTGAACCCGCTCGTCGAACCGCTAGTCTCCGCAAGGGGACTTCGCACTTCGGGCATCATGGCAGATTCTTTTCATCACGGACATATATAACACACACACACAGAGACAGGACGCGGAAAACGGCAAGTTCGTTCAGTTAGATAGAAAAAGAGAAATTAGGTGAGCACGTAGAGTGTCAATAGCTCAAGGTACAACAGATAAGCCGTCCTAGCGGCCATTGTGAGTGCTATAGCAGTTGTGCAGTGAGCAGGACGCTTATTTGTCAATAGCTAAGAAATATGCTAGCTAATTATTGCTCGCTAAGTTTATGTGAATGTGTGATTAGGACGTTTTGCGGTCGAGCGAGGCATTGTTGATTATTATCGGCTTGATGGGAACATCGAACGAAAAGCGTGTCGAAAGACCTTGATTGAAACACCGTATATTATACCAATCGTGTATGGAGTTTCAATGCCGAATGTAGCAGCAGCAGTAGTACTGTTTTAAACGAGAACATAACGTCACTCAATACAGGTAGATGGCATGCAGGTAAGTTGTTGAAATCAAACTGTCAAGTTGACAACAAGGCATGTTCTATTTAGACTAATAGTAACGAACGAACGGACTGAGTAGGACATAATCGAGGTAAGTTGGTAACTTCTTGCGATCATACGAATTAGTAAGTTGATTAGCGCAAAAATTAACTGAAGAAAAAGGAAGCTGGATATATAAGTGTGATTCGCTAGCAGAGAGCGACCTGGTCGCGCCACTTAGTTAGCTCAGCGCTGAGCGATAATTAATCTTCACTGTGACAGAATTGTTTTGCAGTCGGCCCAATCGACCTTTCATCAATATCATACCGAACCGAGTTCTGGGATTCTCGATTGATGCTTTTACTGAAACCGTCTCACAGACGAGCTATCGATCAAATCAGACAACGGATCCGAACGAAAACAGGTGAGAACATAGTTTCTACAATTTCATTATTAACAACTGAAACAGCTTCGGCTTGGTTGTTTCGGATAACAGCAATAGATGCAGTAGTTATTGCAGTGGCTGTTGTTTAGGCGAAATTAGGCAAAGAAGGTTAGCTAGTCTACCTGATTTAATAAAACTGGCGTGCGCGGCTGGGTTAGCATGGTGTTTAGGTTGGGTGGCAGCTTTGTTTACGCGTTCTGAGTTGTTTGGGTTGTGATTTAACGTGGAAGCTTGTTGATGTAGTTGCAGATGCTGCTGTTGCTGCTGCTGTTGCGTCGGCGTTAGCAAGGTCTCGTCAGCAAATGCGGCTGGCGCTAAGGTGTTTTTGCCACCTGCGATGGGTCTACCCGGATGGCTACTGTTGTTATTGGATTGAGGCTGAGGGCCATGACCATTCGAGTGCCCATTTTGCTGGGCGCAGTGGCTATTCAGTTGTTGTTGTTGTTGTTGCCCCGTGTACTCACTCCGTGTGGGGCTGCTCTTGATAGACATGCGGCTGCTGGCACGTTCCTCGGATATGAGCGAATCGTAAATGCGGCCCAGCTCGTTAACCTTGTCAATAGTCGGTCTGTAGTCAGCGTGCTCCTTGATGAGCGGCTGAAGTCGCACGTCGCAAAAGAAATTAATAAAAAAAACACAAAAGTCAACATGAAAAGACAAGCTTGAAATGTCATTAAGAAAATGTGCTCTGTTCAGTTCTACCCTCTCCGAGATCATATCGAGATGAGCGATGAAGTGGGTTATGCAACGCCTACCTTTATTTCCATCGCCTGCCTCCTGATGGCGTCCTTGTCGAGAGACACGGGCTCAAGGCGTTCGATTTTATTCTCTATTGCCAATAGCCACTCAAGTACTTTCGCTCGGAGGGTCTCGTAAGCACTAAGCTGCTCCATTCTTAGGCGGTTGCTCCTTTCCTGTTCGGTGAGACGTACGTCCATCTCTTTCCAAAGCTGCTCGAGCTGCCGTAGACGATCCTTAATGATAGATGTGTCGGTGACATCCCTACGTCCAACAAGTTCCCTGCCGGCTCTGATCACCTCTTCAAAGTCCGACTTCTTCTGATTCTTTCGACGAATAACATCTTCGAGGCGCGCCTGTACTTCTTCGGCAGATCTAGCCACTCCGCCCTCTTCGATCGAGTCGATGAGCTGCGATAGCCAGTCTTCGAAGCGCGAGCATTGGCTATTGAACTGGTCTAACTGATGGGAGACTTCGTCAAGAACTTGACCATTCTTGCGGAGTTTATCGAGCACTTCGTCGTAGCGCGAGTGCATGTCACGCAGCTTTTGCTCAACCTTCTTCGCGAGTTTCGCCTGTTGGGCAGTTTGAGTCATAGCTTCCAGCACTGAGCGCTGGCCTTCGATCTCCTGCGTAAGTACCCGGTGCTCGTGAATCTGCTGATCCAGACGCTCACGGATTAATGACGCTGGTCGCGACTGGATCTTGATCTGCGACTCGACATCATCCATCCACTTTAACAACCTATTGAGACCATCCTCAATGTCCTGTGAGTGGATGAGCGCCACCTGCAACTCGTTCGTTTTTTCTCCGATTAGATTGACCATCTGTTGGTAGACGTCATGCAGATTCTTAATCGTCTCCTGAATCTGAGACTTCTCCGGGGAGCCTGCTGGGAGCATGTCGATAAGAGATTCACCAGCATGACGGGCATTGTCGATCAGCCGACCCTGCTGGATGATATCCATGTTGAAGGAACGCACGCGGTCCAGCTGATCTTGAATTTGTCGGGGTTCTGCGCCGGCAGGCTCCTCGAGCAGCTTCTTGGCCTGTTTCTGGGCATCATTGAGCCAGACTGTCGCCTTTTCAACGGTTTCGTGATAGTTCCGCTTGCGTTCCCCGAGGCCGCCGAGCTGGTCACTCAGTTTATTTACTCGATTGAGGAGGATCTGGTAAGTGTTGGTCACCTCATTGACCTGACTCTTCACCTCGCTCTCAAGAGCCTCGATATGGCCCAAGCGGTCGGGGTGGGCCGTCCGGATTTCATTCAACTGCCGGAGGTAAGTTTTAGATTCGTCCATGAACTTCTGGGCAGCCATAGTGAGAAAGCGAAGGTCAGCCTGATGCGATATGACGTCAGTCGAAAACTGACGGAACTGGTCCATGTTGTCGCGCAGATTGCTAACATCTGACAAGTACTTTTCGTACTCGGCTAGTGTGCGCTGGGACGCGTTGAGCCAGTCGATGAAAGTGCGCGTCTCGTTCTGTAAATGATTCAAACAAGTGTAGAGTCGAAGGCCAACTCTGTTATTGCTGTCAATATTCGACAAAGCATCGCGTAGGTGTGTGTATCATCATCATTGCAGTATAGAGTTAGGCTGGCTTCGCTCGCTGCTTAAGCTTAGTGGTGCAGCCAGCGGCTCTTTGCCTTCCTTGCATGGCTGCGCTGTCTACCTGTGCTGTAGTTTCATCGGAAAAACTGACGCAAACTGAATTAACAGAATGCCATCAGTTGTGCTGATCACCACAGCCTTGGGGAAAAGCAGCAAGCGCATCGCCCTTCATGGAAACACGCAAAACTTTGAGTACCGGGTAAGTTGAAACGGAACAAGTAAGACTGGATGCCATGGACGGGAAACATTAATTAAAGATGGCGACATTTCAAAGTATAAACAGCTTACGACTCGACAACAAGAAGATGCATTTTGCGATGGCGCTAGTGAGTGCGTGGCTGTGCTAATTGTGATGTCGAAAAAACAATGCCAGCAGAAACGACAGAGGTAGGTTATTTTTGTTGCTAGCAGTACTAACAATAATAGAAGCAATAGTGTTATTTTCAACTTCGCAGAACGTGTATTTGTATGCATCAAAAATAATACTTACGGAGAATTTCTGGAGCTCCTCGAGCGCCATGTCGATCCTGCGCAACAGCTTATCAGCGTTCACGTTAGACGTGTCATAGCGCGACTTAATACTCTCAGCTGATCGTTGCAAATTCGAGATCTCTGAAGCTGACAGAAGCTCGGCGCCCTCCTTAGAAATCTGGCGAACTTGATCCAATGCCTGGTTGACCACCTTACGATTGATCTCAAGTTCCTCTTTAACAGTCTGTGATGATAACAAAGAAAAATTGGCAGAAAAGTTAGCGTAATTAGACAGAATGTTAGTGAACATTAGGTGCGTGAAGCTGTTTTTGTCGCCTGCGTAACTAACTATGTGTCTATACTGGCATAGACGAATAAACACCAGCTTCAAAAGTTCTGTGATTACTTTCTGGGGAATAGTGCACCGGTAGTGCACGTACACGATCACACATGGACGTCTCTCGGTCGGCAGGCCGACCGAGAGACGTCCATGGACGATGATCGTTATACAGGTGGCCTGACCGTAGCATCAGCGCTCCCCATCTCTATTGTATGCGCCTTTGTTACCAGATTCTGCTGTTGAGCTTGCACAGATGCATCTTGCAATCGCCCACCTATCCATAAGCTACTAATGTTACCCAATGCGAATCTGTATGTAAACAATTTCATTTACACACCCTTAGCGCATTCGGCCGCCTGTCTGCCCGTGTCCTTGATGCGACAGCACGCAAACATGGTTCGCTCATGTAACAACTACTCGTAGGCATAAAAAGCATCACTAGTTCACTATTGTTGTTCTACCTGAGGATCGTTAGTTCTATTCATCTAGAGCTAATGTAATGCGTCTAGAAATACGGGCTGTTGCTATTACGTCTGATATAGTTACGTACGGGGTGTCTGTGGAAGCGCTGAAGCCGAGCGCAAAGCTCTGAACACATATAGATAGATGTCTTCAAAGTATCTTATTTTCTCAATACATCAGTTAATGTACTGCCGCTAGGCGAACGTATTCTATTGCTTAATTAAGTTCGCTCAAAATATTCTCATTAAAAGGTAGCAGTTAATTGGTTGACTGGCTACAGATACAGGTCAGCTATACGTGTGTTGCCAACCTGAATATATGGGGACTACCTGTACATATCAGACAGTACAATCTACACGTTGCATTTCATCGACCGCACGCAAAATGTAACACTAATAAGCTATCCATAAGCTATCTGTTTCCACATCCTCTGCAAATTTAGACAGCGCAGCGTAACAAACTTACCTTGGCGACCGCCTGTTGGTGTGCCAGTCTATTAACATCCTCGTGTAGCGCGCCAAGGCTAGCAATCCTTGTCTCAACTTCACTTAACCATGCGGCGAGGTTTGTAAGGGACTCATCGCTGACGCGATACCTCTCCTGCATTGCCGCCTGGCGATTGTGAAGCACAGGCCCCATAGGAAATAACACCCACACGGCAGCATGGCACAAATACATAGAAATACGCTAAGTTAGTTTCTGATCAAATAAGTGACAGCAAAAGTTTAGCGGCATTCGCTCAGCAGACACGCTCAAATTATCACAGGTACGCAGACACGCAGAGCGTTACACGGTGTGCTTTTGGTACACTGGTTGATTAATTACTCGGTTGGTTTCTCTTGATCGTTTCTAATCAATGGAACTATATGAGTGCATTGTGAGAGGTGGTTACTGTTTCTGATGACTGAAGAATCTCAACTGAGTACCCGTTTGGCAAATGGCCTATGATTCCCGTTCAGATCACAGGTGATGTGCTTTGAATCGGGCTCAAGATTTCAGGGTATCGAATTTTTTTTGCTGGGCTCACTCTCGGATAAATTCTCCTTTGACTGGTCGATTTGAGTGGAAATTTTCATAATTAAAACCAAATAACAGTAGGATACACCGAAAAAAAGACAAATGTTGTGCCAGGAGCAAGCTCTAGCAATGTCTACATGTCTGTTTCTTTCCACAGTTAATTTTTCACACTGGGAGAAGGCCAACAATTGGATTGATTACAGAAACAGCGATGGTAAACGTGTTTTTAAGGTTTGCTATTGCTTTCTTAGGCCAGAGACAATTCCGAGTATTATCGCTACGGATGCAAAAAAGGAGCACAAATCTAGAACAGGTAGAACTAGAATGGAGGCAAGCATTTCCTCCATGTTTCTCATTGTGTTAGTAGGACTGCATCAGCTCACACACTGGATTAGTTTTTTTAGGAGGATTAATAAATTTATGAGCTTATTTATTCTGGTTGCAGTTTTGTTTATTTTTTTTTATTGTTTTAATTTTATTTTGTGTATTCTTGTTATACTATTTTTGTTATTTATTACAGATCAATCGCACATTCCCTTCGCGATCGTTTTAGGCATACGATAGTGGTGTATTACCGAGCGCGTTAATTTTAGTGGCAACGATCGATCGATCGGATGATCAGAAGTTGATATCAGAAGTTGAAAGTAGTCGATGACAGAATTTCTTCTGCATATGTTTACAGGTAGGTGCATTTTCAATATGTCAAGCGAGCGCTCAACGATTCAGTTATCTATTAATAACTGCACGGATAATTACTGCTATTGTTTCATTAATTAGATTACAGATTTACTTAATGCTATAAATTCAACTATCGTTATGACAAACAATTGTGGTGCTAGTTGAATACAGTTCTTTCTATCGAAAAGGCTGTTTGTCAATAGAAGAAAAACGTCGATGGGTTTGGCCGGACGACTGACTGTTGATCGACTAAAGTAAATAAGTCGTGACGACAGCGACCCAAGTAGGATGGATACAATGCATTGCTGTGATCTGAGAATCTGGTGATGTTACAAAAACGAAGACGATGATCACGTTCAGGGGCATAACAGAAAATTCGTCTGAGAACGAACCTATCGATCTTTCCCGAGCATGACAGCTGTTGTTAGACAATTGATGCTCTATAATTTGTTCTAATCAGTACTAAATTGTCGAATTTTGGCTTCAATACTTGGGTCGTTGGATGACAAGCCCCTCCCGGTACGAGATCGCCCGGATTCGAACCCCACCACCTCATGTGTTCCTAAGTGTCGTAAACAAATCGCGCTAAGTCAAATAGGCTTAATATCAATAGACTGTTTCGTCAGCCACCTATGAACCGTTCGATGTGTTGTGGTTGTTCCATTGCATGTCTGCGTTTTCAGCGTGTCTCCATACTTGGCCAGCAAAAGGCCAGACAGATGTACAACTCAGCAAACACAAATTCCTGCTATCGTTTGTGTGTGTAGTCGTAGATATTACGTGTACGTCCCATTAGAGTATTATTGCACTTAGATATGTAATATATTGGCAGTCGAAGCGCGGCGTCTCCGCAAGCGTCTACTGGCGATTGTCCGAACCTTGCTCACACTTACGGATGATGGTAATATGGCGATGTGGATTAGCAAATACAACTAAACATATATTAATTCAGTTGAAGAGAAACGCTGCATTGTAGTTTTCATCGCTCTAGAGTATTTCCAAAAGAGTTACAGTCGAGGTCAGTCTAGCTCGAGTCTACGTTCCATCCCGTACTGCTACCGAAACTATGCATCTACCCCGTTACGATAATAATGATAGACGAGATCTAGTGATTACTATGTATCTGATAAGAACTAATGAAAACGATGGCGAACAGTCATAGGACGACTATCGTGAACCGCAATGACGATACATGAGCTCGGGCCGGCAAGATGGTTATGGCCGATGCTACAACAAACCATAAAAGTAAACAACAACAATATCGAGGCCAGTAAGGACGGCAGCAAGAATGACGCTATCGTATTAATCAGGCCAACATCAATGTCAACAACGGGAACACGGGTGTGACAGGCAACGACTACTTCGATACGAGGACGATTTTCAAACAATGACAGACATCAACGTCGCATAATCAATAACGAAAAGACTAAAAGCGATAACGAGACGATGTCTTAGCGAGAACTATTTTTACTGAATAGCCTTTAGGACAACACAGCACATGGTACACCGATCAACATCCATTACCAACGAGCCGCTATCAGTTGAGAAGGCTTAGTAGGGGAAGTTTTCGAAAAATCCCGCACTCTCGGGCACACAACCTAACCAGTCAAACATTCATTCGCACGCCACACGCAGATACAGCTCCAGCAAACAGATCTTAGTAAAACATCTCGAAGAGACGACCGAGCCACGGCCGAGTCGCCTATGAAACAGGACTGCAAAAGAATTCAGTGAGCAATATTTGGCCAGTGTGTCATGTTATTGTAGCTACTCGTGCAATTTTGTCCCGTCGCTGACGGCCCACGGACTATTGCTGAGGACGAAAGCCTCCAGATCAACGATACGAATTGAGCATCGGACTATTTCCCTTGCTGCTGATCGTTAAATAGACGATGCCAACAGAAGCGCTTCGTCCAACCATTAACTCGATCGTAAGACGGACGGTGACCAACGTCGGTCGTCCGTCATTTTACGTTATTTGTTTCAGCAATTGTGGATCACCGTCATCGTTGTTGTTATTGTTACTGTGGGAGGCGTTCAGCTCTTTCTCGCAGAGATAAAAGCGAATCGGACTGAAGAAATAAACTTTGATGGTTGGGGAAAAGGAAAAATCGTTCCTTTCGCTGTCCTATACAAGTCGCCGTCTGCAACGTTACTATATATGGACGTGAGGTAATGCTGGCATTTATTGAAGTGCTATAATAGTTTACAATTGAATCACAGTGTCACCACGATGAGGAACTGGTTCCGATTAGGCTGAACGAACGCGACTATTTCTGCGAACATTTTAGAAATAAGCTACAGAGAGAATTTGACGATGCTGTCGGCAATAAAAGCTGCTGATTGAAGGAAGCGAACGAACTAGACAATTGAACGCTATACTCTCTACGAATTTCATACTCATTTATCAAGCGTTACAATGCGACCAAGAAAAAAGTATGCATAGATTGTGTTCGATTGGTTGCTTCAAAACGTTTTTGCCGTTTCACGGATCTAGTTCGTTAGTTGGAAATGTTTCATGCATGAAATTTATATAAGGTTCAATGGTTCGGGCTACCGCACGACCGAAATGTTAGATCTGAAATAGAGGTCAAGCTCCACAAGCGAGTTACGTTCAGGCTCGAAGCTCAGTCCGTGTTGAGGTGATCCCCTAGTTCTTTATTCGTAGCGGGAGCACGTTGCGTGCGCGTATGTGTTTTTAAGCTAAAACTCTAGGCGGCTACCCCAGCTGCTCGAGGTGCTCATAGAGCTCGTGGTGAGTTGTGCTTGAAGAACAACGAACTAATAATTACTACACAACTCAACACGTCAGAACACTGGCATCATACGTTAACAGCAATAATGACAACAACAATAACAATAAAGGACTAGCACAACAAACAAAAAAGCACAAAACAATTCGTTTGTCTGTAGCACTACGGCTGTGCGACGACAAACAAGACAAAAAAACGAGAGGGTAGATAGAAGCTTTTTGCTGGCTTCGTTTTTTCCTTGTATCTTTGCTGAGCTGATTATATAAGATGTGAAACTAATTATGCCCGCTTAGGGTTCCGTAGAGGAGCACGCAAGCTCCGCCGAAAGAACAGTTCTGTACACCTGCTAGAATTAAGGAAACAACAATAAGAAGGTAGATATACTAACATACGTTGCTACGAGTGATAATTTGACAATTTAGATTGGGTGTGATTTGTGTTACTCTCCATTCCAAGCTTGTCCCAACAGCATTGCAACTTGTTGAAACATTTGCAGCAGGCATCTTTTCATTTGCTGATTCGTGGCAATGGCAAACAGCGCTTGATCTTTTTTTACCTTTTGTGCGTCAAAGGATAGACCTCGGATGGCTTCTGAGAGCGACTGGAACCCTGAGGTGACACCCGTGCTAGAGACACGCGAGCGCTGAGCGCCCTGTGGTGACCATGTGACAAACGATAGATCCGCAGCATCGAAGAATGACATAGACGCGCCAGACGAGTGATCAAAGAACTCGCCAGTCTGACGGTCGATGATACCGCGCTCAAATGCTTCGCGCAGGCTGACAAATTCGTCTGATTTCATATCCTTGATGCGAATATCACTCAGATTCGAAGAACTGATAAATTGTTCAAAGCTGATCTGTTGGCTGCCGCCCGGCTTGACAAAGATGTGCTTATGTGAATCGTAATACTCCCGCTTCAGCTGTGACGACGATTCGAGCCGATTTTCCTGTTCAATCATGGCGGTCTTGTAGTTGTCTTCCTCATCCTCGGCTAAGACGAGTTCGTTGAGCGACCTCACAACGATGTTACTTTTGCCTGTAACCTTCTTGAGCATTAGAGCATCCTCAAGCTTCATTGTAACTCCAGTTGCTGGTATACGAATCATAAAGTGTTTTGCTGCGAGCACATCACTGCTCACGATCTTATCGACGGTGGTCTTCGACCCGACAACCAGTTCACCCTCAAAATGTTTCTTAAACTCGGTAAACATCTGCTTGACCACAACTTCGGTATCGGTAAAGCTTGATGACTCGCGCACGTTCTGCCACTGTGGGTCTTCGATTTCCTGGGCACTGGCAATCGAAACTTGTCGCGTAGGCGAGCTGTGTGACGAGGACAAGGAGTATTCGTGCTCCTTCACTGAGACCTGCGTTTTTGATGGCGATATTGAGCGCGAACGGGCTGCTCTTGCAGGAACGATTTCTTTAATCTTCGAAGGCGAGGCTGATCTTGAGGTTGATGGTGATGACGGTGTCGTACTTCTAATCTCGGACACATAGCTCGAGCTCTGCTGACTTGAGCTTTTAGTATCAGATAAAACTGATATTTGTTCCCTTGAGTGCTTGATTGGTGCGGGCGACCGACTTGTCGTTTTCACTTCTTCGATCTCCTCAGACACTACAGATTTTAAAGTTGAAGGAGAAATTTCCTCTGATTTCTCCTCAGTGATTCGTTTTGATGGTGAAGGCGATCGTCTACTTGAGGTTTCCACCTTTGAGAACGATATCTTCTCCTCAACAGTTTCAACCTCGCTAACACTGGCCCTGGTTGGGCTCGTAGTCTTTTCTGTGCTGCTTCTATGCTCTTGCACGATAACCTGGGAAGGTTGCATCAATCGGGTCGGAGAAGGAGTTCCTGCTGTTTCCATTTTCTTCACAGGTGATGTCGACCGGGTCGGAGAAGGAGTTCCTGCTGTTTCCATTTTCTTCACAGGTGGTGTTGATCGGCTCGGAGAGGGAGTTCCTGCTGTTTCCATTTTCTTCACAGGTGACGCCGATCGACTACTTGTTTTCCTTTCGGTGGACGTTTCACTACGTTCCTCAGTCACGCGTTTTGATGGCGACGATGAACGACTAGAGCTAGTAGGCGTCTTGGTCTCAGGGTACGATATCGTCGCCTTTGTATCTGACGACACTTTCGGAGTTACTCGTTCGACTACGACCTTTTCATGTTCTCTAACCTTCTTTGCAGGAGAGGCAGACCGGCTTCTCATCTTTACTTCAGCGTAGGGCGACGACTCGGGTACGTCGGTGGCTTTCGGTGAAGAGGCAGTGGCACTTTTCGGGATAGTTTCGTACACTCCTTCTATTACTCGTTTTGAGGGCGATGATGACCTACTAGACGACGTTTTAATTTCCGAATACGACATCGAGCTCGTTACTGACTCGGTTGTCTTCTGTTGCTTTGTGGTAGTGACACTCTCCACCCTTTTTGAAGGCGATGAAGATCGACTTGATGTTTTCACTGATGAGCTCATGAGTGACTCGATGCCTTTCAGACTCGTTGGCGTAGCCTCCATTGGTTTTTTCGAAGGCGATGTCGAACGACTTGATGATTTCATGTCACTAGTATAGGTTTGGCTGACAGTCGATTCCGTAGCCTTGGACATGGCTGTAGTAATGTCCACCGTTGTTTTTGAAGGCGATGTGGCGCGGCTTGATGTTTTTACTTCAGTAAGTGAGCTTGAGCTTTTGGACTCAGTAACCTTCGACGTCATAGCACTGGAACGCTCCGTTGTCTCCTGGAGCTGTTCGGTACCCCGCTTCGACGGTGAGGATGACCTCGAACCCGATGTGATCCTAACCTTGCTCATGGTATCTTCAGATACTTTACTTTCAGTTGCCTTTACCGGCGATGGAGCTCGAGGTGATATTGTCTTTTTTATCAGAGTTTCCTCTTTGATGACCTTTGCTGTGCTTTGTGAGGGCTTTCCAGGTGAGGTATCCCTTTCAGGTGGCTTTGTTGGTGAAGTGAATCGTCTCGATGTCGATGGGGATCCCTTGACTTTCACCGTCTCACTTGTATGCGACCTTTCTTCTTTCGATTGCCACGCGCTCTTCAGAGACGTTTCGTCTACGACGGTTTTCTGAGGCGAAGGGCTTCTTGAGCGGATAGAAGTACTAGCTGGCTCCTCAAGCGCAGACGTCGTAAAGGTGGACGATTGAAATATCTCTGATGTTGAAGACAACATTTGAACGTCGCTGCTGGCCTGTGTATCATACGCAGAGACAGTCTCGGCGTCCTCAGCAATCTTCAGCGGACTAGTAGTGCAAGAAGACCCTCGAGAGGTGTATTCAACTGTCTCAGTAATTTTAGTTGGGCTAGATGTCCTAGATGTCTGGGGACTAGCTGTAGAAGGCGACGCTCTTTTAGCTGTTGTTGTCACCTCTGAAACCTCAATAACTGTAGATTTGGCTGTCTTTGAAGGACTGCTTGCACGAGACGATAATTTGCTTGTCTTCATCGTAGCTGATTCCGGTGTGGAATCTACTCTACCTGGACTTACTGTCCTAGCAACCTCTACCGTTCTGATTGTGGGGGAGCCAGCTTTTACCGTGGTGGTAACCTCGGCAATTTCCTTCACGGCGGCGCCCGATATCTTCGATGGGCTAACAGGCCGTGACGAGAGGCGGTACTCACTAAACGAAGCTGAGTCTTCCTGCTTCGATACGTGGCGCCTAGGCGATTCGAGCGTCTCTTTCGGCGAAGAGCTGCGTCGTTTTTCTGCGGCTTTTTTGATGACAGTTGACGTGCTTTGAGCAATTTTGTACGCAGCAACCGCGGGCGCAGCCACAGTAGCGACAAGCCCTTGTTTTAGCGCATCCTGCAAATCTACAATACGGCCAGACACGCTGATCTTTCCTTGTTCAATTAGTCGACCGTTTTTCGGATCGTCCAAGAATTCGCGTGTGCTTACACAAGCTTTTGTCTTGAACTGATACACCATAGCAGTTTCATCTAAAAGACCTTTCTTCCTGATATCGGTAAACGACAACGACTGCGACTCGGACGGTAGCATAAATTTCTTCGTATTTGAGTCATAGTAATCGAAGATTTCAGCTAACGCATACGTTACGCTTCCATGTGGTTGGCGATCCTGTACGAGCACTCCTTTACTGAGTGCTTCGCACACTGGTATTGTCGCTCCGGTTAGTTGATCGGCGTAAGTACCTTGCGCCAAATCGACGGCGCCACAAGCCACTGCATCGGAAAGGGTCTGCTTTGTATCCTTGCTTTCCGCCTCCACTTTGACGAAACCAAATGCGATTGCTTTGTCGAGTGGGTAGATTTTGCCTGTTGATTTCTCACGTACACTGTCTTTCGATGCCATTTCGTAGCCAGGTGAGATCGAAAGTGTCTTTTTAATCGTGGTTACCTTGGCGGTTATTTTTGATGACGTCACCTGGCTTGATGATTCCATAACGGGGCGCGCTGGTACCGGCTTCAGCTGGAGCGTGCCGGCTTCCATTGAATCGCGTACAGGCGTCTCATTACCGGTCTTTGGGTGTTGGACCGTACACTTGACGGCATCGATGAGATGTCTGTCGAGAGCCTGAACAACGTCAAAACTATCTTCGACAACGGCTATCTGTTGGTCAAGCAAAAGCCCTTTCTCAATAGCCTCTTTGACGGGCATTAGTATACCAGTTGCTGGATGAGCAAATTCTTTTGTTGAAGTTTTAATCAGGCCACGCTCGAGTGCTACAGGAAACGTGAGCGCCAGTTTTGGCATTCGCTTTGCCGTCCCCGGAGCGTTTTTTTCAGCCAGTTGCACTGGTGAGTACCTCTCAGCACCCTCGTGCAGCGGAATTCGGCTTCCTTTCGCGGTGAAGAACTCACCTGAAAGCTTATCAAGGACGCCTTGAGAGATGGCTTCGTTGACCGAGAGTTGCGTTTCGGAGTCATCAGGATGTAACACAGCTGAGTTATAGTCTACTATATCACAGAGTATTCCCTCCTGAAGGCTGAGGTCAGCGCCCGTTTCCGGATGGATAATCCTATCACTTGTAACGTCAATTAGTCCTTGTTGTAAAGCTTCGCCTAAGGCCAAAGGCCGTCCCACGGGAATGGCTAGAAGTCCCGAGCGGTCATCTACAATCTTTTTCTCAGCACACTCGGACAACGAAAGTTGCTTGCCGCTTAGAGGGTCAGTGACTACTGAGTCTTTAACAACTCCCTTGCGGATAGCTTCTGATAGCGTCATAGGTCCCATCTTGTCCTTATTTTGTATGACCTCCTCGAAAATGTCGCGGCTCGAAGCGTCGATGAAGCCTCGCTGGAAAGCAACGTTTGCTGGATAGAGTATTCGTCTAGTTCTTTGCAGCATAACAGGCTGTCGGTAAACGGTGATTGCCTCTTCCGCCATTGTGGACAACTTGGAAATGGCTTCAGTCGGCTTAATGGTTAGCCTGGTTTCGCCCGCCTGTTTCGTAATTTCCGACATTGGCTTAGTCATAAATTCTTGGTATGAGACCGTCGCTCCTTTGTCTTCTCGAACGAAAGCTGTCTGAACGGTGGTCACAACTCCAGACACATTTCCGCGCTGGAGCTTTTCGATGGCGTCCTTTGAAAGAACACCCTTATCAAGGGCGTCCGTGAGTGTCATCGACTCGCCGGTGTTGGGGTCGGTAACCATTACCGTTGTAGTGGTGTGCACCGTATGTTCAGTCGTTTTCGCAGAATCGCGAAGTTCCTGGGCTAATCCGCTATCAATGATACCCATCTGAAGAGCTTCGTCAACGGGAATTTCTCTGCCAGACCCAGCATCGCGGATTACTAGTTCAGCCTTTCGAACGATCTTTGTTGTTTCCGTAGTTGCACGAACAGGCTCTGTACATGTAACCGTTTTCTGAGTCTTCTCTTCTTTCGCTTTCTTGAGCTGGGCTAGGGTTTTAACCATTTCGACGCCAAGAGCCTCTGGAGCTGAAACGGCGATCAGTCCCAACTTTACAGCGTCAGGTATGCCCATCTTTTTCTTGCTTTGCTTATCCGTGTAAATGAGGGTATTCTCTTCAATCGTCCCGGAAGCCATCGCCTCCTTGAGAGAAATATTTTTGCCCGTTCGCAAATCCGTAATCTGCACGTCCTCGGGAGCTACGATACCTGCCTCAACGGCAATACCGAGGTCAATATCCTGACCGCTTTCGTCATACCGAATTATGGTTAGCGGCGTGGATGGAGTAAACTGTTTCATCTTCTCTAGGGCGGTACTTGGCTCGCCATGAACCGGTTTTGCGATATGTAGCTGCTTTTTCGCCTCGACCTCAGGTTGTTTCATCTCCTTGAGGCAAATGATACCACAGTCAATTGCTTCCTTAAAGCTTACGTTGTTAGACATCATCCGCGTATTACCGGTAGGGTCGAGCAATCCCTTTTCGAACGCCTCAAGAAGATTGTAGGTCTTGCCGCTTCGTGTGTCTGTCACCTCGGCGGATTCGGGATCGACCAATTGTAGTTTTACAGTCTCCTCCAGTGAGACAACTCGGTCAGTACCAGGAAGAGTTAACAGGCCGCTGTGAACGTCTAGCATATCTCTCGTCAGTACATCTTCGAGACTCCAACCTCTTGCCGGAATGTCACAGACAACCGTGCTGCTCGTCTCTGAAGTAGCGCGTGTCGACAGTTTTGAAGGCGCGACCTGGCGCTGCTTGGTCTCTGGACTGGCCTTTCCGGGAGATACCCTGCCCGCTTCTGTCGTTCGACTAGTTGTGGCATCCGTCGATAATGTGGTTGGGGTTTTGCTGCTAACCGTCGTAGCCGTTTTCGCAGTGGTTATGGTGGACTCAGACGAAAGTTCTTCTGTCTTCATTATCGCGAAATGCTCCGACAAGCGTGGTTCTGTTAACTGTGTAAGGTCTGTGTCACGCTCACCATGCACCTCTACTGATACGTGGCCCGTAGCTTTCGTTGGGCTACTACTGCGGCTTGATGTTTTAGTTACTGATCGGCCTTCTATTGATTTCTGAATAGTCGTATCATTAGCCTTACAAGTTAAGCTATCATTGGTTTTCGATGGACTTGAACTTCGCTGTGGTCCGATCGAAGGTAAGAAAGCTTTTTCAGTTTTCGGCGTGGCACCGCTAGTCGAGGTTGTAATGACAGTAGTAGACCCTGTCACTGAAGTGGATTTTTGGGGGCTCGTCGATCTCGATCGAAGTGAAGCCGAAGAACTTTCTCGGGTGGGGCTGCCGGTCTTAATAGACTTGGATGATTTCGTTGGTTCTAATGCTGACTTTACTGACATGTCGGTGCTGCTTTGTTTTATTTCTTTATCCTCCGGGCTACTGGGAGCAGCAACTTTGCCTTTGTTTGGACTTGGTAATCTTTTCTCTGAGGATTTATTTCCATCCATAGGTTCATCTCTCTTCTTTGTGTCAACCTTCACCGAAACCTTTTTTGACACCGAATCGGGCGAAGAAAATTCCGCGGACGAAGTTTGGCGTTTTCTGTCGGGGGTCTCTATGGTCTCCTCGTACGAGCACTGATATGACATCTCCTGCAACTTTGGTGTACCCTTCAAAGTCGTCACGATAGAGCTTTCTCCAGACGGACTAACTTCAATCCTCGATTCTGCCTTAACGCTGGACTTGGTCAGCGAACTGCTCCGGGACCCTGTCTTCTCAATCACTTCTCTCATCTCGCGTTCCGTCGTCACCACCCGCGTCTTGGTCTTTGTGCTGAGAATCGCCTGTACAGCCTTCAGGTCCCGGGTGCTTTCAGCAGATAGGACGATTAGACCATCATTGATGGCATCCTCTAAATTAATGAGCTCACCAGTTTTTGGGTGCTTGAACGTGGCATTGTCTTCGTTGATGAGACCTTTTTCAACAGCCTCTTGAAATGATATGCCTATTTCAGCAGAGCCGCCCTGTGACTGAACGGTGACATATCGCGTGATCGTTTTAGTAACTGTTGCCGTGCTTACAGTAATGCGAAGCAACCCTCTAAGCAACGCAGCTCCTTCGGAGGTAATGATGCCGTCTTTGACGGCATCGCGAAGTGAAATTGGCATCAATGTCTTCGGATGACGAACCTGACCAGTTTTATGATCGATACGACGAGCGAACACTGCCTCTAGAAGGGTGATCTCCTCGCCGTTCTCATCTTTGAGGCCAATCAACTTAGTCAGCATCTCATATATCTGCTCAAGAATGAGTTTCTTGTGAACAGCCTCTTTCAACGTCATAATTCTATTCGATTTCGTATCCTTAAAAGTTTTGTTTTTCATATTAATAATGCCTTGATGTACAGCCTGATTGAAACTGACATTGTCCCCAGTTTTGGTGTCCTGAAAGCCTTCCACCTCAAAGATCATTTTCTGGCAAACAGACGAGATCAGGCCCCGATGCACGGCCTTGATAATGCTCATCGTTTCATGTGTCCTTGGATTAACAAACTTGCCGTCGGGCGTAATGATACCTTGGTGCATAGCCTCTGTCAAAGACATTGCTTCCTGAGTAATCGGATGCAAAATGCATTTGATGTTCGCGTCGAGCAAACCAAGTGACACAGCCTCGAGAAGGCTGATTCTCTTTTTGGTGTGCGGGTTCAGGATCGTTCCTGATTCATCGAGAAGGTCTTGAGCCTCCGCGTCCTTCAACGTCAGTGACGGTGAAATTAAGCCACGCTTACGAGCAGCCCCTAGCGGAAGTCTTTCTCTTGTTTGCTCGTCTACGTACTGGCCATTACGGACATTAAGGAGCCCTTCTTGAATAGCTGTAGGCACACTGACAACTTTACCGGACTTCTTGTTGACCACCTCTCGTGTGTCCGAGCAAAGAACTCCTCGTGCGAGCGCTTCGTTCAGGTCGTACACGCCGCCGGAACAGTTATCAATGAGTCGGCCTTTATCGTCAACCATACCTCGATCAAGAGCGTATGTCAATGTGAGACCTTCATCGTTCTCCCTTTTAGGCTCAATAAGTTTTCGTGCAAAAGCCTGATCAATAGTATACGTCTCGCCGGTCATCGGGTCTATAACTAGGCTTTCTTTAGAATCAATGAGACCGGCATCGAATGCCTCGGTGATGCTGAATCGTGTCACTCGAATCAGCTTCAGCTTCTTGACCATGGTGTCTGGGTTCTTCAGTAATCCTGTTTGTATCGCTTTTTGAACCGATATTGGATTGCCCTTCGGGTCAAGCAGAGTCTGCCGATGTGGATCGTAGAAGTTGAAGCGGATCGCATCCAACAGTGTTAGCTCCTGCTGACTTCGTGTATCAACGATACCACAGGGAGCTTGTAGTACATCGAGGTACTGCTGAGTGACTAGGCCGATTTCCACAGCCTCATTGGGATTGTATTGCTTGCCAGTCTTCGTATCGACAAACTTACCAGACTTGGAGTCAACGATACCGCATCTCAACGCCACACTAAGAGGCACCCTTTGATCACTTTTCGTGTCTTTCAGGGCGGTCCTGACGAGGAAGTCGGCAGTCGGATTGTCTTCATGGGCCCTAATAGGCTTTGTCGATTTCAGCTCAGTTATTGTCAATGAGGAGCCCCGCAGAGTGGAATCTGCGAAGTCCATCTCTTCCGCTTGCTGGTCTTGTCTGTCAGCTTGCGTCGAACTCGACGCAACGGGTTCGTATGTGGAAGGTAATTCCCACTGCTGCTTATAAGTCACAATGGTCGGAACACTTGGCACAGGATACGCACTCAGCACTTGTGCTGTTCCCCTTGTGCCACTCTCAGATTCAGTCTGCACACCACGGTATTGTTGAACACGAGAAATAGATCAGATTAGCATAAAGAATAATGTTTGTCAGCGTTAGATTTTTTCACCATCTATGCACTGTAAATACACTATAAAGTTGCGCAGATAAAGAACAGCCGAGATGCATACGACAAGTGGCTGTCGATGACATCAACGATAGCTAGAATCAAATCACTCCAATGCGCTTCGTGTGTCGCCTATATACTTACGTCTACCACCACAAAACGTCACGTAACACGTACATCGATGCCTTTCTGTTGTCTTTTATTACTATTATTACTACTGATACGCACACACGTTGTTTATGTTCGCGTTATCACTAGAATACACTTGTTGATAAGCTGTACGATTCCTTTATTATCACTAGTAGAAAAACTCCGAGATAATTAGCACTACTACTACTACTACTTCGCCTTTGCAATGTTACCGTTAGTGTTGCTCTACTGATGACAAAGCATCTTCAGGCTTCACGGATAATATGTCGCTTTGCATCGTTATTGTGCCTAGGTTCACCGCTGCTATCTGGACCATACAGATGTGCTTGTAGTCAATCAGCAGTGATGATTTGATAGTTGTACTGCTATTGCCGCTGTAACATCGAAAGTCCTAAATAAAATACGTCCTGCCCGATGGACGTAGGCAAAGTGAAGGACTGCGCAGTGTGACTTAGTCAGCACTTCCGTGTGACAGTCAGTCGGCGCAAACGGAGCACTGCCCGTAGCGGCAATACACAAAAGACAACAACGCTTGCCTGCTACGGTGCCAGCACTGCTCCGAAAGTCACCGAAAGAATCAGTCGAACGCCGACGCCGCTGTTACTATTGCTGCGATATCCCTCACAGCGGGGCCACGGACCACCTGTGGGCGAGGACCAGCACAAACGGTAAGAGAAGTGATGGCAGCATTGGTCGCAGCGGCAACTAATCTCAGGCAAAATAGCTGGTCCGATCATCGTTGCCAAGGACGACAACAAATTGCCTGTACACTCACTGGATCTCTCTCAGTCCATCCCCAACAAACACAAGCGAAACTTGCATAGACCTTTGCACATCTCACTGACAGACAGCGAAACACTCAAACAGGATAACAGCAGATCCGCAGTGGCACACGTACAGCGATGCCCTCACACGCTGACGTTGTGAGTCAGTAATATTGATCGATGAAAGATTCGTGGTTGTATGAACGAATAAACAAACCAGCAGCGCCACAAGCGCGTGGGCAGAGACCAGGGCGCCGGTTCGTGGTATCTGGGCGCGATATCCGCGGCGTCCTATGCTGTTAGCAACAGGTTCAATCCGGTTGAAAGCTTGGGTCAGTACGGACACATAATCGTCTGCCGCTGCAGCTTTCAGACCTCGTGATGGTTGCGACATGATACGTGTCAAGCAAACACATCGCAGTGATATATATATATAGGAACAGTGTTATATGTCTCCATCTAACGGAATCGTCGTCACAGCTTTGCCCTAATACTCAGAGCGTAGACTGTACAATAAACATCGCGCGGCAAATTAGGCAAAGAGAATAAAGTGTTCTATAATATGTAGTCATTTCATTGCATCAATTTCAACAGAAAGGAAATGGGGGGACTGAGAAACGAATATTTTTACAGGTTCATGTGAATTGGAGTTCGTTTAGCATCTCAATACTTAAGCTAGTTCTGGGACGATCGGTGACTTGCGGCGCGAATGTTGCTATAGGCAAAAGCAATTCTAGGACCGCTGCTGTTTTTCGGAGCTGGATCTCATAATAAAACATTTGCCGCAGTGTGGGCAGTTGCCGGAAAAAACATGCGCGCAAAAAAACGTCGTGGAAAAGCTAAGCTCATCGTCACGGGCCAGTCGAAGTCGATGACACGGGCGGGGAGTTGGTTGAGAGATGCCGCTGCTACCAGGAGTTCATACGCGGGCAGGTTAAATGGCGTCGGGCTCTAGCAATGAAAAACGTGTCTGCACAAACGTATACGAAATGTGCTTAGTTAAGAACTGATGTCAAGTCTATCTAAATAATAGTACATTAATGAACGGCCTGCAAGTGACGTTCCAACTATCCCTACCGTTCTTGTCGTCGTTGTAGACGAGAGAAACAAATGTATCTATTCTATTCCCTAATGCGTGGAACTCAATCAACAAAAAGTATATTAGGGCTTATTCTTTCTATGGAAAAAATCCTTTGCCACCGCTTGCCGGTCAAACACTCTGGCCGGCGCGACAAAACGCAGGCTGTATTCCTTCACCCACGACAATTGCCCGAATGCGCTCTGGTATATAATAACACTAATAATAATAATGCCCACAGACAGTTTCTTCCCCGCGCCGACGGAGATAGCTTGAGCTGACGGCTTTCAAGCAGCAAAAAGCGTAATGCTGCTACACCAATTAACTTTTTCTTATCTATGACGATCCGCTAGTATTTATGGGTCGTGTACAAGTATCTATATGAAAGCCGGCGGGTATATTGATTTGGTTGATTGGTTAGCGGCGGAAACCTCCATTAAAACGACGAACTGCTGGGTGCAACTACGGGAGTGGCAAACTTGTTCGTCTCAACGATTTGTTTCTGGGATCGTATAAGATACTGCGATGCACCGTAGTCGAAATTCTGCCCCTAAAAAGGGCCGTTATCAGTTCGGGCGTCGGATGCAGTGCGCTGGTCTACACGATTTAGCGTTGTTGTCCATTGGACTTCGCTTTAGAGAGATCTTGTTGTATATGAAGTGTAAAAGATTCTGACGTGACTGGCTGTATGAGGACATAAAATTTCGTTTCAGATTTTATAAAATGCAGACGCACACTTAGCCATACCAAAATGGCGGCATGTTCCGTCGTCAACTCTTGTCGCCTTCTTATTTCCCCGTTTATCGGTCTACATTAATCTATCGAGCCGAAGAGTAGTAGCTGTTAAAAGCAATACATTTATATACATATATATTGTCTTGGTAGAAGTTCCTGGTCCGCCAATATTTGTACAAAAATGTTAGATCGTGACCTCTGTCATAAATAAGTCCACCTTGGATTCCTCTAAGAAAATCTGTTGCACACTTACCTAAGCGCAGGACCTGTAACAGCTAACTTATAAACCTATAAGCGGCAAATCAGAGCGCCGCCGCCGCCGCTACCGTGCTTTTCATACACTAAATGAGTTTCTAGTCAACAGACCCACGTTCCATTTCTCGTACGCCATAAATATATCTATATTTATTTGTGTCAAAATATATCTAAAATCAGCGCCGTTGTTTCGTGGCCGTTAGGGGATGGTAGAGAACAAACGCAGGACGTGCGAGATTTCCTTTTTTGGGAATATGGCTCGTTCTGATCGATGCGTCATTCGGGTCTGCGGGCGACAGCAGATACCAACCGCCTGGACTCAGCAACCGACAGGGAGAAGTAACTATAGTCGACGTAAAGTGAAGCCCGTTGAAGACAACGTTTTCTCCACACGCGGTCGCCCGTTAGCAGCTTATGTAGGGCAGCTAGTAGTCTCACCAGCAACGGAATGAATCTAATGTGGTAGCGGTTGAATTGTATTATCGAACTGTGAGCTGTCGCTGATAATGAATAAACTGCACTAACGAGTTGATCAGCACTGATCTGAGCAGGGTTGAGACAGAAGAACATGCCCAAAACAGGCCATTCAAAAGCCCTTTGTCTTCGAACCGCCGGAGCCGCGACCGCTGTATGCCACACGGACGTTTTCGTACATACACGTGGCAGCGGCTCAGCGTCGTATTCTCCCAAAGGCTGGGGAACGCCGCCGATCTCGTACGTAACAAAGACAGAGGTGCTTCATGTTGAACACTTCTAGCGAACAGATTTTCCGCTGTTCTTACTGTTCAGTATGAACCAGCAGACTTAGCAGTACAAATGATGACTGCATATATACGACTTATGTATACTAACCTAAGGCGTACTGTAAGATATTGTCTACGTAGCGCAAGGAGTGATTGATGTCTTTTGTCAAAAATTTTCTCTTAGTTCTCTCTCGTCGAGGACCACTGCCATTACCACTAGCCTACCTGAACTGAGCTATGTCATACGCCAACACGACGCTAGAGTTGATTCAATATTGATCGTAAGTTTTGATAAGCGAGGCATTTTGTCACCGTGCTAGCGTATGATAAACACAGGAAGTATGCCTGCGGGAGGGGTTCGGCAGTGGTCCACAGTCCATAAACTGAAACACGCTAACACACACCTTGTGCCGTTCTTCGCTGGTGAAGTACTTTTGCATACATTGTAGAAGCTGACTCAGCTTTTCGCCGATTTGCCGATACTCGGCGTTCGCCTGATCAAGCTCCTTCTCGACCTGCTCGGCACCATCTGCTCCTGGTAGAGCTCTTCTTTGTTTCAGACTAGCATCAAGACTAGGGTGGGCGTCCTCGAGACTTTCCCGGTAATTCTTATTCCTGAGATCGTAGATCTGCCGGAAGAAGTTCAAAGGAGATCAATTGTCAACAAGGAGTGCGATTTATGATTTGCGTTGGTAAAATGGACGGTGGGGGACCCTGAACAGGAAGCTGGCTCGTCGATGACTCTCTGACTCTTGACTGGTACCAACATCGTGCAGATTGTTGAATCTCATCGAGTTCGATTCGGCGGTTGGTGCAAAGCTTATTTAGAGTTCTTGATGGGTGCAGGCAGAAGATGCTTGAGGATGCAGACGATGGGGATCGAAACGGTGACCATGCTAAAGTGGCAACCTCACTTTCGACCTTACCAAATATAGACGTGCACAATACAACCAAATGAGAACAAATAGTATAAAACAAGTAATGAACGAAGATCATGCGATGTGTGTGAGGTGCATATACAAAAATCAATTGTGATTCGATGATTGATTCAGTGATTTAATGTACGGACGAATTTCGCGTGGGACATGCGGGCCCATGCGCTGTCAGATGCCGGAGCAGGAACAGATGTATAAATATCATAGGAAAGGATCAATGACCGTAATCATACTACATCACAACATCATACCAGCTACAATAATGACAATGATAGCTGTGTGTCCATGACAATAAGAAATCACTGGCCAACAGCAGAAGTCTAAAGACAGCACTATTTGTCACAACTATTAAACCTGGGACACGAGTGGCGCGATTATGAAATGGCCAGAAACACCAAATAAATACAAAAGAAAAAAAAAAAAAAAAAAAACGGATAAAAACCAAATGCCATGCGATAAAATCGACAAGTACTACTATTACAGCTAACAAAATAACAATGAAAACGAGCGAAGTAGCACTTCAGGACTGCCGCTGCGCCAAAATTACGTCTACATGGATCTATATGTGGGTGTCATTCGTTGCGGGGCCAATGACTTCTTGTACGGCCGAAGCCGTAAACGCCGAAAACGTCAGCGTACAGGATTTGACCTTTAACAACAAAACAACCCTTTGGCAATCTGCGCGCCGCGGCAGGCAAAGCGGCAACCCTGTCCGCAATAGAGCGGTAGAATACGTTCGTGCGATGGCGTGTGGGGGGATAGCAAGCCTACGAAATGTTTGAACTGATACCGTTCCGATTAGTACAGACAGCAAGTGTTACCGAATAGAATAGTCTTCAAAATGGAATACTCGTGAGAAATTCTAGAGATTACGATTAAGGGGCGCATGCAATAGGACGTGCAAGAACGCATGCTTCGCGAGGTTTAGGCTAATCGGGAGGAAACTAGGACGTCTATTTTTAAGAGACAGATCATCAATGGAAAGAATCAAGCACGAAAACGATCAGGATACACTTGTTCAAATACTAAAAGATACGTGAGGGCTAAAGAGTCTGTGGTACAGGGAGGGGAGGATTTTAATGAACTGTATGCTTTAGAGCTAAGAATAATGGCACGAAAGCTAATCGGTGCAGGGTTCAATTTTGTGCAGGGGTATGCAAGGTTACAGCCGAGGTGTAGGTACCAGGAGTCTTCGAGAAGTCTTCCTCTAGATGGAGCTAGTGTGCTGGGTGAAGAACATCTCGTCCGGAGATTGACAGCCAGACTATCAATCAAAAACAGTACTCTATCGAGAACTAGAAAACACGGATATGAAATGGAACAATAACATCGAGACACACCTTAGCCTCACGAATGTAGCGGCCACCAACGAGGTTCAGATCCTCGAGGGCGGGTTTCCGTTCCGTGAGCGATGAAAATAGGGACTAAAAACAGGGGGTCAAAAGATAAGCGCGTTAATTTCGGTTACCAAGTATTAATAATCCCTGGTAAAGTTGTCGTTATCTGGCCATTACCTGCAACAGCATTTACCTAAAGTAGTATTGATTATCTCTTGTTAGACACCGTAGTGTTGGTCGTAAGCGAGTCACTTAGTCATTTGTTGAAGCAAAGACAGAGTCTTCTATACTGAACTTAAGAAGTTATTATACCGTTAATATTTCACATGTCTATCTAGTTCGGTGAGAATACGATGTTTCAGCGGTACGTCGTACTTGCACGCGGTTATCGAAACAGGCGTTGTAGACGTGTCATACGTCTGGTGTTAAGTTATTTTGGCGAGCTTCGCCTCTATCACATACGCCATGTAACCATGTTCTAAGATCTATATATTCGCTGCGATAGAAGGTTATAGCAATAGAATTAACGAAACTCGTCTACGTAGCGAAGCTGTCCTATGTCAGAGCGAGTACTATATGATCCATGGGGAACCTGCCTAGCGTATCGGTCGCAACCCGACTCAGTTATCCTCAATGAGCTAACCGACAGCTTGTAAATGTAAATCAATGTTTGGGTGTGTGCAGATGTTTTATTCTAGTCGTTCATACTACGAATGCATAGAATGGTCCTAGGCAGTGTATGTGGATGATACGTCTGTTTCATGACGGGGTTATTATTTGTGATGTAGCTGAAAGCGCGTCGGAGCGGTGTCGATCTTAGAACAGCGTGATAGACAGGTGGAGCTCACCAAGGCCTGTTGGTATTCACGTTCCGCATCACGCGAGCTTTTGACTTCCTTGATAGTATTCACCTTAATGGTCATCTGGTTGGCCCATTGCTTCTCCTCGTCCATTTTATTGCGATACGCTCTCAGCATTTCTGAGGCCGCTTCGCAGCCGCGAAGCCTGAAAGCCAGACGAAGCCAACGTGTTAGAATCTAGCGAATTGCAGGCTTGACACCTTTAAAATTATATAAGACACGTGTGGCCTGAGGGATGAACATCGATTACTACATGGCAATACACCCCCTTGCTACCCTCCACTGGGATAAACAGGAAAGCAATCAGAGGGTACAGTGCTAAATCAATGATTGCCAATAGAGGCAACAAGGCGGTCCGTTCTGTTAGTGCTCGAGTAAAATAGTGCTCGACATACGCGCCCTCAGTTAAAGCACAACCGATGACATGAGCCGGAAAACAGTCTCGTTACAGCCTTCAGATCTTGGCCTGCCTTCGCGATCTACCTTGATTAACTCGAGTTTTCAAAAATCTCCAGTGCTCGCTCGCCAGCTTTACGCGGGTGCAGATTTCTGTCGATTCGAAAGCTAGCTGAACATCGCAACATGCTTAACAGTAGGTGCTGTATTTGCTGCCATCAAACGCTGCGCGGACCAACAGCTCCAGAGATAACAAGCCCGAATGAATAACTGAGACATCGTGGTCCCGCCCTACACACAATGGACACAGTGTGTCTGCGTATATGTATAGTCGCAGCCTATAACCTCTTACACAACGAGGTAACAACTAATCATTCACTTGCTCACAAAGAAAGAACAATGGCTTAAGGCAATCACGATCATTACGCCCGCGATATTTCGTCGAAGGTAAGGACGACAAAGGATTCGCTGACATTGTCGGCGGCGCTGCCAAGACCGCTACGAAGGTTCTTGCTGAATTCATTCGCAGGCAGGCCTCGATAGATGGTTTCGTGGATGCTGACTACCTGGACGCTGGATAGCTATAAGGCGTTCGCTGATCAACAGTCTTACCTCTTTGGTCGTAATCTAATGTGTTCGATGTTAGCCTGCATCGCGCCTGCTACGTAGCGTTACCAAAGGCCACTTTGTGTTTGCTAAATAAACAAAGACCAGCAGACCATACGTACGCGATGGGCGACAAAGAAGAGTACGAGTGATTTCCACTACAGTGGCTGCGACTATAGCAATAGGAGGACACTGCAGTTGTACGGGAGGCGGGTGCGCAGCATCACCAGCCAAATGCTTTGAGGTATTGGGTGTCGCCTGTGTATGCTGAATACAGATGTTTGGGTTGTGCGGACGAGCAGACGAGAAAGAAAGAACGGCAACAATCGATCGACAGAACTCAGGCCAAAGCTGCGCTGCCCACGAGTGTATTACTACAATATTTTTTCTATATGGTAGCTATCATTGTGCTATTTCTTTTTATTTGCGTTTGTTAGATCGGATCGTTTACGGTGCGTGCCGTGCCTGTATGTGCCATTCAACCTATAGCAGCAAGTACAAGGTTAGGTATATCGCCGAGATGCCCTACCTAATTAATATATATAGGATATACCTAATTAACCAGATGATTCGCATCGCTTTACTGGGGGCCCGTGTGGCTTCAAAGAGTCATCAGCGGCGCGAAAATGTCTGCTGGCTTGCTTGTATTTACAGTTATAT
>NW_019211457.1:41642348-41690963 GCF_002443255.2 Varroa destructor
TATATATATATATATATATACACAACCGCGTTCCTAGCTAGCTGAGTAGTTGCTACTAGTGCATCTCTCTGAAACGCATTTATAATGTACGTGATCGATTTGGTGCTAGTAGATACGCTTTGTATTACCACCCCACCCGAACGTACTTGATGAACGTGCATGGGATGTATATTGATGGGCAGAGGAAACGCTTACCTCTCAGCGATCTGATTCAGAGCGTCACTCCAGCGTTTAAGCACCTTCTTAGTGTCTTCATCAAATCTTCGTAGATCGGGGTGAGTGTAGACGTTAGGTCGCGACTTTTCTGTCACCTTCTTCGCTGCGGTAACATTCGTCACCAGCTGGTCAAAAAGTGGCTGTTGTTGCTGCATTTCCAGCTGGATGGCCAGCAGGTCCTCGTGGATCTTTCTGAGCGCTTCTTCATCCTGAGGGAGGTTTTCATAAGAAGCCAGAGAGATTTCCACATTGGACACTGCCTGGGTCGATTCCTTCAAAGAAGTGATCGCCAGTTCTACAGACTTGAGCCTGAAATAACAAAGAATTCTTGTTACAAAGTACAACATGAACCATATGAAAGACTAACTAACATTACGCAATTATACCGCGTAGATAAACGTCGCGCTTCCAATGTCCAAAGTGAATTTTTTTGAACGTATTCCTTCCATGGTCGGGGAGCAGAGCAGCCAACTGGTAATCGAACGTTTAAAATTTTGACTTGTTTTCATAATGGAAAGGTTTACAATGACAGAGCAAACGGCACTCGTGGGACTATTCTACCCAACAACTGATAATGTGCTCATTAGCCGTTGCCATAACCCAGATGTGCTGCTTTGTGTGTCCATGCTGGCCGTCGTGAACACGGGTCACGCTGTTTGGCTTTAGCAGGATCGAATGCCGAGCCACACGAATGGCTACAAGATCTCTTCAAATTCACAGCGCCAGTCTGCTAAGAACTTTAAGAACGGAGACTTTTCTTTACTACGTTGTTCCAGTAACTTAACTTCTCAATCTGTTGCTTTGCCGTTGTGTGAAGGCTAAGACCTGCAAAAACGAATCAACAACTACCCAGGATTTCAATGCCTGTGAGCACGAAGCGTTTCAAACTGTCATTCAGAGTTGTACGTACTCAGGTCCTCTTTCCTGGCAATGTGCATATATATACATTGAAAAAAAAAAAAAATATATATATATATATATATTTTTTTTTTTTTTAGAACGATTTAGTACGAAAATAAAAAGCAGCTCGATCTCTTTCGCTTTTTTGCACTTATGTGCATTCGAGTTTGTTGAGGTGTACTAGGAATTAGAATAAAAATAATGAACAAACATACCTTTCGGCGTAGATCCTGCAGAGGGTCCAGAGTTTGTCCCAAAGAGCAACAATTTTGTCGTGCTTATCTTGCTGTGAGGGAGTCCTCTTAGTCATTTGCTTGAATGCCACCTTCATTTCAGCTATCATAGCCTCATAGCTTCCAAGATCTCTTTCAAAGTCTTTATGATGCGAATGAAGTTCGTCTAAGGCGTCGAGGTCACGAGGAATTGGATCGTTGAGGTGCTGCACGAGCAATCGCTCTTTCTCCCGCAAAATTTGATCGAGATTCGTCGAGGTTTCTGCGAAGCGTCTCGTCGGCGCGTTGGGAGAATTCTCCGCTTCTTCCTCCCTGAGCTGACGTAACAGGTCCTGGTAAAGCTTACTGATGTATTTGATCTCGTCGCGCAGACGCTTCATATCCGGATCGTTCTTATCGCCTTCGGTCAGCAGCTTGTCTGCGTCATCATTAAGCGCACGAATGATGCTCTCCCTCTGTGATGGCTCCATCGCCTTAAACGTTTTCAAATCCCAGCCCTTGACAATGTTAATAGTTGCGAAAATCATGTTGAGACGCAACTTGTGTTGCTTCTTAGTCCACAGCTTGATGAGCAACTCGTATTTCCTCTTGAGGCTCTCTGCAAGATCGATCGCCTCAGGATTGGGCGGTGGAATAGAAAACACTACGCCGGGCACCATACCCTCAGCGCCCTTCTGGTTAATGATTTTCCAGCGAGTACGTTGACTATTATCGTGCAGCCAGCATTGTTCGTTCTTGTAGATCTGCATGTTACCCTGGCTATAATTGCATACTGCATTCATCCGCAATGGGCGCGGCAGCGGTTGGCGACGCTGCTTGAGCGGCAGGGTATCTTTCGAGCGGTCGATGAGCGAATTGACAATGGCCGAATAGCGCGAAATGTCCTCGCGCATATCCTGCATTTGCTTGAGCAGCCGTTCGCCCTCGTCAATTGAGAAGACGGTTCGTGAAAATGTCGTGTTCAGCCTTTCCTCGATGGTCTGCAGCCACTGTTCGCATTCCTTCGCTTCGCGGAAGAATTGCTGGTAATCTTGGCAGTGACGAAGATGTATTTGCAGTGCTTGGATAAGGTCGACCATCCAGCTCCAACTCAGATGCATCGCTGAAAGGGTGTAATCGATTGTCTTGTGAGCGGGATGCCGCTGGCGGATCAGGCTATTGCCCTGCTCGAGAACCGAGTTAAATTGCGATTCGCGACCCTCCATCTGATGGCAAAGCGAGCTCTGATGAGCCTCTAGCTCGACGAGATTTATGTTAGCGGCCGCCCAGTCTCGGTTAATCTCGGTATCCTCACGTTCGCTGAGCCACGTCATCTCCTCGTGGGCGCGGCGGACAAACTCTAGCAGAGTATCGAGGTCAGACATGCGCTTGTTCGACAGCACTACGACGTCCGAGTAACTCCGCTCAAGTTGGGCTAATAAACGGGCATAGAAGTCAAGCTCTTGTCCTTGGAAGTGCTTCTTCCGCGAGACGCAAGTGTCTACGTTCTTCTGAAATTGGTCGATCAACTTCTGCTCGGTCTTATGTTGTGATGCAAGTGCTTGAACGGATGGCAAGTCATTGCCGTAGTCAGCCTCTTCGAGGTACTTCTGCAATACCCAAGAATAGATAGAAATTGGCATAAGAATTTGATTTGGGCCAAAAATATATTGGGGAAATCTGCCAGACAGAACTACTATATACGGGTTTTGGCTCAGTTAAACGTACTAATAATTATTAAAGTTAAAATAATCTATAGTGTCACTGATATTTGTCAAGCGCGTCTCTTAGTGCGTACCATCTTTTCCTTAACCCAGTCGAGACACTGCTGAAGGAATCTGAAGGCATCGTTTGTTTCCAGAAGACGAGACTCCGAGAAGATTTGTCGTTCCTTGACAATTTTCTTTTCCTCAACTTTGTACTGACGATTGTTGAGGGCGTCAATGAGTCGGCGTTCGTATAAGATTCGTACGCTCTCCCACTTCTGTTGCAGATTCTGTACACTGCAAAAAACAGTCACAGAATAGTATGCTTTACATGTTCGTTAAAATTTGCGAAAATAAATAAAACGTTCTCACCAGTACGACAGCCTTACAAGCTATCGGAATAAAAAATAATTTTTATATATGCGCCTAAAAAGTCAAAGTAATTAGTTAAATAATACATACAGCCTGTGCAATTCTCTCGAGCGGTAGTACCGGCCGTCCATAAGGACCTGCACGTCCTTAAAGAGCATTCGAATTGTTTCTTCGATTCGACGAAGATCCCGCTCGAACACTTCACAGGTGCGCTTGGCGTCTTCGGGTCTGAGTCTGGACAGGTCCTTTTCGACCTCCCGGATTCGGTTCTCAATGTCGTCAAGCTTCCCGTCGGTCGTGTGAACCTCTCGCTGGACCTTCTCCGCGAGCCGCTCTAGTTTTTCAAGCCTGTAAAAGCGATACATAGATTGCCGGCAACATAAATATGATTTCATATTGAGTTAACACTTACTGTTTACACTATAGACAGTTTACCTCAAGGTAACAAAAAAGAGTTCTCGATCTTTTATTTGAAACTCCAAACAAATGCGACACGAAAATATCAAATGCGTGTCGAACATTCAGGGATTCCAATTTTCTTTTCATTGACCCTTGGAAAGAAGGTTTCTATAGGTGGTCACTGAAAATACGTACCTGGCGGTTTCGTCTTGCAAGGCACGATCACGGTCCTCGTGTGCGTGGAGCATTTTCTTCCACTGCGTGTCAAGAAAGTCGAAGCGCAACTGATCATCCATCTGCACTCGGTTCTCACGCATCATTTTCTGCATGTCCCGCCAAAGGG
This sequence comes from Varroa destructor, assembly GCF_002443255.2. Taxonomy (NCBI): domain Eukaryota; kingdom Metazoa; phylum Arthropoda; class Arachnida; order Mesostigmata; family Varroidae; genus Varroa; species Varroa destructor. The sequence goes on from NW_019211457.1 coordinate 41,646,497, forward strand.
ACTGCAGGCGCTGTTTCTCGCTGAGTCGGGGTGGCATCTCGATCGTACGGAATGCCGCGTTGTCCTGATACAGCTGTTTGATTTCTTCGACGCGATCGGGAAAGCTTCGCGACTGTAGGCGAGCGATGTTTTGTTTGAGCCATAGCAACAACGATGAGGACAGATCACGATACTCGTCAATAATTCGCTGCTTCTCATCCTCAAATGGATTACGTGTAGCCGGTTCGGGGAATACGCTGTACAGGGACGATAAGTAAGTGATGATTGATTTCTCATCGGGGTGCGCAGTATCCACGTCTTCGGGGTCAAGTAGGCGGGTGACAGCTAGCTCCCGTTCAGCCACATTGAACACGTTCTCCAGGTTTTCGCGAACCGTGTGGCGGGACAAAGAGTGCCAGTCGATGAGGTCAGGTCTACAACAGCACAATGTCGTAGAGACGCGAGATTAGATATACTTGGTGCTGCATGTCACCTCAGCTGCGTGAACAGCCATTTGTGTGGCCTTGCACGTGAATATACGTGACTACTACTACTACTGAGAATATACTGTGTGTAGTTGCCCTATTTCGTCTGGTGATTCTACGCGGTGCATTAAATTGGATTCGATGAAATCAGTCTAGCCTATGGGGAACGATAGCATGTCTTGTGCATGGACTAGTATTACATTAGTAGTAAAAATTGTATAAATAAAAGAGACATTCTTAATAATTTACGAAAAATAACTGGTACACAAAAAACTAACACAGCTACCTCGGTATATTCACCTAAATTGGTTCTGAGTAACTGCTGAATCCTAAATTTGTTTCTCTTCCACCGACCGGCTCGGTATCCGGTGCAAATATAAATAGAAATAAGGATATACAAATGGGTAATATAGAAAAACTAATAGGATCATCATTGTTTGAGGATGTTTCATAGGATGTTTGTCCTATCTCAGCGAAACACCACTAGTCAGTAAAATGTTGTTTAGGCGAACCAGCCATGCCTGTGGCTATCTGCAAGAATTCTGATTCTGTTACGGCATCCCCGCATGTAGCCGTTTATCGTGCTTCGAATCACGTGCCCGATGACACCAAATACGAAACGTTAACTTGAGCCTAAACCAAGGACGACTACAGCTCGTGACCTGGGCCGTTCGTCCGATGCAGTACGGGCTTCGACAAAAGCTTCGAAAAGCAAATGTGGTAGATTCTACGACGAACTGGCACTAACGAGCGCCGCCATCAATTCAATTTTTCTTCTGAACACTGCCTCCCAACGGAAATTCAAAACAAATCCTACCCATTCAAGGGCATAACCGTAATAGCTGGTAATTTCACTCATTGTTGATATGTCGTGTTTGGCGAGGGGAAGCAACCGAACGGGGACAGATCATACGGTAACAGATTCTGTTGATGGGTCAGCTTATATTTGAACACAGAAATAATAATAGTTTTAATTAGTACAGTGAACAATCAATTTTAATATGGCGATAAGAACGCACATAAATTCCCGAAACATTAAGTTAGATAATAGCAAACAATATTAACCGGTTACGGTGGATAATGGCGTTGAAAGCGAGACCGTCCCTCCAGGAGGACGTGAAGTCGCGAACTTTAACGCCCGGATAACCTTGCGTTGTCCGCTGAGCCCATCGAAGAAGGGCTTCGCGACTTGTCAGCACCTCGTTATTCTGGTTGAAGGTGATATCTGAAATCTGAAAGTGGGAAAAAGATACGCTTTGCGGTTAGAAAAAGAAAACCTAAAATGATCCTGTTGTAAGAGATAAAATTTATGCAGCATCGAATTCCGTGTATTCAACTGCCCTACGAACAACTCAATTACTAGCGGCTTGTCAGGTAACTCAATGCGCATATTCCGTTTGGAAACCAAATTTCGATTACGGCAGAAAAAAGATTAATAAACTCCCTTTGGTAACGAACTTTCAGACCTGTCAGCGGCGATACAAATAAACATGTATCTAGATGGGTAAATAGAATCTAACTCATAACAGGATATCAATATAACCCCGCCAGTGTCATCGGTCGTAGGTTTATTTAAAACTGTAATTACCCGAATTACTTAGATTTAATAAAGGTTAGCTACTCAACCGATGCACAAGCAATATTATAAATTGAAGTCACTTAAAATATGCTTCAATGATCCACTGAAAACAATAAAAAAAAGCTCTCGCTCGGGGTCCCATCATACGAATTTAGGAAAGGAAATCGTTACTTTTATAGTCAATGCATACATTATGTCATTAGCTGTGGTATCCACAGTTGTCGTCAAATCTTTTCCTTCCTCCTTTGCCTCTTTTAAATGCATCCAGTGAAGATTAAAGCTAGTGAAGAATCTCTGCGAACGATTCGTAATACATAACACAAAGAATGCATGCATTTACCTCAACCTTCAAGGCCGTCTGGTGGCGCCCTCTTAGCCGATAGGCTTAGCAGGACATAGTTATTAGGCAAACTTGTATCAATATGCCTATTCGTTTCCGATAGTTCATCGGTGAGGAACATTGAACAACTGAGATTTGAAAGCGAAGGTTAGGCACAATAGAGCTTAAATGATATCACCTGTCAAAGTTCCTTTACTTTTGTAAGCTAAACCATAGCCATCACGATAGAAAAAGGGAGTCTCATCTAGAAACAACGACGACGATTAATTATAATGGGCACCACACTTGTGGCAGTTCTCAACAGCGGAAGCGGACTAAGGCAACGCCTGTATTCATCCTCTCTAAGTGGAGTTCTCCATCTGAGCAATTATTTAACTAGTAGTATTATTAATATTTCGTTAATGTTAGCAGTTACCTTCTAGTCAATAGCAATTACTGCAGTAACGACAGGATCAAAAGAATCATAACAACCAAGGGAGGATCTATTACATACTGCGTACGCCTCGCCTTCCGCCAGTGACGTGCCACCGCTTTCATAAACCAGCGCCCAGTCACTTTTGAACGAAACCACAAACACTTGACTGGATAGAAACGACAAATATGAATGTGGGTGCAGTGTCTATATTGTCATGTCTAGAATGAAATGGCTAAATTTCCACTTAGGCTTTTACGAAAAGGCTCTCTGTGCCAAGTAGGACCACACATTGTCTACTGAGAGCGGTTTTCGCCGCCGCTGTTGGAGACGACGCTGCACCGACTAGATATTTATTCGTCTCTGATTGAATATATATGCGTAATAAATGAGCTAAGGTGAAAAGGCGCTACCCCGTGTTCGTTTAGAGGATGAGACCGGTCGTCTGTAACGCTGAGTAGCGGAAGGATGGCCCTCGTTGACAATAACAACGGTAGCGTCATCAGTAATAGCGGTGTAAAGGCATCGGTTAGGCACCACCTACCCTAGAGACATTTATCGTAAAGGGGCTTTTCCTCTAAATGATTAGTTCAGTTATTCTTGAGGACTGGCCGTGCGGGCGATAAAACCTGTATGTGTGCATATCGTTTGTTGGGGTCTGTGAACAATGACGGGAACCCAGTTAACGCTACGACTGCTAATTCGATGTGGCATCAGCGTGTGTAACGATTCCCTTGATTTGCTATTAGTGTACTATAAATATCAATCTGTTCTATATAATCGAACATAAACGTGACCCTATTGTTTAGTGTGTATGAAATTAATACACATATAGCATAAAATGACAACAAAAATTGACAAATGCGCATAAGTATAGTGCTATTGGCTAGTGGTACCAATTATTATTTACGAAAGCAGTTCCGGTTATCAGGCAGACAGACAGAAAGTAGAGAGACCAACACAAGCTGTCCAGTCCACGATATGGCTCTAAAGGGAGCAAGGCGCAAAATTTGCAAACATATCTGTGCATAGAAAAGGCACCCCAAACACCCAAACACTGTCTGGGAAAATGAGACAACTATGCTGGGGCTAATGAAGATTCTTAGCGAAAAAAGCCACCCAATGAGTACAGCGGTAGCCGCTACTTGAATGACTCTTACGTGGGCCCTTTCGTCGTCCCTCCAAATATCACCTGCTATGGGTGTTGAACAAGAATTTGATCACACTGCAAGGTATTAGTTAAACCCTTAAGAACGCTGATCCGTCCAATGTGCTTCTACAATGGCACGACGGCCACCTTCCTCTACGGATATGGCATAAATTATACCGCTATACTGTAGCCTTTCCGTCGGTCACACATCAAAACCCTTTTCGTCATTTTCTGTCTGACCACTTGAAGTCGCTTATTACTTTGGTACAACCATATTGAGCTGAACCGAGTTACCATCGATTTGATTCTACGACACAACAATACCCTTGGTGATGGCATTCTATTCCGCTACCCTATAAATCTCATAGTACCTTATAATACTTCAGAACGATATAAAGTCGCAGGGAAATACTAGTCTCCTATGTCGACATATTTTGTCTTCACCAGAATTGTTTAGCTTTGCATATCGTTTGCCGTCCCATTTGAACGAGGGTAGAATATATCCAATAAGTTGAAATGACTACGTATAAATCTGTCGCTCCGGTAATGGCTGCTCAAGCAGATCAGCTTCGTCATCGACAGCGTTCAACAGTGTATTATTATTCGTCTATTTAACGATTGTCACTTCCGACCGTTCAAAAAGCGATCGGATCTGATGCCTATTAGCTGCGATCATCACAATAGTTATCAGGATCATCATGGACAGCAGCGCCAGCCCAGCGTGTGTCTCTAGCGTACCGTTTCCCAGTCGCGTGCACCACCGTAACTAAGCCTAAATAAAAAGTCAGTTTCTCCTGTAAACGGACTATCGACATAGGTCGACGCAATGGTTGAACAGATGAGCTCTATACGGGCCCGTCTATTGTACATGTGCCGCTTCTGGCGCGATGCAGATGTACGTTGTTGTCCCTAAGCAACGCACGCTGAGCACGTAACCGTCGTTGCACCGGGCCTACTTTTATAATAATGCCATTCAACCTGTGCAACAGCTGATGCTATTGATGGTGCCGTTGACACTGACCGACCGACCGCGTCAGCATGATCCTGCGGCGACCAGTTTGTACGTCGTCGTCGACGACGAATAGACGCCGAACGAACGCTGCCTTTCAAACAGCCAAACGAAGAGTTCAGCGAAACTGGAAGTCGTACAGACAAACGTGTCCTAGACAGGGAACGGTCGTGGTAAGAGCGGCACACGCGGACGGTCCGTCGGAGCGTTCGTTGTAGCGCGCTTTTAGCAGACAGGTGCAGCGCAAGGCTAACTTTCAATTGAACACAGTCGAACAAATACAATCGAACGGCTGATGATGATCCACTCGCGGACCGAGCGACTCGCACATCAACCGCATACTGCTGGTATAGGTAAGATAAGTTTGAGGCGATATGAGAATACTACCCCTGCTGTAAACGTTGTGCGGACGACGGAACAATCACAAATAGATGGACATACAGGCTGCATACAGAACGCGTATCCTATTGCGAACGCATATAAGCACATTCATCCCGAAGGGTGATCGTTATTATTATCATATAATTATTACATACCATATTGGCACAGTTGTTGGCTTGATCGTTACGAACACGGTAGTACTTGTTACTCGTTATGGCTTTTGCCGAACGACGGGCTGACAAACACGCATGTTCTTCTAATGCTCTCTTCTTTTTTACCTTCTCTATTAAGTCTGATAGGGCTCAAGTAATGGGACAGATTTCCCGCTTATTCTTTGTCTTCGAACTCATCAAGGGAGCTCCTTGTTCGTTGGCATCGTTCGTCTCTTGTCTTCCTGTCTCCTTTGGAGCGACGTTTCGAAAAGAGAAGCTGCTGACGCATACCACCAGCGACACTCGCACAAATCGATCAGCAACAAACAAATCCGATGGACAACCATATTTGGAATAGCAAAAGGCAAGGACTCATCAGTCTGTCTGTTATCGTACATGGCAAGTGTTGCCTGCCTACTTACCTGTTCGTCGCTCCACGGTAACTACTGCAGCGTCGTGTTTTTACCTCTGCCATGTCCTGGCTGACTAGCCTGATAATATCATATCGAGCATCATCCGTATCGTATTATGTGTGATATGTAGCTAGATAGTAACAACGATATAGTTCTAAGCAGGCCATCGGGTATTACGCGCAAAGTGGGTACCATTTATTTTGCAGATAACGCACGATGTATGTAATTGCAAGAGAGAACGAACGATGCAAAGATTCGTTTTTGGCCTGGCTATATGCGTGTCTAACTTGTTCAGGCCAGTAACCAGAGACTTATCCAAAATTAACACTACATCGTTGACTTATACGCCCGGAGAGCCTTCTATATGATCCTAATTTAAGATGTCCAGAATCAATTCAGTATTGAAATGAAGCGGTATAAAATGAGTACTTAGACATCTGTATTTTCCCTTTGTAAGCCTATAGCGAATGAGTCAAACCATATCGCTAATTAATCATCCTAATATATCTTCGCGTCTCCCCGCTGTCCCTGAGTAGAAGTGTCAAGCACCCCGCAAGACGCGCTACCATCCATAAACGGGCCTCGAAAGCGTCATAATCTGCCATTACCAACGTGAGCAAAATCTCGTCGGCATCGCCTCTACCGTTTTCGATCTTCCTTTTAATAAACTGTCTGATCGGACGCCACTGCAAAGCAGTAATGAACCAACCACTAGCTTGCATTCGTAAGGATTACATTTTCTGACCAAGCTAAATTAAATGCTTGATTTTTAGAAAATGTATGGCTAGTTAGTTCTGGTTTCATCCAGGCTATTGAAGTCGGATCGATGAAAGATAGTCTGGACAACGTGCATTGCTGCCGCCTGTGTTGCTTTTGCCCCTATTTCGGTTGCGAACAATGAGGGCATTGTGCGTGCCTTCTGCCCAGTGTCAGGGATGGTAGAAGGGCCAGCGGCTGTCACAATGGAGTTCGTTTGAGTCCAGCTTCTGTTTATCTGACCATCGTGTAACTATAACGTCGCCTACAGTAGCTAAGCGGGAAAAGAAATACAACTTAGCAGTCGTTCAGCAGCGCGTTACTTGATTATACCAACTTACTTTTACAATGGTGAACGATGCCAGACCAGACGAGACAAACATGCAGAATATTATCGGTTAGATGGATATATTGTACAGACGCTCATGAATACCTACGGATATATTAAAAACATCAAAGGGTTCTAATCTGCTCGAGTACTTCACCGAGCGTTGATTACATTTGTACTCATAATTCATACAGAATGGCACTTTTGTTAGTCGACATGATTTGCTAGACATACATGTATCATCAACAGGACACATGCATGAAATTAACTACCCTGTCAACCTATCTGCTTATAAATAGTAGATATATAAGTAAAACAAATGCGACTAGAACTGGCCGTAGTCCTTCAGAGTTACAAAGCTGTAATGCTACGGAAGTTCGTCATACTTGTTCCCACCAGGTATAACTTTTAAACTACTGGGTTGCAGGAAATCGTAGGTTAGGTGCTGTCGTAAATGAGTCTCACATTATTAGCCAAAGTATTATACATATATATATGCTTTGAGACTGTGAGAGCACAAGGCCGTAGGTAAGTAAGGCCGCTTTCGCTCTACAGGCCAGCAATGAAAGAGTCATAAAATATGAAAGCACCACTTAAATGAAGTTGTCCGTTTCTTTTTGCTTATATAGTAAATATCAGTAAAGGACATTAATAACTGGCCCTATACTGTTATGCCAATTCCTCTATAGCAAATAACTTCTACATCGCCACGCATAAAAATTCTCACAGCACCCTAATGATAATTAATGAGATATTGAAATGACATGAGTCAGAATATGCGTATATATATACAACTCTTCATATCATGTAAACCTATTTGCTCTTTAGCGATGTGTTTTGACAGCTCCTTTTAAATTGGTCCACTTCCAGGATCTCTGATTATCATTAGGGGGCTATCTGTTAACGAATGAAACGACTGATCCAATGACACCAGGGACGATTTGTTGAGATCACTCCAAAAGCTCTGACGCATCACTCATTGAACAAAGGTCCCAAACCGATGTATTTGGGAACGGTCGATCCGTTCCAGTCAAAAGTAAGCTCATGTCAGTCAATCAGCCGCCATCTTTCTGGCTGTGCCTATCGTTTGCATCAGCAACAATAACGTTGACTGGCATATTCCTGAATCTTGTAGCTGAGTTCCGGTTTCGGTTATGTCGCTGTTGACTCAGATGACAGTCTTTTGTCTGCCAAGTTAGGTCGCGTACTGGGCTGTTTGTACCGTTTGTAGGAACCCGTTGCTAGACGCTGGCAAGGGGATCGAACGTGGCGTCGGTTTTCAATATTTCATCGACGTATGCCGAACTCTGCCTTTCTTGCTTAGCTTCCGAACTTTGCTTTGTCCGACTCTAGCTATCTGCGACCTAGCTTCTTACTATTTATCAGGTACTATTTATCTGATAAGGGTGCGCCAGTAGCTTAAAAGTCAAATTGCTATCGTCCTGGTGTGTCTCTCGATAAAAAGGACGTTTAAATTGGCAGGTGGGCCGGACCGCCTGATCAGCCGATTCCGTCGGGGCGATCTCGGCTGAGCTGTGTCGGCGCAGATCGACCACTGACACAGCTCCAGAATATAATCTGGTACCGTAAAATCAGCACCGACAGGTTTATGCAGGTTTAGCCCTAGGCAGAACGATCAAACGGCTGAAGCAAGCATCAACAGAAACAGTAGAGGCACCAAACCCAACTAGAACTGTGACGAGATTGAGTCTATAGATAGTAAACGGGACGGATATGTCAATGGCCATCAAAATGCTGGCTGGCGGATTGAGGTAAAGGTGATTCTGAGCTGCCAGCGACTATACTGCAATGCGAAGTCTAGAAATGACTCTAGCTAATGTCTCGACTACATGCGTGCTCACGGCTCGAATAGAAGGACTAGACGGGCTAATGCTGCCATAAAAGCAAGAGGCGACTAAAAAAGATGAATAGCTGCACGCCGATATTTAGCACGCTCATAAAGCATACGGTAGTTAGGGAAGGGGGGCCCGATTTGGTGTTCGGTCCCGTGGCCAGTTACAGTGGTTCCGTTCTGCTCGTCTGCCACAGCAAACTGGAAATAGGCAATAGGAAGTTCCTATTGGGATATACTGAGTTTGGTTAACTATGTGTCCCATCACTTACGGGCTCAGTGTTCATTCATTTATTTACCGATTGCTACCGTTAACGATGAGCTCTCCTGATTCGGATTAAAATTAGTTAACCTTTGTAACGTTTCAGAACAATATAGGAAAGGTACGTTTTCTATGCCCACATGAGCGAAGCTCTGCCAGATAGTGACTTCCTGACTGATAGATCAATCAAGCGTGTCAATCGTTTGCAACAAAAGCTTAAAGCGGTAACTAAAAATTTCGCTTGATGTAAATCGTCTGTTTGCCACTCAAATAGTTGTAGCTTTCGTTCGTGGCCTCCGAACCTGTTTCGGCACCAAAAAGAGTTCCTTCCGCACCTTCATGCGCACGTGAGCCTACACACATGATGCTGCCATTAGTCAACGGCAATGGCGATGCTTTGAAAGTGCTAGAATAAATCGTACCTACGCGTACGTTGCTTAGAATCTAGATAACGATACGACCAAATATAATCGAGATTTTCAAATATGCCCATCTGTTATGAGTTAACTGCAACTTTTCAGCTCTAATATTCTTCAGGTATGATCTGCTAACAGCATTGTTCATCTGTAGATACCTATACGTTCAGTGTAGAGAGCACATCGTGTGGGATTGGTAGTATGGCAATTGACTACTATAACCGAGCCCCTCTTCCACAAAATAGGAAGAAGAGGACGAATCACATGGTCCTACCGTTGCATACAACAGAAAATTCTAGTGTTTGTTTTATTATTAAAGTGCCGTTCGTCGTTGGCCGTCATCAGAATAGTACACATACAGAGACACAACGATGCGTTTAGTTGGCCTTGCGGCGAGACGAAGTGGGCGTTCCTCCACCTATCGCCAAAAATAAATTTGGCCACGTTTTTCTAGACTCTGGTTACATCTATTCGACGAGTACGTTGCAGCCCCTATAATTAATTCTACTCAAATCCGTGACATGATACAGTTTTTAGATCTGGTAGCCTGGTATAAGCGAACCCATATTTCGTAAATTCAATCGATTGCAAAACCAATAGCCAAGAGCCATTGGAGAAGCCATTATCAACATATGCGTCCGTATGTGAATTTAAGCCATGTTCCCTATCGAAACATCAACAACGAGCGAATAGCGCCCAGTTAGAACCAAAGAAACATTGTCACCTAATATACAACACGTTGATTATAAGCCACGTTACGGCTCTCCGTCAGCCCGACAAAATATGGCAAAAAACAATGGGGAAAAGGAAAGCTCGTCTATATTTGTCTATGCGTCCGTACCAGACTTATACTGCCGACCCATCAGCGCGGACATGTCGAATGTGACGTTCAAGCGGACTATAATACTCGATAAGGAATGGCCTCAAACCGACGGCCAATAGCCACATGCTTCGTCCTTCATGGCAGTTGTTTAGTTCAGACAAATTTAATTATTATTATTAACAAATCAAAATACATACGAAACAAACCCCAAATGTGGCCAAAAGAAATTTCTCGTTCGGTGGCCTTTGAGTTCGAGGCCTCAAGGTGCCTTCGAGTGACACTACAGCCTTTTCTGCAGAGATCATAATATTTAACGGAAAGAAACCAGCAGACGATTTGGTCACCTTAATAATTCCGTAATAACAGAAATATTAGGCGAAATTTTATAGGTACGGCTTTCTCATCACTCGACCCATTTACATTTACAGCTGGGCTGCCATCGACGCTCGCTTCGTCATTCATTCAACATTTTCCTTTGAACGTCTTTCTATGGCTGGTTAGGTCTGGCTAACAACGGATCGATTCGGAATTCTATTCAATCGTCATGTAGCGGCCATGCGTCGAACGGGCGGCGATGTGTAATTCATTGTGGACCTGCGTTTTACCGGTTACCATAAGATCGTCTTCCTCTGATGACATCTGAACGTCAACAACAGGAGCAGTAATAGCAGTGGATGGACGTCAACAAAAGGATTACGCTTTAGTAGTAGCAAAGCAGTAAATTACGCTATTGCATACTGTTTCTTCTTCTATATAGGAGGTATTAAGGGTAGCGTCATGCTGTCATCCGTACAGACACCACCTTGCATATAGGAAAACACCGCTTGAATAAGGGATCGGTGTTTGATTTAAGGTAGCCCCACTGTAATGACAGCTTAGCTTCTAGTGTCTGTATGCGACGGTCTCGATGGCAGCCCATAAAGTCTGCCATACCTTTAAGGCTTTCTTCATTCTGATACGCCTACACAGCTGACATGGTTTAAAATACTATACATCATCGGCATGATTGCAAAGGTCGGCTTAGTCAGACTGCCAGTCAAAAATCATTGTTTAAATGGCCTACAAAACTGTGACAGCAAGATCGTTACTACATCAGATGGTGCTGGTAAGGGCGGCAACGGCTATAACGTGAGCGGTGGCCTGCCGATCCGTGTTTACCTACGTATTGTGCTCTAGCATTACGTGATGCAGTCGTCGTCCCCCTGCCAGCTGTTGTCGCGGTTCACGTCGATGCGTGCCAGTAGCGTCACTTGTAGGAACTGAACGGTTGGGTGAAATGCGGGAGCGACCTATTGGGGACTATTAGGTGCTATGCGCGTTGATGATGGACAGAGGCTTCATATGTATAATGATATGTGAATGCAACAGGCCGAAACAACGATAACCAAGTCACCGGTGGAAATGTATGGCAGAAGTCGCCATGATTATATCGACAGGCCCGGGGACCGCGGCAATAAACACAACGAGGTTAACAATAGTAGTAACAATGAGTCTTTTGTCTAAACAGTAGGCGACGACCCAACATTGAGGCAGACGCTGTGCGTTTAATAAGCAGACAAAGAAATTGTGCTGGCATATTTATGTTCACATGTAACAACAGAAATATAGGCCAGCGTTTAAATAGTTCCTGTCTAAACAAATGAGAGCTAGATATAAACATCATCGCATGTCAAGTAACCCTGAAGTTCTAGCAGAGCTAACTAAGAGAAAAGATTCCACGGAAGAAGATTTGCTCGATTACAATAGAGACCTTCCTGAAGCATCCGGAACAAGTCTTCTACTATATACATGAAAGTTATAAAAAAAAAAAAAACAATTTTGTATAATTTTCATGTAAACCACACTACTCGTAGTGGAGTTCGATCTAGGTAAAATAGAGTTTCGCTAAGGCCACCGTTTTATAGGTCATTTCATATAATAATACGTCAAGAACCATCAGTTACTCCAAAAATGAATACGTGCTTGGTGGAAAAGCCTTCCTGTAGCCAATGTTTAAATCAGGCCAAAGAGCTTCAACGCTCTAACCGTAGACAATTTTGAAACACCTGTATTTTAAGCTAGTGACTGAGAGAGACCATTCAAACGCCTGAATACAGCAGAATGTCACAGGTCGGAAAAGGCACTAACCTAAATTGAGTATGGTTTCAGCTAGTGAAACTGTTACTTCAATTGGTTTAAAATAAATGTATTTAATGATTGCCTTCAAATACGGCAGCTGTCTACGCCCGTGAATCGTGTTCTGGGTTATATCGGCAATTTCCATTGTCGTTACCAGCAATGTACCGTCAAACAAATCCCAGCTACGTATAGCATCGTTTTTGTTACCGCTCCTACAATAGGGGAACTTCTCCATTCAATATCATATGCGATTAACTGTACTGATATGGTAACTCATTAACAGGTCTCCACGCGGCCAGATACATAGATGTCTTTAGCATTGACTACATGCCATATTTTTCTACAGTTTATTGTCCCGGGGAACGTACGTGTGGGATTGATTGAACCAGCCAAAAGATAGATGAGTACCGTCGCGACCGCAGCCTCCACCGCCGCGCAGGCCGCATCGAGGAACCCACTCAGCTCACCTACGTACAAAGCTTCGTTCACGCACAGAGCTTTTACGGCTATATCCATCTGTATATCGATCTATCTGAACGCTTGAGTATTTTCTTCCTCACCTTGTACAAACATACGTAATTTTCCAGCTGTTGTTTCTGCTTGGAAATGTTTAAATGCATGGCGTTGGCACTACAGTGCTGAAGTATTTACTCATCATAGTCTGTCGATTCCCGTTGGTGCACCGATGAACTGATTGCCCCAGTGATACCCGACCGAATGACGGTGTCCCGCTATAAGGACGCAGGTGGAGCGATGCGAGATAACTGCGAAACCGGTTCGAGACGTAAGCATTCAACGGCTAAAAATATGTCGAACAAAGTAGCGAATCTCGCCAAAAAAAGACTACCAGCATTTTCTTAGTTGCTGGTTCTGTCATCGTCGTTGAAAGAATGATGGTAGAATTACGATAATGAGATTTGAACATTTATAAGAACAGGCGACTAGTCATCTCGTCACGCTAAGCGACACTGCACTGATCTCAAAGATAGAACAACCTAGGTAACCAGCGCTCTCATTCGACAAGCTTCTAACAACTGGCGAAAAATCAACGAGCAGGGTGAGTTCCGCCCTTATCAGTTGGTCATTGTTGCTTCCTCGGCGAAAACTTTGCTTTTTGAATTAGTGCGCGTTTCAGGCAAGACAACGGCACTGATTTCTGCGAGGTCATCATTATAATTGCTATTATGTAAAATGACCATCAGTGATGACAGTTCAGTAACAGCCGAACCTAGCCACCCGACAGTGGCTGATTCTGGTCGTCATGTGTACGCGACGTATTTTCTGAGAATTTCTCTTCTATTATACGGTCGAACTATTATCGTATTAGCGGTTGTAATGGCTTCGCCTACGCCTGACTGCTGTTCAATGTTTGATATTTTATGGCTTCTTTTTTTAACGGCTCTATTTTTTTCTTCTTTTCGATCCTGTCTTGCTTAAACGTCTCGGCCGTTCCGCGCCCCAACCGCGTCCATGAAGTTTTGGTGCCTTACACATGAGTGTATGTATGCATATGTTTCTGATCTGCGTACCGCTGTCATACACGAAATACATATAACACAGAATACACAGATAGCAACAAGGTACGCAGAGTTCCGTCGCAAGAAGCCTAAAGCGAGGATCGATTTAATGCGTAAACCCCTGATGTTACCGCTGCTCTTTCGGAGTAACTAGCTTTTCCACCATGTGGCTTGCAGAACTATTATGGCTATTCGTGAACTCGTCTTCTCTCTGCTCAGCAACAGCGGCCGTTCTTACTGTCAAAATAGGTCGCTGCACTCATATATTCCCAAGGTGAAGAAAGTGACGCCGCTCACAAATCGAGGCACCGTATCGTTCATAATTACGTCCGGCGCCTTTCGCGTCAATGGAATAGCACTACGAAGCTTTTGTCCACTAAATTAAAGGAGAATGTTTCGAACAGGTGCATCAACTGCTCGTTGCGCTGATCACTTACCTCACGTTAGAGACAAGGAAGAATATAAACGCACGATATCAATATACAGCCAGCCAGATCGTACGGTAACGCAACAGAATGCTGCGATTAACGTTGCCCCTGAGCCACTAACATCATTCACTCTACCTATCAGATCTAGAGCTGTATTTGCCTTAACTTTGGGTTCTAGAGGTTTGCGGTTAATTCTAGATCTAGTTAAGTGCAGCATGAGTTTGCGTAGAGGACGCGTAAGAACTTGTAGGATAGGTAGGAAAAATCTATTATCCACCTTATAATCAAGTTTTCTTCTCGATACGTATAATTTACGAAAATCGAAATCTTAAATTATGGCTAGAGATTTTTTATTCGGATTCTGAAAGCTTTGACTACTGTTACATCATAATAGGTGCTATCTATTTAACAACGCTCTAGATCAGCCTCTTACTAACCCTCTGCCTTTTGAGGTCGGCATCCGAAGAGCGGATTGCGCGGAGTTCGGAGCGATGCTCGGCAACGGCAGTAGCCGTGGTTTGCTCTTCACCGGCGGTTACGGTCGTTGTTTTACGGACAACCCGCGACGTGTGAACTGTTTTGATACCCGAGCGCATTTGCTGAGTACGAAATGTCTCACGAGACTCCTGCGAAGCGGAGGCCATCTGCTGGCGCGGCTCGTCGCGGACAACGAGCTGACGCAAGTTCGACGACGAAGGCCGTTCCTCCTCTTCGTCATCGCCTTCGCGACGGCCTTTGACGTAGAGGCGAGAGCCTCCCTTCACGAAGGAGTACATTGCAGTCCACCTTTGGGTACTTCTACCAGTGCCACTTGAGTTCCGCCTGGTTTGCTTTTAGGGTGCACACCCACACACACTTCGAACAGTAGAGTGCGTGAAAGATTCAGCTTCAATGCAGAGTTACCCCCCCCCCCACAGGTATGTTCGAGCGTATGTGGTAAACGAAGTATCCAAAAATTCTGCCTTACACTGGCGACACACACTTCTTATCCGTTATTTTGTCTTACTGTTGCAGTCTGACCACTATCGCTGCTATGCGTTAAGGGACGAACCGAAGAAATGACGGATCTCTCCGACTTATAGTTCCGTTTCCGGCAGCAGTGCACTTAGATCACTGTTCGCGATCAACCTTATCCTGTTGTTTTTCGCTCCTTTGACTGGTGCACTTCTTGCCGTCGCTAAATTCGTTACCGCGAAGACTGTCCCGCACATAACAAATAACAAAAAACTGATCATGCGTGGTGAAGTAGTGACAGCATTAACATAATTGTTCGAGAGGCGACAAAAATACACTGAACGGGGACGGGGGACAGGCTACCGGTCCCGTCCAATGAGTTGTATGTACAAGCGGCGCTCGTTGTATCAGCGCACTAGATGCGCGCGCCTGAATCAGTTTGGTAAAAGCGACGTTGGCGTTGAGAGAGGGTCCGGCACGATCGGAGTAAGGGCTATGCTCCGACATCCACCAGCCGTCAGCAACAGTGACCAGCGTCGGCATGTGCCGGTATCGGACCCGTGCAGTGGTACCGTGCTGCTGGTTACGCTTCTGCTAGTGTAACAGCAGCAGCAGAAGGAGCCATTGGGGCACATGCCCAAAACATGCAAAGCAGTGCTCAACGCACCACAAGTCGATACGTGGTGTAACATTTACCTATGCCGCTTACAGTCGACTGTCGGTACTAGTGGTTTTGTGGCAATGATAGTTGGCGGTTTTGCCGCCGCTGCCGCTTCTTCTGACTTTACCATTGCGTTTACCATTTTGCCATCTCAGCTGCTGGTGGGATTGCCGTCGAAGCGCAAGCCGGCAGGGAGGCCATGCAGCCGCCGCCGTTGAAGCGCTGTCTAGTCCGTCCCCTCCCGCCTCCGCTCTGTCGTCTGTATAGTGGGACGCGATGCACTCCAAATTTGGTGCCGGCACAACCGAATTGGACAGCACCGTCAGCAATGCTGACGGCGGCCCCAAGGGCCGCAGTGGCAGTTGTGGCATCAACCGTGAATCTGTAAATTAGCGGTAGATTCGCGCAGACGCGCGGCCGGGAGATCTGTTCTTCCTTCATCTTACGGGACGAAGAAAAAAAGTAACTTGCGAAAGACGACAGGTACGACGACGACAACAATCAAGTCAGATCAGTTGTTCGACCAGTGGTTCAGACGGACTTGCTGCTTTAAGCTTCCCTCTTCTTCGATCCTCGCTCGAACAATGACATAAGATCGGTGCTGACTAGGAATAGTCTTTTTCGTTATGGCCCGTGCAAAATGCCGCCGTTGGCGCCAGCAGCTGATACAACAGACGTATCAGCAAACAAGACCGGGAACATCAAGGACTGAGTTGTTTCCGTTGTCATTGGAACGGCTGGCGTTCGTTCGATATACGTGCAGTAGCAAACACCAGGCGTCGCTAAATCAGTACTACCGCTCCTACTGCGACGAAGACAGCTTTCTAGACTTCAGACAGGAGTGTTCCCGTCTGTACAGACCGTATGCTCGGATATGGCCATAGCAGTCTCATAGATCGCCGGCATTAGCTGTTTCTGTGGCCATTACTAAAAATGAGTGGCAGGATTGTATCACGACTCAAACGTATGCCAAGCACACAGACATCGTTTGCCTGTCCACCCGAAAATATGTGCATAGTTTCAGCTGCATATATGGTGCTTTTCGAGTATACTGATGCTTGTCTATAGTTCCGATAGTACTTTGCAACTAGCGGGTGCAGCTGGGGATCGGATACGACCGACCGCAAACTCTCTGAATTCAAGGACAAGAACTGGTGTCACATTATTATGACAGGGTCAACGAGGCTAACTTATTACATGAACAACATAAAAAAACAAAAGGTCCAGCCGCGCTTTGTCTGATTTCTTTCTCATACAAACACGCATTCGGCACGTCCCAGATCGCATAGGCGACATAGACTACACCAGTCTAAGACCACTGCTATTTAGCTTGGTCAATAAATCCTTACACCTTTAACAAACACGCTTTTATCTCCTTTCATTTCTTTTAAAAACTAAAACAAAAAAAAGCCAGAAAATTTATTTTTTGCTTAGATACTTTTTTGGTTTAAAATATTGCTGTTCTTCGAATGATTCCTGTTCAAGGGGTTCTTCGAGGCTCTGCTTTCTGTATATACGTTAGCGCATTGTATCGCCGTAAAAACCGATAATCACCGACGCTTCATCTCACTTTCGAATGATTTAATACAATGTTATTATGGTTTAGCCTGCCAATTCGCCGGCAGACATGCCGCGAACCAGCAGCTTAGATACCTGCCTTATTTAAACAGATTCGGTAATCTAGGAGTTTGTTACGAACTTCATACTGATATAAGAATAACACTGAAAATATCAACAAAAAGCCGTAATTGTAATTTTTTGGAGTTGAAACAAGAAAAAATATTTCCCTTCTTAACGGTGTATCACAACACAGCATATCATACGTAATTATATCATTAGCGTATGTATAGTTATGTACATAGATGTCTTCTTCGTGTGACACGAGCAGACGGTCACATATCTACGTTCATTCAGATATTCATCCGGAGCCCAACCTCTTTCTTCAGATCGAGGCGCTGTCATCAAAAAATAATTGTATGAATGGAATGACTCGTCAGATTCAGTCGGTACTCGATCAGTGGCTTCTGTTTCTGACGGAGCCACTGACATCCCCCAAAGTCATTTTCAGATTCGACTGGCGGCGGCGACGACGGCTGCTGTTACTGAGTCGCGCATCGCGCACCGCCGCCTCATGCATTGCCTGTCTTCAACGAAATTTATTCCAGGTGTTGTATTTGAGCATCCGGAGACGCGGAACCATTATTTCATCGTGAGACTACCAAGTGATAAAGCATACGCGGTCAAGTTACGCTCCTGTATAATGACGCAAGCGTACGCGCTTTCTAAACTTGTTTCAAACTTACTGCGCGTCGAACGCTGCTATTACTAAAGATTTGATACGAAACTTTTTGCGAACTTCATGAACGTTCTGCGCCATTTCGTTGGTGTATGATTATTTCGGGGCTCACATCTGGATCCTGTCTAATGTTTACAGGAGGAAGGCTTAAAATAATAGACAGCTGATACAAATATATTAACATACTGAAGAGAAGCTCGAGAAGAGATCTTCCACGCGTGCTAAACGTCGAAAAACCCAACTGTCCATACATGTCTTCTAGAAGCGTACTCCACAAATTCGGCCTACTGTTAATGCACATTATATATATATATATAAAGCATTTCTATCTGAAACGTCGTACTTATTAGCTGTCTTCTTATTTCCATTCATGTTCTCAATGTAGATTTGAAAGACTCGACAAATAAATTTCATTCATGCTTTGACGCTGCCGTATTCTATAACGCATAGCAGTTTGGTCGCTCTGAGCACTTCAGCCGTGAGTCTATCATTGTGAGGATCAGGAACGGACCCCGCAGCAACAATAGCACCGGCTAAAGCCCGTTTTACTTCGTCCATTGCTGGTACAGACAGGCGTTTGCACACTAACGTATAGCGTTTACTCACTTAAGCAGAAAACGTGCTACAGATGATGTTTAGCTCGAAGTAAATCGACGCAGACGGCAGATGATATGGTTACTGGCAATGCAGTAAATCGACAATTGCCACTACCGCGATAGACTCAGCAAGACAGTCAGCGCGTATCCTTTTGGGGGTCCATGCATTGCAGTGCTAGCTTCCGTATATACCATATAATACATATAAATCAAGACTAGTAATCATACAAATAATAGCACACAAATAAAGCGAACAAACGCAACATGGCGAAATGCACGGTCGCCAACGGCGGCCCTCATGACAGCCAGCAGCGTGAGCAACAACGATTACCGCAGCCTGCTGATTATTGCGTGGGCTCATTGACGTGCTCCCACGTCCGCATCAAGCCTCCGAATCGCTCAGATCGACTTCGCCAGTTTCCGAGTAATAGAACTGCCAGTTACTGCTGCGAGAATAGGCGTCTTCGTGAGAAAA
Source organism: Varroa destructor (assembly GCF_002443255.2). NCBI lineage: Eukaryota > Metazoa > Arthropoda > Arachnida > Mesostigmata > Varroidae > Varroa > Varroa destructor. Next base: position 41,665,879 of record NW_019211457.1, read on the forward strand.
CAACGAACAATGGAACCATGATTTTTTCAGTTGGCACAGAAAAAAAATCACCAAACTATTCAACTTAAAATGGAAATGCATTGCTCATTATAGAAACGTCTGCTTTTTCATCATCGAACTTCGCCTATCCCGAACTTCTTTTTTTGTAATCACCAATATTCGAACCCAATCGACTAGATGAATCAGTGGCCCGTTCTGTAGCGTTGCCGCCTCTATAGCCCCCAAAAAAACATACCTCATGAAGTAAAGAAAGCTCTACTGAAAAAAAATTTGTCCCCTAAGACAGATTTGAAGTAGAAACTGGTGACAATATGTTCCATAATACGTTCCATTTAACTTAGTATCTTAATAACAATAACAATAGTAATGTTTAACATAAACAAAAAACAGGTGCTGAGTTCGGGAAATTTTTGGAAATAGGCAAACTATTCATATCACAGTGTTAATATCGGGTGTCCAAGAGCGACATTTTTACCCGACTGCACCGATAAGTTTCGAAGTTCCTGTCATGGAGTCATGTTGTTCTCGCCTCACACAGATATCGCAAAGCGAACTTCGCCACTGTACGTACAAAACGTATAAAAAAAAAACCTGCCGATCAGATGAATATACCTCTCGAATAACGATTCTTGCTATAAATGCTAATCAGAGAACAGAGTGCATGTCGGTGACCTGAAGCATCGGGCGGCAATGGTCCTTAATGGTAGAACACGATAGTGGAACATAGAGTAGAAGAGCCAAAGACATATATTACAGGGGGAAAATTTATAATGTGCACAACTGCACATATCGAAATAGGGAAACGATTGAGCCAGTCATTTACTTTACACTGATTTACATTTAAGAGACCTTAGGTTTTGAAGTACAGAATGGGTAATATTGAAGTGAAATCCGATTATCGTAAAGCCGTGGCGTTGACAAGCCTGCAGTGTTATGACGTCAATGAATCGCTAACGGACTTTACTGACATAGCTTCCCTAGCAATGTGTCTACTCCCAGCGAAAATCCAAATACGCGTACTGGATACTGGTCTGTGGCCCTTCGGTAGAGCACAAGGGATCGTGTTATAAAAAAAAAAAACAGTTGTGAATTAATGTGCGTAATTTACAGACCCGTCTCGTGGGAATGCAGGAACAGGAGCTTACAGCATCGGCACATTTTGGACGACAGTCTTCGAGGCAGCGACTTCGGGGTGAATCTTCGTCAAGACACCGTGAGTTAAAGCAGCGGAGCTTGCTGGCTCCATTTCCCCCCATCGCCTTTATTCAACCTCCCTAGCGACAATTTGCAGGAGGAGAATCCTAGCCGAACGCAGCCCGTGTTGGCCGGCTCCACATCCGAGTTTATACCAATCGGCGGCGGTACGCAGGCCCACCGTCGGCTGTCGATCCGATTCCGTAGGCACTTTTGTGGAAACCATAATCAATACTTGAGGCCATCCTTCAGCAGCGCCTCGTGCACTTCTTAGCTCTTTGATATATGTAACACTTTAGCTAGCTCGAACTGCGAGACACAAGACCAATCTTCATATTCCGTATATATAAAATCCTCTCCAACAAAATTGATCATCGACTGTCTTCCAGGACGCAGCTGCTAACACACAAGTGTTGACGCACCGATAGTTAGCTTAAATTGAAACCTTTACAGTCAAATAGACAAAATGTTTTTTCGATCCTTTCTTGCACACTAGACTAAGCAACTGATTAAAAAACAACTTCGATCAAAACATGTGGACCTGTGTTCCTGCGCAGAGTAGAGCGGGTGTCTCGCTTAGCGCTCGCCTAGCAGTCGCGCGATCGTGAACCGACTATCGGCCCCGTCTAACTCTGCGGTTGGTACCATACAATTGGTAGGAAGGTGCTGCAATGGCATAGGAGCAACTGACTGCCATTAGACTGACATCACGGAGGCGCGATTCGAATGTTTGCTGCCGATATTCAGCCTTAGTCGGTCAGACATTGACTGCTATCCGACCTGCTATCGAATTGTAGGCGCTCGACTCCGTCGACTTGGCCGGTCAATGGTAGCTGGCGAAGGCAGCGACCGGTACGTTATGCCATCTGTAGCAGGGCAGATCATACGGAGATAACACTACAGCGGATGCTGCAAGAAATTGACTGGCCTCTGCAGACTGGCGCGTCCGTTGGCTGGGCGTAGGTCTTCATAAAGACGGTCTCGTCGTGACAGTGCCGTCTGCAGTCTCCTCGCCAACGCGACGCTTTTTGTTGTTATTATTGCTGCTACTGCTGCTGCTGCTGCTGCTGCTGCCAGTACTTCTATTGGCAACAAAAAGGCAAATAAAACCAGCTCCAACAATAGCCGAACGGCTAAACATCACACCTGCTAATGTTTACTAAACAACAAGTCAGATGCTGTTCGTAGTAAAACAGGCTTGTTCCGTCTTAAATAGTAAAAGCGTCTATCAGGACGCCTCGCAGTAAGTAATATTACAGAACCAGTATCAAAGGGAAGCTAATAAATATAGGGCAGTTAGCAGAAGACTGTAACAGGACAGCCGGCAACCGGCGACCGATCAAGTAGCTCCCTTCTTAGTTGTTCGGCCTGATCCAGGGCAATGGCAGAAAGATGTGAACGGCTTCAAAAACAGTGATGATCCTAACAACTTTTGCTGTTCCATTATATAATAACCTAGCAACAATAACGAATGGTAAAAAGAACGGTTATAAAAGTCCCAACGTCAGTAATGTCATAAAATCGCGTTTTGTGAATCGATCTGCCCGTTCAAGGTAACATGTTATTTTAAATGGGTCATTTGTCAGGTCAAGTGGCCACCAGCTTGGCCACGTTGACAGCTCATCTTCTATGGAAACAATCATTCGATCAGGACTGCGGTCAGGACTCAAGACACCGCTTGAGTGGGGTGCCCAAAACATACTTCCTCCTCTTATCACGTTTTCACGTTTGTTCGAAGGCTGCTCCGGGAAATATATATATATATATATATATATCTATACCGAGTGCAAAAGTCAGGTATGAATCGTTGGTACAGCCCTATAGCACCTGAACGGTCAAGCGGCAATTGGGTATTTCCGTCACGAAAACAAATGCTATTCTTCCCAATGAATGCCGTAGTTTTAACTGGCAAAGATACATTGAAACACACATGTGCATCTCAATCATCATTACTGTGAACATACAATGGCATTTATTAATCCTTAATCACCTCTAATATATGATCGTGCTGTATATGCTGCTATCCACTGGAATAGAACGAGAATCCATGATGTGTAGTATATTGTATTAAGTAAATGTAAAGATAGTCAGGTTATTTTGTTTGGATTTAGCGCCCAAAAATTGTTCTCATTATACTGCTGTATGGGAGCAACCATTCTGTAGAAATTAGATATAAATATTACTCAAGTAAGACCATATCTGCTGTTGATACTCAGCAATAAAAATTTTTCTTCACACAATAAAATAGGCTTGCAACCCTTGAATTCGATCATTTCATTTGTGGAACACAGACGATACCATAGACGGGCTAAAAACTGAACTTTATAGTAAGTAACTTGTAAACTAGGAGTAGCAGTTACTTCAGCAATGCATAAGGAGGGTCAGTGAACCAGTTCGTAAGCTCAATCTCATAACTTTGCAGATAAATATGTAAAAATTATCACTTTCTAATTAGTATAAACGCTGGAATTTTCTATGGAGTTTATTACCATTAACATGTATGTATGTTTTATGATAAATATATATTGTAAAGAGCCTACGTGAAAATCTATACCAATAAAGTAAATAGATGAAATTAAGTCGAGTTTAGTTGGTCGTTGTCAATTTCTCGAGAGAATAAAAATGTCGTATAACAGTAGGCGCAAACAACCTATTCGGTGTTAGATATGCTGCTATTCAACTTCCTAAACTTCTCGACAGTAACATCCAAGGGGGGGCTTCCTGCAATGCTTAATCAGGTTCGAGATCCTCTCGCCCAGCACCATGAACTGTAACGGCTCTATCTGTCCTGCGTTATGCTAGATAGTTCAATTTTCAACCGTAAGGATAGGTTTTTGAAACGAACCTAAAATTTTTATCCATTTGCAGCATTGCGTCTCGCCGGCCTGAAGCAATCCATTGCGTGTCAGGACGACTTGAACGATACCGACTCCTGGACCTGATGACACCCCATCGAATCACTAGTTCAGTGAAACCGTCCAACCATCAGAGGCAATTACAGCAAATCATTTTTTCTGTGTTTCTTTATTTGTTCAAGCGTGAAATCGTGCTTTAAGTTATTATACTGCAGGCGATAGATAACCACATACACATATACAACCCAGACATTAGCTATAAGCATACGAAAAAAAAAAACGAATAATCCATCTACGTAATGGTGGACCCATGAAAGAAAGTATGCGATCTATAGAAAAAAAAAAAAAAAAAAGAATTTACATTTTACCCTTTATAGTTAATTAGAATTATGTGTCTCGGTCGCTCTTTCCCGTTGTTTTTCCTTCACCAGATTTTCTGTTTCCTGTTGCTGTATTTCCCCACTCCACTTTGCCATTATCATATTGTTACTTCTTAGTAGATAACGACCTATACACGCCGCTATCTAGCCGTCGTCGTCGGTCGGTCGGTCGGTCAGACCGATAGTCGAGTGGATAGAGACCGAAAAGAAAGGTAACGCATAGGTCCGTGATCACCCATTCGACACGCCTAGCGTACTGTACGAGGTTAATGTTCTAATCTGCCGCTAAAATGTGACGAACGTGCGTCAAGCGAGACCGGGCACTCGGTAAAATCAGACAACGAACGCGACAATGACGATGAAGAGGAGGATGCGTCGATTTCATGTCTAATCAGCGGCTCGTTCAGCCGGTATCAGTACATTTTTTTCATTGGACAAAACTCATCATGGGCATTTTCGGATCGGAATTTCGTAGCGGAAGGACAGGGAAACCGACGCATCGTATGGCAATATCTTGATATTCTGTTGTTTTTTTTTCTGGTTTCAACCTCGACTATTCCATCTGTGTGGGCAGGTCTTCGCAATTGCCTTTTCAATTTCTTGTCACAACTTGTCTTTACGAGGAATCAGCCGGGGTGGGTCTGCCTAGACTCATCTGGGGTTTCCCCAACAGACCTATGAGGCGGCGTTGTGATCATACAAGGTGCCCGTTTGTATCCATTAGCCTGAACTTTTTACTTTTTGTAGTCATAGTTTGTGTTATTGATATATATATCTATAGTAATCAGTTTGCTGGTTGTGAGATTTGAATCAGTGGTGGCCGTGTGGCTTTTCTTTCGTATACTAAAAACACGCACGTTTAGTCATGCAGCCTACGCCCCCCTCCTTCCCAGTTCAGTAACCCCTCGGGGTAACGTGGTATCAAGACGCGGGCGCTTGGACAAGTTCGCATTGGCAAAGTTAGATTTCATTTAATGTGGCCATTAAAATTATGAAAATAGAATCAGGTAGCCCACAGCCGATACATAGGCGGTTTCGGTAGCACTTGCACTTATATGTATATAGCACATATTGTAGCACGGGTATATAATGACTACTACGATACAAACTCAGCAGAGCCACATAGATAATTATTTTCGGCCAGCATGCGGCGGAGGCACAGTCTATGAATGTTATGCATCACTTCAACATTGTTTCGCGTTGGTAGCTAAAGCTGGATTCGTTTTGCCGAGCAGGAAGTACGGACAATGTTCGGCCATGCTATATTAGCACGCATTTAGATTTCCTACATCAAACTGAAACAAACCACTCAAGTACTCTGTACGCACCGTCTCGTACAAAATATATGAAATATTGCCAGGGATACGCCGGCTTTTTAGACTCAACTCTTCCCACTCGATCATCGTCTGAATACATCTCAATTTTTTAATGCCTAGATTAATGGTATGCTTTTGTAAACCTTCATTTCTAAGTGACCGCATCACACACTGGCCCAGTGAGTACCCGCCGGCTACCCTAGACATGTCGTGCTAACGAATGTCACGATTATTTAAAGATCGACCCCTATGCACGTACGCACGCACCCAAACAGACAACGTGCTTTTCCTGCTCTTCCATTCGCAGGGGTCTATCAGCGTATACCCACAGGATAGCTGTTACTCCAACTCGTCATGTCCTGGACGCCGTTTTTAAAATCGTTATTCCTTATGGCACGACTGTGGGCAGGTGTAACAGATGAATCGACTCCGACTGTATATTTTACGTACAACATACAGAAAAGTTATCTAAATAGCCCAAAAAAAATAGAGATGCGACAGAATAAGAAAACGTTTATCTAGTTTGAGAGATTATATATGACCATCGAGCACGCGTAGCTCTAAAGCATATTTTCGTTTAAAAAATATGACGAAATGTTCGCTTTAGCCAACAGACCTTACCACTGAAACCGCAAGTTCCCACACCTATAATGCATTCAAACTAACTACCATACATATATGTTAGTATGCGACAAAACAGGGCAAGTAGCAATAGAAACACTAATGGCGGCTGTATCTGCAGCTATGCTTACCATTTATTTCCCCGGAAATGTACAAATGAGAGGCCGATAAGCAAAGAGATAGACAGATACGGACAGATTAAAAATGGTTTGCTTCCGCCGTTTCTTCTACACATACAGGATTTTGATTATAATCATCATTTTCATTAGCATGACGGTAACCAAAATCATTATCATCAGGTCCCTTGCCGTATTTAGAAGTAGGGGTAGTGGTTGCGGTCGTAATTTTCGTCCAGATTTAGTTTCCATCATTTCATCCAGTCAACCAGTTCCTATGTGAATATGTGCGCACGTACATATACGTGCACAACCACCGTGCATTGTTCATTCATGCGTGCTGCTGCTGTGTTTGCTGTAACCGCGTCGTTGTTATTGTTGGTGTCGTTGCTTCTGTTCGTAATATCCGCTCGTTCATTTACGGCGCGTTGTTGTCATCGTTGCATAGCCGAATGCGCGGACAAGTAAATGGACGGGTCTTGGCAGCGGAGAGGACACGGTAAAAGAACTCCCACACACGTGAGATATTGCCGTTTATTTACTACAATCACAAGTACAGATAGCCGTTACTGCTATCGTCGGCTGTTGATCCGACGTCAATTGAGGTCGTCGTCAAGTAGGAGATCACGCCTGCGCCGTGATCGTGTTTGCGGTAGAGCTGATGTATCACCAGATGTGTGATGGCGCTGTCTGTAAAAGGAAACTCCCACAAATATAGCGGGCCTTAATCGGCTAGAAGCGATGTCGTCATTGCTGTTGTTTTGTCGCCGTCGGCGCTACTTGTCGCGTGTTGGCTACCGCCATTAATGCAGTACATACATACAAGGATCCACATAGAGGAACGGACACTAGCTACAGCAGTAATAGTGGCAAGACACGTAAAGAGGGGACTTTTTTTCTCTGTTATAGAGCCTTACAGTTATGCGTTTTTACATAGCTGCATTAGCGTATAATGCCATCGATATATATAGATCGCCAATATCGTAGCACTTTTACCATGAGCTCGCACCATGACCGTGGTTGAGTCCGAACGATCACTGCGGTATCATGAAGCGGTGAATCAGCTTAGTGTCAACCAAAATTATCGAGGAACGGCGTCTGTCGCTGTTGTTGATCAGTCAATCCGACTGATTTGAAGGGCTTCTTTGCAGTTCGTGGAGGTCGGTTGATCCCGCGTCAGGATAATAATATTCCGACATAACGCGTAAAATCCTTAAAATTTTTAACGTTCTTTTTGCCCAGCTTGAATGTGATGTTACAAAGGCGAGAAAGAGAAGCGATAAAGCTGGAAAAAAGTTTTTTTTGCTGGCTATTTACAGTATTAGCGGGTATCGTAGCGGGAGTCGCAAATCGATATTAGCCTATCGTACATTTACCACACCTAAGACAGCGTAAACTTTTTTGTAGTCGACTGCTTAAATTTCTGTGACGAAATTGGCGCGCTAATCTATTAAATGGCACATTTTTTACTTGGTCTAGATAAGATACAGATATATAGTTTTTTTTCATTGAAATTTACGTTCAGTGATTTGTTAGAAGTAGCCCGTCTATAAAGGTAAAGCGTGTACGATCTGCTGCAATCCGGATTGGCAAACTTTATTTGCTCAGATGGACTGCGAACGGACAACCAGCACTGATGTGGGTGTTATAAAGTGTGACAATATATATTCAGACCTTATTTATCTCGAATCTCGGTTCCGAAGCAAACGAGCGGACACTGACACACTATTGCTTTTTAACGAACCAGTAGATATTTAAAGACGTATACGGTTACCTGACGTAGCTTTGTGAGAGAGATTTGTTCGTGTAGCTTACTACGAAACACTACAAAATGCCGCAGAGAACAATAAAAACAAGAACGCTATGCTGTATACTTAACCCCTAAATTGACCTGAACAACTCGGAACGAAAGATGAAGGTTGATATTGTTATCGAACGTATGCGACGCCTGCTTGATCGTCCGTGTCCGGAGTATCTGAAAGCGCGGTCTCCCTATAGCCACGATGGAGGTACCACCCACAAAGCAGTCACCCATCCGAAACAGCAGACGCGAATAGCGAATAGAGCATTCTATTATAGTCACCCATCCCTGTGGCGTGTCGAAAGGCCCCAGCCCGACCATGGTGGCGCCACCTGTCGGCAGTCGGGCTAGCTATGTATAAGGTAGTGGCGCGCAGATATAAATACTACACGAAGAAGTATTAAATAGTGCTTTCCACTCTGATATACAATCTTTTTCAATATATTATGTTTTCGTAATAATAATAAAAACTTCAAAACTGAGCAAGTTATCATCGTAGACGATAACATTCTAGTATTACATACACATATTTGATAATTGCCATACCTTTACTTCATTAAGGAAGTTTTTTCTTGTGAGATAAGGTATAAAAATGTGGAAGCAAAGCGATTTAGTTTGTCCTTACTCGTTTCTTTTCTCTTTCCTACAGTTTGAATCCCTTTTAGCTGCATCACATTCAGCGCTTACTAACTTTGACTATGGTAAGTTTTACAAAAAAAAAAAAAAGATTAACTAAAGTTAATGACTTCACTACACAGATAAGTAATAAGAGCTTCGAAATTGGTTACAACACTAACCTGGAAGTGTAGGATAATGGTCCAGATGAGTCCGAGGGTGAGCTTGGGGTTGCCGTCGACGATGTCTTCCGGACGAATGTTTACTGTTTTCACCTAGGGACGTCGTCTATCATGTTATTATTATACCTATGTTTTATTTGGGCAGTTACGTTTATTTAAAGCTTTGGCAAAAGCTACAATGATTTCTTTAAAATAATAATAATCAGTAGAAATAAATAGCTTATTTCGAACGTAACCAGCAACAGCAGCACTAGTACAAGCTAAACAGGTAGTCCAATTCTTGCCACATAAGAAAATGAGAAAAGTTACAGGGGTACTTACATTCTTCGATCGGAGGAAGTTGAGCACCGTCTCGACGTTCTGCAGCTGGTGGAATCGCATCCGGCCTTTTTCGCGCTGGAGGTACTCCCCAGAAAGAACTTCCAGCAGCGAAAGAAGGCTGTGGCCATCTTTCAAATCTTCGAAGAGGTCGTCCACTCGACGACTTGCCTGTGGTCAAGTTACGATTAGAACGAGTTCGTGCACTTACTTCCTATCGTCACCAAACCGTGCTCATGAATACAGTAATTCGTATGCATATATTTTGTATACCATGGATTAGATGCGCTGCGACGAGACATTTGTATATGTTACTCATTACTATTAGTTACTGATATCAGTCAGCAAGCAGTTTAGGCTATACACTGTTCGACATCTCTACAGATACAAGAAATGATTGATTACAAAATTTGAAGCAGTAAATATCTTTCTACAATGCATTCAAATGGTTTATCTTTATATTTGACTATGGGGTTGACGAGAATATATGGTGTTTGTCTGGATTTGTTACACAATACCTTGGTGCAAGTTTTTTTGGCGTTAGCGCGATAAAATAGTGGCTCTGTGGGTATCAGTACCAGCGATTATGTTCATTTGTGCTTTGTTTCTTTCCTTTATTATATTTAAGTGTGTTGATTGCAAATATCGGGCAATGGTGCTGGTCGTGTTTAGGGTTAGGTCGATAATCGATACACAGGTCATATTCAGGTAGCGCTTGGTAACGAATGCGGTGGACCTCAACTACCTTACGCGGTGGCTCTACGTGCTCTCGACGAGTATCACTGACATGGTCTCTAGCACAAGTAGCCAAATCAGTACGAGCCGAATACATATACGGGCACACTGTCCTTGCTGCGGGGAGTAGCGTGACCTGCAGTTACTCCTCCTTTTCAACTTGAAAAAGCAGGCGTTTGGTCTCTAGCAGAAAACAAGTGCGTGGCGAGCATCTTGGACGTGATGGCTCCAATGCTACCATCGTGCCTAGCAGCAGCTGCAAATTAACGGATGGATCAGCAGATCATTGCGTAAAGATACTCAGGCGAGGCGTTGCTAATCGATGCTAGCGATCAGCTATGAGGTGGGCGTGTCGACGCTGTAGCCGAGCTCGAGGGTGGTGAGACCCAGACACAACTGGCCGGGATATGGCTCAGCTTGTCTAGCTTCCAGTTCGCCCACCTCAGCATAGAGGTGCATTTAGGCCGAAGAAGTGGAATAGGTGATGATGCTCTTACTGGTGTTCGTGGTGCAATAACCCTCCTAAAAACTTACGAAACTTTCATCCTTTCGACGCCGACTCTGGGCAGCGGCGTAAGCAGGTGACCATTTAAAGTTGGTTGGTTCGTTTTAGTTTGAGGCCAGGCACGCCGACGAATGAACCAGCAAAACATTACCACACGAATTTGAGAGACCACGAAACGAAACGATAGAAAATAGCAGGAGCGAATTGTTAAGGGAAGAATGACGAAACGAAGTTGATTGTTTGGGTTGAGTCGAGCATAATTAACCCGCAGGACAACAGTGGTACAATCAGTAAGAAAACGTGATCAGATGAAATCGCATGGTTGGTTTGTCCGGCATCACCTCGAAGTCTCTTCGTGTCCTTCTCCACCTGCTTTGCCTTCAGCACCTTCAGTCCTAAGCATTCAATTGTACCTCTTGTCTACTAATAATAATGTGAATGTGTTGTAAAACTGACGCCCGAGTGTGCGACACGGAGTGAGCACGGATGTCGGACAGTATTACATACTCTAGCACTGATCACGTCGTTAGTACATTTTGCCGATCTGCACCTGGTTGATACCTAATAATGAAGATATGAGCGGACTAGAAATACACATGAAAACTCTATGTTTTCTATCCAGTGTGTTTGCATGTACAGTTATGGTAAATCGAATATTCCTATAAGTACGCGCACATCGTACGGTTCATACAAAAAGAAAAACATGAACTAGGAAAGCTGAACCAAGTCAAGTAGGAGCAAAAAAGGATGAACCAAGATGCTTAAGCCTTTGGAAATTAACAATGTATTTGCTCTCTAAATGATTTAACCAATGCAAGGAAGATCACATACACGTTCTAAAAAAGAAGCAAATTAAAGATTCAACATTAAGGATAGGCGCCCCATCTGGGTACCAATGAACTATGTTTACTAGACAACTGAATAATGGGAATAAATCAGGAGGGATTTCCAACAACAGCTTGGAAAAGGACTAAGATCCAAATCCAACGAAAGGTAACATCATCCACTAACGTTTCTCTCTGACCTTATGATAAGTTGTGCCACTCCGCGCCTAGGAAACGAGAAGCAATCGAGAACAATGAAGTAATGACTAGTTGCAGTTTGTTTGAGGTATGGAGATTTGACTGAACAGAAAACAATGAGATAAAATTTTAGGTTAGATTAGAAGTAAAGCTGCTGTTTCCTCAAGCGCGTAGGCGTTAACCCTTAGACTGGATGTTATCCTTGCCTATTAGCGGAACAGTATTAACCAACTTACGGTGGGTGAACAGCAAACATCGCTACACACGTGAAGACAAGTGTACGCCTGAGTATCGAAGATCGCAGGCAGATGACGCGACCATGGATGATCCAAGAAGAACCAATGCAAACGTGGAGCGAATCCAAGGAGACAGATAGAAAAAGATTATAAGGCGAGACAACGATCGCTTAAGAATGGATCAGTTCGTTCTGGTTTCTATAGTTCGGTGGCTGAATAGGTCAGGCATCATGTCTGTTTCTGACTAATCAATGAAGGAAGCTTACGAAAGCTTCGTTGGAATTATTAAAGGAAGATGTGCTTTTGTGCTGGCTTTAGGGAAAAAAGTCAGGCTGAAAGATGTAAAACGACGATCCTGCTAATCACATCACAGATTGCCTAATACATCAAAATGGATGTCTAAACGCGATTAATATTTAATAGGACATTCTGTTTAAGAGGCAGCCAAATATCTTCAAGTGATTAGAACGTCAAATATGAGGAATGAGCGGCCATATTCTGGTTGGATAAAAAATACATTTTTGTATTTATCTGATAAACAAGTGACAGATAGGCTTGTTTCAAACGGCTCAAGGAGACTCGAACTTAACTGTCTAGTCAGGCTGTCCATGTCCGGACAGCCTGACTAGACAGTTAAGTCTTGGTGCATGCTTAAAAATTATAACTTTTCATTCTTTTAGCCCAAGTTGTATCAATTTATGGGTGAACTCAAGAAGATGGTGAGCACTCTGCTGAGTTTGCGCAGTGGAGGTAAGAAGCGCTTATCTTCTGAATATTGTTAGAAGGATTTTGGAAAGCTGACGGCCGCTGTTATTTATTGATCAGTACTACGTACCATCGAAAATCACTACAAAAACAGCTCGTTGACAAGGAACTTTCTGTGCATCTACATAACGAGGCTAACCTTGTCAAATAACAAAAAAAAAATTCTAATAAACAATGTAAGAGTTGCCTTTCCAACAAATTTAGAAACAAAGATTCGGCTATGAATTTTGTTTCATACCTAAAATATTGCGTTAAGTAGAAACGGGAAAATCTGCAAGATAAATCGTGAGCGGATCATTAGCCAACGGGAAAAATCGATGACCAATGCTTAATTATGATCGTCAAAACCTACCTGTAGTGCCACCTTTAGATGCTGCTTGCGTAGAATAGAGTGAGTATAGGTTAACAAGCGTCAGTATTAGTCATTTTTATAAAATAATAATTGTGCGAGTAATATTAACAACAAAGATAAGAGTTTGACGAATCTCTATCAGCGTGTTATTTTGCATTGTATCAAAATCAAGTGATGCATTATATGGGTAATAAATAAACTAATATTAAGACAAAGTGCAGTGAGTTTAGTCGTGTTTGAAAAAATGCCTTTAGTAGACAGGTAGACGAAGACACTGCGACGTAAGCGGCCGTTGCCGTTAGCGATCTTGGTGTTCGACATCATATTTGAAATTTTTTTCTTCTAATGTTTCTTCAACGCTCAGTAAAATGTAGCCTACGCCCTTAGTCAATCTTCGCTAGATTTACATTGGTAGCACCTTCGCCCAACTTCTAAAAAACTCGGAATGGAATATTGCCATGTTGTTTGCCGAAGCACTTTTCCTCGGAACAGAAGGGTTTCACAGTTGAGGTCGAACGAGAACGACGCTCAAGAAACGTAAACAGCATGGCCAGTTATTGTCAACTAACTCTCATTACACCTGTTCAGTGCTCTAAAACTGTAACCGGATGTCCTGTCGCGTGACTGCGTTTAATACAAAGACCGCCACAAACATCCGATCAACAACACTATAGCAACTGTCACGTGATGCCACCATAGTTACTGCTGGGTTTTGACGTTATCAATTATACCTGTTGCTCATCTTGAGTTCGAAGTGAACGCTCCGCTCGGAATCTTTTTTTGGCTTTATATGTGAGTAAATCTTAAGAAGGCTGCTTGACTGCCCGAATGGAAATTAGTCTGAGATAAGACGTTCCTATCGAAAACAAGAGACACGATACGAAGATTCAGGGTGTTTGATAACGAGTTTTAGAAGCACTATTAATTAAAGTAATGATAGCAAAGTAAAGGACTGGGTGAGCGAAGCTAAGAAACTTGCAGCTGTTAAGCTCACCGTGGGTCTCATGTATAGGATAATAAATGATGTTGTTTTGTAGTAAAAGTTTTCACATTGTAAATGTACACTGTCCACTTATACTGTAGCACAAACTACAAGGAGGTCATTTAGTGGAACTGAACGTTCGAAATGCTACATTTGGCCAAGCGATTCCTGAGACGCTAGCGGCATATCAATGTAGATGTTTCGTTGCTGATTTCAGTGATTAAATTTCGGTATCTCCAGTAGGCCGCTGAAGAAGAAGAAGAAGCGAGCAATTATAAATATTGTTTTTGGCTCTTAATTGGCGAAAATAGCCAATTGTTCATAGAATTTGATCGGATCGCTTAAAGAAGCTATTTGTTATTAACATGCGTTTACAGTAGGGTTTCTTTGACAAATATCAAACCCGCACTCATCAAAGGTGAATCTTATTAAAATGTTTACAATTGCGTCATATCTGCCAGAAAGACTTGGGTAGGCGGAAGCTTTCATAGGAGGCGGTCGCGAACAGCTACGAATGCCCCTTAAAAACGACGTTCTCCGTGACTTGGATTTCCATATCAATAATGAAATTGTATGTACAGAAACAGAGCCGATCTGAGCCATAAACGAACGCTGTGAACAATTGATTTAGAGCTTATCCAACTCAAGAGAGGATAACTTCCAGTATTTGTTTAAATGAAATCTAGTGCACGGCAAATACGTTAAACTGGGGCAAACAAGTCGATTTTGCAGCAGGGGACATTTAGCAAAGCCTCGAACCGGTTCTTATGGATGAACTAATCTGGTAATCGACAATAATGCTTAGAAACAGAACGGGTCCTACAAAACTGAACAAAAAAAGAAGTACTAAAGCTATTCTGTCAAATTGAAATAGTTACGTGACCATCAAGATTTTGATTTGATCAAGATTGAGGTCTATGATAATTTTCACTCTGTTAAAAACTTTAACTGTTCCACTGCGAGGCGTCCCAGTACTCCCTTACCACTGAAACAGCAAATAAAGTTTCGTCTTCCTAGCGGTTTTAATCAAGCTGTTTCCGTAAAAGACAATAAGCTTAAATCAAGAATCACGCTGGCTTTTATAGTTACTATAGTTATAGGAGGGGGGCAAGAGGCGTCGCCAGGTGCGATGTGTAATCTAAGGTGAAACGAGGTGAACGTTCGGGAACAATACGTGTAATATTCGGCGTAAGGACTAACCCGATGTCGGCCACGACAAAAATTGACAGATCAAGCAGCGCGCGCTGACACGCCACATCGGCCACCATCACAACGATAGCGCCATCAATAGCAAGTGCACTATGTATAGACAGATGGACATTGGAATATCATGGCAGGCTTCATTTCCCCATTCGTGACTGAAGTAGCAAGTGAATAGCTCTCATCAACAGTACGAAGTGCTGCTAGTGAGAACGACTACTAAAGCTGCATTGCCGAGTACTACGAACTGACCCGGATACAAAGTTCCTTCCGGCTGTTTCCAGTCGTGTATATCATCTCCTAGCTTTGACTCGTCAATTGTACGACGTCTTCAATGCTGTTCCGACGCGTTCCGGCCACCTAGCCTTTCGACGATTTGCCAATTGTGCAGTGGTCGTCACCACAACAGTGGAGAACAAGCGTTCCTGACTTACTAGCCAGCAGACGCGCAATCCCATTGCAAGTGGCGGGCCAAAGTGAAAGATACCATATTATGCTGTCACCTTGAAGAGTGCGTGCTTCGTGCGACAACGAACACATTGCGGATGTCGTCACATACAGCATAGGGCAAATAATGGTTGTTTCAAACACTACCGCCCCCTGCCTTATAAGGCCGTCACTCTTTTTTCCAGAAGAAGTACGACAACATCATTGGCAGCAAAAACAGGCATGAATAGAACATCTATGTACACACCTGTGCCGGCAAATGGGGCATATAACATAGCATCATTTAAATGGGGCAGGGGGGTTTGATATTCCTCTTTTGGCTTCAGCACCGTTTATAATATGACAGTTAGTTTAGTATCATTACGATTATTGTTTTGGCATATATGACAGGTGATTGTCTACCTAACCATATCTTAATCACTTGAAATTTCTGATATTTACTTTTTATGTCGCGCCGAAATTCTAAAAATGCTCTGAAGCCCATTTAGGAATCGGGTCAAAATGTAGAATTCTTTGCTCTTGGAAATATATTGTTTCATGCTTGACTACATAGAACACATGATTCAAAGCGACTACATCTTGGAGAGCTGCAACACGTGTTGCGAACAGGGCATGGCACACATTTATGTACAAACGAAATTTTCTATTTAATTAGATAATACTGAGAGATACGCCACCATCGAAACGTTACAGCTTCACCATTGTCGTCGTCTAAACGATTGCGTTATTTAATGATACATTTCAAACCATTACCCTACATTTCCTATAATAGCTCCCGGTAGCAGTAAATAGTTATTATAAGTGAACAGTAGCAGGAAAATGAATACCGGTAGACATTCGCAAGTAATTAAATCTACTACTCTGGTGTGAACCGGCTGTCTGGCTGGCTAGACATGTAAATGTACCTTCCGTACTAAACCTGTTTCTGCTACGTCCTACGGTCGCGGAGCTCAACTAGATTCTGTGTTTTCGATTTCATAGCCAGAAGGCAATTGCTGATGCTCTCAAAGTGTATTTGATAACTGAATGGATTTTCTGTTGTCGGCCAAAAAGGCAAGCACACATTACGACGACGTTCTGTCCTCCTTTGGCGTCGATAAAAATGTGATATTCTTGTCCTAGAAAAGTGGAGAGCCATACTACGATGCGTGCACCGACGTTCGTGCCGCGTACAACAAAAATCTCGGATGATATCCGACAAAAATAGTGGCCTAAGCCAACTAGCCAAATATCAGCAGCGGCTTAATTGCCCTTGTTATGTATCAACAGTCTCCCTCTTCTTAATTATTCTGTGCTTGAATGTCAATCTATACGCGGAAGCTTTAACAGGACAAACGAAATCCCCTTGCGATGAACAAGTTGCCACCCCGAGAAAAGCTTCCAGAGTCGAACGACTATATCATAAAGTTTATCTCTCAACATTTATTATCATGGACCATGAAAAATTCCTTTGGCTTCTTTGCCTTTGCTAATGTTTCTGTTAGGAAGTTTTCGGATGCAGGCGAGCAGTGAAAAAAGATCAGATCGGAACGATCATTCCCACTATTTTTAGCGACCGCAGAAGCAGGCATTTTTCGTACTTTGCGATCTCTACCTATTGGTAAGTCAGATCTCTTTGAGGAAATGCTTAATCGCAGCGATTATTACTTCACAGATACTAGTTAACGGATACAGATCCGAATTTCAATAGATTATCGCATACATGTGTTAAAGTTTGTGGTGTTTTTTGGTTTCAACAGCTCCCAACGTGATAGGTTTAATGAGAGCATTACGAAGCCGTAACTGGGCGTATAAAGTAATACGGCCTGGATAAACGTGCACGGAAAACTAAAAATGTAAGGATACGGACAATTCGTATTTAAAGGTTTAAAGGAGTTGTCCGCAAACGTGTCCACATCATGATGTACACCCTTCATTGATGCCACATGTTGTGATTGAGATGATGATCTCAGCATGGAAATTGTGGCGATCACGGGGTGCGAGAAATTGAATCTATGATGGGGTGGCGGATCTCTGCCAGCGCAGCGAGAACCTGCATAAACAACTGTTTATGCAGGCCAACTAATATCCGTACACTGGTGAAGTAATATAGAAACATGAACAAGTCATGTCCCAGGCAATGCCCGTGTTCTTGCTTCGTGTTTCTAGAAGGACCAACGAACTCGATGATGCAAGGTTGCGAATAAGGTTAACTGACTCATAGTTATATATGTTAAAGACCAAGTGTTATATTATAATAAATTTGAATGATCGCGTATTGTTGCTAGGCCGATCGATTAGGCCTATAGGTTTTGGCCGACTATAGAATTTAGTTGCTCAGTTGATGAAGATCACGGATATAGTATTTTAACCGAACTCTGCTCCACTTATCCTGTCATTGTGACTCAATTGGCTACTCTCAAGGATGAAAGGTACTGGAAGCTGTTCTAAGTGAGACCTTGTTAGTTTTCGCGATAATTAACTTTAAATTTTTTTTTCGAATGAAATCTTTTGTCAGAGTTCAACAGAGTAACATAAGCGCCGGCAATTATAATCGTTTTTACACAGCTTAAGCAATACGCAGTTTATTCTAGGGCAGTTGACAAGACAATACGACATTAGTCCCTGTTGGGTGCGTAAAAACCGCATATTTCGCTATAAATCATCTTGCATCCATGTACCATAAGAATCCGTTCAAAGACACTACGGATCCGTACTACTATCGCTCGCGTAAAAACAATTTCTCATTGGCTTTCGTCAAAACAACACATTTAACGTACGCGAAAAGGCGTCACTTAGGGGCAGCGGGACACGACCTGGTAGAGGCTACCAAAGCGTTTGCTAAATCGATGTTCCCTGTTTCAATATAAATGGAAGCTGGGCATGTTTGTATTTATATAGGCGCATATTATGTCAATGTAAAAAACCCAATCCCAGGTAATGCACATACCGGATCAAAAAATATCTCTTTGTACGATTCGTCATCCATCTGTGTTTTTGTGTAGGTTATAGCTGATCTGGCTAATGATATTTACCAATGTCGTCAAACCACTCAGTGCATACAAGTGTGAATATATAAATGTAATCTAAACGCCTCTGTAACTTGTCCACGCTGTGCTTCTATGTAAAATACTGTTTTCTTAAGTTTCTTTAGCCAAAAAATTTACATTGTAATTCAATCAATATTGAGACACAAACACTTCCTTGATTTTATAATATTTCATGCTTTTGCGTAACGCTCACCTTGGCAAGATGCTTGTTGACCCATTTCGTGAACGTCTTCTTCTGAATTGCATCTCTTTCATCTGAAAATCGGCAAACGTATTTATTGTTAGAGATCCGTAATCGTTAAATTCGAGATTAGACCGACCGAATGATCGCACAGTTTTAAAAAAAAAAACAGTCGTTTTTTCTGTCCCTGTTTGGCTCGTGCTACATCGGACTGCTTGATAAATCAACTCGGATAGACGTAATGTAACTCATCTCGGACACAGACATCGCTTTACGTTACAGTGAAGCCTATCAAATACATCGACTAATCACAACTCACAGATGCGCTTCGAAAACGTTTGGATTTTTACAATACTCGGTTTATCCTCCCAGACCTGCTCACGGTAGATAACACTTATGTTCGCATTAACCCCGAACAAACAAATACCGCTAAAAAAATACAAGCGTTTCCCTATGTAACGAAGATCATTCTAAGAAATCATGTTTCGTTATCAATGAGCACAGAAAGTGGTGACGAACCCGTAATCCCGCGTTCCTGCGTGACGGAGGGCCCTTTATCGACCGAACCCAGACGTAGATTTAAGACAGATTCAACGAGCTCACTTGAAGTTAACAGTCCACTTGTTGAGGCCACTTCAGGCGATTTAAGTTTACTGTCACCAATCGATTCTCGCGCCAATAAAGGGGCATCCAGTGGTTTTAGTTTCACACCACCTTCAGAAGAACCGTGCTCAAAACACTCCTGGCATGGTTGTTCTTGGATCTGCTGTTGCGCGCCATTTGCCTCTATTTGAGTACTAGCTGAAGTGTCTTGTTTTTTCAATTTGATTTTTCTTTTTAACACAAGCGTCCATCCACAGTATCCGCTAGTTTTACTGCCGTCATCCAATGCGTGTTTACCATTCTTAACATTAGCAGACATCTGTTTCGGCGCAGGATTTTCTCGCATTCGGCGCTTTTTCGACCTGCTAACTCTTTTAGCCGGTAGAAAGACATTAGCAGGCGGCTGCACCTCGATTCCGCAGCGTGCACTATTATCTCCTACTGAATTGGCCGCCACCTGCTGTTGCAGCAGTGCACCAACTGTTCTTGCAGTGCTAATCGTAATTCGATCGCCTACACGGGCTGATAGATCTTGGCCAGCGAGTTCGCGTCTACGATGACGCTGGCAACATAGTTTCCAGACAATTAAAAGCAACAGGTTACACAAACACAACACGATCAGCTTTGTCAACAATAGATCTATCCGAAACGGACATAGGCTATCCAGACTGGGATCGTCCGGGGGACGGCGCGGCGCGAAGATCATCTTTTCTATACCATCAACCTTCATGTTTTCGTTATGTCCGTTCCTCAAAAACGTAAATCCTCTAAGTGCATAGCGCACCAGGTGGTTGTTCCAGAATGGCATCGGCTAATCACTTACAGTATTACGCATTTCCCAATAACAGCTGCGATGACGCCGCACCCTTACACCTTATTCAGCGTTCGAGCGTTTGCACTAACAAACACACACGCATAGCTCAACTTGTAAGTTAGACAGCTTTCCTAACTTAGCAATAATTCTATCTCTCCATTAACGCATCGAACGTTGCAACATAAACACAAGTTCCAACTAGATTAGATCAAGTTTTTGCCTGTTCATCACAACCTAGGTTAACATTGAACCTTTCTAGCCGACAAGACGGTCGTCCACTACGATTATCTTTGTCCTGCTACTCATTAAGAAACGATCCACGTGCGTCAGCGTTCGTCGGATTTGAATCTATCTACGGAGTATGGTTTTCCTTCGTTCACTAGTTTCATTGGCACGAAGAAAGCTCGCAGTAAGTAGCCAGGTGTAAAGGCTATGCAGGTAGCGATCCAATAAAAACGGCAGCGATCGACGACAGCGCAACTATATCACAGAGTATTTACGTCGACCCAGTCAAGACGTTATTAAGCTCTACTGAGCACTACTGCCACGATATTCCATAGCGGGCGGTCCATATCGGCAGCAGGAAAAATCGACAAAACAGGGTTGCAGCAGTACCAGTTGGAGGAAACAAGAGGAGATGGAGAGCAATACGTAGCAGCTAAGGTTGGCTAGTGAACTTGATAAGATTCCCCTCTAGGTTTCCGTTACTCCGAGCAATGGCTGTTGGCCATAAGCGCAGAAATTGGTGAAACCGGCGACGGTGATCACAGGCAATGGCGATATTTGTCCGGCACCGGAAGACATAGTGGCTATAACGTATTTCTTGCCGTGTATAGCAGTTACCGTCTCCAGGTGTCGAATCATTAGCTGGCCGACCGCCTAACAGCGACGTCAATACTCAGTTGACACTTGACAGCTAAATGGTAAGCGTGCGATGTTTGCGTTCGTTACTGCTGCTGCCGTCGATTTCAGTGAATGGTAATAGCTTTTTTTTCTAATATTGCTCTGCCCACTATACGTGGGCGAACGCTAATAGATGGTCTCTTCAGTGGAAAAATATCACATTAGTTATAAAAGAAACGATTAAAGCGAGCGCACGAGACCTATAAGTGACCCGACAAAAGAACTGCATCCATCACACGGTGTTCCTCGTAGTAAAAGATGGATGTTCTAACTTCATCGATGGATGCTACTCCTTGAAAAGCAGTAAAGCCACATAAAACTGCACCTATACAAGGCTGATTCCTGTTATGCTGCAAACTTACTGCGATCGTTGAATGAACAGTAGCATTTCCAACAATAACTGCCACTGCGATACTTCAGTGAAAGATTTAGATATTTAAACGAGCCTCTCTCAAAGGAACTGTCTGCCACTGGGGTCGCTCGGGCAACATCGTCGCGTCGAGAAGGCAAAATGAATAAGGTCAGTGAAAGCGTGTAGGTGATTTCGGCCCTATCCAGAAGCTTCGTGGATGGACCTTGGGTCAGGCAGCAGGCGACCGGCCTTGACGACGTCGTGAGGCTCAGCCGTCCGCCGTTTAGCCCAAAATGGCAGAACTAACAAAATTAAGTGGATGTCTATTAGCAGTGAGCGCGCTAATTAGACAGGAGTGATTATGCCAGTGGTTCCAATGACGTTGGCATCGCTAGTGACAGCAGTAACGACATATTACGTAGAAAAAAAGCCAGAAAAAGAATGAACGTAATACAAGTGGAATCAGAGCCGATCAAAAATTACCACAGGCCAACAATACATATTACACGACTTGTATAAATAGATGAAGTAAGGAATCTGCGCCACCTCACGGCGTGTAAAAGGGTTTGAAGCTGAAGATGGAAACACTCCTCTTTTTCGCACTATTGACGATAGTTAAAGTTGCTGACAATGGCAATTTAGAGTTTATCCGCTCGGTGATGTTGAGTACGTTACATTCTCTATCACTTGATGGCGAATTACCATTCATTGTGAAGACTAATGGAAAAGTCTGATGTAAATGCGTTAAGTAAGCAGGGGGAGAAATAAGTGAGTCCCGTAACGGAGCTTGTTTTATAGGTAAACTTTGAAAAAAAAATGGGAAAACCTAACACAGGAGGGTATTCTTGTTGTATCTTGTATTTGGACGCATTTAAATCTCGAATGGCGGAGATAATTGACATGGTACTGTGATTTGTAGAGTATGCACCATATGCTTCATCACATTAAACGCCGAATAAAAGGCAAGAGATCGTATGGGCAAAAAAAAAAAACACTGGGAAATCTGGTAAGAACAATACCGTATAACATAATAGATATGAAAAGTAAATGTTCACAGTTAACACAGCTGTCTGTAAATTTTCTATTATAAGCCTTACGTCATCTACAATAAATGCACCAGAAAGTATGAGTAAAAAACGTACAGCTATCGCTTTGTTCCTATACATCATAGGTGGCAGTACTTGGTTTTTGTACGAGTACCTCTAACAGAAATGACTCTTCTTTAATATTTGACATAAGCGTCTATTCGTTGCTGTGGTGATACGCGGTCTTTGCTTATATATATTCTCGTTGATTTATTATTATATATATATATATATATATATAATAATAATAAATCAACGAGAATAACGTGGCGGAAGCCCGGCAGCTTGTTGTGTCCTTACGAATGAGCGTGCGTGCATATGTATGTAATTCTGTGACGGATATATATATATATATACATATATATATATATGTATATATATATTATTTAGCGTTCATTTCTCGTGAAAATCGTGAAGTTTCGCGCTGCTACCGAACGGCAGGCCTGAAAAGGGTCGTTCCACGGCGATTAGGCGGTGTCTATCCGCTTATTAGCCAGTAAGCCAACCAGCGAGCCTTACCCATCGGCCAGACAAATATAGCCAGCGTAGCAGTGCCAGTAGTAGTACTAGAAGACACGATGGTACTGGATCTCTAGCGCTCAAAATTTAAATGCGTCCAAGTGCAAGATACATCGTCAGACAGATACCGTTTTTTTTCGAAGTTTGCCTATCCGCTTAATTAAGGCATCGACATCTGATTGTTCCCTTAGTTTTCCCAATGAATGGTAATTAGCCGTCAACTGACAACGTGGAAATGATGGTAATCGCGTAAGGAGCGTACGGTAGGCCTAATACCTATGGCTCCGTGGTCGCCGCGAAGGCGGCAGCGGTTTTGGCTGCCTCCATGTTCCCTCCGCTATACGTACTCGAGAGACATGTGTTGATCGGGTTCCTTCAAATTGCTTTCGACGTCCCCCATCCAGATACCATCTTAAATGTTGTGTTCATTCAAAGTGCTATATTTTTTTCAAAAATCTATTTTTTACTATGATGATTCATTATTTCTCTTGTATGCTTAGCAGGGCGCATTTTCTTGTTCATAATGTTTACGTGACTATAAAAAGAAAAAAAAACTGAAGTACCGATAAGCAGGCGTATAAAATAGATACACCGAAGAGTTTGTTGTTTCTAGTCGCTCTAACTACAGAAAAAAAATTGACACTCTGATTTTTGCCTCTGGTGAGTTATCGTTACAGGGTATACTAATTTTTGATATACTGGAATGGTAGTAAGCACGTAACGTCGATGAGGTCGTTAAGTCAGCATCAACAAATACAGCCCTACTACTTAGTAATATTACACAATAACGATCTGCGTATATTTCTGTATGTTATTAAAAAAGCATACATTAGAGCCGTAGAGTTGACCAACAACTTTTATAGAGAATTATGCGTAGCAAATCACCAGAGTGGTAACGAAACGCCAATCGTATCATCAGTACTAGTAAACTGTACCCAACAGCTCAATATCGGTGACGCCAATTTGAGGTGAAAATGGCGAGGCATAAATTTACCTCATGTTTGTATATTTACAGCGACGGCTGTCGGATACGATCACGAGGGCAATCCTTTCGACTGTTACAAGCGCCATGCCCTGTAAACGACTCACCCGTAAAAGGTTTCTTTCTTCGACGACTATACATATACACAAAGAAAATATACGATACCAGGACACCATCAGACGGGCCAGCTATAAAACCATCCTTTTTTTTCCTGCATGTTTCAAGAACGAAGCAAAGCGGCCTGATTGAATGCAGAATGATGGATTTGCTACCAATACCACATAAGGACCTTTACGGTGATACTGTTGCCTCGGTTCTTGATGCTTTCGATGCTAAAGCTTCATTGGATGGCCGCTGCGGATGCCATGAGCCCAGCAAACGACAACAGTTGCCACCAGCGTCTCTTGATGTGCACCAATGAATCATCTACTAAATATATCGACTTCAGAATGCGCATGAGCTAGCCGCAACGCTAACGGGCACTCTAATGGGACTTCCTTGTTAATCTCGATCTTTCTCTACTTCAGTCTCGACAATGTGAATCGAACAGGCTCGTCGACCGCTGTTTTCAGATCGGCTAATTGGCCAAACTGGGTCTCATTAGAGACACACAGAGAAACAGATCTGGGACTGTCAAAATGTCGCTTCTAGTAAAACTTGGCCGAACTGAGCTCTTCCGAAGAACTTCAGGGCAGTTATAAAGGCGAAACTATGCTAAAGATCGAATAGCCTACCTGTGCTAATAGCAATAACCCATATTTTTAAGTTTTCCTTTCCGGGAGACCTTCTTTGGGTCGAAGATCTCAAAGTGACCTATTGTTGTACGAACACGCGATAGGAACAGGGTTTGACGAGCACCCTACGATGAGGCCTTAGCGTCAAATAAGCTTTGAACGTCTTTCGCAAGTCATACATTGTAGATGGACAGCATACAGCTTGGTAACACGGATGCATATATTTGAATATCGTATATAT
>NW_019211457.1:41691063-41740542 GCF_002443255.2 Varroa destructor
TATATATGCTTTTTGTAAGATGCGCACTTCTCAAGAACCGCATTAAAATGTATTGAATCATGCTTATGCTCAAATACTGTGCTTAGATTACAATAAGCAACACTCTGACAAAATACAAGACTACGCAGTATTGCTACGGAATGGCACAGTAGATCGCTAGACAAACAGACGGTCAAAGAAATTAACAAAACAGTAAAACATTTTTCGCGTAAAAGTTTTCCTTTAGTAGAATCGCGACATATTTAAAATAAATTCGTTAGCAAGCTAACTAAACAGCGGATAAAGCATAGAGCATCAGGACACTTCGACAACGAGCGACATGTGGGGCATGTCCCGGGACTGGCCCTGCTTTAGCCGTACTTAGGAGAATTCGAGTAGAAAATAAATCAACTCTATACCTCGTTATTTAATGGGAAACCAATCTCATATCCTCCCCTTACAATTTACAAGTGACAGGAAGTATTTCGAAACGCATTGAGATCGTACGCTTTATTATGAGCTCTATGTCGAATGCGAACGCCACCCACTGACTGTGAAGTTGGCACGGGAGGTAGATAGCCGTCAGTAGCTTCAGAAAATAGCTGTTGTTTTTAACCTCTACAACAGCTAGCAATATATATATATATATATAGCTCAGGTAGATATGTGTGGACGTGCGTCTGGCCAGACACATGGTGGAGAACAATCGTTAAGTTTTTACGTGTTCATGGGCTAACAGATCGACGCTGACGCGGTCGACGCAGCTTTCGCTGGAACAGACGGATTCAAATTATTGAACAAACAGGACCGCTTATAAAATATATATATATATATGTAATATAACAATACCCAGTAATTAGCACGGTTTATCGATAAGGGCAATAAGAAAATCAGTGTGAGTATAGAAATAAGCACAACATACCTGTGAGACTGCAGCAGATGACTAGTTTGCTATAAGAGACGAATTATATCCTCTATCCTGATGCGTTAGTTTAACCACTTGTCAGATTCAATTCGGTTTTCCCAGCCAGCCCTGATTGTGGATACAAATTCTATGACCGTCACAAAGAACTATTGCATTGTATATATATATAGAACGTACCTGCACTTGAAAGCCTCTAGTCAACAACACAGAATCACCGGCAGAAAGGCAACTTATACCATCGATTTAGGCAAACCGAAACCATATGGTGGCATTTTCCTACAGTGAACGTCAATGGCCAATACACGTAGTCACGTGGGCTAGAGGCCCGAATGATGCGATCTGATCAGCTGCTCGTGTGGGCCTCTACATTACGACGCCACTGCACGCCCTTCTATTACACAGGATCGCAGAATAATGGGCATCAGAGATCAAAAGAGAAAACGCAGAACTTCTTAGCTCTGCGCTGCAGTGCAGCTGCAGTTGGGATAATAGGATTAAGGGCAAAACAAACACGGTCAGGAATTTAGTCCATTCACAAGCCAATCATGAGATAAGTTAATAAAACTAAAATCACACTACCTTGGTCCCAGTTGACAGTGATTAATGATTATATATAACTTACCGACTCTACTGTACTATTGATCGTTACATGGCATGGAATATCTGAACCATTACGTTAATTAGCTATTGAAGACGGATGGCAGTCCTGGATCGGAACGTCGCCGCATATTATACTGATATACAAGCCGGTAAAAATGTAACGTAAGCCAGATAGATAAATTAGCACATATGGTTGTATAATACTTACTCTAAGGCTGCATATTATTACTTGGACCATATTAAACAAGAAGGTAATTTGCCTCAGTCAATGATAATGAAAATCCATGCTCAGTTCATCAAAGTACTGCTATCTCAATCCTATCTGTCCGATCGGGCAATTTGCGAGCAAAATCAAGCATCGCTAAGGTGATAGAATGACTGACAAATCACTATAGACCGCCGGTAGCAGAAATTCCTACGATAACAATCTAGCAACAACATGCTTTTCAAACTTCCGTTGAATGGTTCGGAACTGTTGAAGTAACTGCGATACCAACATAAAAACATTTCAATCGAATCCCCCCAGATCTACAAGTGCAAGATCTGTGAAAGCAGTCGGTGATCATGCGACCCATTCACCACCGGCAGAATGGAAACAACGTAGACGTTCGCTATATGTACGCATCATGGAGTGTGAGCTTGCTCATGTTGATATCTATACATGGGCATCGAGATCGGTTTGTCAGTGCAGGAGTCGCACACCAGCAGGACCGGAATGATGTCGCCAATACCATTCCTGTTATGCCGTCCTACTTAGTCGAACAGATAGCCTTGTCAAGACTGTCCGACAAAAGCTGTCCTACGGCATAATTCCAACGTCCGCAACGAAGGTAGGAATCGGTCACGCCCTAACGGTTAGCTCAATCAAGAAACGCCAGACTCATTTGTGAAATCATCCTATGATGCGGTCAGTTTACCGAAAGTCGTTTAGCGACTCGGTATTAAACGAGAGCATGTTGACTCTTCGACTATCTCTCAACTGAAAACAGACTCGAGCAATTTTGTTGGCTATTTAAATAATAGAAATGCCGTGACGACAATCAAAGTAAACGTCACCGCGTAGCGAAACTTCCCGAGAAGCTTGCTTCCTTTAGTATATAACTGAACTACACTGTGGGTTATTACCTCCCCAAAACACCCAGGCCAGTATATGTGTGCTCGAATGGGCCGTACATCAATGTCGCCTTATCGAAGGGCCTTTATTCATCTGTTTCATTGTTATCGCAGTCGCTGTTTTCGCTTGTCTCTGCGTGAGTGCATTACGCAAATTTGTGCCGACACATTTCTCATGTTTAGAGTAGCTCAAGCTACAAAGTCTTATGGATTGACTATTCGGAGAGGGAAAGAAGTGACACTGGGCAGATAAAAATTTTGTCTTAGTTGTACCGCTGGTCACGGGATTGCGAGATGAGACGCAGGCCAAAACCATAACAAAAGACTAGCCATAATAATAAGCCACTAATAAATACTCATTGAACTAGGCCGTATGGATAAAAATGTAGCGAGAAGCTAAAAAAAAACCCTTCGAGGCGCTTCGAAGACGGTTCGAAGCAAACCGTCATCACTCTTATTAACGCAGTGGCGGCTTCATCTTGTAGCAGGTTTTTGCTATCTGTTCTAGGCCGCAATAACTATTACTCACTGCCACCACGGTCGTGGAAACAGACGAGACAGATACCGACGCTCAGTCTCCACGATCAGAAGCATTACGCAGCTTCATTAGTTTCAACTGTAGTAATCATTCATCTTAATCTAGCGTATCAGAATCCCGTCTTTGCTCAAGAAAGTTAATATGTGCGTTATTGTGTTAGACGCAGGAATTGTTGAAAGATGATGTTGCGACAAAGAAAACAAACGTAACTTTGATCGTGCACTTCTTGAACCCATAAGCAAAGCCACGACCCGTTTTTAGAGCTACAGTATCCGATTCTTTCGGAGTTCGTCTAGATATGCACGCTTCAACCTGGGCTAGTCGAATGCTAGGTTTGTGCAACATCAAGCATAGCAAACTCCCAGTAACTTATTTTGTACGTGAGGTAAGTTTACTTGACAATTCACCTGCGCTTACCTTGATACGCAGTGTATCTGCACCTGCGCTACCTGCTGCTCTGTTGTCCTTCAACAACTGTTGGACTAACCGGATCAATTTCGTACCTGGTGGTACTCCTGGTTATTTAAAATCACTTCTAGTTGATGGAAGTTATTATCATCTGATAGCATCAAACAAACGTTACCCAGTGAGTTGCTACTTGTATGAAGCTACATTATTCAGATACGGTGTTACAGCATCCTGTCAGGATAGCGGTACAGCTTTACTTTAAGTCATAAATAATATTTAACGTTTCGTTTATTAAACGTTGTCAGTAACTTCAATTTTCTAGGGTCCACAGTTTAGTCCCTGGAACCTTACAGGAATGAAACTGTGGGAGACGTTTCCTGTCGCAGCTTCAACTGCTGGTGACAATTATTGCAAACGGCCAGAAGCTTCCTTTCGCCTCTCATTCGTCAGTCTTTCCAATTCTATATTTAGTATTTCCCTATTGATTTCTGCTCCATGATCGGCTACGATGTATATTCGTGCCATGATGATTCTGCAATGTTCGATTCCCTTACCTTCAAACTACTTTTTTTTCGTCCTATCATCTGTCCTCTTGGCGGCGGACACGAACTGTCCTGCATGGACGTTCGACGGGCCCTTTCTCCAAATGTATAGTATACTTTGATGGCTACAGAAGTTTCAGAAGCGGCTAGAAGAATTGCATCTATCGGCTTCAAGAGAGCTATCGCGTGTCATCTCTTACGCTACCAATGTAGCGCCCCAGACGATCGGCCCTATGCTCCGTCCTCGAATTTTATTGTGCCGCCATTACCCGTGCAGGTATTGACCAGCTCTCGGGGGCTTCGCATTAGACTGCACGAGGTAGCATTCTTTTGCTCCTTGTGTGTGATACCTATCCAATTGGTTGATTCAAGTAGAAAAAATAACACAAAGCACTCGACGGAGTGCCGTTGGCTTTGTGGTCTTTTCCTGCCTGTTACTAAAAGTGTGTTAGCTTCCTTCGGAATCACTTCAATGAAATCGTCAACTGTTGCCATTAGACGATCAAAATGGGTAACCAAACGTCGGTCACAACCAAAGCCAAGATGAATTTTTGTACTATTTTCCCCGTACTGCTAATCAGTGTGAGGTTGAGAATGATGGCAAGAATAAACATAGGGAGTATATTGATGCATGTATCGCTTTCGGTGAGGTGGGCAAGAAATTGATTTAATTCTGAATTCGGTATTCGTGAGCTTTGACTGTTTCAAGTTTATCCCGGTAAACTCTAGGCAAATATGGCTGACAGTTAGCGTTAGGTAGATACCACCCAGATTCACTGTTTTGTCGGAGCATGATGGCTGCCGAATTAGCGGTATGGATCTATTCGTGAGAAAAATCTATGCAAGCAGTCCACATAGCTAATCTATGTCGTGACGATGACGGTACGTTAGCTTCATGTCTCTGATGTTTTCCAGTAACCTAGATGACCGGCGTCAACTATAGCTTTCAGTCTCACCAACAGCCGTGAAATGACGATGACGATGCCATGCATGCCGCACCGGCGATTCAAGAATCCAATGATTCACACAGCCCTCGCCCGCTGACTCAAGGATGCCCAGTCGATAGCGCCTCTGACAGATTTCTGCGAAATACCGCCTCTGGTGTTTCACGAAGCTACACCATGCGCACACAAAAATCAACCAATACAGAGTTGTCATACACAAATACCCAGCATACTTTGTAGCCAGCGATCCAGAACCCATGAGCGTGAGCGCTTCCCGTCATTTGTTCCTCTCTGCTTGTTATTACTCTGATCGTCGTTGCTCGAAACGCGGACCGGATCGAGTATGCTGGCTCACAGTCAATGATATGGTGTCAGTTCCCTTGGAGCGGACGCAACTGGTTACACTGTGCCAGTATCTATATTTTCCTTCTTGATTGTTGGCAGTGCTTTTTACGGCTATCGATTTGGCTGCCATTGTAGCATTATCCATCGAGCATGCCTAGGCCGTTTGTCAGCTCGAGTGGGAGCCAGGCATCGATTTTCGAAATCTTGCTCATTTCTCATGCGTAGTCAGCGCCGTCATGCTCACGACGCTTGAATGTATGGAATCGTAGCACGGGCCGAAAGCGGAAATGCTTTGACAAAAATGCACCTCCAACCTGATTTTCGTCGAATGGCAGAATGTTCCATACGATGACGTCTCGTCGGCGTTCGAACCTATGCGATATCTGCGTCAACGCTGTTTTGCACCGCACAGTCTTCTGTCAGCTTGGCCATGCCGGTCTATCGGAGTAATCGTAGCAAAAAGGGCGCAAAGGCGATGAGATTATTAAATCTGTTCCTGCGATTGTTGGTGATCAAGCTTCATTAACCAATGTTAGTGCCTCTATAGGCTCGACGTCGCAGCAAACTGGCGTGCTCGCGCGTACGAATGTTGTACAAGACAACGCAAGATGACAAGGGCGTAAAGGCACAAAAATGTGGGGGTAAAAGGCGGCAATTCTATAGCCGCGCTACAAGTAGCATTTCCAAGCAGAACGATGGCGGCTGCAGTGGCAGCTCGTTCCATACTGCTACTGGCGCGTCAAGCTGGTCTTTTTTGTCTAGATTGACCCGTGCGACCTGGGAACTATAAAAACAAGCTGTTTTTTTCGTTCTAGTCAACAGAAAAAAAACAAGCTGTTTTTTTTTGTTCTAGTCAACAGAAAAAAAAGGCAAAAAATCTCCTGCATTCAAATAAAGCGAACGTTCCTTTACTCCACCACAGAACGGCTGGGGGGGGGAGGGACAGTGACGACATCGTGTTGCGTGTTATATTCCATTCTGATCTAAATGCTTCTGACACGTGACTTTAGCTGATCCTGAAGAGAGGCGTACGCACTTCGGCCTGTCGGATAACGCTAACACAAAGATAGCACAGTAAAAGGACTGGTCCGAGTTAAACAGTAAGGTATATGACAAGCCGAGAAATATGTCATACCTAGGCTCAATATGTAGTTGTTGCAGAACGTGATTTTTATACGTGGCACCAACGTCAATTTTAGTCTGATTATTACGACTTTGTTTCAGTCTCTTTAACAAAGCACCATATTTTCAGCTTTTGAGTAGACAAAATAGATAGTCCTTATAAATGATAACATTGGTGTTTGCCTGTGAAGTTACTGACTTGATACTCGATAATAGTGAAGTCTTCAGTAACCTACCTAGGACAGCTTCCTGCCTTTCCGCATTTTTCGTTCTTTGGACGAAAATTTGGACAAAATTGACGAGCACAAATAGCGAAGGCAGTTGCAAAGACGTTCGTTCATTGCTTGCATCCGTCTGTTGAGAAGATAACCATGTACACAAACTGAGCTCCGTAAAAGAAGATCCATCCGATGTGTAGTTTGAAGTTTACAAGTTAGTAAGTAAGTTCTAAGAAGATAGAATTCAATATTCGGTGATGAATTCGCTCAGTGGAAATTAGTCTCGACAGATTAAGCGGAATGGAGTTCAAGGCCCCTTCATTATTAAAATTGTGGCGCACGCAATCCGAAGTTAGCGTCATGATTGCCAAGGCATGGCCGAAAAACAACTTTTATATTGAATTGGAACAACGTGCTTCTTTGCTGGAAACTATCAAATGCTATTACTATTGTAAACTAAGCTAAACTATTGTATTTTCCAAAAAAGCAGGTACTTCCCACCTTTAACCTAATTGCCCAGGTTGATCATCTATCTCTAATGAGCAAAATGAAACCAACTCAAGCAAATGGTATTCTCTGTTTGTGAAGGTGGCCGATTCCGTGGTTACTTCGAAATATCGGCATCAGCTGGCTGGCTGTCACCACTCAGCTCCTTTGGCGGTGCAACGCAGCATCCCAGCACGCTTACACACATATATCCACTAAATTGTATTTCTAAGCGTTCACGCTGAATTCGTACATGACCTGTACTAAGCGTATTACACACGAAATGCTATTCAACACTGTTCAGTACTTTTTGTCCAGCTTAAAGCTAAAGCGAATTCCAACTTGTTTGGCCTGAACGTAAGTTTTTAACCTAAGAAAGTTCAAGTTATTTCATCGTTCTAGCAAGTTGTTCATCCCTGTGCCAATGGTTCCGTGTTTCCATGGCTACTAAGTTCGTGTTGAAAATTTACCGCACCCCTTAAAGCATCTAAATAAGTTTTCTCTTTTATACTCCTGTCACTATTGTGCGTACTTCCGCTTATTGGTTCTTTTTAATATAAAATTAAATAACAAGTCTAATTAGTTAATAAATCAATAATAATTAAGATGAGACAATTTTACAGATCTTTGATAATAACGAAGATTTTACTATAATAAAAGCTTAAGCGTTTCGGAGATGAATATGGAGTTATTGAATGAAATACCTTCGCTTGAGGATAGAGCACTTCATGAACTTTCAAAAAAACTTGTGCGAAATATCGAACAGCTCGACAGGCTGCACAGATTGGGAGGTCAAATAGATGGCTTTGATACCCAGTTTGTCGTGTTTTTCTATTGGATGACGGCTGGCCTGATCGTAATGCTTATGCAGTTGCAGGCCTTAGGTGGCAGCCTGTAAGTGTGATAAAAATACACATATACAAGAAAAATTGCTACTATTACCTAATTATGCCAAAATGTGCTATCTATATTAGTAATAATAACAAATCCAATAATTATGAAGCTTCTAGAGAAGTAAATCAAATAAGCAATGTAAAAATGTTGATATTTAAAAGAAAAAAACAAAGAGGTAGTTTTCCGTTCCTATATTAGTGGGAAAAAAACGACACAAGCTGGCTTTTGGAGCGGATCTTTTCTCTATAATGCAGAATTCGTAAAAGTAGATAATACTTATCTTAACCATAACTAGAGAAAAAGTAATTGAAAAGTTAAACTTTTATAATTCACGTTTGTGTCTATGGGAACGTTCATTGCTATTATAGTTTAGCGTAAAAAAGTCATGTTGTTGATTCAGCCACATTGTCCTCATCGCAGTATTATCTACCTCAGGTCAAAGTGGTGAACTAATAACATATAAGTGTGATCGCGAATAGGTACAGAACTCAAAGGCGCTTTGCAGGCCCGATCTTCTGATCCTATAAAAATACGGCGATTCCTCCTTGTCGTACGTGTATACAGCAAAACGATTTCAACAGGAGATCAAAGGAATATTGCTCAGAGCAACTTCTCATTGTTACCTCATGTTGAATTAAGCATACTTCCACAAAGGTTCGAGTCACCGTCAAGGATAAATCTTCCTGATGAGGTGGTGATACAGCATTTGACAGAGGCTTTAGTGTCTCAATTAAGGTGATGACAGGGGTTCGTGCTGGTGTCTACCAGCCGGAACGGCCGTTGATAATGTCTGCCCGGTTTTTATTTGAGCCAGTGTTGTGTTATCATATTGACACTGACTGATTTTGGTTTTATACACTCGAAATTTTATACACCGATTATAAACCCCTCTTAGCTTCCTCACGTTAACGACTTGTTCGCTGTCTTCAATTCTTCGTCGTTTGATATCGATTTTCCGTACTCTTCTTTAGGTTCCTCTATTCACATAGAAGTGCTTTTTTGTTGCAGGCAGTCAGGCGTCCCCACACGTACATGGCCCAAATCTTAAACGCGACGTCCAGTTAATAGATGAGTGTCTAAGCGCGTTTCTTTATTCTTCTAACTTTTCCATTCTGTCGTCAACAATCGGTCATGCGTGGCATTGTCGCGCAGCAGCGGTGACAAGCATCGGAAGTGAAATTAGTGCAGCGGCGACTACCGTCTTTACTTCGTTCTCCCCTCGTTTTGTTTCGTCAAAAGAATCGTTTTGGGCGAGGTCGTGACCCATCTTCCACTGAAGTGAGTCCTCATATCTTGCTTAGTTTAGGATGGCCAGCGTCCATTCGCAGTGAGCAGGGATCTGTGCGCGAGGACTCAACAGCTTAGCAATGAAAAGCAGGCGCCAGAACCTATGGCAAAAGCAGCAGCAGCAGCAGCAGCAGCAGCAGCAACGCCTCTTCGTCACCAAAAATGGCAGAATTTTAGAGAATTTTCTGCTCCGATGAGTCCTGCCGAGGACATACACCGCTCTATGTGGGAATATGCCGTGGATCATTGGCGGTCGTGATGATCGCTACTCTCGAGGTGAATGGTGCAACTGAGTGGTGCGGATAAGATCGTCCGTTCGTCGATAGTAACCAATGCCTGTGTCTATCTAGTACGGCGCATGAAATGAAAGTCACCCCCTGGATTACTATTAACGAACAACGGACAATCGTGCGCTGTCGGGAAGAGCAAACGAACCCTCTAGGGATGCTCACTCTGGGGTTCCGGAATGGACGGAACATGCAAAAGTCTGATGTTAGTGAATCTAATGGTCCGACGTGCGCAAGACACAGTGCACACATAGCCACTGTAAGACGATAATACCATATACAGACAAATTCGATGTCCGAATCTTACGCAAAAAACTAGCTCGAGGTGAATACAGGTCTTTAATACGGCTCCGTTTTTTGAAATTACTAGTTATTTTTCAATGAGTCAAAATAGGGTATTCGTTGAAAGCTTGTCTCTAGGCTATCCAGTTGATTCCAGAACGTTTTTATCTATTTGACAAATTTACGTACGAATTGGGCGAAAACATAATGTTACTCAAAGAGTTAATCAAGGTCGCAAGCGAGCTATAGATTGACTTTGCAGATACGTCACACGGATACATTGAAGATAACAATGTACTCACCCGGATCAGAGGGCCCTATTGTCAGTAGGCCTCTACAATTATTCTGTTGTCCTTGAACAGAAATCGTAGTTGGAAGTTTTTTCTTTAATAGATCATAAATAATGTCAACCTTTATCAAGCAATTACGCAGTACCAAACCAGCTAGACTAGAAAGCTATCTATCACATTAGAAGAAGAGTTCATCCATATTCCATAATTATATGAGCACTTCTGGTATAATTACAGTAATTCATGCCTTATGATTCCAAAGGTGTGGACGAGCAGGCATCGCCAGCTGACGATGTGTCATAGCAAATGAATATATTTGAATCGTTGTATGACTCCACTGTTTCGCATCCGATGCGTGTCATCAATGTTATCACATACGTTTCTCGCGTGCGCTGGTACACGTGTGCATATATCAACTCGACGAATGTTAAGCGATTGCAGTCACAGCGGACGTTACCCCATCGGCTACGGGCAGTTGGGCTATTTGAATCCAACCCAGTCAACCTTCTCGGAGTAACTGGTGAACTGTTTACGCAACTGCTCTGTCGCGGGAGCTCTTCTTTAGATCGGCTGCGTCGTGTAGGCGGTGGGCGCTCAATTGCTGGTCACTGACCTATAGTACAGCCTGACTGCGTGTTGCTCATATGATTCACGTCCATCGATAGGCGGTTCAGGGTGTCATACGTTACCTTCAAGAACTGTTATACCTCCAATTTTCCCTCCCTCGTCATTTGCGAATCTGGGCTTGTGGGTGCGTGGCTCGAACGGGACGAGACACTGGACTAGTGCGACCGACGCACTATCGGTTATCGTATGCCCGGTTGCACTCTGACTTTACACGCAAGTCCCTGATCTGTTGTAAGCTTATACAATACTATACCACTGTTGCTGTTGTTATCGTTGGCTTGTCTGTGCACAAACGGAGATGCGTCTCTTATGTGTGTGTCGTCATCTGTGTAAGGGATGTTTCATCAATTTGTCGCCGAATATCGCGTTGCTGAAGCATATGCGCAGAAACAAATATTTCTTTTTCCTTTTTCTATGGAGCTCACCAACTGCCGGTGACAGTGTAGCTCGCCATTTTGGGTACTATTCCGCCATTGGTGCTTCTACCTACATATACTTTAGTGGTTATAGCTGGCGCGGTCCCTCCTTGGCTCGCTGGCCTTGAGTACCCGTCTGTTGGA
Organism: Varroa destructor; assembly: GCF_002443255.2. Taxonomy (NCBI): domain Eukaryota; kingdom Metazoa; phylum Arthropoda; class Arachnida; order Mesostigmata; family Varroidae; genus Varroa; species Varroa destructor. The sequence goes on from NW_019211457.1 coordinate 41,702,511, forward strand.
CAATATGCCACCACACGGCGCGCTATCGGTTGCTAGAAGGAGCTCACGCTTAACCTAAGTTAGATTAGTATAGTTTAACCTAGATAGACAATGGCAGCAAAGGTCCAAACCGATCAAACCAGGCCAAAAGAACTGGAACTAAGTCGAGTCGTTCACAGTTTAGTCTAGCGTTCATCTCGCATAAATGTAGGTAAGCTTTCATCTTGATCTGGCAGTGAGTGGACAGCCAATGTCGCTGCCGACGTCATGTTCGGGCCGGTGTGATGCTCATCAGAAGTCAACGCTGGTAAAGCGATGCGACACCACACACAGTAGCAGTATTTAGAGGGCCGAAAGCAGCACGGGCTGCGGTCACTAACCCCGTCGCTGATTCTTCTATTAGTATTCTGCATTGCGCGGCCTGCTTGACGCGTGGCTAAGCCAACTAGCATTGTTGCGACTGCCAATACTTCGGTTAGTTCACTGCTGGCCGTGTAGGCCGAGGCTATATTGGAGTTGCAGGCCTCTATAGCGAAACAAGACTGAGGGCCTTGAGAGGACGACAGAACGGGGAATGAAAGCGAGGCACAGCCTTTGCCAGTGGCTGTTGTTGCCGCTAGAAGTAGACGACCGGCTTCTCCGCGCTGGAGCCGATGCCACGAACAGCCTTTGGTCGCTAGTAAGGGAAAAACGGGCAGAGAATCTCGCCGTCAGCCAATCACCGCAGCAAACATTGGATATGGACGACAAGAACAACGTGTTTATGGCGCACGTCTACGATACAAACTCGTAACATAGAGGACAATAAAAAGGTAGTGGTCTTGTACAACAGGCAGATGCTCTCTTAAGCGGTACAATACAACAGCGTAGTCAATGCGGTGAAATGACTTGGTCTGCTAGCTAGCTACCCAGGTGACGGTGGGTACCTGGCTGCTGATATCGAGTGGACACTTCAAATACAATTGCTCGTAATTTTACAGCATTTAAGATAGACACCTACCTCATAGGATAACGCTTTCTCCACGAACTATATGATCGAACGAGCGACCCAAATGTAACGAACATTTTAGACTTGCATCACTGATTACTAGCTATTGTCATCGGTATCAAAGCGGTCACGGGCTATAGCGTTAGCAAGTGCGTTGAAAAGCGCATGAGTTTTCTTCGAGTCGTTTCGTTCGAGCTAGATATAAATAGGTAGAAATTGATTCATTTGGTACCTTTCACTTAGTACATAAGTTGATCCGGCGGTAGATCTCTAGCAGTGTTTCATACTTTGGAGCTGACTAAATGAAACTACACGTCACACCGTCATCACACAGGAACGTTTCAACGGTCAAAATGTTGAACGATCACGATCGGCAATGTTACAATAGCAGGACAATCCCGTCTCGTGATCTTGATATAGGCGTACCGCACGTCACTGTCATCTGCAGCTGTTCATCTTTCGTTCTGTTTCCGTTAATTCTCCTGTAATCGAAATATACTTCATACTTCAATGATCTCAATTTGCATCTCGCGGTAAGCCCGCATTTTCTATCGCCGTATCGCCGGCTCCAGCTCCGCTAATGATCGGTATAACTGTCGCATCCATCATCATCGGCATAATCGAAATTCTGCACGTATACGAAGATGTGAGGCATTTAGTACAATTGGAAAAGCATCGATGATGAGTGGCTCGCTTCGCAATAGTCATTATTTTGCTGGGCATTTTGTAACGCTGGGGAACGGTGCAGTTACTGGTCAGAGCTTTCGTCGCCGACTCAAACCACGGATCGTGCCGCCGCGTGCATAACAGCACGATATCTGAAAACCTAATAGCAACAATGCTATCCATAATGGGCACTCCTCGATGACAATGAAGCGTCGGTTCAAACAGCGGAACTTCACCGATTCAGGACATCAAAGGTACATGTGGATAGATACGAAGACGATGACAGATACCAAGCTAGTACATTTTTCGGGGCCGACTGGAACCGACATTGATGATAACTAACAGCTTGAACAAGTCGCTTTTGTTTTCAGTCTGTTAATTAATGGAATCGTTAAAGATTACAAAGAGAACGTTCGGCCTTTCCCACGTGATTTTGTTATTGCTATAGATGCGCATACGGTAACTGTTTTGTTTATTTACGTTGTCGCGCCGGACATTCGGTCACCGAAAGACATCGGGGTAAGGCAGGAGTGTCTGGCGACCTTTAAGTTTTTCACAACTATGTAAGTAAATCCTAAAATTAGTTAGGGACACGTTAGGATATTACTTGTACGAATAAAACCCAGCAAGGACAGGATCCTAGATAGCGTTCGGTAAATCGTTATCTAACCAATTGTCGAGGGGCAATAAATTGGACGCATTACAGGAGTCGATAGGCGCTCTGTTGGACTTCTAGATAACATACACCCGACATTGATGAGTTCTATTTAATCATGAATGACACGTGCCTTGAGAGCAGAGGCCATGCTGACGACAAACCATAGATTGAAAGAGTATGGATAAACATTGTAGAACTCTTTTCACTGCCAATCTGGTTGTGCTTCCTTTGCTTGCACGCGGTCAGCGATTAACAGCAAAGCGCCGTTAGAACGTTACTGTCTTCCGATCTACGTGCTTCTCGGAAGTAGATTCCGGTGGTAGCTCTTGATCAGTTAACACGAACATCTTACTCACTACTAGAGTTATAAAACCTTGCCCGCCATTTTCTCTAACTTTTTAATAACAATGGAACGGTTTGCACATGAAACCACCATTACCTGTGGTGTTGTGGGAATTTTTTTTTATTCATAGACAATTTATAATCAATCCCCAAGACGCCAGATTGATCACAAATGACTCTTATTCTCATGATCGGATGCCCCATATATTTCTTATGATCAACAATTATTTTTTCTGAATGTTTAACACTTAGCGGTACCTTAGGACCATTCTAACATTTATTGCTTTTTCTTCGACTCGGTGCGTCGTACGGCAGCTCTCTGCCGTAATAATATGACCGGGCCCGCCTCTCGACTGAATATTTACCGTATTGTTAGCGTCACTTGTTCGACCGACCATTCAACGACGAAATTCGTTTGGTAGACGTTTTTAAGGTAGGCGGTTCCACGCCGTGGATGCAAATGCTCTTACACGACCTTGCAGCTCCTACATGCCCGCTCGAAAGCCTACCTCAAGTCAAACGAGTCGTCGTCACTCCCACAAATGTACGAGGACACAAACGGATTGACATAGAAACATATGCTACACGTGCTGTACAGAAGAAAGTTAACTGCGGAACAGTAACTCGATGCGCTCACGACTTTCAGGCTCCGATGGCCTCCGAGATCCGAGCTATACAGCCACATATTGAACAGCTGCCAGGACTTGCAGGACGAGTTGTCAGTTATGCCACTGCTAGAAGATATTGCGGTAGTACATAGCATCTTTCAAACATACGGCGAGAAGAAGTTCACTTGAAGGAAGATGAATTTTCTGTGCTAATTAAGTAACAATTTCTATACATCTAATTTCGATTGTAATATATATTGTACTTGCTATTTCAGACTACGACTAAGGCAATCTGCGAAGCTAAGTAGATTGAAAGCGTCCCTGGTCGTCATGGCAGAAGTTTGTAGCGATCTCTATGATAGGCGTTCGTGAATATACCTATCATGATCGATTACAAAACAGACGCAGCTAAACTGGCCAATAGCCAATGCAATGCCAAGTTCAGAACAACCTACAAAGCGTATATGTCCACTTAATAAGCTGCTCGCAAAATCTTTATTCTGCTATACCATCGTTGGTCATGCAAGTTGAACGCAACGCTATATGATGTCTTAAGTACTACCATTTATTTACCATTACACAATGGCGACCAGTATTGAGCAGTTTATCTTTTCTGTTTTTTTTTTGTTTGTTTTTTCGAATATTGTAGGTAACAGTAATTCCCGGTCTCGTAATCGCTTACCCTCGTCACGGATGCTATAATCCGTCAACAACGCTCCGTGAATTCTGCTACTACCGTCACCGCAGTGTTCGTTGCATCATCCGTACCCGTACCCATTCTATCTGTAATTTATAGTTAATACTTTTGCCAGACATTATAAAATTCTTCCTGTGCGGCTCGGAAAGAACACAGAATCACTTTCACTAAAGTTTTCATGCGGTGCGCTCATGTCCGACGTCACTCTGAGGCTTTTCATTGCTTTCGTAATTCTGTATCATCGCACTTCGCATATAGAGCATATTCGCAAATGGTCGATTGTACGTAATCTGAACATCGTGTTAGCGTTATCGATGACCCCAAACGATAAGCGATTAAACGAACGACCATAATCGGAAGACAACTGTATCTTAGACTATTGACGTGAGCGAACAGAACGACTCGGGAGAAATATTCCGATCAAGATCAGCTCTGAAAAGCAGATAAGGAACTGGGCTTCATAACGCAATCTCGTTGGGTGTGTGCTGTCTTTTTAGGCTTCTGTTCGGTGTGAATTTTGTGTTCCTGCCGCCGCTGCCGACTAGTGACCTTGACGGCGTGAGAGCGTGGGCAGGCCCCAGCAGCAGGTCACTGCGGCATGTCCATCTCCAGTATCTCCCAATAGTTTATGGTTACTATTGGCCGTGGCCGCTCCAACTTCTAATGCTGCCATTGCCGCTTCTGAACATTTCATTGAAATTTTTCTTCACCATGAGATACGTATAACCGTATTGGCACTCATGGCCCTCCACCTGGTTGTCAGTCGCAGCGACCGCCACCGCTATCATTTTTGTGCGTATAGATGCGTTAATACTATGTGACGTAAACTTTCCCTGAGTATTCGTCATCGTCCCGTGTATTTTATAGTGAAATAAACCTTATTAATGAGTTGAGCTTACATACGATGGGTACTAGAGAGTTGAGAAACTCGATTTGATACCTGAATCTCGATGAACAATATCGATGTCTACATGATGACGACAGAAAAAAATGCATGAAGAGAATTAGCCCTCCCGGTCGGTGTACGATAGAAGCGAACGAGGGGCTTTCGGCCAATGTGCTGCAAAAACAAGTGGTGGCCCTGCGTGCCCTTGGTCAAATATTGTCAAATTCACCCAGCTCTCTTGCTTGCTTGAGCGTTACTAAATCTGTAGTTTTCGTTGCAGGTTGTTTTTGGGTTGAATTTTTGAGTCGAGCTCAGCCGTGAAGACTTGTTTATAATGTTCGTGCCCATATATATGAACGAACCTCGCCAATACGTCGTTGTTACGCGTTAAAGCGTTTATCTATTTGTACGCATTTGGATATATCGTTGAAGCCGAGCGTACATCTCTCTAAAAAATTTCGCCGACCATCATTTTCTTCGTCCGCGTCCGCGTCCGCGTCCGTGAAACGCTTAGAGCTGTCGAGGTAGCGTTTTCAACCATGAAACATAATTATTCTGGGCGTTTCAATGCTGCCTTTGTGCGTGCGCTTCTTTCGACAACGATAGGTACAGACATGGAAGATTAGCATTTAAAGGTGATGATAAATTGAGGATGCTAGCTAACTATTTTCATTCTGTTGCGCCTTGTGGCCTGGTTAGGCATCTGCTGGCCCACAAATCAACCTAGAATCATTTGGTTTTTAAAACGTTTCCTTGGACCTCTGTGGTTAAATATTTATCTCTCATTTATTGAGTGATTCTGTATAAAAGCACCGCTGCTCTTATTAGTTATTTCTAACAAAAAAAAGAACAACGTAGTGCTTGGTAATATAGTTAGCTTCACATCGTTCCATGAAAAAGAGCCGTCGGAATCGCCCGAACGGAACACCGTCACTCCATCGTTAACGTTGCTGTTGACGCTACATTATAGCAAAAGACATTTACAGCAACAGCACCAACAGCGGCGGTTGAACATAGTGGAGACTAAAATGGGCTATTGACGCGCACGTTTTCCGCCTCACGGGCTTCCACTTATGGCGAAAGGGCTGTCCAGCTAGAATAACCGCCTCGTATGTATTTGGTAACGGAGCTCACCCACGTAGCTCCAACGTGGCGCAGCCGCCACTGTCGCAAACACCGTGAGCACGCTGACGAGTGAGGGAAAAATTCAGGGGAAAAACATCTATGCATTATAGACAAGGCAAAAAAATCAGGAGAGAGAGAGCGAGAGCGAGAGCGAGCGATCTAAATATTATACCACTGCTAATCAATGAAAAAGTTGTACGTGAACGTAAAGATAAATAATCGCGGACGACGATTAGAGGATAGGCGCGATTATGTCAATACAGTTAAAACGTATGCCCGTTGACTAAGCAACGGCAAGCCCCCACCGTCGACGTCAAACTACTGCAGATTATTCCAGATCAGCCTGGATCTAGTGGCTGATCCATAGCGATTGCAGGGGATGCGAAAGTGATTACTTTAGCTAGTGCTCATAATGGTAACCGTAGTGAGAGCCGTCTCTAAACAATTTGGCGATTGTCGATCTGATGAAGTCGCCTTCTTCATCATGACCGTCAGGAGCAGTATCAAGCTACAGTATGGAAAACGTCACGGGCCACTGCATAATGGACGGTTTGCGGACGCAAGTGTTTTGCCGTTTTTTCTGCCACTGGAAGTATTTAATGAAGGATATACAGATAGAAAGAAAGAGCTCACCCAAAAATCACACTAGATAACTGCGACAACAAATGGCGCTGATGTTACAGTATTTACGATAAGTATTGCTAGTACGTCTGCCTCATGCTACTATACGCATTCGCCTCTACCGAAGATACGAATGTACGGCGCGAAACGGCAGTAACATTAAATATCTGCTAGCTCACTTGAAGATTCAGGCGTACATAAGACGTGTCCCGGTCTGTGAGTCTTGTCAGTGGACATGATGCATGTAAAACGCGTGGCTGTTTGTTATAGATACATCTAGAAGGAAGAAACATTATTACTATTAAGCACACGATAGGGATCATTGTCAATATTGGCTAAATGTGTTCGCAGGTATAATAGAGCCATGGAATGTGGTGGCAAGAAGAAAATTGGCAAATGTCAAAGTTGTGGTAGCAAGCAAGCACACAGGGTACATGTGTATACCCTCCATCGTATGGATAATGGCCGAATTGGAAAATCAGAGGGAAAAAAGACGACCTTCAATTGCTAATTATGACCAACATCGTTACCTCTTAGTAAATTTGCACTAGTACAATAACTGGGTTTGCAATCGAAGACAATGATGTACCATGTCCAAATAGGCTGAGATCGATATAGTGGGCCAAAGTCGGCTCGTCATACATCGCGGCGAGGTGGCTGATCTGTCTTATTAGGACATTTACCGCATTTATGTTGCTTGTTTACATTATGGTGGTATAAAGCAAAGGACGACTATTGATAATTTGGTCTATTTTGAACAACGATCATACTGGCGACATGTAATCCGCTAAAATACATATATAACAATCATTCCTACTAAACGATGAACCAATCGTCTCCACTCAATTTTTACAAAAACGATTTCCGTATTACGTTTTTTTGCTATCCGCCTCTTGATTCATGCTCCACAATGGCAAGGCGACGAGCAAAAAATATGACTTATTTACATAAAAACATTAACATAACAACAGCAAATGCCGACGTTTTACAAACGATCAGCAAAAACACTTCGTCTTCGGCGCATTTTCGTATACGAATGTGGTCGATTTATATTGCGTTACATATGGAACGCTACGTTTCCTGGGAAGGCCGCTCGACTTGATGCGTTCTTTAGGCCCATGACCACGGACCACGTAGCCTTGACTGTAATGAAAAGCACAGGGATTTTTTGTTTCGTTTCGCCGTTTCTGTTTGTATTGCCCTAAGGCTGTGCCAGTTACAAATCATCGCTACTACATGTTCCATTCAAAGGAAACGCACACATCTGTAACAATTCAACGTTGGCTTTGCCTGTTCTCGATGCGTGCACATATGATACTGAGCAACAAATAAACATCTGTACGCAGTACGTCCATAGACCGACAGATATAAAAATAAGCGTAAGCACAATACATAGCACATTGTTTTCGTTGGGTTGAGCGAGCGTCGATGCCGATGTAAAATAGATCAGGACATTTGTCAACAGCTGCGTGCTAGCAGGAAATTGTAATGACGCGAAAAACAACAACGACAGATTCAGGTGCCGTAGAAGCCGTTAGACCTGTGCCGAATATGTTCGTAATAAATAACTAAGAAACAGGACTCTGTCATCAGTCATGGTCCATCCCGCCGTGCAGCCTCGTGCTTTGCCTAGATAAAGGAGGAGAAAAATATATGAATAGAACAAATAAAGCGGTCGTAGAGTAAAATACCATAATACCAACTATGTACATGTATTGCCTCCGCTTGAGCACAGCGTCTGCTAGCCGGCCTAAGTCGAATTTTTACCTGTCGGGGTGCGTTTACACTGCAGGCGGCGTTTACACTGCGGGCGAGCTAACCGTCGACGACCAGAGCCAAATCGATGACATGTTTCTAATCTTCTACGATTTATAGACACGAATACGAGCAAACTAACGAAACACGAAGGAGCAAAAAGAAAGGAAGGTATTGCAAGAGACTGTAGGCTAACTGAACCTTGCCGCTGGAACAGACGGCCCTTACAAGCAAAGGCCATTTATCCCCTCGCGTCATAACGAAAATGGGCTGTTCTCGCGGTCAGTCGGAAACCGGGCAGTGAACATCGTTATGTTTCGTCCGTTAGGTACATAAAACTGGAACGTTTACTACGCTCGCACTAATAACCAGAGCACAGAAAGGAAATGTGTGTACGAAGGGGCCCGAGATGGGAACGCTGTTTTTTTTTTGCCACCTACATACAATGACCAGTGTAACAGTATACAGCTCAAATGCACCCGAGCGGAAGTGAGCCCGCTTTAAGATTTGAGTAACTTGAGTCATTCGACCATTCATTGTTTTACCTCGATCGCTCTACCCACGCCTGCCAGAAAAAGGCGTCTGTACCAATACCAAAAAAAAAGAAAATAACAAGGTTTAAGGTAACTGATCTTCTTGTCAGCTGCCTCAAAAACAACGAATGTTTACAGTATGCCATGTTACTGTTAGAGCGGTTGTTGGCCGTGCAGAACTCTGACCCACTGTGTTAAGAAGCCACCGTTATTTGTCGAAGTAAGCGTTTATAGCAGCTAAAGTTTCTAATAAAAGCGTTATTTCGATTATCGTCTTGGAGGTCATACGAGCATCGTCTTCTTAATACGTAATCGCTATATACTGTCATTGGAACTCTCAGGCGAAAAATCGGACTGAGATGTAGCACCCTTCTGCTAAACCTAATGCTATGTATAGTAGTCATTCTCTGATGGCCGTCGACATTGAGATGCTGATGAAAATGGAATAGTTCTTGGCAGGAGAGTAAGCGATTTCGCCTCATTTCCCTGTCTGCTTGCTTAGTCTTCAACGTCTGTCCATGCAGTTGTTCCATGAATACGTTCCGTGTGCTGAAGCAATAAATAGATTAGTCCATTACGGCACAGATAAGACTTTGCATAGAAGAGAGCATTTATCGCACATATTTGTATGTCTGCGCCGTAGGTTTCTAAGTAGAACTGACCTAAGGCGACGCTGGCAACGATCAGAGCGGATCGCAAGCCTACAACTGCAGCTGATAACGGTCCAGACGCCGATCCGACGACAACGACAATGCGGCTGCATCTATTCGCATCGCTTCCGAAGGATTGAGCGATCCGCCTCCCGCTGAGCAAGCTGGAGCGGTAAGCGCTCAGAGTAATATGTCCCTTCCTTTCTGATTGTGGCATATAGCACCAAAGTAAAGGATTAAGAGGAGACATTGACAACTACAGCGTGAGCTTTTAGAGAATCACTAGCGCGCCTGCAATAGCTACAACAGCACACTATGAATAGATGTTGCTTGGTGCCGTTGCTGACGCGCTGCTAGTGGCCGTCCGCTCGACGCTTTCGTTCAAGCCATCGTCACTCTAATAGAGCAGCAATACGTGCTTGGTTTAACAGTACAGCCAATACACGAATAATAAGCCTTGCCGCTGCGAGTGTAACTACGGTGGCTGTTTGGTGGTCGTATCTAGTGAAGCGCAGCAAGCTTCTGCGCAAAATAGCCTGCGTCAGAACAGGCGTGCTAAGTGCTTGCTAGCGATTAGGACTGCTATGATACGACGATCACCACATCTTCACCCTGCGACGCGGACGAGAATCATGATTGAATGACTGGCTGGCTAGCGGCAACGACTGACTCAGTTAGTGAGCGAACGAATCAATGAGTGAACTACGACGATGATAACAAAATGTCACGCGCTTTACGATTATGTCTTGTAAGCTGCATTGTAAAAGGAGAATGTACATGTACCGATGACGTCGGCTGCATCGATTGAAGTGACTGTACGGCGCCATTTTGCCACTTCAAATAGTATACTTGATTAGAAATAATAGTCAGTACCAAACTCTCTATCTCTGCTTAGATCCTTTGGCGTCAGCACGTAAACCGCTCTACATTCAAGGAGCCGACACCTACGACATACTCTTTGCACGTTAGTAGTTCGCCTGAAAAACGATTGAAACTTTGTTACAAATACGGGCAAAATATACGTATTCATAAGTATACTGATTCTTGTCGGAGTCACGCGTCTTCGAAGTGCCATTACGTCTTTCTGGACTGGGTAGTTTATGTGAGCTTATCAATTAATGGGTATCAATCGATTACCCCGTTCTGCGGTGGTTTACCATCACCGTAGTGCTCTCCATCTCGCAATGATAGTGGATTGTATCAGTTAGTAAAAGATTTTCTATAGAGACGGAAAAAAGAATGCCCCTTTGTTAAACTGTTAGATATTCTATAAAGTCCGAACTCATCGATTGCACCATATTCTCAACTCTTATTATTGCGTCGCATCGGACCGATACAAGCACACGCACATACGCGCCCATGCACACCAAATAGCAGATCTTGTTATTGCGCTACTACTGTTACAAATAATTGTGGACGTTTTGACGTCGGTCATCGCAACCGCTGTGGTCAACTGCTCGGTGCTGGGCCGACCCAGAAGTGAGACGCCGCTGCTACTGGCGTGTCTCGTTTAACGTTACAGAGGCGGCGGCAAGCGCAGATCATACCGATGGACAGGGAAGTCAATGTCCTACCAGAGACGGGACAAGTTACCTAGTTGCTTGCCGTCATCACTAAGCCCCATGGCGAAAAATACCAACTACACAAACAACATCGCTAGATGATCAACAGCAATACTAGCTGGTACCGGTGTTGCTGCTGGTCCTGGTTTCTATTAACGCCAGTGGTAAAGAATGAGCCTTAACGTATCGTTGCCTCACCAGACTAGGACTAACGCTGGCTTGAATTTCAGGAAACAACATCAGCACTGGCGGCCACTAAACAGGATCGGACAGCCACTGTTCATCGGGAGCGGGAGCAGAAAGTAGGTGCTATTACGCTTCTTTTCGAATCTAATCTATATGAGAAGGGCTCCAGTTGATGAAGAGTGAAAACACAGTAACTAGTTCACTGAATTTGCTCGATCGGCCGTTGTGTTTTGTTCGTATATATGTTTACCACGGCGTACTCTCGTAGCACAAGTTCTCGTGTCTTACAATAATATTAGGTCAAATACATTATCGTATCTACTGAGATCGTTCGCAGTGCTTCATTCCCACAAATTGTATTGTTTATAAAAGAATCAGAAAACTTCGACGAGTCGTTTTCGACCCCTGCTAGAAAAATCTCTTACCATTTCAATAGGATGATCTTAATTTTGCAATTTGCAATCAAGAGGCCCTGAACCAGGGAGTACGTGCTCGACTCGATAGTCTATAAAGGTACTAGGCTAAATTGTTGCAGATACCCCATGGAAAAAAGTTCTACCATTATGAACGGATTTTCAATGGACACGATAGCAGTTTTCCCAGCGAGACTAGAGCAGCGTAACAAGTGATATACATGCTTCATCTATATTATATAATGCTGAACTAATAGATAAATATATTAATAGACTATAGGGTCAGCAGAGCAGCTTTACATGTCAGTCCGCTTGGTCACTTGGCAGCGTATTTTATTGGTTGGCTGATACCCTTTATAAACGTATAACGGTCCACAATGGAACGCGATCGTTCTATCACGATACTCTCCGTAGCCCGGTACGACAATTCGTCATCCATATTTGGATGACCGTTCTTTGCCCCCGGTGGCGTCGTGGATACCACGCAAGTTGAAATAAGAACAGAAATGAGCTCAAGCGCATTCAAGCCATGACGTCTGCTCAAATGGTACCATTCGAGCTACGCAGTTCCTATTAAGCTAATTTTTGTTTCATAACTTCATATGTGTAATTGCATCCGGTTTGTAATGTGCTGAGGATGAACTTTAACTGTCTACTTGACACACTAAACGGGTTTTTGGTCGGAAGTTTAGTAATTGTATGCAAAAGAGAGACTGGTGACGGCATAAGCTCCGCTTGTCAGGAAATTGAGTGTGTAAGCCTCCTTTACCTGTTGTTGTCCCGCTGGAAAGTTCCGTCATCCCTAGCATTGGAAGAGGCGCAGGGGTCGCTGTAAAACTAATCGCTGGCAAGAGATCGACGATAATAAAAATGCGTCTGACAAAGTTAAACATAAGCGCTAGTTAACGGTGCTTCGCGGTTCGGCTATTCATCATTACTAGTTAGGTTAGGCAAGAACGAAAAAGAAGACAACAGACAGACCGCCTACCAGCCACCTGATCATCAAGCTGACCATAAGAGCGTCGGTTTAGCGATCAGAACGAGGAACTAACCCCTGGCGTTGATTTGCCTGTGTCGAAACCCGCATCCTACTCGTTGATCGGACGAAATTCAGCTATTACTCTTTCTGATCTGGCTTGTACCCCGTCTTTTTTGACTTGTGTGTCTACCCAAGGGTCTCGGGTGCGCTGGACAGCTCTTATTATCTCTACCTCGGACGTAACTAGTTCTGGGTAAGTGGAAAGCAATACTGCCATGGCGCGCATGTTTCTTTTCGCGTAGATCGATACGTCAAAGAAAAGCGAGTAGATAAAGCACCAAGTACACGAGCGACAAGAAAGAAAACTCCATCAGTTTCTGCTGAGTCTCGTTGCCATTGTCCCCGTTGAGGCAGCCATTGGCGACGAATTCTCCGCAACGTCTTCTACCATCTGAGCAGAAAGCCAAACCATATGAACGAGGAGGGGTTCAGTGCCTCGTGACGCGACGTCGTATGGGGTGGCATCTCTCGCTGATTCACCTAGGCAGAATTCACCGGCAGCCAAGATGAGTAAAGGAGATGAGCTGTAAGAGTCATCAGCGGCTAGAGCGCTCAGAGGCAGTAGTAGGACCGATAGGAACAGCGCCGTCAGACAGAAGTAAAAATAAAGAAAAACGTCGCTGTCTTTTAGCGAGTGCAGAAAAAAAAAACGCTTCGTTTCTCGTCTAAGCTTGCGGGCTTGATTTGTCAGAATCTCGGTATGTCGCGTCTGCTCTTCGGATACGTACGGATATAGCTGACAGGTCGCTTGGTATATTGATACGTTTGGCATGGTCAGTCCTGCGCAAAGCAAATATGATCATTAACCCAACGACCTACTGAAAAACATGCCGACAAGCAGTACTAACGTATTTGAATATTAAAACAGTTGGCAATACACACAAGCTCTGTCCTGTTTGTGGTTGCCAATCGCTTAGAATCTACTCCGAAATGTCCAAGTTAAACCTCTGTCTGCTACCACTTCATTTTGATAGTTCAATCTTCTGATACTCAAAACTGTTGTAGTTCTAACCCTGTTATACTCTTATGATATATATAAATATAGCGAGAGAGAGAGAGAGAGAGAGAGCAGAATATATCCTACAGGCAGCTGTTATAATTACTTATAGTATCGAATCTGTACAGCCGACCGCTGTTATAGTGCGTAATTTAAATTAAGCTCGAAAAAAACTGGCGTCGGCCGGCTAAAACTATTCGCCAAAGACGTCCAGCGAATCGGATCAACGAAGAGGATGTAGCCACGTAAACGCAACGAAGTAGTTATAAAGCAGCCAACAGCTAGAAACGTTCCGATGTTGGAACATAGTGTTTAGCCACGGCTGGTCACCAGTTGGTAAAATTGCAGTTAGTACAGCAACACAATCGTTCTATGCAAATTTACTATCTTCCGTCCAGTAATCGGTGCATAGGTTCAGCATTGGGCCAAACGAGTTTGCTTTCATGCATTGAATCATGTTGAGGTAAAGTTAGACGTTGCACGATCTTGTCAAATGCCCTTGTACGCTCTCGTATTGTCGCCGATAAAAACCATCACAAAAATCAACGACGTTATTGTTGTTGTTGTTGTTGTTGTTCTAACGAAGTGGTGCCAGCTTGCTTTAATTGTGACGTGTTAGCTCCTTTAAGCTTCTGCTAAGGTACTGTCTTACATACAATGTCATAAGCGTATGGTTACCGATATAAACATGAATGGATAATACGATAACACTTTACGTATTATACACATTACGGTACCTTTGAATTTGTGGAGAGAACTTTCATATTGTTGCAGTTTCGGGTCGTTCGCTTCATTGCCGGTAGACGAGACCGTACTCTCCTGGACGACGGTGTAGCGTCCGCCTTGTTTGTACTCCTCGAAGCGGTACATCCGACTCTCTTTGCTACTGCTTCGGCAATGGCTTCTTGTGCGTTCCTCCATGGTCAGCGCCCTGTTAGAACAAGGTCTCGTAAGAGGCAGAGCTTCTGCGTCCAGGAAGAGACACTTCACGGCCAACACAACCTGTCACTCCCTCACCTATTTCGTCGCTGTCGTCAGGTTCTTGGTCGACTTTTAATTTCCTGTGTTACCTACGGTCAGGTTCTTAAGTGCAGTTACAATTAACACAGTAGTCGATAATGAACAACACTAATACGGTATATTTAACGAAATAGATGAAATGAACAAGTCAAATAATGTTGGTTGTCAGCGGAGCGAACGGGAACCGACAAGGATCGTCGAGGACCCGTACGCGCAGTTCACAGTGCCACTCACAGACGATCAAATCACTCACAATATAGTACACCACTCGTCCATGAATCGCCCGCTTCGGTGAACCGCTACGTGTTCGGAGAATAGCGTGAGCACAGCTGACGTTGGCACCGATGAGCTCGTATCGTTCGTATAGTTTTTCATTCAGTGGTACGCGCTGGTTGTATCGCGTGGCTGGACGAAGAGATGGCTGTCTTCGTCGATCGGACCCACTAGCTGGGTGCCGAGGACGTCAGCGGCTCGACAACCAAGGCCCTCACTGGCCCGGCCCTTTCTCCTGAGTGGGCAGCGGTTGACTTCGTTGAGCCTCCTACATATTCTACCGTAACGGGACACACAGGCGTATGTATACACACGGTGTCAGAGCCAATATACACAAGAGCGCCAGTAGTCGCTAGACGGCAGAAGTGCAAATTGCGCCAGAATAACGACAGCCCAAGAACGTACACTTTCACTATGGCGACTACCAAGCATCGATACTAATACAACGAATATAACTTCAGTGGTTGCGACGATGACAACAATTATGCCTTCTAGCCGCACGGGCTTCACTCCCGGCACGATTGTGGCGACAACGTTCACCGCGTCAGGTGTTATCGCTGCTTAACAAGTGCTTATAAGAAGACTATGGTATCGGTGACAAGCGTGATCACAATATTTTGATGTTGCCGAATGATGATGTTGTTGTTGTCGTCGTCGTCGTTCTGATTTCACACGTCCAGCGTCCCGTCAACTTTCCGGCGGAAAGCGTCGCAATCAGATCGCGAACCGCCGAACGAAGGATCGGTATGACAACTACGTTTAGCCCGAAACTCCGCTTCTACGATAACATTTGCCGCTGTCTTTCATCCGAACACCTCTATTTGTCGATCTGTATATCTGTCAAATAGAAGATCTGCGATTTCTGAGGCCATCAATGTAATTACACTGGTCTAGCTTAGTCTACAATCGGCAGCCAATATTTTCATCATCTAAACATCAGCGATAGTTGTTATCGCTGCTGTTGCTACCAGGACCTGGAACCTGCTATTGCAGGCCTTGCCGGCCGGCCCGCCTGCCCAGATCGTCTACCTTGACTAAGGAGCTAACACTACCTTGGCAGTCACTACGACCATCAGTAACACGACCATCTCTAACGTCACCAGTAACCGACTTCACCACCACAACTTCTCTACTGGTCATTCGCTCTACTGCCAGCGGTGGCAGCAGGCAGTCGCCGCCTAATTCTCCTCACACACTGCTGCTACCCGCAAATACACACGAGCACAACATCTGCAGAATCAACAACACTTGTATACACACCCTGTTTTCTGTTTTGCTGCTGCGTCGGCGGCGGCGGCGGCGGCTCCAGCGCCCTGCCTGCGTGCCACCTCTCCGCCGAACGTCGCGCAGACGACGAAACGGGTGAGGAGGCGACGAAAGTTGATCCTGCGGGCACCGCTGCTACTGCTGTACCGCTGTATGCGTTTGTGGAACGCCGGGTAAAAACAACGGCAGCACAGTCGGCGAACCAGCATGAGAGGTGCACATTAGAACGACATTCACGCAAACTGAAAGCAACAGCATACTAGCAGTCGGTCGTGCTTGAATGTCGCGGCCGCTACCTTTGACGTCAAAGAGGGCCGGCGGACTCCGCTGCTGGAACGGCGTTTGACAAGGCTCACCGGTTCCGCGCGAACGACAACAACAACGGATGGACAGAGCGAGTACTGTAAAATTGTTGACGTCGTGGCGCCGTCTGGCGGAAAGCGGATGAAAGTCAACGTCCGAAAACGTCGGCGCGCGTTCTTCAAAACACGCGCCACGCGATATAATTCGTCGCAGATGATAAGCGCGTGCGGAGATGCTTACACGATGAATTTTGTGCCCGAATTTATCTGCACTTTAGTTCGAACGAAGATCCGATTTGGTGAAGCGTCTAGAGCCACACACATGCATAAGGGTATATAGACGTGAAAACCGCTTTTGCAAAAGGGACTCTATTGGTCAAGCCGCTGTCTTGTGCCTGATATAAATAGGTCCATCAATGACATGTTGAGATTAAAAAGAGCTAGGAAAAATAAGAGTGCATGTAAAAATCGCAGTAGTATTTAAGACATGTGACTGCTTCTTGTACCTGTTTTGTACCAATTGGCGATAATTTAGTATTATTTCCTTAGGATGTGGTAATAAGTACATTTAAATAAACGTGCTTTTCAAGCAAATTTGCCGGTAAGAAAAATCGTAGAACTATAACAACAATGATTTCCTATGGCGGCAAAAAGAAACGAACGAAATGATCGCTTTTCTAACAGAGAAAAATATAAGGATAATATTCAGGTTGCTACTACCAAAAATCAATCGACATATTCTCTCGCATGAAGCGTAAAGGCGAACAGGCAGAAATGATAGCGTCGTACTACCATGGCAAGTTATGTAAGTTAGAGAATATAACTGTCTGACAGAGCAATTTCACTGGCTGAAAGCGTGTTCATGCAAACCGCAAATCGAGTGTCGAACACAGTGTACTATAGACATTCAACTTTAACAACAAGTTACCTTCCAATTGTACTGTAGTCAAAAGTTTCTCAAATGAAGTTAAGAATATTAACTTAAATGTGGAGCTTTGCCAATGCTTAAGAACATCTGAAGCGCCATTCTCAATCAACTCATCAGCTTACAGTTTTCGATAATGATCACTGCTGTATTAACGACCGCTTACCTGAACTATTAAACAATAAAGTAAAACATCTATTTTTGTTAAGTTATAACGTAACGTTGCTACATTATATTTTGTATTCCAAATCTCGATTTTGTTTTCAATAGATTCTATTAACTATTACATCGGTGATTAGTCTAAATCCTAATAATGTAACGAGATAATGGCTTTACCTAGGCACGTGGTGATCTGGGTTTGAAACAGGTGTATATTCACTTCATGCGAGAAAGCATTAGGCTGCCTGTGTGCATGCCCCATTTCTTGTGTTGAAATTTTCTGTTAGTTTAAAAAATGGATTCTATGAGGACCTGCACGTGAGCCCAAAAATTCCGAGCCCTCTCCCAATCTAGCCCTTCTTATTTCTGTTTCATCATCATTACAAACATCTATCACGACTCACTGATAAAGAGTGTCTCGCATTAACACTTGGCAGAAACATCCGCTGGAAATATTGAATATCAGCAAAAATATATACATAATTCGTTTGCGATCGCAACCCCGTCGTCACATAGACTTTACCGACATTGGACGCAACCGTGTGACTAGCAGAATTGAGTTCTTCTCTAAAACACGCTCCGCTACCTGAGAGCATAGGCTAGACGCTTAAAAAACAACACAGTATTATAGGAAGAAGGTCCACACAATTTTGAAAGGTCCCCTTGTTCCTTTCCTATCATTCGTAGTTATTCCCATTAATTAAGCACGAGAACGAACTTAGCTAGTACCAACAAGACGTAGCTGGTTGGGGCAAATTCCCGGAAAGCGATTAGTTTTATCTCTTTTCATTTATCCTTTATCCGTCAGTACCAAATAAAGGGTGGATATTACTGGCAGCGGTTCAACCGGCAGCGAACGGCTCCGTCCTCAACACGTTCGGATCGAATCGGCAGCAGCGAATAATACTGGGCCTAACATTGTCGTTCAGCGCTTAGCAACTTGGACTGATAGCGGGTGGGCCGATTGTCCTAACTGCAACAGTTTCAGGGGAATTTTGGCTTTATTTATGCAAGCTGCAAAAGAGGACGGGGAAAATGAGCAGGGGCAAAAATCGAGTTGACTTTGTAATCACCATGCAAAAAGAAAAGCATTGAAAACGACTGTAATCTATTGGCTTCTGAGTTTTGGTTGGAGAGATCTAGATAAGCACTGAAATGTAATGATGAGGAAGATCATTCAGGCTTGTCCTGTACATCAATACCAAATGACGTGGGTATTACTCGAATAAAACGTTCCGGGAGCGACGACAGTCGCCCAACTACCATATTCACAATATAAACATTATGGATTCGTGTACCATAAATGCGCGTATTATATTTTCCATTTGTAGTTACCTTGCGTCAGAAAGTCCGATTCGCGCATTGATAATCATTACCGGTAGAGGGCTCGTCATAAAGATAAACTGGTAGTTAAGTGCTGTTCGATTTGATTCACCGGCCAGCATAAACCCGTACCCTGGGAACGAGGCTGTCTCGATCTTATGTAGCTGCTCACCATGAACGTGGAATTGCATTCAGCTCTATGAGCTAACTAGATTTCTATAGCCGATTTCTGCACCATTAGAGTCGTAATGACCTTGATCGTTCTCCTATATTTTTGAACAACTCTTCTACGGAACAAGACGAGCTTGCTTCACGATCAGAAATCAAATTGTTAATGTTTCTATACGTCTATTTGCCCAGTGGTGTTTCGTCACGCGGAGCGAGTTAGACGTATTCCGACTGCTCATCAGACAATAGAAATCACTATTAGTTTTGTACCAATGTCTTCCATTTGCTATTACACGGGCCGCCGCATCACAGGGGCTGATCGTACGGAAGCAGGCTGCGTTCAACACAAAAATTCGAAATGTCGTAACGAACGTTTCATCCGCCAATATGATTATTTACATTATTACTGTCATACTATATTATGGTGGTAACAACAAGCCGTGTAGTTTCACATATTTCGTAAACATTCCCCCTGCTAGAGCTTTCCTTGGCCAATGATATCGAGCCGTCACCTTCCTTGGCCTGTTTCTGTAGGGACGTTAAGTGAACATTTAAGATTTAACAATACAGCCTTATCGCACTCGGTCATAAAATTCGTTTCGTGCACTTTTCAAGTAGTATAGCCATTGGAAACGCGTGCCTCGCTCAGACCCGTTCATCTCTTCCGTTGAATGGCGCTCCTATCATTTATTGGAAGCTTGTAAAGTTGCTAGAAACCTGTTGTGTTGGTTTATCGTCTTCAAGTGTGTTCTACTGGAAAGTAAAACGTGCCGTTTTTAGTGCCATAGAAAGAAACTTAAAAAAAAGTGTTCGAAATAAAAAATTATACTACAGACGGTTCTCTACGCGGGAGCATCTCAGCGCGAATGAATGCTCCAGTCACCTACTCGACTACCATCTACCTGAAACGGCTACTGTGAGGCTAGAATGTAGCGACGAAACGATTTTTCTTTCTGTTTTTCAAAGACGACTTAATCGATTGAAGCTCGACATCGTCTAATAGAACGATATTGTTCTTGTAAAATACTGTCTAATGCCACACAGAACGAGACAATGCCCAGCGGGGCACCGCTCTATCATCCTAGTTTGGTCATGGCTGTTAATGTTGTCGTAGGTATATAAAAAATCAAACACAAGAACAATGCGCGCAGTACGATCACAACTGCTTCTACTAGGGACAGCCGATCTCGGACGCATTCTTTGGATTTTTTATTGGCGATGATGAAGGACCAGCAGAAGAGGTCTGCATAAACCAGTCACCGAATCGATTTCAGGCAGGAAAAAGCACTGATCGAAAGCCTGATCCCAACAGTGCCGATAGTGCTTTCAAATGGCATGAACTTCCGCCAGTGATGACTGCCGAAAGCGCCTATTGGTCCTCCACAGCCAGTTACACACCGGTGGATTTGCTACTAGCGACGAGGGACGAGTGCCGACAATGCGAAAACAGTGCTCTGCGACCTTTTGTGTGGTCACACACGATATATAGGAAAGGCATTCGAAAGGAAAAGTAAAACCTATTTCTCTGGCGGACCTTTTCGTTTTTCTCGTTTTCCGATCAGCCTGTTAGTTTATTCGTATATAGGCAAAGTCAGCATCTAGACCTCCGACACCACCGACGATGTCGTTTCCAGGTTAGGGAGCTGAGGTTCTAACGCTAATAGCTAACGACGACGTTGAGGTGAGCACAATTTTACTACTGAGGCCTGTATCAGGTAGGAAGCACGCTCATTGGCGATTCCCATAAAGATTATTAGCATTCAATGATCACGAGACGGTTTCCTTCTCCGGCGTTGTTATTTCCACTCTAACCGTAACCTATTTGGATTGTGTATTATGCATGCATATGATACTGTTAAGACCTAGGTGACTGACCTGTGGGGCTACGCGCATGCAGACGCGCAGTGCATCATATAAACAATAGTTAGCGGACTGTCCTGCGCCAAGTCGTCGATCGAGTCTTGGTCAGTATAAGAATGAATGACAACTGAAACATACAGATCAGCTAGTTGGGACTGCGGTCCTTTTTATCAACGCCGATCCGTGATAAATATCCGGGTCATCTTAGTACACTCGCCACCGATAATAATAATAGTAATACGTATAATAGCAGGCAGGATAGGTTAACCACTTCGATAGTTAGTGGATAAACTGGTCTGAGATGGGTTTCTTCTCATTATTAGGTTCAGTAAAAAGTTATTGCTGCAATCTATAGATGGCGTTTGCGTCGGATCGGCTGATCATCGCTAGCGAAAACCTCTCGGGCAAGTTATTCTAACGGTTGAGCGTGCACTTCATTCGTGTCGTTCGCATTGAGCTTCTGTGGTTAGAAGTGGCAATTCGGTGACCTCAGTCATAGAGCTCGGAAAGGTAGATTTCAAAGGGTGACACTGTCTCGTTCACAGTTTTCTTGTCGAAAGACTTCTGCCGAGACAAAAGAAATTGTTCGGCGAGTCGAAAGCAAACGGGTAGAAAGTGTTACCACTATCGAATTGTGCTTTAGAATCGGAGATTTCAATCTGCAGGAGAAACCGCCCCCTGACGGTCGCCAGAAATCAATGACGAGGAATTGTAGATACTGTCTAACGAAGTCGATCCGAGAGCTATCCATATAGCTAAGACTGATCCAGATGATGGTTGTCAATCGTTTGCGTGCACTAAGAAAAGCCAAATAGGAACTGAGCGAAAACGACGGAAAAGTCGTCTGCCTTCCGTTACTTACACGACACAAAAGGTACGAGATCGTTCCTAGCGACGATGGACTGATCTTTTACGACAGCCCTAAACGCAAACCAGCATGGTTACACCGCCCTTCCAGTTTACACACAATTGTTCGCGGTCAAAAGCTTTACGGCTGCGTATGGTAAGATGAAAGGAGGCTATCGTACTATAAGCTACTCTACATCCTAGGAAAAAAGCTACAGGAGTAGTTATCAACTTGTGCGTCTGACCCACGAAATGCAGACAGAAAGGCCACGGACTGGTGAAAGGGGATACGAGGTTGTGTTACTATGTGACAATGCCACACCGCATTCTGAGTTGATGACTTGGCAGTCGTTGACGTCTTTTAAATGCGTCATCCGGCGTATTGTTCGAACATCACACTATTTAATTATCATTTGTTTCTGTCAGGATGATAAACAGTTCAGAACAAAGATTGAAGTCTGTAAATAAATCGACAGATAGCTCGTTTCGAAGGACGGAAGAACCTTTTCGCTTCGCGGGGTGCATTGGCTACCAGAAAACTGGGCAACGAAAAACACTGTTCTGACTAAGATGTATCTACTTGTTTAAAAGCCGCAAGCAAGTGCCTGAAAGAGAACAACATTTTCTACCCAGCTTAATATAAGGTCTCTTTTTGATAAAGGCCGCTTCCTAGTTTCGGCCTCTGTAGTATTCTCTTTGGGACTAATCTTTTGCGAAGAGCAGTTGCTTTCAATCACTTCGGCATATTGCTGTAGTCGCTCTAGCCTCTCCATTGAAACAATATACAGAGTGTATCGAAAATAGCCCCTGAAGGCGTAGCATATAAAACTTATTAGATTAGAAAATAAAACAATTTTGGTTTCGTTTCGAAGCGAACTTGCCCTGTCGGCACGAGCGGTCCTGTCTGCTATAGGATTTCATAAAACGCCTCGATCCACAGTCAACGAGGTTCTGGACAAACGCTTTGCCACCGCCGCCGCCGCCGCCGCCGCCGCCGTGTTTCAAGGTGATCTCATGAATTCCGTGTTCATGCTCCGGAAAAAGAGCAAACTGTGTCGGCAAGAGTTGAGCAATGCGATTGACCTGAATCACATCAGCTATCGTTTCGCGCGGTATTTTAATGCTATTTGATATTTCTATATCTATTTCTGGTTCATTTGATTGTATGTCGATGCGCATGGCGGCCAGATGGACCTAATACAGGGTCTACGATTGCCTCGTGCCTGCCCACTGACGTTGTTGCGAAAGGCCCAGAAGGCTTGAGCTGTCACGGGTATAATTTGACGCCTCTACAAACGTACTTTGTCGTTCCTGCTACAGGAACGATTCAAATGCGACAGACCGTATCGGCGATTACCGACGGCAGTCAGAATTTGAAAAAAAAAATATTATACATGAGCAAACACTTGACGTGCGAAAAAAACAACGGTTTTTCCCCTTGGAAAACGTTAACAATTAAATTTCTTAGTTTCTATACCATGGTAATAATAATAGATAAACGTATTGTTATATATAACAAGTAGGAAATATATGTTTAATGTTGCGTACCCATCTGGCCATGTAGGTATCACAATGGATTTAGTATTATTTTACTATAATTATTATAGATTCACGTCTCTAATAATGTTTTGTGCGCTAAGCACAGACGAAATAGTTACGATGTATACAACGTGCCACAAACCCTGATCACATAATAAAAATAGTTGCTATTATCACAGAGTTGATCAATTGAGCAAAATATATATTAAATTCTCGTAGCCATATACGCTACACACATATAGCGTATATAGCTACGAGAAAGCGTCGAATTCTTAGGCAGAGAGAAGGTACAGAGAGTTATGCACTGTTTGTGTTATTGGAAACTGAGATCAGCTCCCGTTGCCGCTATTGCCGGACTTCTGGCGGACTTCCTCCGGAATCTGGCAGCGATCCTTCCCAAAGATTATTGACTGGTAGATTGTGGTGGGAGTTCTGAGAAAAAGAGCCAGTTGTGTGGGTCTTCAACGACCACGAAGCCAGTTAGTCCCCTCTGAGCGGTCGTTCGTAGTACGAAGGCTGGTGGGCTGCCAGTGTCATCCTGTCCCTATCCGAGTGCAGAGTGAGCGAGTGACCATCAAGTTAAGCAGGTTGATAGGATGGTTCTGTTGTTTTTTGGGGCGTCATCGATTGCTCTAGTTGCAGGGTCAGTTCAGTAAGTTCACTTTCGCTTTCTCATGTAGTGGTTCTACATCCCACAACGAACCACGGGTACTGCCGCTTATGACCAGCGGCGGCGGCGGTGGCGGCTTTTAGGCGACCCATCGACCGATCTACTGATTCAAATTTAGCGTTGGGATACTCGATGAGGAAGCCGCTATCTGCTATCCGCGTCATAATCACCAGCCTCACCGATATTTGCTGCGTTACGCAATGTCTGTGAATGACTGAGCTCTGCTTTGCCTGTCCGCTCGCGAGTCGTTGAACAATCGGAAACAATTTTGAAAACACCATGTCAAAAATGCCAGCGTTCAAAATAGGAGGAAAGCAACTGGGGCGTGGGGGTGATAAGAACTTGAGAAAAATTCAACCGACCACCGCGTCCGTCGCCGCCGCCGCCGCCACCGCTGCTGACGAAAGAAAAACAAAAAATATGTGAACTTGATAGGTTGGGCTGTGAGAGAGAGACGATGAGGCACAATAGACATACACAGCGAGGTCATGAACTCGCTTGGATATTTTGTGAGTATTTTATGAAGGCAACGCTGCTGGCTCCGGTTCTTATATTGCGACTCTCACAACTGCTATGTGCTATCCGAAGTTCTTGCACAAACTTGGTTGAACACGCCGGCAACGCTGCATCAGACATCATCATGTCTCGACAGTAACGAAACTGGTGACCTGTGATCTTGCAACTCACCACGAAATGGTTTAGATTAATCAGAGCCCTATTTGAGAGAAAATTTGAGTGTATAGGGTTATCCATTCGTCTAACGAACGGGGACCGCCCTCGCACGCATCATCGTGCCGTCCTCTTGGTACAATACATCATGTTCAAGCGGCTAGTCGATCAGCCAGTCAGCCGGGCGCAGTGTCCATCAAGAACGCGCGGACGGTCCCGTTGAGAAGGTCAATGTCTCTGTTGGTCAAGCGAACGATCGGAGCACACCTCATCCGGAGGTCCGGAGGAGCTGCTGCCTAAAAGAGCGAGATCGAGACCAATACACTGGCGCAGACTTGATAGGAGAAGACCAGGGTAACCTCCGCAGTACTGAAGTCGAAGCCGGGCAGAGATCCCGAGACAAGGCGAAGGTGCTGTGAAGCAAGAAGTCTAGCAAGCAAGACTCACTTCGTCACTCTTGGTTTTTCTCTTTTTCGTTCGATAGAGTTTAGTAATGGTTTACGGGGAAGTTCAAAGTGAAGCCAGTCGGACCCGCACGTTCTTCATTTTTCGTTTGTTCTTCCCCTATCACCCCGCCGCCCGCCTTGCTGTCTTACACCCGCACGCTTTGTCATTATGAGACTCATCTCGTCGAATGACTCGAACTAACTTCGAGTGGGCCTGCAGTGCGGGTCTACGTACGGTCGCACAAAAGAGTAGAATCAAGAACTTCAAGGTGATGCCATGTCGTTTCTACGAAGGGGAAAACTTTCACCCAGTGACGCTGATGAAGTTCGCAACATAATCAGCACACGTCTTGTGTCTTTTGTGTGTGTGTGGGTACGGTGATCGGACATGTCAAAAAGAGTTTATATTAGTACACCTGGTTAATGCGATTGATCAACCTGGCTGATATGGGATCGTCATAGCGTAGGGTGCCGCTACTGCAGCCGTTCGAGTCTGGCACGCGCTAAAGACAAGAAACAGTGTGCGCCATTCTAGTAGTCTAAATAACTATCGCTGCTAAATGGCAGTGTGTAAACTTAACCCACATTTGAGAAATTCAGGCGGAGCGAGCAGAAGTTGTCAAACGATGCTGAACTTTGAAATGCTGCGGTCTATGGCGTACACTGCTTTCTACATGCACGTATGACGAGCTTCAGCTGGTGTCCCTGACGCCGATAATGTTGCCGTCGAGGACAGAACAAACGAGATCGACGAAGTGGGGAGTCTGATTAAGCTTAGACCAGGCTTGTGTTGTGCCTAAGAAGCGTTCAATGCAACAAAATCTAGATGGGGTCTGCGTTTGCAATTTTTCTGTTTGCTTGAATGGATCAAGGAGTAAAGCTCCGAATCGATATAGAAATGTTTCCCGTCACAACACAATGATATCGAAATTTAGATATATTTTCGTATTTATATTGGCCACGTATTGCTGAAATCAAAAGATGAAAAAATTGTGTACCTCGCAACACATGCGAACGACCGTTAATTTACTTGTACCTAGGTCATGGCAGAACCTAATGTGGGACATTTTTCTAGGGCAGATGTACGTACAGCAAAGTCACTACTAACTGCTGCAGTGATTTTCGCAAATAGTACTCTAATTTTACACGTTTTTCAATATAAACAACGATGCGTCAATGAAAAGACTCTACTGTTGTTCTACGTGAACGTTGGTTTTTCTATAAAAATGATGAGTTCATAGGCTGCACGGTTTTGATCAGTGTTCTCTGCCTTTGCAGCCAGCAATTCAGCCGTTCCCGTTCGACTAATAGTTAGAGCATAATTTAGTTCGATTCAAAGTGTTTTCTATTGCGCTGAAAGGGGTCCAGGAGCGATATGATTAGCGAGATTGGTATTAACGCTATCATTCCAATAGTCACTCTGTATAAGTTGATAATAACCCAAGTTAGGTGTCGCGAACAATCCTCTATGAGAGTAACTTACTCAACTGCTTAAACAACTTACCCAATCTCTAGAGCCGCTATTGTCTGCGCATTACGGTGTCCCGAAAATATTTAAATTACCATCTAACTTAAATGGACTAAAGTACATATTGTTTTCTATATTAGAGTGCAATTGGGTAAGGATTGATGTAATAAGCCAGCTTAATTAATTCAGCATATATAAATGTAAATTTTGACAAGCCAATCGTTCCTGCAAAAGTTCAGTTATATTGATATGCCTTGCCAGGTCACCGAGCCTCAAGACTACACCAATTGTAGTAGGTCCTGATGGCAGACGCATCTAAAGTTAAACTAAATATAGACCAGGCAACATTGATTACCTAATTTTTTTCAACCTTGCGGTAACTGCTGTTCGAAAATATCCTATGGAGTCGACTATAGAAATAGCAGCTTCATTCCGGCTGTACATGTTTGACTGGTGACGACAACACAAATTCAGGCATCGCTAAACATTCAATTAAAAATGTATTATGTTTCCGTTATAATGATAATAAAAAACAAAATTTGAGTGCCCTAGCGTAAACTAGGAATTATAGTATATATATATATATATATATATATATATATATATATATCTATAATTACAATCAAGAGATTTTTGCGCTATACCGCATACATATGCAATATTTTATGTCTGGAATAAACATTTTAAAGAGGCCGGAGCGAAATTTCTATGGGGTAACTAAAAGGCATAATTCTCAAGCACTGTATGGCTTAGGTAAACCTAAGATACTGCCAGTCGATTTGGGGATTTACTCAATGTACATCAACTAAATCAAAAGCCTTTGTTCCCGAAATCTACTTAATTGATATCGAGTAAACTGAATTTCAGTATTTTGACGAGAAAGACTATGTTTTTCCTAAGCTTGTGTGGCATCTGATCATTAGCACGCCGTTCGATCCGCTTGAGCCGGTTTGTAGGAAAATCGATCTTGCAACTGAGAAAGCATGTTGAAGCTCACTTGTACAAAGTATGAGTACTATCTCTGATCCGCTACTCTAACTAGCGGTCGCTTAAGCCGATCCAAGGGTATCCACCCAGGCGCGGTCAATGAACCACAAAGACTCATTGTGAAGGTCATGGTAGTCTTTTCCTTGGTGAGGCTGACCCCTTTAGCTGTTATCTTTATAAAATTCAGAAGTCCCGTTGTCGATACAAGAGCACATATAGTCACCCGACCACCGCTCAGAGAGGCTGCACACGTAATTTCATCTAACTCTATACTATTTTCGTTCAATGAGTGATGGCAGGATGCTGAAAACCCCCTATTAAGATCACTAGTAACGGAACCTTCTGGGTGAACACTTAACGGGTTACGAGCGTGGAGGTCATCCGGATGGGCGCTCGCGCAATAGCTTAACCTCACCTTTACGGCGCTTTTAAAGGAAGTACCTCATAGGAGTATCGCACAATCTCGTATCGACACAATCGTTTGCTATCAGGGTAAAGGGTACTTCCCAAAGGGCAGTTTTAGGTCAAATCGTTTCCGACAACGCAAAAAGGACAACTAGGTGCGTTCACCTCACCAACACGATGCTGCCTTGTATTGCTTGGCATTTTAACAAAAATTCCAATTAAAAGTGCGTTCATATATTATACGCAACGCTATTGTCATCTTGCTTAAGTCTAGACACTGGTTCGAAACTATCATAGATTCGTCTAATTATTCTAATATAATTCGAATTAATGAGTATTATCGATAAAACCATGAAGTTTACTGTTTCTTCACATAATTATATATTCATAGATTCGGTAGCGTCTGTGCCCCTCGAATGAACCGAAAACAGAAAAAAAAAAAGTTCGGTAAAACGATTATATAAGGTTAGCCATTTTTGCTAGAGCCACCCCAGTGACCTGTGAGTGATGGACAAGACATATATTGCTTTGAACACACAATGACCCAAGCCAATTCTATACGTACGACCGCAGACAAAAGCGGCAATTGCAACTGTAATCATCTTCAAAGCATTGCACGTTCTTGCTATTATATAACATCGTACGAAGCAGACGACTAATTACTTCAGCCCCTATTTCCTGGCTGGCCAATTCGTCACGCACGCCATTGGCTTTTATGGGCCTTCGTTAGTCAGCCATCATTTTGCTCCTGGTCCCCTTCCATCGATGAAAATTCTTTCCAAAGACATTTGTTCGTCATTCCTAAATCGTTGCCTGCCCCTTTTTTCTAATGAGCTTTATGGAAGACAAATTCTGCCCTCGGAGTTTGTGGCGTTCGCATGCATCGTCAGGGTAGTCAGCATTTCGGGTGGCACGAATTTAATCCAAGGCGACACCTTCTTCGTTAAAAGGATGAATGAGCTAATTAGAAGGGTTCATAATTCTAATTGGAGTTTCTTTGGTATAATGCAAATTCTTACGTAACTATAACAGGAGACAAGCGTTGTTTTTAAATGAGGGTACATACATTGGGTTTCAATTAATAAAATATCCGTAATTATATTTTAAAAAAATAATAAATAACTATAACCGATCGAGCTATTCGATTCTGTCGTAGAACCTTGCTCTGGCGTCGTTCAATTCATTTACATTTTATCGCCCATTGATCTGAATTACTTTTCACCATAACTCATCTACCCTGGGTTTAGTTCTACCCTAGTTCGAATTAGGTAGGAATTTAACTAACTGCTATTAGGTGAAAAGGATTTCGTAACGTTGCCCCCTGCACGTCAGGTTTCAAGCAACGGCGGAGGCAGCAGCTGTAGCAAACTCCGGTGTCGACAATGTCAAACGCTTCATTCTGTCGACGACCAGCTTCTTGTATACAGGCGTCCGGCCGGCGCAGAACTTTTCACCTCGCAAGAGCTACTTTTTGCTTTCGTTTTTGACAGTTCGATACGGACTGAACCGTCGCCGCCGACGGTGACGGACTTGTTTTTGATGGCGTAGAAGTCCCTACGCGCGGCAACTCTACGACACTCAGATGAGTGGTCCAACCTCACTGGAGGGTGACAACGATTTCACGTAACCTCCATACCAACCGTCTCTGGATAAACGTAGCGTTTAAGTCAAACTAGAATTTTAAGAGCCTGCCAGCTTTCCAACAACACTCAGCGATCGCTGAGTCTAATCGCCTTTGGCTACGCGGACATAATTCAGTGCATTTGGAACGATACTCCTGAGAATCGGCAAACGTTTTTATTATGGGCTCTGACTCATAGTATGAAAATGATTGTGCAACTATGTGTGTGTGATATATAAGAGCCGCCACAAATGGCTGACTTTTATTATGGTTATGTCCTGGTGGCCTTTAGAATATGGAAAGCAGAGAGCAAATATAACAACGTTTTATCATATCAGATAGGCGCGCTTCCCATGTACATAATTCAAGTTTTCAGCTCAACTTACCAACAGCCATGGAACTGACAGGGCCATGTTAAAAAGTCGCTGTACGGGCCAACGAGTGACATGAACGTGCCTATTGTGTTTTTTTTTTTTACAATATCTCTCTGTGTATCCTGTACTTGTTTGGTAAAAAGCAATATTTAGCAATAAAAAGCACTTGGTTATACAACGAATTTCTAATTATCCCGCAGCATTCAAGGCTCATATACGTTTATCCTTGAACCCGTCTGAGATGGATTTCTATCATTGTTTCCTAGTGCATTCGTGCAGTGACGAAGCAAGCACTGATGTCACGCATCTCCTGAACACGTCGAACATATTGTGCCGTTCGTTCCGCCAACGAAGGCTGCTCGGCTGTGATAATTTAATATTGACTCATATACGCAGCAACATGCCATACGTGATAGGCCATAATATTGTTGTGATTGGTAGGGAAACGTTTGGCAGTGCCGGGTTTGTACGATTTGCTTCGGTGTTCTCCGAAGATTTCTAAGGACCACGAAAGACATTTTGTGTGTTGCTTGATGCCTGCGTGGTTCCTTTCTATGGTTCTTCATCAGGGATTCCTTGCCGTTAAGCAGGTAAGCCCAACTATGCATAATTTATCGTTACGAGAAAACCTAGCTTAAACACAGAATGTAGCAGTCGTTCTGAATAAATTTACGCTGCTGTGCACCTTAGTATGTGCACGTATAAGACGTGCAGGAGTTGTGAACAGTTGTTGTGATCAGACGCAATGCAACAGAAACGCTTATCTATAGATGCAACCAAGTGCCTCTATTCCATTTCATTGTTAACTGCTGAAACTCAAATGCCGCTACGCTCCTTAAGTTAAAGTTAATGTTATTAGCTTTAACTTAATGTTATTAAGACCAATCATATTTCATTTCATAGCAATCTTTATAGACAAGCATAGAATTTCTATTGACATAAATCGCTTTCACCTTGTGTGATCTCTGTGCCAGCTTTCGTCGAGGTAGAGGTAATGGCGATGTAAATAACACGTATCGAATTCTGCTATCACGATACACACACAGACAGACACTGTCTTACTACTCACGGACTGATGTTAGATCAATGAAGGTAACAGAGGCCATTTGCTCAAATCTCGCATCGTCTTCTTGTAGTATCCGTAACGGAGAAAAGATAACAAGGGCTCGTAAACTTTCCACAACAGTCGCGAACTTCTGAACCTAAAATTCAGTTAGGTTCCAATCAAGTTGCCGGCTAATACGCTTAGCGATCTGCTATTTCTTTTTATTCATTACTTATTATTAAGAATTAAAACCAGATCCTCTTTAATAAAGCTGAACAAGTACGTTATCAGTATTATGATAAAATAAATAATGTCGTATTGAAAAGCGTTGCGTAAAGTCTACTCGTGTGACCAGACGACATGGTTTTTGTTTCCGCCACTAATCTTTATATGATTTCAGTGGGCGATCCCACAATGATAAGTTGTGCCGACCATCCGAGCAAAGCCTTCTGTATCCCTACCTCACCATTGAGCCGGGCCATTGCTATTGCCAGATGCCCTTTTGTTTGTTTAGCAGTACCGAGATCGTTTGCTAATGTCGCTAGTGGCCATTGTTGCTACGGTCGGGGCCTTCGTTACTCGAAAATCCCTTAGTATAGTTCTCCTCGTCAGTAACTCTTCATTGCAACTGGTACTTTGGTGTTGTCGCTATTTACTTTGTTCACCGCCAGTTCGGTGTGTCAACGGCCCGCACGGACATCCGAGCTTTCAGCATAGCGGGTTAGGTATCATACGAGGATAGGATGCGTCGCTTGCCTGGGCTAAAGACCGAATCTCTCGACGCATGGCTTTGCAGGATTCGTTTTCTCTAACCTTGACGCTCTTTGTTGGCCTGTCGCCGTTTCGTCCGGCCACATACCGGGATAGAAACACAGCAGCGTACTGCAATGCGAAGGGGAGAGCAGTGCTAAGCCCACAGTGCTACCTAACCTAGAGCAATGCAAGGGGAGGGAACAGACTCAAGCTCCATAGTGTAGCGGTTGATACCACTATTTTCTTCGACTTACGGGATCGAAGCAAGAAGGAACTTCCCTTGTGGTTGCGGTTGAAAGAATAACATAAAATTTCAAATTTATGTGACGATATCAACACCGTCGACGCCGCCACAGTGCAAGGCTCCGACGACAAGAAGGTCTACTAAATAATTCACAAAGGATGTATCTGTTAAAGAGGTTTGCAGACGCGGTGCGATGTGGTCCTTCAGCAGAGCCTATCTACGCCGTCAACTCTTACGACCTTTACTTCTATTTTTTATGATTACAAGTACTGGACGGATACAACGAAAAGTTGTAACTTACATTTAATGACCTTACTATCAGGAGCTGTAAGATTTAAATTCGGACGATCTGAAGCAGGGAACGCGTACCAACATTGTCAACGAAAGGCCCGCAGGGTAAAAAAAGTCTGCGTGGCGAAGTTCAGCGAAAATTCAAAATTTCTTTGTTGAAAAGGGTGTGAAGTTGATCACGATCAGATGAAAGTTTGATGTCACACCAATTAGTAAGTTGCAATAAATATTATAATTCGAAACGGTGTATGACTTTTATTATCGGAACTCCTAACAAATAACTTTCGAGATTATGTACATTACCGTCCGTTCATGAATTGTTTGGAAGTTTTCTAACCATTCGCCGCCTTAGTGGTTCGATAAGTTTTGACAAGAGGAATTTCAAGATGTAAAGAATAAACACATCTTTTAGAGTCTAGCTCCTCTAAAGCGTTTGCCCATGGGGCGATGACTTTGGGATAATCAGTCGGATCGTCAGCTGTCGTCGGCAGATTATCGTTCGATGATCTGATTGAAGCTGCACGATCAGAGTTAAGTCACGAAACTGACTGCGGACGCTTCGCTAACCAACAAGATTTCCTTCAGAAGCGCTCCTTTGTTGTGCGATCTATGTACTCTAGCAAAGTGATAACGTTCCTTCGATTTGATTTCTCTCTATTCCATGGCAGGGCCGCTGACTGTATATATGCCAAGTCCTTACCTTCGTCGGTACTTAATTGGCGCCGCGTGTTGCGACATTGCTTAATGTGTTCACGGTAATACCGAATCTAATTCGTATGTTGACATAAACTGTGAGTGGCTAGCAGGCCTCAACAGGCCAACAAGGCTTGTTGGGCCTTTTTATTGGGTCGGATAAAATGAAAAAAACTGGGCCAGATCCTAGTGTTGGCAAGAAGCGTACACCCGCCGACGCCATGGTCAGCACGAGGCACTACTTGTTCAAGCGGTCACGAAACGAGAAAAACTGCTTTATAATGTGACGATTTCGTTCGGCTGTCTTAAGAATGCTATAAGAATCTGATAAATCAAATGAACCACAATGGGAGCTTTGTGAATAAGACATTGCCCCTAATAAGTCGCCTGCTTTTTATCTATCTCATTTTAAAGAAGTGTTTCTTAGGAGCTCTGTCAATGTTTCTATATGAAATCTTTTTCTTTTTTATAATACAATTTCGTGCCTTTCTCACGACCACTCTTCACAGCTGTCATGTTATACTAAGCCGTTCCCTATAGGCTGAGCAACGAGTCTGTCGATTTGTTTCCTCATGCTTTTAAAGAAGAAACAAAAACATCTCTAGCTTAGAAACACACAAGCATACGCATTTATCTCTACGCTACACAACGACCGTTCCGATCTTTTCAAAGAAAAAGAGTTCGTTTCCGAAGAGGGTAACAATTTCGAAAAGCAACTTTTTTCGCTTGATTTTCGCTGGCCACATTTGCCTGCCGTCGTCCTCAGGCCGCACGAAGCGAAATTCTTATGGGCCGTATGAACAAATCTGTCATAGGCACGTACAAGTTGGCGTTCGCTGAACAAAACGCTATAGCAATATCACATTTACACATACCGCTGAATGAGTTTGGCCTGTTTCTAGGCCGCTTATCGACAATACGCCTGCTCTAATCGGTAGTTTGCAGAAACCAACGAGATGGAATCTGTCACGACAAACACGTTTATTTTAGTGCATGACAGAATTATCATTCTATGATGTATCGCTGTTGCTACCAGAGTCTGGCAGGTACTATCTTGTCTTGCGGCTGACAAGTTGCTGTTCGTGTGACTATCGAACAAAGAGATTCCGCCGTCAGATGTATGGACGGCCGAGCTGGTGAGACTGTGCTTCAAGAGTGTCAAATCGTTCGCCAGAGATTGTCGTATTTTTAGGGAAGACATACTTACTATCTAGAGTACCTTGTTTATTTGTTCATAACGTATAGTAGCGTAGACGGACGTTCGACCGGCGATGGTGCGTCTAGCGCAAATAATGAAACTTCCCGAAAGGCAACACC
This sequence comes from Varroa destructor, assembly GCF_002443255.2. NCBI lineage: Eukaryota > Metazoa > Arthropoda > Arachnida > Mesostigmata > Varroidae > Varroa > Varroa destructor. The sequence continues at coordinate 41,736,880 of NW_019211457.1, forward strand.
GATGGATGAGAGAGTGACGGGTGAGTTCAAGGATCTATGCAAAAAATAGAGGCCAAAAGTAGGAAACTAGTTGAAACGTAAATGCCCTTTTGATTCAATAGTGGCGTCGCCTGTAACGAGCGAATAAAGCACAATGTATCCTGCGTATCTAATCAGGTTACGCCAGCGCCCACTATATTTGTGAGGAGATATATGGAACAAATGCATTTGAAGGGAATTTCTACTGTCTATCTTGCGGAGCTTTATAATAGAATTAGTAAATCTAACTCATCGGATAACTCCAGTAGCAGACTCAGTTTCAGGAATGAATAGAAGGCTGAGCACTGGTCCGGATGTGGTGGCACGTACCTGCAGCATTTAGCGGAGTGCTAACACAGTTGAAATGAACACAAATTGGCAATACTGCTGAATCAACCCGATTTCTCAGCGACATAATTAGTATTTAAAGTGCTTCATTGAGGCAAAGTGGCGGTCAAATTTGAAATGATACAAAGCGTTCTTAGCTTGTCTTCACCGTGACATGGTCTAAGTGTAAACATGAGAACTATATAAATACGTTTACTCTGCCCGTGGAGAAGATAACTTAGCTTGCTACCTATTTAATTAGGCTTTATCCAAGTTACCATCTTTATCTACCTACCATGATGGGATGAATACGGGGTTTCATAGGTTCCATTTCTAAATTACATCGAAATAAGCAGTAACTTTTCTCCACAAGCGCGACCGAGTAAAATCGACGATAACAAAGCGAGACCAGATTGGATCGACTATCTGTATTTCTAAGTTTAGATGTTTCAGTGGTTGTTTTACTGTAGATACTATTATCTGGTTGGACGTCAGCGCCAGACGCCAGTCAGACAGATAAAGCATTTAGCTCGCCAGATTGACACGCAACTGACCTTTCTCAGCAGAACGTGCCACGATGATTTGGCTAATAATAGTGAGTCTGATACTGACCGACGCTCGTAATATTCGCCCGTAATATAATCGTTCGATGGTCATTTCGGTACGAACGTTCACTATAATCGATATAAATAATGACGTTCTTGCGAATCGTCCGTCTGACGTTCCGTGTCTGCTGAGAAAGAAAACAGATTTTGTAACAGTGGACCGAGGACACAGCAGGTCTGCTTCGTATTATGTGAGGTGCACTTGCCGCCTCTGGTAAAGGCGAGCCGACGACCTAGAATAGGCCAGCTCCCTGACACTTGACACACCACAAGCCGCGGTCCTTATCGGGTTGGGAGCTTCGTCCAGCACTGGCTGGGTGCTTTCTGATGATACCTCCTTCGGCATTAGTAAGCTCTTGTTATATTGAGTTCGCCCACACCAATCACTGCACTGAAACCAACACAGCCAGCCTTACCGATACTCATAAATCCTTGCGATTAGCGGTAACAGTAGTTGAATGCGTGCGCTGCACGTTGTGCCCACCGAGGGGTGAGTTCCTAACAAACGCACGACAGGGCAGAGTTGCTCAAGAGCACAAACCTCGTTACCGCTGCTCGTCTACATCTCTATAACAATTGGAATAGAACTACATAGTAAACACCGGGAACGCTTAACCTCACGTTGGCTTCTGCTTCTGTGCTAGTGGTCAACAGCAACAAGCCAACGGGGACTTCTTTCCTCGGAGATGAATTGTTAACCATAGAACAGAAGAGCGATACGGCGGATATTAATCGGAGGCGAGGTAGAGTGCATCGGAGCTTTTATTACTACAACTACTACTACTGGTACTTCTGAAAGCGCGAAGAGCTTCGTCTCGCGCAGAAAAGCAAACGTTTTGTGCAGACAACAACGCCGACGATGGTGGCGGCATTGGCGGTGGCTTTATCACAATGATGCGTCCTGCTGGCCGCCTCCACTGCATGCGGAGACAGCCGAATTGCTCAGCGAAGCATGAACTTTCCTTGCTTGGCTATATTACATCCCCACGAAATGCTACCAACTTGAACTTTTGAAATTTGGCGTTTTTTTTTCTTCACGCTTCTCTTTTTCTAAAACCTAAGCTTTTTTTCGCTGATAGATTGATTCATCGAGGTTTAGCCTGGACGGGGAGGCATTTAGTTAAGGGAGAATACTACGAGTACAACGAATGTTGGCAACGAAACTTGCTCTCTACTTCATTTGCATCGCAACATAGCATCTATCCAAATCTGTATACCGCCAGAATTGAGTTCGGCTGGATGATTCATATCGCGCCAACGCTGTCGCCGACTAGAGCCTACCGTGGCCGCATAGCGTTCCAGCGCCATCCCTCGGTGAAAGACATTTTCAAAAAGGCGCTTGGTGCAAACCGCAACACTCGAAAATATTTTTTCGGATCATATGTTCCTCTCTAGACTGTTTGGTTCCTCTTATAGTTTTTTTTTTTTTTTTTTTTTAACGTTATACGAGTCTATCCTACTTAATCTGAAAATCTAAGATACACCACATCATGCTAGTTACGGTTTTCATTTTACTCGTTATTCGCCATAGCTCAGCATAAGGCCTTTATTGAATTTTCTCTAATGAGCTAATATTGTGTTCTTACACACACACACACACACACACACACACACACACAAAAGTGCAATAGCTCGTTTGTATACTTCGGTAGATGTCAATTTCTGCGGACCCGTTTCAACGGTACATATACGGCAAACAGTTAAACTTTCTTAGAACCGATGTCTATAGAACCTAGACAGATGATCAGAGTTGCCCAGTAGGCGGATGAAACTGATAATGATAATCGTAACGGCCAATGTTACATTATCCCATACCCGCCTCGCCCAAGGTTACGAGAAAAAAGATCGATCGCCTGCTAGACAGACGAATGCATTGATCTGATGGAGAGGCAGGAAAACCAAAGCAGAATGGAATACGACGATTAAAGAGAGAACGGACACGACCCTGTTTTTTCACCCTGTCATGTAACTTTGTCCTGAGCACTACCTGTCAAGTACCTAGAGGAAGTCTACTTCCCGGGTCACGTCGGCAGTCGCCTAGGGGGCAGGCTGCTTTGGCCGAGAATCTTTCGGGCAGCTTCTTGAACACTGATCACTTTTTAATTTCGAGGGCGTGTACGCTACAGACTTCACCGGCTGCTACTGCTGCAGAATTGGCATGGGACCTCAAAAGCGGTACCTGAGAATACAGGGTAACAGCTGAAGTCGTGGTTCACAGCGACACGTTGTAGTACGCTAATGGCTGTAGCCATAGTGAAAAAATGAAGCAAGAAATAGATAGATAATGCTGAAAATGGTGCGACGGGGGCACACCGTCATCACGAACAGCGACGGCCATAGCAGGAACCGACTGTGGCCTGAAGATGTGAAGAATTCTAGTCAACACGAATCGGTCGACAGGCGATCGCGAGTCAAACGCACGAGATATGAACAAGACGTTTAGGCAGACAACGATGAGGCATTATGGACTGATGGGAACACCAACGGCTTTTCTGTGGCAAGACCATTACTTCCCTCAAATTACCCTTTCGCTTATCACAGAATGTGACGCAGTAGGCGCTCACAATGCTATGATCTGAGCCCGTCTCATATCAAGAAACCGTGTAACCGTGTACACAGTTTGAAAGATACCATTCACAGATACGAAACGTGGTCAGAGAACAGTTCGAGATCATCCCGTATCATCATGCCGTAGGCAAATATCCTATATATA
>NW_019211457.1:41740642-41749093 GCF_002443255.2 Varroa destructor
TATATATATATTGACGTAATTCATTCATCAGCTGCACGTGATAATTGAGAATAGATATTTGGACGAAATTGGCTGAACGTGGCAAAATGTGCATTTCGGGATGGATATGTTTATTATTAACAAAAAGTCGACCCTCGAAACAGTGACATGTTATAGTATTGGCGGCTTAATGTCCAGGAATACACTTGGTTTAGTGACCTAAACGGTCATGAAAAGCTTATGATTTTCTAACAAACTGCTGTCTTCTACTCATGATGATAGCGAATAAACCTACGTCCGTTAGAAAAATCATTTCAGCAAAATGAACGGCAATATATACTGGGCATCCTGTATGTACGGATATCGGTCAATAAAGCCAAGACGACGAAACTTTCATATACTAGCACACAGTTAGCAGAAATCACGCTTTCGTCCGATTATTCTAAACTATAAAACGGCCGACTAAAAATAATGACGTTCTATAAAACGTAGATACTGTGCCGAAGGCCTTTATGCCTACCGACTTAAAATAGCGCGAGATGATTAGGTGCATGCCGATGCTTTTGGTTAGACCAGCCAAATGTACAGGACCCGCGAGCGGTTATTGTCACCGGCATCGGTTTCTCTCGCCGCTGGTGCTCGGCACCAGCCATTCGTGTTGCCAGCGTACCAGGTTGACTCATTCAGGAACAGTTGGTCTGTCCTGTATCGTCTGGGAACGGGGTCGGCTCTCCCTGACTGCCTTGCACTATCGCTGTCAATCGACAGCGACAGAAAGAGCGGCAGTGGCGATATTGCACCGGTGCGATGAGGACCCGGGAGGGACTTCCATCGCTCGAATAGTCCCTATTTTATGCAATAAGCGTGCACAACTTGCGGAAGTCGGTTGTGCAATGAGATCGGTATTGACATCATTCGCAGCGGCGACGATCGGCCAGCGGTAACGGTGCGCTATATTCGAGACAATGCGGCCGGAACCTCCGACGAGCAACTAAAAGGACCATCAACAATAACATGGCGACTGGTTCACACAGTGAAAGGATGACGGTCGGTGTAACCCAGATTTGTGAACCACATGATGATTACGGCTCCGCCTGCAGCTCGTCACCACTACAGCAACTGGGTCACGAGATCGGTCGGCATTTTCGCATTGGGCTCGCCGCCAACCACTGGACAGGATGGAATGGGGTAGACCTAGGAATGATGACGAGCATGTGTTTGGAACGAGCGGCTAGTCAAGACTAGAAGCTACTGGTCAAAAAAGTACTGCGGACGCTCGGATCTGAATCGCTAACTCCTACGCAGATATCTATTTAAGGAACATTGAGGGTCCATTAGTAGTGTCCAGCAGCAGCGAAAACTTCTCGCGTAAACGAAGATGGCATATCGGGGTGCGAAGGGTCTATTTCGATAAGTCTAAAACATCTGGTTTATAATGGTATTCGTATTGCTGCAGCGCTGATAATGGAGTATAACATTGCAGCCTGGATCGGCAAATGCTAACAAAAAAATAGAAATAGGTTGTTTTCTTTGATCTTTTATTTAAGGTATCTTCTTTAGATACCCTATAAGGTAAGGAGTACGTCGCCACTTAAACCAAGACTACTATGCCGAGATACTCTCAGACGCTCGAGTTGACCGAAGCAGAAGTGTGTGCCTATTTTTTATTGAGATACATAGTTTTCAACCAAGAGCTCTATTCTGCCCAAACGTTTGCGTAATAAAAAAAACATGAGCAGAACTGACCCGTTGACGTTTAGAAGGAAAGCAAACCGTCTAAAGTTTTTTTGTATTGTGTTAATGTCATATTGACCAGCAGTCCGGTGATGGTACAATCATGTTTAGAAAAGGTATCGATGATAACTTACTTAAAATTTAACTTATAGATTAATTCAGCTGTGAATGGGATCAGGGTCTCTAATGCGAACGGTCTTTCTTACCAACTGGCCACTATCGCTACCTGAAGAGAAAAATTACCGAGTGTTTTGTGTCAAAATCACATCGCTACAACAAGGTACCAGGTGAGGGGATCGTGGTTTACATCGTAGAGCTATAGTATACCAGCAAAGTTTACATATTCCCCATGACCTAATGATTTGATTGCAACATACTCTCAATTTTAAACCTAACTAGGTTTGATCCTGCTTGATAACAGATGCGGGGTTTGATGAAGCCGATATTCTATAGTCAGCGTCTGATTCAGCCATCTATAATGAGTATCGTCATCATACGATAACTTGTGATAGATTCATCGTACATTTTAGCTTATTTACCCAAACAGTCATGATAAGCAGCTACACAAATACCTCGACGTAAATAAGTTGTCAGCAAGTTCTCTCAACGAACACAGTGAATGCGAGGCGTGATGTGATTAGCCACATCGTAACTTCGGAATAGGTATAAGCTACCGCCTGACGTCTGATTAGTTTCTTCCTGTCTGCGTCCGACTGACAGGTCGTTTCGACAAGCATGGATAAATCGTGAAAATTGTTGTGGCCATCAGATGGCGCTTATGATCTTGCTGTCTCACAAGCTGGTTCACCATGTTGGCAGACGGCAAGCATCTCGCGTACGGTATCTACTAGACAACAGTATCTGGATTGTGTTTGTTCATGATTGGGCACGTACAATGTGGCACATACATGCTGGAACTTTTCTTATGATTCGTTCCTAAGAATGTATTTGAATAAACAAAGGACATTTTAAACAACGGTTGTTTACAAGTTCTTTGTGTTCAGTGTGATTTCTGACGGTCGTATTTATTCAAGACAACCCATACTCATTGCGATTCAGAACCTAAAGGACTAGATAATTATTTTTTAACTTTTAACAGTGACCGTACATAAAACGATACTGGCAACTTAGGGGTATTAAATTTTGTTTGAAAAAAAAGCTTAACAGGCACGTAAGAGAGACCCTTTAGAAGTCTCAAAAAGACTAACCGCAACATTTGATGTTTTAATAGGCAATTAAAGGGCTGGATATTTCTGTATAAACAACCTAGGTATCTCAAAAATGACTTTTTGAGCCGTCTTGATCAATTTTCGAGCCCTTTAAGCCTGAATCCTATAGAGGACCGTCCGATTTGCCTCATGAGTATTTTTCTAGGATTCGTCAGAAGCCTCCTAAAAATTGGCGATCATTTAGACAGGTAATTTCGGGCAGAAAAATACGTTGGTACTCTTGGTAGCATTCGTCCGGCGTGAAAAGACTAAATAACAACAGCCAAACCCATTAAAGTAGATCCGCACCTGAATCATATTCAGTATTTTTCTAGGGTACTATGTGTGATGAATCAACACTGATTGTATAGACGCGTCTGCAGATATTTTCATTTACGATCTTCAAAGCAAGCATTTGACGGTACGATAACGTTTAAAGTGTACATGATAAAAGATACTTTGTATTTATATATATATATATATATATATATATACGCTATTATATGTCTCCCTTCTACATATGATCTATAATAGATTATTACACTTTATCACCATGCGTTAGATAAATTTCGTGTATTTTACACGGTGTTAACGAAGCAGTGAGTCGTTGGTGGCTGACATTTAGAGTGCTACAACATTGTGATGGATAGGTATCGAACATCAAGCCAATAGTTTTTCTCATAGTTTCAGTAGGACTACATCACTTTAGCTGATACCGTTTGAGCCTAACCTTCTGTTTCAATGACGAATAATTACTGGCGGCGGCGGCAGCAGCAAGATCCCGCTATATCCATCCACCAACCATCTAGAAGCAGCTATATCCTCGAATAGTTGTTTTTTGCGGGGGTGAACTAGCTCTCTCGCTCGCAACCGGCAGCTAAAGAGAAAAGGATTTTAAAGTTCAAGATTACATGGTCGAGTGGCGTCAATCGGGGAGGTCCTAACCCGGCGCCAAAATTGAGCTTGCTTTTAACAGGGGGGGGGGGGGGGGGGTAGGCTGCTGGTTCTGGCGAGAAGTTGTTGGCATCGCAGGGCACTGGAAGGATCTCGACAGGCTTAAAGGCATGACTGCCTTTGCCAGTGGATATACCGGAAGCTGTTATGCAACCGAGCGAAAAGCTAGGGCTGCTGCCTGAGTAGTAATGCCGGTAACGGCAGTGCTGCAGAAACGATGCCAGGCATCGGTCGAATTCGATCCGTTGTAGTTGAAGTATACCTATCTCCGACTATTAGGCTGTATGTATCTCGAGTACGCGAGACCGTATTGCCTATAGTTGACTGTATGTACAGAATGAGACTGCTGACTATATCGTATTATCTTTTCTAGAGAGGATTCATTCTTGCCGCCGCTGCTACAGCGGTCGACAATAGGTTAGTGCTGGCAAAAATTCGTTTTGGGGAAGCTTCTGAGAGTTTTCGATCGGTCAGACATAACAGCAGTGCACACGGCACAGTCAGATCTTCAGGGTAGAAGGATCTAGGTCATCGGTACCAGGAAGTGATCTAGCGAGATGCAGATCTCTCTCGCTCACTCTCCAGATGAACACCGAGGGAACTGATCCGTTTTCGCTCGCTGAGATCTCTCCGAGATGATGTCTCTGCTTTTTGGGGACGGCAGAAACAAACAGCAAGGCGCGTAAGCGCTCGTTCGTAACGACAAATTTCGTAACAACTGAAAACATAGTGACTAATGATTTCAGAGCCCATTTTCTTTTGTTAACTGCTGGGTTTTTTTGGTATTTTAACTGGTGTCAATTGCTGTTTGCAGACTCGCCCGTGCGGGTCGTTGTGGGCAGCAGTCGAGCCAGCCTGCGAACTAGAAAACTGCAATTATGTGGGTGGCGCCACCAATGACAATCGGATCGAAAAGAAGGACAAATTGGTATAAACAAATTGCTCCATATCGAAATTGACTTCAATAAATAAGTCAAAGTTGGCCTGTGCAACCGTATCGTCTAGAGCATCTTGCCGGAACAGCGAGTAGAATCTTCTAAAGGGAGCTGCAACAGCTGCATCGGCAATCGCAGACCACTAATACAACGCGTATATATAACACTTAGCTAATTTATATATAACAACATATATATATATAAATTAGCTAAGATGTTCAAATAAAGCCAAAGCAACCGGCGAAACAATTGATTATGTTATCACCTACAGCATGGACATATTCGAATCGAGATTCTTTTTTTTAAATAGGGCCTAGTTGTCTAGTCCTGTGATGTCCTTCGAAGAAAAAAAACAGTTAATTAATTCGCAAATAACACCTTGTCTTACTGGATAACACTATCGTAATTTAGTTTCACATTGCCTTTACAGGTTGCGTAGCAAGCTATGTTAGTACTCAATGAGATAGACGTCTTGCCTTAGGTTTTGTATCCTAAAGAAGTCTTGCTTCGAGTTCTTTGTCAAGTATATGCATGTATGGTAGAGCAAACGTGAACAGACCCGAAGGATTATCATCTTCTTGCGATATTCGTCGATATGTTTTCATCCTGATCGTAGCACCTCTAGGTAGTCGATGCATAGCGGCACATCAAAGCGGAACACTGCTTCGCCCCTTTTCATCGTCAGAAACGATGTCTTTAGCGAGAATATCACAGGCACTATATTATGCGGTTTCTTTTTTCCTTCTGACCCTCGATCTCGATAATCGAGCCCCAACCTAAGCAAGCGTATCTATTACAGATGTATCGTGCAGGCGGAAAAGATCAAGCGACTCGTGGGTCCAGGTTTGCGCACGTTATCAACCTGAGACGAAGATGCAATTCACCGACAAGACGTATCAACACCATTAACGCTGCTAGAAGCTGCGGCCCTAGACGTACAGTTTGAGAGCAGAGAAACCTTCACGAAATGATATCTTCAAATAAAAGCCTACCCCTCAAATACTCGAACCATTGCCCGCACAGCTGGCTGCCTCAAGTCAACCAACGCAATGTAAAAAGGCCGCGTTAGTTCCGCTGAACTGATTCTCTCTCTCTGTCTCCATCGTCGTATCTTCTTCGTGCCGGAAACCGCACTCCGCCCTCGCAGTGATCGTAGCGCCGACCGCAATCGCGTGAGTTCGTCGATCTCACACCTCCTTGCTCTAGCGAGAGGCGTGGCGCGGAATCGCCACCGTCGGGAAATCGCGCTACTCAGTAGGTATCATCAGCGGTTGATCTTAATTAAACGAACCAATTTACCGGCCAAAGAGCTAGACGGTAGCTTTCGGACTACATGTTCAGCGGACATCGGGGTGCGTCTAGTAGCTGCCGGTTCGCTGCCACTACCTTGAACACCGAACAGCCACAAACTGCTCAGAGCTCGTCGATACTGGCCACTGCATAATCTGAGTCAAACTCGAACGCATCTATGAATACTGGAGTTTTCTGTTTCTGCCTCTATGTCTCGTTGTCTTTTTTCTTTAGTTCGCTGTCAATGATCTTTAGCTTTTTGAACGATCTGCAAGGCTCACCGAACGTGTAGGCGATACTAGTCGGAGTCGTTTGAAGTTGTAGGCGTCGTCTGGGCTTGAATCGGTTTCGATAGAGGTGAGGTTCTCATCATACCTATTCCTTCTCTCGTATTCATACATATCCATACAGTCGTACATAGAAGGCAGGAAGAAAAACAGCCAAGCTTCTGTCGGTCACCGCGTTCCCGGAATGAGCGATGCTGATAGGTGTTACTTCTCCTCTCAACGGGGTCACCTACCAGCGTCTACTGAGCCCTACATAGCATGGACTAAAGATAGGCTGGCAATCTATCGACCGCTAGAAGCCATCGCATATATCTCTATGCGATCAAATTATAGATATACGTACCACAGTGTTCATCCAATAAACTTTTTACTCGACGCGCCATTGGCTCATCGTCGCCGGATGAAATCGCTTCCGAGCTCACTTTCTCGCGCAATGCTGGATCTGTACACCCGCCTTCGTCGTTTCGAACAACCGACCGACGGTGGCAGTACTATACTGTACAAGAAACAATATCGGCCTAAGATGGCCGACGGCTGTAACTCGGTCTATTCATATGTGTGTACGCTGCACAATGCTTCGTAGGTGTCCAATCAGTATAGCTCTGTTATTTCTGCTATAGCGACCACACACATCAGAGCTGAGTGTCGCCAGCCATCGCCCGAGAACCGCCTCTAATAACAGCAAGAAGTGACAATAACATCGACAACTTCTCGTTGAAGTGAAAGGTGTTATCAATAGAGCAAGAACCGTGTCAATTGGGTTACCCGAACAGAGTTTTCGTAATACCTTTTATCAAAATGCTACAAATTTCGATAGGTGTCTAAGTAATCCTGTGTCGATATGCTCGTAAGCAAGTTGTGGACCGAAAGCGAACGCAACTATGACCATTGTGCAATCACGGTCTACATGAAAATTCATTTGTTCTCCAGGCAATAACTTGCACCGGGTGACACTTTGTTTATTAAAGTAAATCAGCTCGTGCCGTCGTGCACGCTGCATGCTTTTTTCAGTATTTTCAGAGGCCCATCTGAATATAACAGCATAGCTAAGTTTTCACGCGAATTTTTGAATTGTTGAAGTTACACAGAGGACAAAGTTTAGACCATATCGATAACGTTGCTTGCTGGTTTCGAAGCGGCTCCACTGAGCCTGGGGCATGTTGCTGAGGATGGATGTTCCGCCCTATTTGAGATTCGTCATGTAGATGTTTGACTAAACTGGCAGTGCCATGTTATTAACCTCGGTGTAATAACTTACCTGTTATGCATCATTTGTCAGGAATCAATACTGAGATTGGATATATTACATTGTGATAGAACTTTGCTATTTACTTAACTACCTATTCAGGTGTCGTCATTAGATAGCCTGAACAGGCTTATGGCTTCCTACTTCCTTTGAAGGTAACGGTTTTATGGTGAGAAGATATCCAGTACTGCAACATTCCAATAATAGGTTGCTATCACTTTTGAAAAGATTATATATAATCCATTGTTTAGCAATAAGTATAATAATGTTTTTACTAATGCTTGACAAACTGTAGCATATACATGCATCTTTCTATATCTATTCTATATATTACTAGCCGTGGTCCGTAAAAGATAGCTTGGATACGACTTTTTTTCATCTACATTGTAGCGCTAGAAACAATATATACGGTACGCCTTGGTCCGACTGGACAATGGGATCAAACTGCCTAACAAATTAACAGCAATTTATCACACGCTGCAGACAAAGCTATGTCCGGTGAAACTTTTCTATGCAGTGGCTTACTGATGTCGATATCGGGTTAGCCTACATTTACGCCTTCTCCTTCTTCAGTAGACAAATTTGCAGTTTTCTTACCTGGACCTCCATTCATGTCAATATTGCCTCGTGAACCCCTTCGGCAATGCAAAGGCGCTTACTCAGAACTATTGGCTTTAAGCTATTCTGGGGGTATTGGCGCTAGATAGACAAGCAATAAATTCACGTTCTCGCCGTCACCCCCCCCCCCCACCGGACACCGCCATCCTTTCAAGGGCTGACACCCGCGCCTTCGGTAATGGCTCGCTAAATTGTAGCGA
>NW_019211457.1:41749118-41840235 GCF_002443255.2 Varroa destructor
AGCAAGATCCCGCTATATCCATCCACCAACCATCTAGAAGCAGCTATATCCTCGAATAGTTGTTTTTTGCGGGGGTGAACTAGCTCTCTCGCTCGCAACCGGCAGCTAAAGAGAAAAGGATTTTAAAGTTCAAGATTACATGGTCGAGTGGCGTCAATCGGGGAGGTCCTAACCCGGCGCCAAAATTGAGCTTGCTTTTAACAGGGGGGGGGGGGGGGGGGTAGGCTGCTGGTTCTGGCGAGAAGTTGTTGGCATCGCAGGGCACTGGAAGGATCTCGACAGGCTTAAAGGCATGACTGCCTTTGCCAGTGGATATACCGGAAGCTGTTATGCAACCGAGCGAAAAGCTAGGGCTGCTGCCTGAGTAGTAATGCCGGTAACGGCAGTGCTGCAGAAACGATGCCAGGCATCGGTCGAATTCGATCCGTTGTAGTTGAAGTATACCTATCTCCGACTATTAGGCTGTATGTATCTCGAGTACGCGAGACCGTATTGCCTATAGTTGACTGTATGTACAGAATGAGACTGCTGACTATATCGTATTATCTTTTCTAGAGAGGATTCATTCTTGCCGCCGCTGCTACAGCGGTCGACAATAGGTTAGTGCTGGCAAAAATTCGTTTTGGGGAAGCTTCTGAGAGTTTTCGATCGGTCAGACATAACAGCAGTGCACACGGCACAGTCAGATCTTCAGGGTAGAAGGATCTAGGTCATCGGTACCAGGAAGTGATCTAGCGAGATGCAGATCTCTCTCGCTCACTCTCCAGATGAACACCGAGGGAACTGATCCGTTTTCGCTCGCTGAGATCTCTCCGAGATGATGTCTCTGCTTTTTGGGGACGGCAGAAACAAACAGCAAGGCGCGTAAGCGCTCGTTCGTAACGACAAATTTCGTAACAACTGAAAACATAGTGACTAATGATTTCAGAGCCCATTTTCTTTTGTTAACTGCTGGGTTTTTTTGGTATTTTAACTGGTGTCAATTGCTGTTTGCAGACTCGCCCGTGCGGGTCGTTGTGGGCAGCAGTCGAGCCAGCCTGCGAACTAGAAAACTGCAATTATGTGGGTGGCGCCACCAATGACAATCGGATCGAAAAGAAGGACAAATTGGTATAAACAAATTGCTCCATATCGAAATTGACTTCAATAAATAAGTCAAAGTTGGCCTGTGCAACCGTATCGTCTAGAGCATCTTGCCGGAACAGCGAGTAGAATCTTCTAAAGGGAGCTGCAACAGCTGCATCGGCAATCGCAGACCACTAATACAACGCGTATATATAACACTTAGCTAATTTATATATAACAACATATATATATATAAATTAGCTAAGATGTTCAAATAAAGCCAAAGCAACCGGCGAAACAATTGATTATGTTATCACCTACAGCATGGACATATTCGAATCGAGATTCTTTTTTTTAAATAGGGCCTAGTTGTCTAGTCCTGTGATGTCCTTCGAAGAAAAAAAACAGTTAATTAATTCGCAAATAACACCTTGTCTTACTGGATAACACTATCGTAATTTAGTTTCACATTGCCTTTACAGGTTGCGTAGCAAGCTATGTTAGTACTCAATGAGATAGACGTCTTGCCTTAGGTTTTGTATCCTAAAGAAGTCTTGCTTCGAGTTCTTTGTCAAGTATATGCATGTATGGTAGAGCAAACGTGAACAGACCCGAAGGATTATCATCTTCTTGCGATATTCGTCGATATGTTTTCATCCTGATCGTAGCACCTCTAGGTAGTCGATGCATAGCGGCACATCAAAGCGGAACACTGCTTCGCCCCTTTTCATCGTCAGAAACGATGTCTTTAGCGAGAATATCACAGGCACTATATTATGCGGTTTCTTTTTTCCTTCTGACCCTCGATCTCGATAATCGAGCCCCAACCTAAGCAAGCGTATCTATTACAGATGTATCGTGCAGGCGGAAAAGATCAAGCGACTCGTGGGTCCAGGTTTGCGCACGTTATCAACCTGAGACGAAGATGCAATTCACCGACAAGACGTATCAACACCATTAACGCTGCTAGAAGCTGCGGCCCTAGACGTACAGTTTGAGAGCAGAGAAACCTTCACGAAATGATATCTTCAAATAAAAGCCTACCCCTCAAATACTCGAACCATTGCCCGCACAGCTGGCTGCCTCAAGTCAACCAACGCAATGTAAAAAGGCCGCGTTAGTTCCGCTGAACTGATTCTCTCTCTCTGTCTCCATCGTCGTATCTTCTTCGTGCCGGAAACCGCACTCCGCCCTCGCAGTGATCGTAGCGCCGACCGCAATCGCGTGAGTTCGTCGATCTCACACCTCCTTGCTCTAGCGAGAGGCGTGGCGCGGAATCGCCACCGTCGGGAAATCGCGCTACTCAGTAGGTATCATCAGCGGTTGATCTTAATTAAACGAACCAATTTACCGGCCAAAGAGCTAGACGGTAGCTTTCGGACTACATGTTCAGCGGACATCGGGGTGCGTCTAGTAGCTGCCGGTTCGCTGCCACTACCTTGAACACCGAACAGCCACAAACTGCTCAGAGCTCGTCGATACTGGCCACTGCATAATCTGAGTCAAACTCGAACGCATCTATGAATACTGGAGTTTTCTGTTTCTGCCTCTATGTCTCGTTGTCTTTTTTCTTTAGTTCGCTGTCAATGATCTTTAGCTTTTTGAACGATCTGCAAGGCTCACCGAACGTGTAGGCGATACTAGTCGGAGTCGTTTGAAGTTGTAGGCGTCGTCTGGGCTTGAATCGGTTTCGATAGAGGTGAGGTTCTCATCATACCTATTCCTTCTCTCGTATTCATACATATCCATACAGTCGTACATAGAAGGCAGGAAGAAAAACAGCCAAGCTTCTGTCGGTCACCGCGTTCCCGGAATGAGCGATGCTGATAGGTGTTACTTCTCCTCTCAACGGGGTCACCTACCAGCGTCTACTGAGCCCTACATAGCATGGACTAAAGATAGGCTGGCAATCTATCGACCGCTAGAAGCCATCGCATATATCTCTATGCGATCAAATTATAGATATACGTACCACAGTGTTCATCCAATAAACTTTTTACTCGACGCGCCATTGGCTCATCGTCGCCGGATGAAATCGCTTCCGAGCTCACTTTCTCGCGCAATGCTGGATCTGTACACCCGCCTTCGTCGTTTCGAACAACCGACCGACGGTGGCAGTACTATACTGTACAAGAAACAATATCGGCCTAAGATGGCCGACGGCTGTAACTCGGTCTATTCATATGTGTGTACGCTGCACAATGCTTCGTAGGTGTCCAATCAGTATAGCTCTGTTATTTCTGCTATAGCGACCACACACATCAGAGCTGAGTGTCGCCAGCCATCGCCCGAGAACCGCCTCTAATAACAGCAAGAAGTGACAATAACATCGACAACTTCTCGTTGAAGTGAAAGGTGTTATCAATAGAGCAAGAACCGTGTCAATTGGGTTACCCGAACAGAGTTTTCGTAATACCTTTTATCAAAATGCTACAAATTTCGATAGGTGTCTAAGTAATCCTGTGTCGATATGCTCGTAAGCAAGTTGTGGACCGAAAGCGAACGCAACTATGACCATTGTGCAATCACGGTCTACATGAAAATTCATTTGTTCTCCAGGCAATAACTTGCACCGGGTGACACTTTGTTTATTAAAGTAAATCAGCTCGTGCCGTCGTGCACGCTGCATGCTTTTTTCAGTATTTTCAGAGGCCCATCTGAATATAACAGCATAGCTAAGTTTTCACGCGAATTTTTGAATTGTTGAAGTTACACAGAGGACAAAGTTTAGACCATATCGATAACGTTGCTTGCTGGTTTCGAAGCGGCTCCACTGAGCCTGGGGCATGTTGCTGAGGATGGATGTTCCGCCCTATTTGAGATTCGTCATGTAGATGTTTGACTAAACTGGCAGTGCCATGTTATTAACCTCGGTGTAATAACTTACCTGTTATGCATCATTTGTCAGGAATCAATACTGAGATTGGATATATTACATTGTGATAGAACTTTGCTATTTACTTAACTACCTATTCAGGTGTCGTCATTAGATAGCCTGAACAGGCTTATGGCTTCCTACTTCCTTTGAAGGTAACGGTTTTATGGTGAGAAGATATCCAGTACTGCAACATTCCAATAATAGGTTGCTATCACTTTTGAAAAGATTATATATAATCCATTGTTTAGCAATAAGTATAATAATGTTTTTACTAATGCTTGACAAACTGTAGCATATACATGCATCTTTCTATATCTATTCTATATATTACTAGCCGTGGTCCGTAAAAGATAGCTTGGATACGACTTTTTTTCATCTACATTGTAGCGCTAGAAACAATATATACGGTACGCCTTGGTCCGACTGGACAATGGGATCAAACTGCCTAACAAATTAACAGCAATTTATCACACGCTGCAGACAAAGCTATGTCCGGTGAAACTTTTCTATGCAGTGGCTTACTGATGTCGATATCGGGTTAGCCTACATTTACGCCTTCTCCTTCTTCAGTAGACAAATTTGCAGTTTTCTTACCTGGACCTCCATTCATGTCAATATTGCCTCGTGAACCCCTTCGGCAATGCAAAGGCGCTTACTCAGAACTATTGGCTTTAAGCTATTCTGGGGGTATTGGCGCTAGATAGACAAGCAATAAATTCACGTTCTCGCCGTCACCCCCCCCCCCCACCGGACACCGCCATCCTTTCAAGGGCTGACACCCGCGCCTTCGGTAATGGCTCGCTAAATTGTAGCGACAGTATTAAAAGTAGGACGAGAAAAATCACTCCTCTGTCGTTTTCTTGACGACTGACCATTCGGCCCGTTGAGCTCGTCCTCAGCCGGACCCAACAAATTGAGTAAGATAGTGGGACGACAGCCTATTTAGTCTCCTGTGAGCACATTGTGACCCACTGTCCGACGACGCACCCAACTCTAGAAAATCAAATAAATTTTCGAAACCTGCCAACAGTGCTAAATCTTAAGGTAGAGACGAATCACAGGACCCCGTAACGAGAACGATTCACCAACCCGTTGGATGTCATGTAGCAAGACCACTTGGGATGGACTAACGGGAGTCTTATCTAAACTCTCTATTGACTCTGGTATTTGATTTCATCGCTTTATCGGACGTAGTTGTCCATCTCGTCCATATGGCCATTTTGCCCAGCGGTAGCAGCAAAGACGAGACCGATTACCATATGAAATATGGCTCATCCGTTACTCAACTTTGCTGCCAAGCAAATTTAAGGCCGTACATCGGCGTTCTGCACCGCTATACTTTTTCTGTGGACATTTCGCATAAGTGCTATAGCTCTAATCTGGTAGGTCGCCAAGTACCAGCAACGCTTGCTAGCTACGAGTCATTTGGATCAGTTGGTGAATGCGGAGAGCAAGCAACCAAAGGTGGATAGCTAGGCCTCAGCATGAACAGCGTGAAATCATTCGCAAGGTCGTGCTATAACTGCAAGCCGATGCCGGTACCGATCAGATATCCTGGGTCCTTTAGCTGCTCAGATCTATCGGCAATATTAGTTTAAAGGATATAGAAGCATCAGTATTTATTCGGGAGAGATTAGCCGATCCATAGCCGACCAACCGGTCAGTGGTCATCTCGAACGTCACTCATAATTTCAACGGGGGATGGGAATAGCCTGCGCTAGCATTTACTGATACTTGTGATAACCTTACTTAATTTCGATGTACGTCGTACATTGCCATATGTGCCCAGTTTTTTGTCAGTTCTAGCTGCGTTCGCTAGGTGTTAGGCAAAGAAGATCGCCTGAACCGGCTACTCTGATATCGACGCGTTACGCCGATGAGCTGTCGATTGGCTAGCGGCATGCACGAGATATTGTACGAGATGTCGACGAAATTCTGTCTGGCGCATATGATGCGAAAAATAGTTTCATCAGCTTCTCGCTATATGACAAGGCGCTATACGAAGCAGTCATGCTTCGTGGTTTCTCTAATAATCAAGTAGCTAAAGTGAGACAAAATGGACCGTGTAGCTTTTCAACCCAATCAGACCATGGTATTGCCCGCATGGCTGGCCGCCTGGTCTTCATCGTGTGTCGGTCTTGTAATCAGTTCGGATATGATTCGTGTCAACTAGGGGACTCGGTGCGTTGGGTTTGTTTCAGCTATTGCCGATGTTTTGATTTGCTGTGGCAGCGGCGGCCATGACTACTCTATCAAGAGAGGTATTCAAGTGCTACTAGACTGAGCCGGCCGCAGTTCTGTTCGCCGCTTGTATGTTGTCACGAGAAATTCACGTGTCCATTCGGCGGTACGAGGGCGGAGGTTCCGGAGCGCTAGCTCCACTGACTTCGGAGAGATCATGGCGACCGACGGCCAAACAGTGAATCGGTCAACAGCCGCAGACCGGAACCACCATGCAGCCAGTTATCGCACTGAACTAACGGTCCTTTTACCGGGATCATTGGCATCCGTAGATTCCGATTGGAGGCGGTCAGGCATCCTAATCTAGTCGATAACTAGTGTAGAAATAGTAGCAGATTTCTGATCAATGATCGGATATGACGCTCGGATCAGCCAAGACTGGTGGATGAGAGCAATGCTGTCGGAGATTGCGGTCAGTGTGTGGGAGGAAGTCGGCGAGACCATTGTAGTTCCGTCAGTTAAGCCAACATTGAGCGGATATCGATTTTGCACGATCATGTTTCAAATCTTAGCTATAATAATATAGCGGCGACAAGTTCACAGCGTAATGAATCATTCTCGAGCGCATATTTGCTTAGATCTACAAAGATGCACACATGTGCACACTTAAACTCAGAAGATCAGTTAGCTGCCGCACTCCGATAGGCCAGCAGCTTGCTGCCACTGGCTGATCGAGAATAAAGTTGGGAACTTACCAGCCGTTTGAACGAAATAAGTGAATCCATCTATCTTCAACGGTTCGCCGTCGTATTTAAGCTAAGACTATTATAATACTGCATAGATATTGTTTGGTTCTCAAGGCAATAAAGTTCTAATAATAAGAATCTACATCCCCTTTTCAGGTAGGGTTACTTGAGGCGAAGTCGGGATCGCCACGGCGAAGACAAGGAGGTGACATAACCCCTTACAATCATAAACGCCTAAAGGGTGCAGCTAGTCCCGTTGTTGATGTTACTACGGTGATAACCGCATGTTAGAGAAACTCTGACCCTGCGTTGATTTTGCGCGCATCGGCGAAGCAGTACTGCAAAGCATTACAGACACTGGTACTTACTTAGTTGCTACTGAACCAGGGTATTACCACACAACACCCAATCAGCTCTGCAGTAAGAATGATTTTCCTCGGCTCATAAATTACCAACTTAACTGGTTCGTCCCTTCGAGCCAGTAGCGACAATGGCCATGAACCATCTGTTGTTGTGTAAGATATACGGGACGAGCTCATTGTTTCGTTGCTAACGGCGGAATAACGCTCATCGCCCAGTGACTGAAATCTATGCAGCGACACCAGGCTTCGGTCAGAGAAGATCTCCATAAACATAGACATACGACAAATGGGTTATATATCGTCTGCTAACCGCCCTCAGACCCGCCCAAGCCGCGCAGTCTAATTTGAAGTTCACGTCGAGTCGCGTCCTATGGTTACTGTATTCGGTGAAGAACATTTTCGGTCTACATAAGGAGTCGTAACCCACACGATAGCCTTCCTACGACAGCTGCTCCTCAAGCATCAGTCAGATCAAATTTCAGTTAATCATGGACTATTTCCTATGAGGATCTTCGCGTCCAGCCTAGCAAAGGTCGTACGTCTGATCAACTCTCGGGCAGCAAAGAATTATGTGAAGTGAAGTAGATAAAAAAAGAACATCGATTTTTTTTCTATTGAATTCACTTTGAACCTCATGCGAACTAGCCTAGTAGAAATTTGTGCGAACGTGTTAGGCTAGAACTGTTCTGCTGGACTACAATGTGAAAAATTGAACTTTGCCGTTGGGCATCCATAAAAAATTATCGTACTAATAAGATTAGAGCGGCGGAAAGCTGATCGGACGTCGGCTGCAATTCGCTGTTTATTTCAAGACATCAACAAACCTAGAGAGCTGCTTGCAACTGCTAAGGCCCTCAGTTGAAGGCTCTTGAGTAGGCTAAGGTATTCCTCGCTCAGCTCACCAACTGAAGTCGTTTAACCCGTTCGAGTATCTATCTTTAAGTGTGTGCATGTATATGCGCTTTTTCGAACACAAATGTTCGATTGTTCACGAAATGGACATAGACACATTGCCATGACGACCAGTGCTAAGAACTAGAAGTTAGAAGGTGTTTATATGTTCCTTAGGTGTCTAGGAGAGAGCTCCCTTTCGTTTAACGGCATTTAGCGTACGAAGGCATGGTTGGAACTGCACCATGTGTCCAATGCCATCATCGCTGCCAATAGATCATCACAATACATTATTAAATTCAAGGCTTTTAAACTTCTCCTAGCAGAACACCTCCTGATCATCCTGGTCGAAGCTGATTACGCTGAATTTTCTTATTAGTCTAAGAAAGTCGATCGACTGCTTGTACAGTCTCGCATTGGTTAATCATTCTCATAGCTGTCTAGAACGACAACGCACCACCCATCGATTCTACGTTATCCAACAGATACTACATACTCGTTGTTCTGGCCTCATTTAATCCAATCGCGTCGTTAGCCGCTGCTAACTACAAGATCATCTCGGGAACCTCGAGTCGTCATCTTGTCCGCTGTTCAATATATTATATAGTATACTGACGATGTCGGGCATGACTACACTGGAAGCCCCCATTAAGTACGAGCAGCCGCAGTGGCATCAGAAACAGCCTTAGGGCGATCCATCACCTCACTGTTCTCCGATCTTCGTCGCTTTTCGTTCTCGTCTTCTCGATTCTTATATTTTTTTTTTTTTTTTTTTTTTTTGTTCTCTGAGCTGAGTCAGAACCATCATAAAGGAGCATATGGTCAGGGATCTATCTGTCTGTTTGCGTGTAGCTACTCTGGCAGTCATAGCCTTCCTGATTGGTTATAACACAGAGGGTAAAAGCGGCGTCTTGTGCCGTCACTACCGCAGTTATGTGAACGGGTATAGGTAGCTTCTAGATACATCACGCGGTACACTGAGTTAGCAATACCGTGGTATCGACAAATGCCGCTTGTAATGACAATGTACTGGCTGTAGTCCGTGCTATGAACAGAAGCCGAATCTCGAGAAGGCTCTATGGTACAAAGGGTGCGCGATGTGTGATCGATCTTTCACACTGGCAAGCGAACGAATGTCGTGTCTCCTCCGTGATGTTCCCTACCGGGGAATTGGCACCATTCCTGTGGCCCCAATCGGCTCGACGGGCCAGCCCGCACATCGCAGTGAAGTTTCTTGCAGTTAGTGCTGCTTTTGGTTCGTTGTAAGTTCTACCTGAATCTGCGCAGTCATATAACTTAGCCACGATACGTCCCGTTTGTATAAGCTCACTCAGCCGAAGGCAATAACGGGTTAGTTGTCTGTTACATAGCTTTTACTAGGGATGAGTTGCGTTTAAAGCTAACATCGGTTACTGACGATGTTAAGGCGAAAGCGAACAAGGAGTGACGCCGACATCTGAGAATCACGAAGCAGTGCTTGTCTCAGACTATGAGCGACACATGTATACCAGAAGCACTGTCGTCTGCTTCTCTCATAGACTGTATAGCGGCCGAGGCTTAAATATTTACTAGCGCCGTCTGGTCTCTCGGACAAAGCGTATTCCTGCCAACTTCTGACAACTCTTTGTTTCTCGAAAAAAGGCTCTGTTTAAAAAAGACAATCTGTGTAGACAGTATTTAGCAATATCTAGTGTGCGGATTAGGGTATAGTATTTTTTGCCAGTTAGAACACATTTACTATTTTGGAGAGCCGAATATGTAGCGCCTGATCCGTCATCTCAATTCCACATCTCTAGTCCTGCAAATTTGAAATGAAGAAAAGAAACAGAAGCAGTAAGGCTTATCGCTGCTTCGACATCTCTGAAACGCCAGAGATTTCGGTCCACTAGAAACCGATAAAAAGGAATAAACAAAATTGTATTAGACTTAATATATTTAGCTCTATCGGTGTTTTAAATTTAAATGTGGGTCGAACATTAATGGGCGAGCCAGCCATCCGATGAATTGCCTAACAGCGTTAGCTGACGCTAAACCCAAAAGATAGAACATATTCAGACATATTTGAATAATTGAACCAACTGAACACACCTGACGACTATATCAGATACTCAGTTTTTCTGTTGAGGGTTGCAATCTGATAAAAATTTTGGCAAAACTGCCAACAAACGTCATAGACACGATGCAGAGCTTTTTTAACATGACTTCTGCACTCTCAGGGGAACCTTGTACTTCGGATACGTAACGAGAAGAATTCTGACGCGGATAGAGATGTATATGCAGCGCTATTGGTCACTCGTATGGATTTGGCAGCACCACATAACGTAATTTTCTGTCTAGTATTACTTAGCACAGCTTTGATTAGCAGTATGATTTACTCAGCGTTTATTCAAATGGAACCGAGAGTTGTCACTTATGGTTCTGACATCTAGCGAGATGTAGATCAAGCGTATCCCAGCCCAACAGTCATAGGTTATTCGATCTATACGGTCCATACTAGCTCATCCCGTATTCGTCAACGGTTTGCTTCCGTAAGAGGAACTTCAATGAAGATTTGCCAAGCAAGGCTTACCTGTCAAAGTTCGCTTTTGTCGATGACACGGATAGGGCTTCTTTGAAATAGTCTTCGTCATACAAGAATGCTGCCCTACCACAACGTCGCATGACAGCCAATCGTCCGCCAGGCTGTTGAACGTAGCTAGTATCCGCACACGCATGAACTAACATATATAATGCTCGAACTTAAGTGAACTTGTCTAAAGATGAGAACTAGTCCGGGACAAATCAACTAGCGACTTCGTCCGGCCGAAAAAAGTTCGATCACTCTGTTCATGTTCGAAGACTGGTCATATCAAGTTGATTACCCAACCTCCGCCGAAATGGATGGGGTTTTTCGACAAAATGAAGGAAATGGGGCTACTGCTGCCCGTAGAGCTGCGGCCGTTGTCGAGTATGTTGTAGAGGTGGAGTGACGATATCTGTCTGATTGAACCCGTCTGACCTCCTTACACCCACAACCCATTCAAGTCTTATCAATTTGCTGTTACCTGAAGTGCATCATCATCGTAGACAGCAGTTCATGTCCAGGCATCTTTTGGCAGTTGGAGGAAATAGATGGTATGCGTGTACGAGTGTATGCGTACGCTTACATGCACGACTCGCGAGAAATCTAGGCTAGATAGGACGCACATAGGTCGACCTAAAAAAGCTAATCGAAGACTTGCCTCAGTCTAGCGAGAGATGCTGTGGTTTCGCCGTTAGTTGCTTCTTTCAATGCCTATTTTGCCTGGTTAGGCGGCGCAATAGTTCTGGCGGATACAACCGAACAGCACGGTCGTTGCCGCTGTCGCCGCCACCGAGGAAGCCGCGACCGCTTCGAGAGTCATCTTCATCATCGATCACCCATTGTCGAGTGATGAGAAGCCAATTACAAGCCAAGTACATCTGTCATCCTGTTCAGTAGCAGCGAACGTCGACATCGACGAGGAATGCTTCATTCGCGCAACCCCCGCCATCAAATCGAGCGTTAGTCCCTCCCGGACCCTTCGTCTTCCTTCTCCACCGTCATCGCCACTTTATCTCGATCTGCCGTACGCCCTATCAACATGATTGACTTTAACAAATGCTCCGCCGGATAGAGCTGCAGCAAACCAAGCAAACGCCGATCTGTTCGAAAACCACGCAACATCGATCAGCCTCCACTTAAATCCGTGTACGCTGTTGCGCTTAACCCCTCGGGTCCGCAGAAATTCGCTGAACGCGATTCAGCAGAATGAAGTTGGCGAGCTCACGGGACCTCGTCCGCAAATTCACCGGAACGGTCATCGTTGCCAGGCGCCACAGTGCAAGGGCGCTAACTTCTCAATGTTGTTTTCTTTTCGGCGGCTCTGCATCCACTTGGTGTCCACTACGATTCGCATTGCTTGTAGTCAGGTCAAACTTCTGTTGTCCCTCAAAGGGCGGTTCTGTCTAGGCCTAGTCGCCGGCCCGTTTCGTCTGTGTGGCCGCCTCTCGAGTTATCCAATCTGTTGTCTTGCTTTCGAAGCCAAATAGGCCAGCATCAAGCACCTAAGCAGCAGAACTCGGATGTGTTTCTAGATGCTTTGATGCTCACGTTTATCGCAGTATCACAACTACAGCTGGTCGTACAGACATAGACGACCATCAAAGGTCCTTTTTTGTACCTTTTCTCTTTTGATGCACTACACGCAACAAACCTACAGAGGAATAAATATCGCATTCGCCGGTCGCTACGGGCGCTGCAAATACTGTCTGCATTTGGTCTACTTTAGCTATTAGGAGAGCCAGGTCTGACGCGGATTCTTCTTTTCAGCCAGCAGTCCAGTGCAATGGTTCTGGCCATATGCTACGCTGTTCCGGAGCGCGCCCAACGGACGAAAGAAAAACAGGGCTCTGCTCCGCGATGCACCGAGTATATCGTAAGAGCGACGGCGGCGGCGGCGGCAGTAGTACGATCTCGTAGGCGCAATACAACGGAGTCTTGCTAAAACAAGAAATCACTAACAGCTACAGACAGCGAGCGAGCGGTATTGCCCGAGGCAGCGCGTAGGCAGAGAGGCGCATAGCTCAGCGAAGAGGTAAACGTTTTTACGAGTTTCTTTTTTTTCTTGATTTTTCATGTTGTTATAATACTATAGAGGCTTGCGCGTATTGAAGACGACGATGTCCCGGTGTGACCGAAGATCCAGGATCCGGGCCGCCGGAGGTTGATTAAGGAGGCCTGAGGGCCATGGCTTTTATCCGGACGACGACGATAAGGTGAAGAATTCGAGCTTCAGTTCATTGCGTGTGAGTGAAGTGCGTGTGTAGTTTATGTAGTGGGCGCGGGTCGAAGGTATTTTGAGAGAGTCAAACAATGAAAAGGCGCCAATCGTAAAATCTAATTGAAATTAAATTTATGCCGATCGATGCCGGCTGATGCGGCTACCGCCCAACCGTTACGTTGGTATGAAGCAACCTTCGAACGCGGGTGGTTATCTCATGCTTTTAGATACTTCTGTCTCGCGCCCTCTATTCAGATGAGGAAATGAACTTTTACACTTGAACAAAATAGAAATCCGTTCCGTGATTAACAACATAGAGCTGTTAGAATTTCAACCGTTTGTTTACAGGCCGTTGCAAGACCGCGTCATCGATAGGTCGACAACTAGTCGTATCAGCACTGTACTGCTAGCTGCGACGTTTGTTTTTACCAGACGATGAAGTTGTTCCTAAGTTTAGACAAAGTTGAACTAGATTACCGCAAATCGTTCGGATCAGCCTATAAAGCGACGAAAACGTTTTAGCTACTATCGAGGTCAAAAGCCCAGCTAGCGCCACTATCGACAGAGACAGCCGTGACTGTCGGTCAACTGCCCATGAACAGTCCGTAAGTTTCAGAATAGATGAGGTCCAAAAGCGGAGCTACGTCACTTATTCTCAATATATAACAAAATGCAATCATCCGACATTAATTTTTACGCATTATATCTAGATGTACAGAAACATGCAATGGTATACTGCGGACTGGTACGTTTTCACGCTCCTTGTGCATGGCCGGCCAGTCGGTCAAATCAGAGTATTGACTGCTTTGTTCCTGCGGGGCGTGTTCCAAGAAGCGACAGATTGTCCGGCAACAGACCTCCTCTTCTGTGTCTCCCAAACACCAGAACCATAAGGGTCAGCATGATCATGACCATCGATGTGGGTATATATGATGATGCAGTACATAGCATCGACAACTCTGAGACAACAGCAGGATCTGTAACAATGCTGGCGTCAGCTACAGGCGTTCGCCGGAATCGTCAACAGCTTCGCACTCATCTCATGCGCCAGCCGAACCATGGCAAGAGGCCAACGGCTGGTCGATAATAGACAAACGTTGCTGCAAGTGAGCGTCCTAGGCGCATGCAAACCGACGTCCAATGGGACGACCATAGGAGGCGCTTGCGCTATAGCCATTCGTATTGGGCCAACTGTTCAAAATGTTGGCGCGAAGCTTGAAATAGCTAAAAAATTGCAAAAATCGAATCCGTCCGTCGCAAGTGGATTCCGCGAATAGGCAAAGGTGTGATAGGTGTCTGTATTGTTCGTTCGGTACTCGCCTCACGGACGAGATCGACAAAGGGACGGGCTCGAGCTTCCGATGCCACCGCGGCAGTAGCGGCAATTCAAAGCGCTACTATTATGAACATACTGGCGTAGATACGAGCACAATTTAATATTAATCGTTTTCAATTCACACCCATCCGTCTGTGTTCAATATATGGCACAGCTATATCTACAACTGTTATTTTCATCGGCAATGTTTTTCACGGAACTCCTGGCAGCAAACATTATTAGCTGCCCATGTCTACGAAACGAAATATATGGTTATTGATGTTTTGCAAAGATCGCGACATATAATAGTCCTCGATCGTGCGGAGACATAGGTCGTCGGCTACACAGGCATTCTGCAGATCCAGGCCTATCAGGCAGAACCTGATTCGCTTTCGTTCTTCCTGTACATCCTCACCGCCAGAGCAACTGATCTCTCTCTCTCGTCACCCATTACGAATAGCGTCGGTCGTATCAAATGAGCTTACTTAATCCAGGTACGTAGAACGCCTTCTATTCTAGCCATTCGATGCTGGTGTTATTGCGTGAAACCGGTGAGTACAACTGGTCCAATATATGAATACTTTTAGAAATATTTCCGTAGAACATCGCTATTGAAGGCGAACGAAAGCTTCGTTAGCTAACTGCAAATAGTTGTTTCCTCACTTGAATGCTATAATCCTAATAAGCTGATGTCGTGAGTTGTGAAATTTCATAGGTGGGACAGCTCTAAGCTCACAGGCCTATCCGGTAACGATAGCCAATGTAAATTCACCTGTTGTTCGTAGGGTATACAAGCGGAACGTCAACAACGACACCTCAGAAAGACTTCAAGAAGCATGTCAGCTTCGGCAACTTTACCTGCGCATCCGACCGGCGTTTCCAATCGGAACTTCTTCGTTTTTCAAACAGCCAGCCATGTCTGCTGTGTAAGCACAGGTGCAGCGACCACCGGGGGACCATCAACGAGTCCTACTGAACGCTCAGCCACCGCAGCAACCGCAGTCAGCAACGTGGTGGGCATTCGTCCTTACACCTCCCGTCTTGTGTTGCCAGCCGACCGATACGAGAAGGCCTAAAGCCAAACGAATAGATAATGGCTAGCATTCTTAAGTGTGCCGAAAGGCCTTAAGTTAAGGTTTTAAGAAATGACGGCATCGTTTACAAAGTCGCCAGCTTCGGCGCCGATTGCTACGATAGTCGAGCCCGAAATCGAAGCGCAACTTATTGGAGGATGACTTTCTCCGCCGGTTAGCCAGCCCGTCAACGGTTTCACTTCCTATAACATCTGCGACGGATAGAAGCTATACTTCCGTGTTATTGTACGCAACGCATAGAGGAAGATATCCTCGTCGTAGCCTAAGAGGATTTCGTCGGGAACGTGTTTCAGCATCGCTAGGAAGAAAAAGCTGTACTGGGATAATTTGACTCTAGGTCGAAGTAGATCTGATCCAGGTGTCACTGCTCTCGTTCTTCTTTAGCAGTTCGAAATTGAACTTCGGTATATTCGACTGCTGTGCCCTTTTGCGTTCCTCTAACCTGTAGACATTCACTACATAGGCTAGCCAGCGGAATCAGCCGAACGTGTGTGCATGTATCGTTATTCAGGTAGATGTACCAGAGGTTAAATGCCCTCGAAGAACAGACGAATAGCAAGGCTTCGACCTAGCACGAAGGTCATAACCAGAGCTGAGGTTCATGTCTGAGCTGAAAATAGGAAACCTGGAAGGTGCGGCGCAGTTGTTCAAGTCGGACAGAATAGGACAAACGACAGTAAAAGAAGCAGAAGAGGTCGCTCGCTCTGATGCTGGCATTTGCCGCGGTATCTGAGCTACTTGTTGCCAGGTGGCAGAGACTGATAGAACCTACGCCTGCACCAACCTGCGCCTGCTGAGCAGGTCACGAATCTGGGTTAAGACAGCGCTAAGGCGGGCACCTTCTGCCAGAAGTGTGCACTTCTTACCTATTGCATTCAACCAGAATTAAGGCACGAAGTAGAAGTTCGGCAGCCTGGCGCACGCGGACCTTGCGCCGCCGTTTGTGAACTAGAAGCAGAAGTTGTTCATGAGCGAGCATCGAGAGCAGCATCATCAGCCAGACAAGCTGTGATCATCAGCGCGATGCAGGTTGCCGACCTCAAACAATAACACGTACTGCGACATAGAACACGGTGGTATTGTCAAGGTTTGTTGCACTACCATTTCCTGTTTACGCTCTGCTGTTACTAGGGCTCGTGGATCCTCCAGTTGATCAAAGGCAAGCGCGCACCTGAAATCCGAGGTCTCCATGCACTGACGCATGGGAACTCAATTCGAAAATAGACTATCAGAAGCGCCTTCTCATCGGCAGCCGAAAGAACGACGCTGCTCGTGTTGACGGAGCAGCTTTACTCACTGGCTTGTAGAGTGGTTGAATTGTCGTGAACTTTCCAAGTTCTACTCGCTGGCCGAACATCGTAGCTAGTGGTGTCAAAGAAGATTATTGACCCGTGTAGGGAAACCATTGAGCAGGCGTTTTATGTTTTGCATGTTTCAAACATCCGTATCAATCTATGAGTTAATATAGGTAACCTATTGGTGGCCGGACAGCCTTACCTGAAATTAGAAAAAAAAAAAAGAAAGTGCACCTTATGTAGAGATGTTACTGCCATGTCTATGTGTACTATAACAAACAGCTGCGCTCACGATGACTTTCAGTATGATGGCTTGAATGATTGGGCTAAAGCACCCTACGAACATCCGTCAATCGGCATTGCCATGGACTAAATGTTCATCGTATACTGCATATATATATTACAGATAAATGCCAGCTACAGTAACTACGCCATGCTTGATATATGCTTATCATCAATACAACGCATACAGCGTCTGAATCTCGTCGCGTTAACAATGAGCTGGTATGAAGATAATTTGATTAGAGTAAAATGAATAAAAATTCGTTTGTCCGTTTACCCCGCACCCCACTGAATTGTCATCCTTCGCAACTGCAAAATCTAGTGAACTGTGTTGCCAGTAGTTCAAGTCTCGCGAAAGGGGGTACGAACTCTTGCAAGCACGTGTCCAGTATAATTCAATTGTGCCGACGCTCCAGCCGGTCGCCCCCTTCCAAATGAACCCCATGTACCCCATGTAGAGCAGCACCGTATGCCCGCAAGCTGGGCTGGCATCCCTCTTCTAAATTCTATACAGCAGAAACACCCGCTATCAATATCATAGCCTTGTCTCGAATTCGTTGTCAACCTGGCTTTACTAGTAGTACAAGTATTTTAGTAGCACTGATAGCGGCTGGCAGTATCACATGCTTCATCGCGGCTGTCCGCCTCTCGAAAGGTGGATGCCAAAGCCACCGCCACAAACTTGATTACAGCCGCGATTACCTCAGGCCGGGCGGATAGCAGGCGAGGGCGAACGCTCTAAGTTAATTTGATTTCTACTGCAAGCCTTAAGCGGCGGTTCAGGGTCAGCTTGACAGGCTATTACTACCGAGAACGTATACTCAGCCACTCGAAGGCAAAACTATTAAGACTATCTCAGGTCTAGTATTATTAGCTAGTATTATGAGAGTATTACGTAAATTGTATTGAAAGCCTCGAAGACAGCAGTCAAACAAACAAAGGACGCTTGCATCTAGGCTTCTTCGGAGACGCGCCGCACTTTACCGAAAAACCTTAATAGTGCCCTCGATGAGATATGTATGTGCCCTCGGCTTCGCATTATGTCGCTACGATGATGTAAAAGGAGCCCGTACAAGTTCGTTGTTAGCCTCTACTGTAGTAGTCGACTGAGGTATGACGTCGCGAAGCTCGTTCGTTGGGATGCAGGTTGAAATGAACCTTATACACGACACTATCTGGCGCATGCAGGCGCAGCAGTCCCTTGGTTCGCGTATGGAAATTCACCGTGGATGAGCTCTCCCACACATAGCCATGCAAGCCCGACACAACCCGTGGGAACGTTGCACACCCAAAATTACAGCGACATTGCCCAGCGCTGGATATTGGGTTGGCTGTCACAGTTGTTGCATTTTGGCTACGTAGCAGGCAAACGAAGATCGAAATCGACAGATGTCAGTAGACACTCGCAAACTTACCACGCCATAACACTTTCACGGGTACGAGGTTGTGTCGCGCCACCTTTGCAAGCGTAGTAAAGTAGCGTGCAGTGACAACTATACGAGCTTTTCGAGAAAGCGTATCGGCTGCCTTTCTAATATCGCTTAGGTACACAAGTGGTCGAGATAAGGGCATTGAGTTCGACGAATTGTGCCAACGTCCAACGAATATGGTAGCGATTAAGTGCCAAAGCTTGATATAATCATCTTCGATTTGGCAAGATCAATATGTGTAACAATGTATATATATACACGTTCCTGCTGATGACAAAGTTACTTTCATATTACAGAAAGTATAACCAGCCCCTTGTCGTTTATCGAATTCGCCCCGTCGTTCTGCTAAACTAATTGACCTTAACTGTTTTGAGTAACGGCCTTCCGTGCCATGTCGTCTCCTAGTGTATAGCAGTACGTAATTGTATTATTTACTTTCTAATCAATTGCGGTCGCAAACGTCATTGATTACAATATTAACACTGGTGCCTTAGCGGTGGTTTACAACGTCCAATGAACTTGTGAGATCAAGCACAAACTGCTTAGTATGGTATCCACGCAGACTCTAGTGGTTCTACCAAGATTTACAGCCGGCAAAAAAGCTATGGCTGTCCGCTCAAGTAGACCTCTTGTAATACTTTGGGCCTGTAGGACAATTGTAAAGGTTTTTGAAGTCCTTGAAAGAAACAGCTTTGCTCGTCGTGCGATTGCGTCGATCTGCCATCGAATCTGCCAGCAGCAATAAACAATATCCAGATTCAGCATAATCAGCTGATAGTCGGGTCCGCAAAACTTTCTATCCTAACAGAGTAATCGTAGGGTCCTCTCAGACTTCCGCCGCGTGAAATTTAATGAAATTTATTGCGGCCTTCATGACGGCGGCAACCCCGTGACCAATATATGAAGAGGACGAGTGACCACACGACAATCCGAAGCGCGTTATTCTAGCGCCCAAAGGTCAGAGTCCATGATATGTTTGTACATGAACTGATCTGGGGTCTCTCGAGTTGCCAGCTCGCGGCGTTGACCTTCAAGGTCAAGTTGACTCAATCTATACGTATTCTGGACGCAATAACATGACCTAAAGACTCAGCAGCGTATCGTGCACAGGGTGCAATGGAACGCGTATGTATCTTTAATCCTGTTACGAGCACGATTAAAGCCCTATCGAGTAAGATAATGCTTATAAATATACAACTTATATGGCTACATGTAATAGTTTCAAACGCATTTAGTTCAGTAACGGCCAACCACACGTATTACTGATTAGCGCTTTACGTTCAAATTACGGCGGTGAGACCAGTTACGTTAGGTCATATTTTTCAAATATCAAAAAGTCGCTAAGGATATTGCGGCGAACCCAGTGAGAGTTTACAATAAGCTCGTGGAACCTTGTGCTTGACAACCCCGAAATATATTGACAAAAAATTTACCACGAATGAACGTGAAGCACGTACAAGAGATGAAATACTCCTTTATTTGTATTTTGGTAAACCCCTTTCTTTGTAGCCTTTTATTTGTCCTACAGTTGGCTACACCAACACTCTTTGATAACGACTATTGCCTAATTGTCCCGCTATATAAACAAACAAACAAACAAACACTGCGTTTTTCCGAAATGTTTCTGTTTGTACTAATTTGGCTGTTTTTCTTACAGACTCTGTCAGAAAAGACAGGAAGGAGAAATTAGCCAAGATCCATGTTTTCAGGCTGAAGATTTGCTTCCATATTAAAAAACGATATGCGGTGTAGATTTTGACCACATTATAACCACTTTTTTTCTAATTATTCGCAAAGGCTGAAATCCTACGTTTCAGCAGCAACGGCCCGGTCCTAAGTTAAACTTCATTCAAATAGAAGGCCAGCAAATCTATGACTGGACGAACTCGTCCCGCATGCCCCCCAAACCAACCAAATTATTCCAATCTTCAACCGGTAGAAGCAGCAAAAACTTGCAACGATCAGTTAGCCTGTTATCCACCTTTTGTCTGGTGCCGTGCTTAAATCAGCCAGAAGCGGATGGCACAAATCCTTTGAGGCTTTTCAGCTCTCGAGATGTACGCGTGTTTCCCACGCGTCTCACTCCAACCGTTTCTTCTGTCAATCGCTGAATTACCTTAATCATAATGCTTAGGGTCGTTGTGGCCGTCCGTCCAACTGTTGGGCCTGCCGCTACTTCTGCTACTACCATATTTCTCTCGCTATTGTGCCGCTTGTCCAGCGTTTCCTCTCCGTATTTTTCTTCTCTTTGATGCGTTCTTTATCTGCTCTCGGCCTTGGCTGGTCTCTAACTTTGCGTGTCTGCTGCAGTCGCGGCGTTGCCGTCGTTGGCTGTGAAGTGTTTGGCCGACCGTTCCATTCTTGGTCCCGTATCTGTGCCTGCTCGTGAACTCCACGAGCCTGGCGGCCGCGCGCAAGCGACCCGAACCGGCCTATCGACTGGCCTGTACATGGTTTCGTCTGCCGGCTGGCACACAGCACTTTGCCTCTTCTCTTTTCCTGGCTTCCTTCGCCACCATCATAGCCACTTGTGTTTGCTGTCATTCTTGTTCGTAGCTGTCTACGGTGGCTGCTGCCTCGTGCTCGCCACTCGCCACCTGACTACCGGGTCGACCTAGTCGGCCACTGCTGTTCAGGTAACTATGTCTTTAGGCAGAAACTATTCCTTCATCTTCGATTCGACGGTGCCTGGCGCGGCCGCCATAGGCAACAACTGCAGTCCGATGCTCAGCAAAGAATAGCGAGAGCAGATTTGTGGTCCTGGTTAGAACACAATGCTGTTGTCGGCCGGCCTGCATATCTACCTATTGGACGACTTGCAGGCACAATTGGGGCACACACAGTCCATGCGATAGCCACCACAACAGCGCCCGCAGTAGCGACAACCTCAGCCGCCCCCTGCACCTCCATTTTAATTCTGCCTGAGACGTCGTAATGGTTGTGGATGGACTGTAATCAAGTAAGTGTTCTGAGGAGGTCAGCGGACCCGTTCCCACGATCGACGATGCCGAGAGACACAGCTAACCGACATTTGTGTCCAGTGTTTACGAACGCATGCAGCAAAGATACTTCATGGACGAGTTGCGCAAGGATGCAAATACCTGTTTGAAGAAGCGCATGAAAAATTACAATAACAAAGCTTACTCTCTAAAGCATGGAGTGTTTCTGGAAGCGTTTTTAAGAGCAGATACGTAAACGACAGTTATGGTAACGATACTGCTCATCCGTATCTTTTGTTATGCGTGACAAAAGATTTGCCAGTACGTGTCACAAACCATGGAACCTCGCTGTTAACTAGCTTATGAGTTGCAGCCTTGCACCCGCATCACTGTCAACGAAACCACGTCGCGAAGTCCCCAGAGTCTCGAAAATGTGTCGCTCAATCTGCTCGAGCCAGACAAAGAAGATCTACTCCTCATCGCGTGGGAACGCACGCGTCGCGAAGCTCTCAGACTCGGTCCCAGGCCCGGAGCAGCCAGATCCGATCGGCATAGGACGACGAGTACTCCTCACTTCACCTTCATGTAGGACGACCGGCCTGTTGTCCTCTCGGCCGGGTACGAAGACCTGAGCCAAGTTGTACTGGCAGGAGGCTAGGTGGGGTAGAATCGCCTTTAGCTCCGACACCCGACATCAGGTCGTAGCAGGCGGTAGGTAGTAGCATTCGATGTTAGTGTCTGGTACGGCAGCATGCTAGCGCGCGGTTCGAAACGCAACCCCTGTTTCTCAGGCAGCTCCCTCAGCCTTGCTGAGGTGGTTCAGCGAGCGCTTCAGTTGCAGCCTCAACTTCCTCCTCACCCACTCAGTGGGTAACTCACTGGCTCCGCCTCCTCCGGTACCTCGCCTGATGAGAGCCATAAAAGCCGAGCGAACTGGACACCGACAATCATTGCATCTCAGGCAAACCTCGATCGCCTTGAGCCATTCTGCGAGCTCAGTGCACAACCTTGGATACTACCTTACCGACTCCGTTGAAGCTCGTTCTTTTTGGGATACACCTACGACCAGCCGTTTTACTGATCAGCTCACTTCAAAACAGCTGATCACTAACTACCCACAATGTTCGCCAAGATTGCACCTCACAACCTACCTTCCTATTCGAAGATGGACAATCTCGACGATACATTCATCAGTGTCCCACCAACGCCGACTAGCCCAAAGGCCCCGCTCAGTCCGGTGGTCTTACCAACGATATCAGGCCGCGACCAGACCGACCTACTTGAAATGGGGCTGTACGTACCGATTCGCATCGAGGTCGGCAAACCCGAACCCGCCTCGAGTTTTTTGGCTCCTCGCAAGGACTACGCCTTCTGGATCTTCCTCTGTGCTATCCTCTGTATCTTTGCCGTCGCCTGCGCCACCGTACTGCACATTACGGCGTCACAGCTCAACCAGTTTCAGCAGCTGAGGACGATGGAGCTCTACCGCACTATGAGCTAGGATGTGTCCTGCCGACGAAACTAGTCAACGTACCAAATCGAATCGTCGATATTAGTTCAAAGCCGAGACGAAGAACTAAAACTACCAAGTGATCTTCCTCCCTTATGAGAGTCTTCTCAAGGATTGAAGAAACACAGAATTTCTCAAGGCTCTTAAAAGCTCCCGTGAAAAGCCCGTGTCCTGTTCACTGTGACGGTCATTTGAGCACAACAAGGAAGGATGACAAGACATTGTACATATTGTTCCAGTTGCAATAGTGCCTTAAAGTATTTATTATATGAACTTTTTTGTAAATGTCAAACCAAGGCATAGATATTAAAAGAAAACCATAACTTATTATAAAGTAATATAATAATGATAATGAAAACAATAAATGTTCCTTCATGTGAGGACTTCAAATAAAAAAAATTGTTCTTTATTATTTAGCTGTCGTCTAGAGTAGGACTAGTGCAGATACCTTCTCGTATATTTTTCTCTCTTTTTATCTTAACTCTAATAAATAGTACAAAAACGTTCATAGTCTTCATCGTGTTTCGCCCAATTCGATTTGGTAGCAAACGTAATCAAATTCAACGATTATAGCCGGCCTACCTATGGCATAGGTAAAGGCCAACTTCTTGTTTTAGTATATTGACAAGTAAAGGCAATCGTGAATATTTCTAACTCAGAGTTAGGGCGTGTTTGCATGAAAATATGTTGTCTAGGTTAGGTAGAATCAACAGCTCTCTTGAAATCGGCACACAGTAATACATAAATTAAATTAGTTTTTGTTATCGACGCATTTTTTTTATGGATCTTTATTACTTTATTAATGGATCAAAGTGTGATTCGTAGAATAGTGGTAACAGCTAACCACTGTCTTTTTGGGGCTTCATTTATTTTCGGAAAGGCTCCCGTTTCCGCCTATTAGCTGAGAAACTCTTACATTCTCTTACAGTGGTTATATTACACTCGGGGAAACTCGGTAGGGTTGGTTAAAGAGCAAATCTTGCCGTTAAATGATTCTTCTCATAAGCAAAACCTTCTCTTTAAGGTGAGGAGTTCATTACTCTACCTAAAAAACTCCTTTTAACACGAATAAGACAGGGAAAAAGTTTACACTTGTCGAGCCAAGGCTGATCGTGTTGTCATCAAACAGAAGCTCCATCGACGTTGCTGGGCTGGCTCATGACGAAGCCACAGACAGAATTCAACGATATTCATGTTCATTTAGGAGCACCCTTATAATTCTGTTGACAAGCGACTACTTTGAAGCCATGAGGCTTTCTTCGTGTCTTTTCTACACTTTGCGTCTGTTTGCTGAAGACACACGGCCGACTTTCGAGTCGCCTAGCAGGTCGAGTGATGATGGCCTTGTTCGAGCCAACAAATTTGTGATCGCACCATACGGTGGTGATCGGCGGATTGAAACGGTTAGGGGTGATCAATGATCAACACTTTCACGCTGTCGATCCTGCGGGAACTTCAGCGGTGTAGTATATTGAAGTCCGCTTTAATAAAAGGTGCATGTGTCTTCGGACAAGGTTATTTGGAAATAAATTGCCTGACGTGGTCGCATCTCCCCGCGATCTTCTTGCCAGCCAGATCGACACCAAACTCTGTTTACCTTTAGAAGCCGACGGCCAAAAAAGGGTATGTGGAGTATATATTATAGAATAGATGCTGACATATACACACGCACACACATACTCACGCATATGTCTTCGCAAATCTCTCTCGCCTCAGCTGAACGAGCCACCTAACTCCATATAATGCATAACCGGCTTTTCGTCCAGCTCTATTATCTCTTTTCTATCAAGTTCCTTACGAATAGGTTCGCTAGATGTGTACTGTGTATCTTCCGCAACTTAACGGTGCATCTCATATAAATTCTTCCAATCTTTATTGGTAAGACTATTTTACCGAGAGAGACGGTTTGGTAGGATAACAATGCAACGTAAATACTAATACAAGGTCTCTACTGGATATCGAATCGGTCCATTCCATCGGTGCTGTCCAATGTCATTGCTTATCAATACACGAAAAATTCTGTTGACCAACAAAACTTTCCTTGAAGATATACTCGGACATACTATGGGCTATGCTTCTTCAGGATCTTCTGGCCTCGGTATGCCGATTCTGCCCATCCGTATTCTATTTTCCTTTTCAATGTTTCGAGCAGGGGCACGTGCTTCATCAACTGAAGGTTACTCAGCTACGCGTCTGTCCATCTGTAACGGAACTTTTTGCTCCTATAGGAGGTGTCGGCATTCGGCAGGATCGTTTCGTTTATTCGTTCCTCGGCCAAAGTTGGCTTTTGCGTTGGTTCGAAAAAAGGTCTCGGAATACGTGTAGCTCTTCGGGTGAACGGCCGGTGAAGTAACTTCTGTGCAAAAACCACTGTAGTTACCGCCGTTGATGGTTGTCAGAGCTATCTGCAGTCGCAAACCTTTGGTGACGCTATAATCTCCCGATTGGTACAATTGTTGCCGCTGTTGCCATTGGACTTCTTCCGCTTCGACTTCAGGCTGGAGCTTGTGGTCGTTCAATTGTAACGAACAGCTGGGCTACTTTTAAAACACTCCGTGTTGGTTGGTTGGTTGGTGGGTGACTGCTTGCTTCTTTCCCACTGGCAGAGCTAAGTACATCTGTTTTTGCTTGATTCATCACAGCCTACGACGATGACGATACAACTGCAGAACGGTTGGATTGCCCCGCGGAAGCTACGGCGTCTTTTACGCTTATTCACATGGGCACGGAAATACGTGTTGGGCAGTTTCGCGCACACACCAACTTGTGTCTACACGGGCAGGCACAGGATACGAAATGAGTAGCCCATGTAAGCAAAAAATACTATAGAATAATTTCAGATTTGAAAGAAGGGACAAAAATAGAGAAAGAGTCAAAATGAAGACGGACTGTCAGATTGTGGGAGCAGTCAGGCATTGGGCAAGTAGCAATAACTGCCTATGTGTCCGTTGCAAAGCTAATTTTGCTACAGAATAGGAAAAACTGAAATAAGCGAGTTCGTTTGCAAGTTGCAAAAAACGTGTAGAAGAGGGAAGAAAAGAAAGCAGAAAAAAAAATAACTTGTTTCCACAGGTCAATGAATGAATGAATGAATGAATGAATGTTGGACGGACTCATATTTTTTTTTTTGCAATAGTACTGCCATGCGTGCTATGTGCGCCTGTGTGCGCTAGGAGCTGTCCTACGCAGAGACCCGTTTTTGAATACTTCATCAAAAGAAAACCTCTCCCGTTCGTCTTTGTAGTGCTAGGAGAATAGAAAAGAATCAGTCGCCAGCAAGCGCTGGCGAAGCAACCACTGTGAAGATGGCCGTTTGTCCGTACTGTTTGACGAGAGTCAGCTAGCTGCGAGCTGAATAAGCGTCATTCCTCTAGAGTTATGAGAAGAAAGAAGTACCTTTTTTTTCTGATAACTATCAATTTTTAAATGACCCTTCTGAGTATGTTTTGAAGATCTGCTTCTTTTTGCCTACTATAGCGCGGAAGTCATTACGAGTAAGATCGTTGCTGACATAGCATCTCCCTGTCTTGCTGGAATCCGAAAAAAAATGGGCCTGATATCTTTAGCTCAAAAGTGATTCGACGTACCCAGGCACCAGTCCCTCCAAGTGCGTTTACAGAAAAAAAAAAAAAAAAAAATGATACAGTTACGTTAACAACGAGGAAATTTCCGTACGCACAGAAGATGTTGTGTTATGTGATTTGGTCGGTTTCGGCATATGGTATGTCGTCGTGTTGGAACGATACTCGGACGTAATTTCAATTCAAAGTATGCTACAGACCGCCTTGTACATGAATAGATATATTCTATCTCTACGTTTCGTTTCGTGGCTATTCTTAACCAAATCTTACCACTTTCTTTTACTTTTTTTTTTAGAAAGCTATTTTTCGGTGTGCATGTTATACGCCATGTCAGTATAATTGGTGTACATAACAGATCTACACCGTACAACACCGTATCGAGCAACTACGTCCACATTTTATTTGTAACCAACCGTTTTAATTACTTTGTATTTAAGAGCAAAGTCACGATAAGCGGCATAGTACGTTCAATCATCGTAGTTCTGCGTACGTCGATGGTTTAACATCGTTCCTGTACCCGACTTTGTGTCCAATGAAAGAATCCGTCCTCCGTCGCCGCGTCACTCAACCATCGCTGAACAGCAGCTCCGATTTCGAAGTTCAAAGTTTCAAACCTGAATTTCAAAGGCCCATGTGTCACCACCCGTCCCGCTGGCAAACAGTCAAAGGGAAAGCCCGAGGAGCGCTCTACTGCCTTTGATTAACTGTTGCCTGTTCAGTCATATGATTGATATATATATATATATATATAAATAAATCTTATCGCGTGACCATTGTACGCTCCTACGTCGCAGCACAGCAGTTCTACCAGATCATTATTTATTTTTTATTGCTCCCTCTTGTTTAACCGCTTTCTCACGCTCCCGATCTTCTCTGATTTCGGCGCCTCAGACATCCTGAACGCTTAATACCGTTACTGAATTTTTCGTCTTCTCCAAAACGGCGAATTTTCTTCTCACTCAATCAGTGACCATGTCATTGCCGCGGCCCAAATCCGTGACCTACAAAATAACAGTACTATCATCGAACAGGATTGTCCTGTTGCTCTAGCATCGTTTGGCCGCTGTAG
The DNA here is from genome assembly GCF_002443255.2 of Varroa destructor. Classification (NCBI taxonomy): domain Eukaryota; kingdom Metazoa; phylum Arthropoda; class Arachnida; order Mesostigmata; family Varroidae; genus Varroa; species Varroa destructor. The sequence goes on from NW_019211457.1 coordinate 41,776,538, forward strand.
TCGGAGTCCTCTTTGCATGAACGAAATGGCAAAGGGCTTAGAGACAGCTTTTGATTATCGATTTTTCATTCGGTTCGCAGGCTACCGCCTCTATATCCACCCCGTAGTTGAATGGATGAATGCATTCATTGTTTTTTCTATTTGTCCTGTTTGTGCCTACAGAAGCGCACGCGTTCCACTGACGATCGTCTGTTATCTAGCAGAACACTTCGTTCGTCCTCGGTAAACCATTCTATCCTCTATTGCGTTTCGTCTTCAGCTTTGATATCACTCCATCAATTGGGCACGATCGCGAGCTTCGCTATCGTCGGCGTCGTTTCTGCCAAGTTCTTCGTTAACTTCAGTTTGAATCTGTTTCAAATTGTCGTCCTTCCTGTTCATTGACGCGTTAATGAAAAGTCAATTGTCCTGACGTGCTTTGCTCCGCTAGTAACAAAGACAGGGAACGAAGCAGAGAACCTCACTCCGTGTGCTCTTCCGTGTCATTTGTGCGTCGGCCTCGTATGTGTCATCTATCCCATATAGCAAATGGATATAGTTAGTTCAATCGATTGCTACGTAGGCATTCTGGAGTACAGTGGTACATCCAGTATCCGGTGCATTTCTAGTTTCGTACATTCAAACAATTCAATGAATTGAGTGCGGCGTAGCGTCGTTTAATTGGCGACGACAAAATGCTGGAGCTATGGAAAAACCTTTGTGAACGGTCCTTTGCTGTTCGGACTCGGTACGCCGTCGAGTTGCTTACGGCTGTAGTGAGCGGCTCTCCGTAGGCCGCCTGTGGGTCCGTGCGTAATTCGCGAGCGTGGCAAATCACTTTCAAGTACCATGGCTTTCGGTGTCCATCTCGTTCGTCTCGCCACGAGATCACTGCCAGCATCATCAATTCTGCTGCCGGCACGCTGTTAGCACTATTACGATATTCGCAGTAGATGCAGCCATCCTGTTGTGGCCTTTCGGATCCCTCTCCGACGAATGAGAAATCCTGCGCGAACAGAGTGCAGAAGACCTTGGCGCGCATTCTCCACCGTGCTTGAAATCTAATAGGAAAAAGGAATACAGCGTCATTGAGTGTGCAGCAGAGTGAGACACAACGCAAGCATATACACCTAAAGACATTCAATGCTGTGCCTATTCGCTCAACATACAATAGGGGAATAACAAAACTATTTGTTGTAAAAGGTAGACTACATTCATTGCTATCGATGTAGCTATCTGCCGCTGGAGCCCTCAACAACGGCAGATTTCTGATTCGAACAGCGCCAGCCAGCCCATGATTAGAGCTAGTGCAGAATGAAGCCTCATCTATTATTTCTGCGTTTGTCTACAGTATATCTATGCATGTATACTCGAAGTGTTGGATTCGGAGTGAGAGGGATCCCGCCGGACGGCCCGAAATCGATCTAGCGCCGGGCCCCCGATTTGCACCAGAGGAAAGAAGCTCGCTTCAACTGTTTCTTGTTTTCGAAATCTACTAACGCTCCTCAGTAGATTTTTTCTCTATCGTTTCAACAGCATCAACATCAGCAGCGACGGCAGCACCGAAGTCGGTGGCGCCGAAATCACAGATTTACAACGGCGCGTCAATCGCTCCTGCACTCGGCGCTTTCAAATAGCTTCTGACGGTGTTGGGTTTGGGCGACTGGCGAAACCGAGCTTACTCGACTACTCCCAGCGGTCACAGCCACTCGTTAGTTAGTTCCTATGGCGATCGTCTCACGGCAGTCTCGAACTTATGCCTGCCTGTGTGTATGTATGTATGTATGCGCGTTTGCAATTGCACAAATTGCAGAAGGCCCAGACACACATACACACACCTTGCTCGTTGAGTCGTCCGGGTCTTCAGTATAGGGTGGGCCGTACTGCGGGCAGCGACAGAGGCTCCGGGTCGGCGCCAGCGACGCTCCTTGAGGAAGCAACACAACCAGGCGAATTACGGACGAGCAATAGTGGTTCTAGGCCTGCTTGGGGTGCGATGCAAATTAGTTGATTGTAAAGGATCGAGTTGAGAAGCAGCGGCAGTAGATTGGTCTCTGGGTTGTTATGCTATTGCACTCACTGTTGTCACTACTGCTGCCGTTGAGGTGAAGCTCCGAAAGACCACCAGACACAACTCTGAGCCTGGCCATACCCACATGACTCTGGACTCGTCGTCCTAGTCCTGTGCTGTGCTGCTGAGGTAGACGGTGCAAAACTGTATCTCCTCGATATACATGAAGATAGACAGACACCTCCGGCAATAGATATGCAAGCTGTCAGCGTGCAATTCGAACAGACGGATCAACTATGGCTTCGATATGTGTGAGAGCGGCAATGCCGAAAACGACGAGCTACTCCAAGTAGCGCTGCAGTTCAGCAGACATCTTCCCTGATTACGCAGTCATTAGGGCTGGAGCGGTGCCAAAGCAACGAGATATGTGACGTCCTCGAACGATAACAGCCAAATGTCGATTTTTGAAAGCAATCTAGCTGACGATGCGACGACCGATAGGCGAACGCGCTGTCTGAGAACAACACCTTCGACGTTGCGATAAACATTGACATCGGGCACGCCAGTTGCTATCCTATAGTTAACCCCCTCGCTCGCCCAAGAACCCTCCGGCCTCGAAATCGTATCCTTGCTATTTAAATATGGGTAGGCTGTTCATGCAAAGGGCGGACGCTGCGACGCCGTATAACGGGACCACGCTGTGGTCGGCCATCGGCCGGAGTGAGGGTGCTCGAGTGACTTCTGCATCGAGTTGATTAGAAAAGCCGCCCCATTTCAGAAGGCGTTCGATAACTGCTTGAATATCACCGAACAGTACTAGACACAGAAGAAAAACGACAACATCAAAAAAAAAACGCATCCCGCTATGAGCTTGGCTACTGCTCGATTTATTACTTTTTGATGCCATTCATGGCAGGCTATCGTTGTCTTAATAGCGTCAGCTTTCGGTGAGAGTGCATGAACGAGCGGTGGACGAACGGAAGGACAGTTAATAACAGGGAAGTCGTTACTAAGAAGGACAATCAGGCAAGAAACAAAAACACAACAAAATTCATTTCTACCAGGTTCCATGTAAGGGCTCAAAGGCTTGACAGATTTAAATAGACAGATATTATTAGCATGGTACCTGTGTGATCGTAATGGTACTTCGATGTTGAGATATTGAGTTTTGGGCATATGTAGATGCGTGTGCGGTCGTGGGAATTGCAGCGAATTTTACGGGGACGCCCCAAGCGCCGTCGACACTACATTTTATACATTTATTATACACTTTATATAATAGGGAAAAGTAAGGATGACAATATTGATGTACCGAATGGTCCAAAGTACCTCGAGGGACTGTCAAGGTGAAAAATTATAGACAAGATAACATTACGATTAGCACGTCTACGAAGCATAATAATAAACGTACACAGTTTTTAGGAGGCGTTGTCACTTTTTGACGTCTATGCCGCTAGACATCAGTTCAGTCGTCGTTGCTTCTACAGTCAAAATAAGAAGAGCCAAAAGCCTTTTTTATGTTGATGTGTCCGGTTTCTAGGTAAGGTATAGCAAGCCGAAAGTCTGACAGGTTCACTTCTTTATAGGACAACAGTGCTTAAATCCAAATACCAATTCATGCTTTTTGTTTTCGTCTGTGTACGACGCCGTATAACCACCTACGTAACAGACAGCCCAATGGTAGCCATTAAGCTGAACTAATGGTTCTGCAAGAACATTGACTTTGAGATTAACCAAAGATGACCTTCACAATCTTTAAACGACGAATAGACAGAGATGTAATTTTTCACTACATACATCATAGTTACTCGTCGATCTTGCCCAGTGCCCTCTTATGCCCCCTCACCATTCTCCCTACGCTTTCGCGCACTCTGCTCTTCGGTCTAGATTTGCTGCTAATGTGAACTCACTGAAGGTCACAGGGGGCAGCGTTCGTCACGTGGAAGAAGTCCAGTGAACGAATGCTGTTCATAAATAGGACACGTTTGCTTACATATAATGGATGCCTCTCTTAGCGTTTGCTATATTTCGCGTTGTGACAGCAAGCTTTTCCCAATTTCTACAGTGTGCATATGTACATGTTTTGTTGTTGCCACAAAGGCCCATTTTGTTTCGATGGCCAAGCTGGTACGAAGGCGCTCTAGAAAAAGACGGTAAAGCAACAAGAGTACATACAAAATAGATTAGAAACATCGGTCCAAAATTTTCTTTAATTTTCCCAATGTCGCAAGCGTGATTTGGTGCAGCTTGATTTTTTCGGTTAACAAAGCCATATATATATATATATATATATATATATGAATAAGTTTGCAATCTATTACGCTAGTCAGTTATCACAATGTCTGGAAACTGTATAGCTGTAATTAAAGCGGGTCTAGTAAATAATGCAATTTATATAATATAAATAAGGATTTTAGATCGAAATAACATTTGGGCCGCTGTTTAATAGGGAACAGTATCAATCTGGCGTATACACAGGGGGTTTGCCCTGTAATTACTGGATCGATCATGAATTAAATGGCCTTATGCCCTTCGACCTTTATAGTTCTGCCAGATGCCTTCGATAGCAGTGGTCGATTTAGTAGGATAAGCACCGATTTAGACAATGATTTGTCTACTTAATTATGGCTGAGTATGACACAGTTCTATCGTTTGAGCTTTTCCTTTGCAAAATGGCTGTCCTCACCCGCCGTCTGGCTTAAGGAATATCAACTGAAGCATTTATTTGCTTTCTATACGATGCTATTACGTAACCCATTTGAATAAAGGTTTCGCAAACGTGACGCAAATTGGGTCGCGTCACCCATACGAAGAACTATAACATCTGGCGATACTTCGTTCGCTTGATAGTTAGCATCGCAAAAAAGTTCATTAGGATAGGTGGATTGCTATAATATCGAATCCCCAGCAAAAATAGCGGCTAACCCATTTTTTAAATGTTGGTTAATCATTATAGAGGAAGAAGTGTTTCTAAGAGTTAGGTTTCTATAGAGGGTCCATTGATATATTTTAACAAGCTTTAAAAATCTAACTTCATCGTCGCCGTAACTTGATGGAGGCTGTAAGTACTCTACGAACTTGATAGGTACAGTTTTTCTGCAAGTTTCGTTTGAACTGGCGCCACGACGTGGTGCGACACCGGACCTACCGTACATTCAAGCCAATAAAGCAGTGATCATCAACCGCTTGAACTTCCAGGTGATTGAAGTTAAATCTAACCTAGATACAGTAATATCGTAGATAGAAATTGTAATGAGGTAACGAAAAAGGCACAGAGATAAGGGTGCTCTGTTTCCAACAAGTCCTTCAAAGCCACCAATCGTCAGACTGGCCTATGAATCAACATATCCAATTCATTAAATCGCGATTGCTTTCCGCTTGGCGACTGACAGCCAACGGTCACTGGTCTGAAGTCATAGACGAGATCGTGGACAGCAGCTCCATTACCAGCGTCGTCTATACTCTCGACGCCTAAACGAGACTGAATATCTTTATCATTATCATCGTCTTGCACAAACAGATACACCGCTGATCTCTATAGCTCCCCTTGCATTCATTGCATATGCAGACAGGCAGCAAAGCAGCTCGTTCGATTATAGTCGCCGGCCGCAGAAATCACTTGTCCCCTGGTGGCTGTTTCTCAAGCCAGCAATGACAAGGTCTGTTATTGCATAGTATAGCTTTGCTATTAATGCAGTGGTCGATTGCCGGCTGGTAGAATCATTGTTACGGTTGCAGAAGACGCTCAGAAACTGCGTTTTTAAGCGTGTCGTCTTTTTCTCAACCGCTTGGGGGCGCTCGATCGCCGGGCCACTGCACTGACCTCGCGACCCAAAGAACGAGCTGCTACGACAACCATAACTGAGTGTATATACCTGGTGATATTTGGACCTTGCATTGCTTGTCGCTCACACCAGTGTACCGCTTACGCGGCCACTGCCGGAAACTCTTCGCCAAAAAACAACCATCAAATTCGTAACTTTAAAATTTAGAATATTTTAATAAAAATCACGTACAGACCAGGCTTGTACTTGACGGTGCGAATCGTCCTCGCTTCGGGCCGTTGTAGCTGTTAACTTTGCAGCATACATAAACACCGAGCGCACGACTCATATGGGTTTATAGCTTCTTGCTGTGTCAATCGCCTTCTCTCCTTCAACAGCAGATCGCCTGAAACTGAGGACTGGCCACTACTAGTTACCCTAACCACGAATTCGTCGTTGGCCGCTCTTCAGCGTTGACGCTGTTTCCGAGTTCGCTCTTTGTCCACCCCCATTTCGCCTCGTTCTCCTTCATTTTTTTAGCGAATCTCCCAGCAGTCGTCACCATCATCATTATTATCCTTAGCAGAGCAAGAGCATCGCTTTTTGCTAACTTCGTCACTTCAACAAACGACAACCAACAAGCAACAACGAAACTTCAAAAAGTCTTCAAACGTTGACAGCATCTGTCAACTTATATCAACTTACTCTCGCCAATGTGCTTCAGTGCGACTTTCGTCACCGCACGGGCCACCCCTCCCGGCAGTCACAGGGTATTAACGCACCAAGTATGCGTGAGCTCCTTAGACTTCGAAGTTAACGCGGTTTTGGAACCGTTCTAAGCGTAAGTATCCTCACAAACACTCCTTCACTCGTTGTAAAAGCGCGAGATGTATGATGATATGCTACTAGAGCCGCGGTAAGTTCTGAACAACAAAACCAGCCGAAAGACGCACCTCGTCTTAGCATCGACGCAGCTCTAAAAGGAGACCGGGTAAACTACTAAAGAAAGCATTGAAGGCTTCTTTAGGATTTCAGGATCAAGACTCCCTTCCGCATTTAGTTCTGCTTTAACGTTTCGCTCGTTAAGAAACTGCTGAGAAAAGGATATTTCGAATATAAATGTATTTATACAGCCAACACTATCAATATCGAGGGCTTAATTTTACTTACTAACCATAATAACTATCAAGTATTTTCGAGTATTCGAAGCGTATATTCTACGTATATTCTCCTACGACTGTTGTCTCGACAGGATGCTTAACAGAGTTGGCTGGGGAAAGAAAACGATGAAGTCGATGCAAGTTATGATGATGACGTGAATCGGCTAATGATTAGGTAAAGCTGTCATTCATTGTTGCTATGGGGGAGCTACTCTGACTTTGGGGTGTTAAAATAGATGCAAAAGGAATGTTTTGTATCATCCACTTGATAGATTAGTGGTTTCGAGACTTCAAATTAATGCTTCCGGAGAGCGGGTGCGGGCGGGCGATCAGTCGGGGGAATAAACGAAACAGACGACCACCCCAAATGCAGCGATTCCTATCACCTGGAGAAGAAAAGGACCACTGACCTGATTGCCTCGAAGATTTAAAAATATAACGAAAAGTATGCCTAGGATCGATCATGCGCACCACACGGCGGGTGAATAGTTGATATTATAAAAAACGAAAAAAGGAAACAAAATACAGCGGCGATATCTTTATGAAAATTATGTACAAATAGACAAACTTGCCTAATTATATACCGAAACGTGCATGTATAAGCGCTGCTCCCGACGGGGTCTAACGATAAACGAAATGTTTCATTTCATCTATCGATATACAAGAGCACTATCATTAATTCACAGGTATTCTTGTTTGCTTAGGGAAAAATCTCTTCCTCGAGCTGCATAGCTTTAACGAGAGTCAAAACATTAAGAATCTATCGCTCATCGGTGCTTTAGGGATTACTGAAGGCAGGATATTATTTTGGTGGCGCATTTAGACGTCTGCCATATCCTACAGAAAACATTTCTACTTGCAAGGTCAGCGAGTCGACGTGAGTATTTATAGCCCGAAGAATCACCCCGAGGTCCACGGATTAGCAAACATTTCGGGTGTATACTAATCTCCAGGGGGGCACAGAGCCGAGGGTGACTAGTTGGGAGGTGTCCTTGAGCAGCAGGTTAGCGCTCAACATCTTTGAAGACCCCGGACAGGGTAATCGCTTCCGATTCCATCAGCCGTGGCCAATCAGCACCCGTCCGACTAACGGATCCTCACCCCATCTTTTGCTGATTTCTACTATTTCGAGGTTTTAAAGCAAAATAGCTGATCACCCATCGCCGTAGACTCGAGTCCGTCACAAAGGATATCTGACCACAAGATGTCCGGTTCCGTTAGTTTGAAGCGCCGGTCGCGCCTGTGCGAAGCCAGATTTTTTCAACTGATGTGTTCGACATAACGCTTGTGGTCAGCTTCGGGTCCAAGTCATCACTATAGGAACTACAACAACAGGCGCTAAGGTCGAATAGGTTCAGACAGGCAAGGTGGCTTCCGGGCAGATGCCTCTAAAGGTGATTGCCTTCCACAAGGACCTCCGATACAAGTTTCGTATAATTAGAGCTATAATGATGCTGGCATACAGTTATACCCCCGCTGCGCGGTGTGCAAAGCGTTGACTGGATGTTTACAATAGAATTTTTGTCTGATTTATAATTATGATAAAGGAGACTACGTTTGCACTAATAGATGGGATAAACGCTATGAAATTAACGCTCGTATACTGTCGTATGACGATTTCCAGACTCCTATTATATTTTACCTAAATTCACAATCTGTGCCTACATGTTTTCGTTTATAAACATAACTACTACGTAAAGCAGCGGAGGAGAACCCAACATTCACGAGTTCCTCTTTAACACGGTACGGTTCGCTATTCTTAATGGTACATGCATTTGTTTATCCATATAACTGACACCGGTTGCATGATATCTTGCATAGAGCAGCTAGACTAGCTAATCTATGCTCTAGCAGGATAACCGTTATGTCGACACGCGGTTTCATGGTTGGCTACAAAGGGCACCATGACAAATTCATGTAAAGTAGAAGGAAATTGAAAAGGACTCTTTTTTGTTTATCTTCGATACATATATCTGCTATCTCGTGACTCGCCGCGAAACAGCCGTCAAATATCTAATGCATGAATACGTAAAAAATGATTCTAAATTTATATATACGGAACACTAGTAACAACAATCGACTATAAGAGTTTTCTATCAGTTGAAGTGAGAATGGAAGAAATAAAGTACGTACATTCGATGTAATTATCTAATTAAGATAGATTTGATTTTCTTCTCTGCCTATCGTGCAATCCTTTGCCTATGGCGCCCCCAGACAAGCCGGCGGCCACCTAATCGCCGAAAAAATCCTGCCTGACATGGATCAGACATGATGACCTCTGGGACATGGACGCTCATCGAATTAGCCGGCCCCCTGATCGACAGAAACGTAATATCAATTTGGCGCGCTTGTCTAGACAATATTAATAGTCTAGTTACATGCGCAAGATAAACATAATGCTATAGTATTACTAATGTTATGCATAAATACTTACTTCATCGAAACATTTGTGAGATTTTATAATGTTGTCGTTGGTTCGTATGTTATTATCATGCATGTTTCTCTCCTCCGTTTAGAGGCTCTGCAGTTGGCAGCTGCACCCATATGTATGGTACTACGAAGCAGAAGATATAAAAACAATCTTTTCTCGTGTGTACAAAAGCTTTTCTACCACTAATATCGTAACCTCAACCCCCGCGGTTGCCTCTTCGCCATAAAATCTCATCTATACAAAACGTTCGTTACGTTTTTGTCCGATTGCTACTTTTGGCCGTATGTATAATTATAGTAAACTTAAAGTTAAAGCCTTTAGTTCGACCTGGATACTTGCGACGCGACCAAGCGACGTGTATAACTCTTGTGTCAGAATCGGAACAATTTTAATCTGTAGAAGGCCCACGAGTCCTGTGGCCTTGTGGCATTGTCGATACAAAGCAGGTGGCCGTCGAATCAAGTTAACGATAATAACACGAAATAAGCAGATTTGTCCTGTATTGCAATGACAACCGTAATTGCAGGTTTCGGGCAAAAAGATTACGATGGGAAGGATCGGTATATGCATCACACAAGCGCGCACTGGTAAAGAGCATGCAAAAATGGAAGAGATCTAATAACAATAGTACTAATCTCGTAGTAAAAAACATCCTACGTACACGACAGCAATGTGTGATTGTCGCAAATGGATACATACAGACGCAGAAGCGCGATAGACCAAACTATGGAATCATAATTGGATAAGAGTCGATGCCTTCATATCAATAGACCTTTAAAGATTCACTCACATGCATGCACATTCTGTAAAAATACATATCAAACAATAGATGTTATCACGGTGTACTTGGAGCGGTTGATTTTTTATATCTCGTAAAGGTGTCCTTAAGTGCCTGTCTCTATAGGGCTATACGAATAAGTGTTCATCGTCGTTAACACAATCCCGGTTACCGGCTAGAATTGCTTCAGATAAGCGCTTAATAAGCCAGACGCGCCCTGGACCCACTCAGTCTGCTGGATGTTCCGTTAAGAGCTCTAAATAGATGCACTAAGCAAGCATTAACTACTAAATGCCACCGAATAGGTCCCAGCAAGGTATAGACAAAACGACGCCTGGACGTCCCATCGCAAACTAGGAACAGATAAGAAATGAAAAAGAAACATGTATGTAATAGAAATTGTAACACAAAGAAAAATTATCCTTCTACGATGAGGCACAAGGCTGAAAAGCCAGGCAACTATCTAATGCTTCTCAGATCCACCAGAGTTGAATTGTATTAATACGAAAACAACAATTTCGGGACAATGGCGTGAAGTAAGTTGCTTTGCTAAGTTTTACTTCATTATCTGACTAGAAAACACATACATATATGCGACTTTCCATAGGGCAGCACACTGCAACATGTGGAAAATTGCGCTTCCCAATTGAAACCGACTTTCAAGTACAATCATCTGTAGTGGAAGTAGCTTCAATGCAACGACTAGATGCATCTGACCGGAGTTTCTTATAACCACTAAATATATACGCTACTACATTAGCGCACGTTCTCCAGTTTGGAGAAGGAGTAGGGGTTCACACTTGTTGACCTGAAAAGCAAATAGGCGTTCCTCTGTCAGAAACGTCGTTCCTCTACTTTCTAGACTCGCGATCAACTAGCATAAGTTATGGATGTTCCCGCAAAGTTCCATCATTAGTATTACTCGTTAATACAACAACGAGATGAACCGTAAAAGAGCCTAACCGATGATATGTCGATCAAGCAAATTGAGGGTATCCCCCAGGACAAGCGGAGAGATTACGGTCGCATCACTTTAGCACCTACGACGGCTGCAAAGCTCAAATCGGATACAAGCGCAAATGTCATCGGCCCGTGCTCCACTGACTAACAACAGCAAAGTCAATTCATTCAACAGTACAGAGTGTGGGCAGACACTTTGATACATTTCCTTTGGTCCTTTCCTCTGAAGGTGCGAGATCCTCCAGGCCACGACCGCTGCGGAAAACCATTTATCCTGCACCGGAAACAGCATATGTCATAACCAACCGGGCGAAAATTAGCTAGGCTGCCGCCGATTCCAATTATGACAACCCAGTTACATATATGTGCCACTGTGCATGGTAATCTATGCGCCCAACGACAGCGGTTGCTTTGAACGCAGCTAGCCATTAGGAAGAGAGTTCTCGGTGATAGAGATGAGCATATGGAAGGTTCCCAAAGTCCTATAAAGAGTGCATGTAGTGTGACTACTACTCATAGCCAGTTGTACTTGACCATTGCCGGCGGATGGCCTCAGGGCTGCGACGATTAGCATATCGACTCTGTTCTTGGACAATGAAGACAGAAACGAGCCACGACTGGACCACAGTTAGAGACAATAGACTAAATAGGCAAGATACATGTACTTGCTTCGCTCTTGTGTACGGTATACGTATGTATACCGCCATGTATGCAAAGCTACTGATTAGACCCATTGAATCATGGCGTCACACATGTGTTCATACATTGGCGTAGGAGAATGGTCATTTTTCCTTTATAAAGCAGAGCACTATATCATGTGTCCTACCCGACTTCTGTTACGCGGAGCCAGAGATGCAGAGAGAGAGAGAGAGAGATGCAGAGAGAGAGAGAGAGAGAGAGAGAGAGCATAGGTTCTGCCCAGCAGATCGGAAATATATCGCCTATATATAAAGATGTAATCTTTGACGAGTGACGGGAGTGGAAGAGCTAGCAAATAGCCATGGTACAAAGATGACCCACAGGAAGCTGGCTGGCCGGCGATACAACGGCTGTGTGTTAAGGAGTCACCGAATTGTATTCATAAATGCGTAGCAATGTTCTAAAGGATTGATATGTAGGGACAGATCAAAACAAAGCGACGATCCTCGTTTTTTAAATGCAGACATCATTCAGTCATAAATTTCAACTTATCGTCATAAGGTTTTTCGATAACACCTTTATGGTTGTCTACAAAAATGTACGACTAGGTGTAAATTGACATAAAGCTAAAAACAGTGAAACCTTCGGGATTGTGCAGATGTGACAGAAAGTGTCTTCTGGTATTTTGCCGTCGCACGACTTATCAAACAGGAACTTTATAACATAAAGCCGGTTGCGAATTCGAATTTGCTCGCTTGAGTACACGAACTGATTGAATGGGTACGCTCAATAGCAATATTCATAGGATGTCCCGCAGTTTATCAAATAGTTGTTCTACAATATTCTCTCGTTTGAGATGCACCTCTTGGAAAATTTTCATTTTATAACATTATTATTGTCCAGCAGCCGTTTTGTTGGTTAATGATACTATGCCATGTCGGCCATTCAGTCAAAAAGTTCGGTCGAGGCATCGAACAGCAGAACAGCAGTTCCGATCAGAGAAAGGGATTGAGTCTCTTATGTTACTCAAATAGGTGTTGAGTAACAAACTTCTTCAAAACAGACGAGACAGAGCGAAAATTATGAGTCCGTAAGCGGTCTATTAAATAATGCCACTTCTCCGTTTTTCTTTAACTGACTTGCAACAATCCCCAGTCCCTTTGTGTCTTCGGTCGTTTTCACGGTGGCTTCTTACACGCATACATACACGCACACACACATACACGTTGGGGTCTCGCTTCGTTGATATCATTTGGCAGTCAAAGGCCATGCTCCATTTCAGATCCGAAGTTGCGAAGGAGCTGAAGTTGTCGGTGGGTGTGGCAAGTTCGTCAACGGATCTTCCATACGACCATTACTGGAGTAGTGCGACGTCGCCATGCTGTTACTATATGGTACAGCCCTCCGGGTACTTCTTCTGCTCCAAGGGCAGCACATTAACATGTATATTGACGATACGTGGCCTAACAGTGGTCCTGCCGTGAGAATTTTCTCATTCTTTGAACGCCCTTCCTGCCCCCTATCTGTTTTTCGTAATCATCTATGTCTTCGGTGTGCCTTCATTGTTCTGGTTCCATCAATCCTAAGCGCTGTCAATCTACGATATGTCTTCTACATCTGTGTTTTGCCGCTATAAAGAGCGTTTCGTTCTTTATAAAATTGCCCTTTTCCATTGGCTACCTCAATTATACATCTTCTTCAACAGAACTCAATGGAACCTTTATATCATCAACACGATTATTAAAACTGTCTTATCCAAAATGTTGTCCTTATCTTTCTTATTTTCGAGGATTTTGTCACAGTCGTCAGCTCTGTCAAAGTATTTTTATTTCGCTGAGAACAGACGAAATATAAATGTTTAAAATTGTTGTTTATAAGGGGAAGTATCTTGTTAAAACAAGAAATCGTGATGTAAAAAAAAATACGATAATTCATATCGAGATTAAATATTTATCTAAGAACAAAAATCAACATTGCCATAAGCGTTTTCGGCTAATACCAGTAGCATATTCATAGTCTATAACCGTATCCATATATATATATATATATATATATATATTCACTACCATCATAGTCATTGGTCAACAATGATAAATACCAAATATGATGACTATTTCCTACTGCAAGTTTAGATAAAGATGCCGTCTTTAGCCTGCTGTGAGAATTCAATGACTTTATCTATACAATGCATAAGAGTTATCTTAGGACAAGCATTAACACACTTACTGGGGGGTAAGTTCGTGATAAACAATCTTATTCATATCTAACGAATGGCAAGGGCCTCATTTGAATAAACAACAAATAAATAAGAGGTTTGGTCTGTTTGTTTATATTTCAAAGCTCGTGTCTTCGGCATCGTATAATCTCAGTGTTACCGAAGATACATAGTATTTGCTGAAGCATAAAATAGTGAGGATAAATTCATTCGAGAACTGAGTAAATGAAAAACAGAAGACCATATCTGATGACACGACAATTTGTGTCGGCGGACGATCTTTGTTTTAGCTGTTTTGATTACAACAGATCAATCATCATTAAGGTCTCTTAAAAATTAAGCCGTAAATATAAAATGAGAGCCTATTATTATTGCAGGGTTCAGCTATACACATTCGTCGCTAAAACTCAATAGAAGAAAATGCAAAACCTTGTCAACGCACCGTCTATCTATAGCTACTTCGTAAAACAATTTTGAGCCTAACCACAGCCTTACCGCGGCCTCCGGCCCCCGCGATGAAAGGGTAGAAGATTAGTAATGATATTAAAACACAGCTAAATTGGCTAGTTAGTTATCAAGTTCGTAATCAATACCGTAAGGATGTCTTTGATCTGGCGCCTACTTCAGTTCTTCTGCGATCGAGCTTTTAATTGCAACACGGCACCTGATTTCAAGAAGACGATTCAGAAGGCAAATTCAAAACTGCCGCCTACACTCGTCTTCCCCTCAAGCAGACACCCCTCTACTGTAACCTATATGACGGGTGCTCGTTTTCAAATGTGACGAACAGAAGTTCTGCTTTGTGACGTTGCGAGCTTGATCGCTTACATTCCCTGCTTGTCGTAAGGTTACCATTTCAGCTGACGGCTATGTGTGGTCAATAAGTCAGTCAGTCAGTCAGCAGTCGGCGTAGTCGTAGCGACGGCGCAATCGATACTCAACGACTACATGCATTTTGCCTATCTAGCCGTTTAGGAGGCTCCGCTGCTTGGCTGACTATTAAAATAATATGATACCGTGAATAGCGAACCATTTGAAGGGAAGGGGTCGGCAGTGCGAATTGTGCTAGCGGTCCTTTATTGCGGGAAGGCAGTCTTCGTCATAGCAGCATCATCAAGTACGATTCGGCGCAAAGATCGCAGACGACGTGTCTCGTAAGTCGGGACGACATGTCGTCTGCGACCCTGCTTACGCATCAATATAATACTGAAGGGACAGCGCAAATAGCATGGGCTAAAAAAATAAAGTACTCACTACGTCAGAATGGAAATATATATATAGAAACGAAAGAAGTATATGTTCTGTTCTTTCTAGCCTGTTCTAGCCTTATTTCTCACCGAGAAGGGTTACCCACTTTGTGGCTCGCCTTTGCCGCAGCTGTTATCATATTTTACCATGTAACGCTCATCTACAATTAGGTAGATTATCTTCACTCCTAGATTTCAGAAAGCGGTAGGCAGACAGTCATACAGACAAATCGATCATTCGTAGCTGACATTTATCGTATTCGCAATACGCAAACCGAAAGCAACAAGTATTTCGATAAAATATGCGATAACTGAGAATCTGCTAAGAGCCGATCTAACGTATACCCAAAGAAAAGCTTCAAGATGGAAAGCTGTATAGAAAGGGATCATAGTGAACTAAAACATTTGCAGACAAACGAAAGAAAAGAAAATACAATAGCTATGTTTTCCATGCGAAAACATAATAAAGGACCACGTTCTAGACACCTTAAGAACCGGATAAGCTCGTCAGGGAAGTTAGTTTTCAAATTTCCGCCACAGCTCATCAACTGCTTGTGCCAACGTTTCGTTGTTACGAGTTTAACTTTCGACATTGCCGTTCAATGTTGCTTCACGAATAGCCTGAAGCCGAAGTAAGTTTACGCCCCTTTTCTTAAACATAGGGAACCTCATTAGTTCCGTAGTTTTCAAATACGTTGCCAGTACACCAGCACGTAATTGACTGAGTACACGTGAGTATAAGGCATTATCCTTTTCGATGATAGTTACAAGTTATCATTAACTGACGAACCAGATTAAAACAATAAACTATTTACGTCGTGCGGCCAATCTTGGCTATTCGATCCGTAAGTTCCGTATCGTAGTATAATTCATATTTACTTCGTGGAGGGCGATGGTGTATCTACCTGATTTATCCTTTACCTTATAATTAAGGTAGTGAGTTATATCTATGTGATTTAGCCGCCTCGATACGATTGGAGAACTTCGTACGTCAACTTAACTAAAATATCATAATTGAATTGATGACACTTATCAGTAAAAATAAGGTCAAAGAAAAAAAGGTAATGAAGATAATCATTATTCATTCATTAGTACTAGTGTGATATTGTTATCCTATAACATGTTACAGTTTAATTAATATCATTCTACTTTAGGCTTTTTGATGCTTCCGTAATGATTGGCATCCATTATTATATCGTACTATTTGTAAGTTTACGAGGGTACACAAGTGAGTAGATTTTTAGAAAATAAATATCACTCCAAATAGTACGTATAATGTGCCACTATATTATGAGATCTGTAATCTCAAGTTTTGTAAGGCTGTAAATATAGCCGAAACATTTAGTAATACACAAATAACTAATATTATATGGTCTGGGTGTCTTTTTGAATCGCTATTGGGAAGAAACCTTTTCCTCTTCCTATTAGTAAACTTGGGTTGCCGAACGCTTTGCTCCTTACGTAACTGGTGGCGCCCTCGTTCAGCGAACTCTGCTAACTCGAGAGCTGTAGGTTTCTAGGGTTCCGCTGGGTGAGCTGCGATCGCTCTAGCCTAGGTTGGCGTTTACCCACGGCTCTCTCGTATCATCGTCACCTTTGTCGGTCCGCTTCATCAAGAGAGAAAGTAATGACGAGTCAGAAATCATGTGATAAACCTAACCCACCATCAAGAGTTACAATCGGCATGGCCTGGTCTCGCTCACAAAAATGATCGCGTCGTCTGCTAGAGTTTACTGCTCATTGCAATAAGCGACGTCCACGAAACGATTCTTGGTGCAGTTATGACAAATCGGTTGTAACGATGAAAAAAAATCAACGATTCTCAAGTGATCTAGGTATGTTACTGTAAAAGGATTTGCAAGCTGCGTCGATCAAAGGACGTATTCCCCTAGTGCAAATTAATCACTAGGCAAAATTTCGTTTGATACAATATCTATTCATCTGCGTATGTATTATTTCTGTTTGTACGGAAGCACCTTATTCAATAGTGTCTTATTATACATTGAAACAACGCTGCTATCTTGTTTCAGTATTCTTAGATTCCATCTATCTAGAATATTACGAGCTCGTTAATCGCGGATCACCCGAACACAGGTACGCATAGCCGGAAGATATATTACGCAAAGTCGACACCTCTAAGTTTGAAATTGATATAGAGCTCTCGGCCGGATTAAATTGGCACGTTCGAACGCGCTGATGTTCTAATTAGCGGATCGATGGAAGTTGAAATACATAAAGATAAATGAGTAACTTACAGCACTAATTCATATTGTGGATAAAAGAAAAAAAAGGAAAGGTTTAAAAATCGATGAATTTGGAATTTGGATTTGTACCTTGTGCATAGCGAACAGCGAGTAGACTTTGTATTATCCCGTATAGAGTAGAAACAAAAGAGCATATATGATTCAAAGACCTTGATATTTTGTTGCATTACACTGCCAAAGAGAAATCAGTTCCTCTGGTAACGGTATATTGGCGAATGCAAAGGTTCGGGTCAGCTGAGGTAGCGGTGACTCATCGGACCCGCAGGTGCGAGTGCATCATGACCTTGGTAATGGCTATTTCGAGAGATAATATATTTTTAACAGTTATGTTTTATACAAAAGCGCCGCTCAAGGTTGCGAAGAAGCCAATGAGCAATTGCTTGTGATGAAGGATGGCTACGAAATAATTTTTCATTAGGTAGAAAAACAACAGTTAATTGAATATAAACAGTTATCCGTGAAACATAGACGGCCATAATTAACAAAACATACTACAGTCAAATGGAAATACTACAGAAGTTCAAATAAGTTGACCTAGAAAAAAAATTACGTCTACTGTCCGGAGTAGCAGGTGAACGTACGTCCACTACGAAACGTTTTTGGAAAACAGCACCTTGCACACATGAGACAATATATATGCGACTTCTCCTTCCACAGGATGCATAGCTAAGAGACAGGTCACTTACATCCTTAGCTACTATTCCATAATAACTACTTAGTGTACCTTTTGTGTTTTCATTCCCTTCTCCTCGCCGCTTGCCAATCCCTCACTTTTAGGTCATCACCATAGACAACAATGAAAGAAGCTTGTTGTACCACCACTACAGCGTCTAGCCTAGGCTAGTTGGTGGTGCCGTACGTGTGCTGTTGCTCGCCCCGCAATGCGAATACAGATTTTGCGGGAGCATCCGATAATGACGTGCGTCAAAACCCAGCAGGAGGAAAATCGACTCACGTGGGCACCAAGCGTTATGTCAGTATTATAGTGAGTGTTGATGACGGAGGTTAAAAGCAAAATGAATTGCGCGGTAATAGTATAGCTTGCAGCTCAGACCACCGGTCCGCTAAAGCGATAAATTAGAGTTCGTTTCTGGCTTTTTCTTAGGTCAAGAAGCCCATGCGGGCGACAACGAAAAAATAAGTATAGGCCGACCGCCGTGCTGGCCTACGCAGCAAGTACATTACCCGTGTCTCCCTTGTGCAAAGCTGCAAGCGTTCATACCAACTGCTTAGTGCAAGCCATCGGCGTTTGTGGCCGTGTGAATGCTTGTGCTGCGACGATTTGCCTGTGACCGCTACTGCAAACCACTATAAAGGTAAGTACGGGTTAGCGACCCAACAGAAAATGTCGCGTAGGGTCTGCGTAATATGGCAGCGTCAGAGGCAGTTGTTGAGCGAGTAGATGGAGGCTCATACAGGCGTGCGATTCAGGCAGCTACAGACTTGTAGACTGGTAATGATCGAATGCTGTGATGTTATTGTAGTAACGCCTGTCTCCACGACTACCAACGTCATCCTTGACGCTCAACAAACTTGGCACAAGACCGGAGATGGAAAGGATCTCATACGCATCGTTTGACTGGAACGGAAAAAAGTCTGATGGCCCGTTTCGATCGGCCTGTGACAGAAGGTGAAACCTGCTTAAAACCTGCTTCCGTCGTCGGCGGCAATGAGCGTATCTGCTGCTCATTCACTCCTGCGGTTCGGCGAGCGGCCTGAACAAGAAGAGAAGTACAAAACGAGTGGCGTCAGTCAAAGCTCGCTTGGCCATTGCAGTGAATCGAGCCAGGCGTTAAACTAGGGCTCACACACTCGGTTGGAATGTAGTATCAAAATGACGGCTCCTACAATCACGACACTCTATAACAGGAAGTAACGTTCGCACAGGGCACATTCACAAATCGGATCCATATGGGTATCTCGTATATGTTTAGGTTCTAGCTATCCCATCGCTGTTACGTCATTTGTTATTCATAAGCAAACGTTCTTCCGTAAAAAAAAAAAAAAAAAACACTGAATTGTTCATACTGTTGGTTGTCATCTTGGCAAATGTTCGGTTCGTAAAGAAGATCGTCTGTTGCGCGGTAGGGACAACTGCAACACAGCGAATCATAATAATAATAATAATGGATTAAATTATTCTTTTCATCGTTTTCAGCAGAGTTGCTGCTATTCCACATCAAGAACGACCAGCTGATTTGGTGAAAGCAAGGGACACTCATATGTATATATATATTTGCACTTTTCCTTCTGATCACCACTATGGTGTGTGACCAATAAGCCAATATCTCAATGCCTGTTCCTCGATCCGTCCTGTCATCATCCTGGCTGCCATCAGAGGCCTGCACGTATTTCTAGCGAAGAAAGCCCTTTACGATAGTAAGCCGTGGCGGTTCAGCAGCAAGAAACGGTTATAGCTCAAGCCTATATAAACTAAAGTGTAAAACGACGACGCACGGTGGAACGATCTGTGAGTCATTTGTCGAAACAACTAGCCGCGCCTAGTATAACATCACCACATCCAATGAAGACAACAGAGGTGCTAGGTATTTGTGCGAGCTCCGAATACTTCGACAAGTTGTTAAAGGCTGCACTTGTATTCAAGCTTAGCTATTCAGGTAAACCTGTTTGGTGTAGACACACGATATATAATGTCGTCGAAACAACCGGTCAACACTATGTGCTGTAATAGTCTTGCACTTTTACTTCTTTACTAACACTATTTTGTGTGCATGGGCACATACAGGTTTTCGTAAACCGCCACCCCACGGCTACCGGGAAACTTCTAACCAATAGCCAGAATAGATTAAAATAAAATAAAAATGGGCCTTGAATAAGCGATCCAGAGGAATAACGGAAATAGCAAAGAGAAAAAGTAACATGTGACGAATAAATAAAATCGCGTTTTAGCCCGCCCTGCAAGATCCTTAACCGTGCAGAGCACCGTCAGGTTAGTGGTTCTACTCATCGGCCAGCGACATCTCGGACAAAACCTCACGTGCTTTAACTGTCGGTGGCGCTTCTGTAGGGCACCATCAATTCCTGACTCACACTGTCGTTGAACGCGCCAGTTCGGTGCGTCGGTGTTGAGACATTTGTCGGTGGGAACTTTACCATTAACATACGCTTCAACGACTAGTCAGGACTATGTAATCCCTTGCAAACAGTAAGCAATGTTCTATGAGCATCATCAACTTTTTGACGACTGTTCTACATTCTTCTGCCTGCTGATCTCATGTTAGCAATAGTCATGGGACCGAATACCTTTCGTGACATAATATCGTAAACATCATAACGGTTGGCAATGATTATGCTTATCTCTTACGTGTGCTGGCATGCCTGCCTCGTAGTATAGTATTCTATGTATGCTCCAATGAGCTATTACACGCATTAGCTCAAGCCCTACCGCGAGCTGTGCAGAAAAGTTCGTCCTGTCCGATCAGTGACGGGGGCCCCATAGAATAACAAATCGCGACTTAGTACAGCCATGGGCGATGAACGCGGGCACAGCTATACTATCAACATCAATAGCAGTAATGGTCGTTGAAGAGCGATCATCTCTGGCACTGGCGGCGTGTCGTGACGGCGATGCAGTGGTAAATTAAGCTCACCAGACGCCGCCCCATGTCAGCGATATATTTCTCTGCAACAGCAGTATGAGACATTACCGCTGTTTGCCGAGGTTCGAACGTAGTTTGGAAAAGATGAAAATGGAAAAGTAAGCTTGGGAAGGACGCTTGGAAGAATACGGAGAACAAACAAGACACGTGGGCCGACTCGGCTGTGGCAGCTGCACCGGTTCTAGCAACAGCGAAATTGCAACCGCACGCTGTTCAGGTTCACCGTAGCACTACATGGTAAACACGATCATACCGGTAGTACTTCTAGCAGTAGGATCTGCGCCGATAGGTCTGACAGAATCCGTCCCATGTTACTGAAAGAACGACCTTTCTGCGAACGGCATTCATAAAATTCTTTCCGTACGCTCGTTCGCGTCTGCCTTCTCGTAATAGTAATTGTATTTTATTAGCTAGTCGCTTAGAGGAGAAATGACGGCGGCGGCGGCGGCGGCGACGGCGGCGGCAGCAGCAACAAAGGACCGGGGCCACATCAACCGCAATAGCAGGACAACTACTGCAGTACCACGGCTATAGCAACATCGCACGCGTTTCGGGTCCGCGTAGTACTATCACCTCCATTAGCGTCATAGCTACAAGAAAGAAAAAGAAGTCGGTACATCTATGTCAAGATACCAACTGACACCGGCCTGGCAGCCGCCGTGACGAGGGACGAAAAAGAACCAAATCGCGAGACAGATAGCTTATAGTACGTGGTCAGTCTGCCCAGGGAGTTTGGGAAGAGAAGAGCGTGGGTCATGAAATGCCGGGAGACCCAGTCATCGCACTACCGCCGCCACTGATTCCGAGATTAGAGCAAAATAATGTCGAGGGGAAGTAATCGTGTCGAGATCGAATTAGATGGACCTATCTATATGCATATGTATGCATTGCTGCAGCTATAGATATATATGGAGGGTTAGTGAGCGTTTGTGAGGCCAAGGACTCAACGTCAGGAAAAGACCAACAGAAACGATGTTAGAGGGAGCTTCTATAGAAACGAGAGACGACAACGCACGCGTTATCTCGTTTTAGTGAGAGCACAGTTTCACCTAATTCTAGCCGGCATCTGACGATGACTGAAGTATGAGTCGCATATCTCGTTTGAGTTTTGGTTAATACATAGTACAAAGTCCAATTTATCGCTGAAGTGATAAAAAAAATAGGAATGCGAGTCGATAAAGTAGACGGCCTACAAAGCGGCTTCATCGATTTATCCTATAAAAAATGTATTTTGATAATCCTTTCGGGACAGCTATAATTACTTTTGAAGGACTTTGTGCATCAAGGAAGGAAGCGCAAACTTACGTATGCCTGGGCTATTCGGGTGCGTTATTTCGGCGCCGTCTTTCGTTATATTTTATGAGCGCATATAGAATGGTGCTTATGCGGTAAAGACAATGTTACTAATCTCTTTCAACCCAGCCTCTGAGAATATTATCATCATATAAAAAGTATACGCAGTTTAAAGCTTCACAGAGTAAATAGCCTTTATTCGCTAGAGAAATAAGATATAAATTCTAAGATCGTTCTAGTTAATAGGTTACACGTCTTGATACCTAATGAAGCTAAATATTTTGTAAGTTCTGAATATCTGAATTTACAAAATTCATATATTCAGAACTTACAAAATATTTAGAGACTGTCGAAAAAAACGAAGCCGGAATTATAGCTGCCGATCGTTTGCAAGGTCCGACTGCCCAAGACGATGTATAGCTTTTATATCACTCACCGTAGTATGATCCAGTTTCTGTCATAGTGCTGTAAATGGAATGTGCTCTCAAATGAAAATTGCTTTTACTCATTTTTCAAAAATTTTCTATACGGTCGACGTTTTTTACGGCCAAGTTGCATGTGGGTCCAACCTGAACGGTTTTTAATTGTTAATCGTAGCAACAAATTGTTGAGTGCTATAAACAGTTACACTTTAACAAATAGCTATATAAGTACATTATAGTAACGTTGTCTCCCTAGCCGATTTATCGCTGGCCCGAAACAACGACAGCAGTGTCCGCCCGGTAATAAGCCTGCGCGAAGTCGTAATACGGAGCTATACGAGTGATGTGACGTATGGCCTTCGATGTGTGACACAAAAGAGGAAGAGGCTGGCAACAAAAAAAATATCGGTTGGTTTTATTTACTATTACTGCAATAATCTTTATCTGCATTACTACTATTATAACAACGGGCCGTTTTGCTACCGTTCAAAAAAGCTTTGTCGTCAATCTCAATTGGAAAGAGAAAGGTCTTTTGAAGGGTAAATTGTCGCGATTTTCTCGCAGAGCGTTCTAATTGCCCCTAACAGATTCAAATTTGGTCACCAAACGAAGTAGCAGTAGAGCCGCCATTATTTGAACAACGTTCTAGCTAGGTTAGTAGCAAGCCATGGTGTGGCAAAAAAGACCCACTCATCATTATCCATCATTATCTAGACGTTCGGCGTCATCGTTGTTCCTTGAATTATTGGTCCCGTCTTCTATACCTTATTCAGTACAGCTTTTTCTTTTTTTTTTAAATTCCGTTGCTCTTCAAGTAACAGAATATATCACCTTTTTTTGCACCTCTGCTTTGTTTCTTTTTTCGTATCTCAAAAATTAGCATTCTACGAAAGAGATAAAATGTGACCCTTTGTTTACTTCCGACAATTTGATTTATCGGTGATTAACTGGGCATGTTTGTTGCCTAGTCATTGATGCTCAGTCTATGGCTGGGTACGCACAATGTTTACTTTTCGTGAGCTGTACCTTCCATTAACGAAGTGCTATGACGTTTTCCTTCCCTATACGATATGTCCAAAACGTATCAGTTTGTTGCTGTCATCTGCAAAACTGTGGGAAAAAACACATAATGACGGTTCTGAATATAGCTTAGATAAATAATCGATTGAAAAAATCAACATTATAAAAATTAAGCAATACCTTATCTTGCCGTTTGCGTGTGTTGCTTGAGTATGTTTGAAGGGAACTTACATGAATTTAGGAACGCCTAAACCTTGATAAACTTAAAAGTAAGTGATGGCTCTAAAGTCATTAATGCAGAAACTTAGACATCGATGTTTCCAACTGAAAGAATATAGCCGTCTTTACACAGTGGCAAAATAGTATACCTAGAATAAACTTCTTCAAGATATAAGTACTTATACCAGCCCGATTGTTTACTCCCAAAAGCTCCTCCAGTAACACTTTCTACAAACCACCAGCCAACCAGTTAGCATGTCGCGAATCGGTAGTCGAAGCCACAAAAGCCACTTTGCAGCTAAAACGGAATAAAGTCGCAGGAAAAACATTACATTTAAACGAAAACAACAAAAATAACAACCAGCAACGTGAAATAACAAAAAGCGTTACACACTGAGAGAAAGCAACTTCAGCAGCTATCCCACCACGGATGCTGTAATGTAGGTGTAAAAAGCACCAGCAATATGACGCTACCAGCGATTTCAGAGTTTGTTTTAGCTGCGCTTCGCGGTGGCAATGGTGAAGTGCACTGCCCTGCAAGCGACTGTGAGGTCGGACAACAAAAACACCAGAACTTCCCCGAATAGAAGGCAACGAGTCACCTACCTGAACCAAAATAAGGTAAAGAGGACTTCGGGGGGCTCATACTCTGTGTTTTTTTTTTTCTTTATTTTCGTAGTGTTTCGCATCGTGTGTGGCTAGCGTAAACTGGCGCTAGCGGTGGCAATGAGACGGACACCTGGCGGCGTCTTTTTCTGACTCAGCTAGACCCTTATTTCCTCTGTCTCCTTCAATTCGTATGCGTTGTTGAATGGTATTTGTTTTGATGACGAGACCAGTCGCTAACGATTCTCAATGCCCTTCAGTTGATTCGAAAGTTTTATGTCACTTACCGCTGCTATGAGCGACCAGAACTGTCATCGAGTAGCTGCGGCCGCTCTGACACAACCAGGCCTGCCAAGGGCTGAGCAAACCTGGCCGAAACCGCTGGGTCCACGAAAGAAATATTCACAGCGGCAGCAAAAATGGTCAAAAGCAGTGTGCCAGGGTAAGTGCGACAAATCAGCCGATCACTGGACCGCTACGTAAGCCAGTTTTGTCGTTCAGCTAGGCTCTGAACGCTTGCAAAGCTGTTTCATAAGCGCGTAAGTTGTAAAAGAAAAATATCCATTACACACTCGCAATTAAAAATCACAGAATCGTCGAAAATTACTGTTTTCGCTACTATTGTAAACTATTACTACTATGAACGGTTTTTCCAAACGTTTCCAAAAGACGGTTATCAATGCTAGTAGTTGTTTCGCCTCAGGATCAGAAGAGGCAAACGGGCATCTTTCTCTTCCGATGTTGGCGAAGTCATGTAAGCGAAAATGAGCCATTATTACGTTGTGGTATGAGTGGTGGATAGAAACGTTTAGGGAGAGTTAAGCCCGGTGTTTTTTGGAAATCCAATACATCACCGACTTTGTATCGGTTCCGTATGCACTATTACATGTGCAATGGCTAAATAAAGGTACGCAGTACAGTGTGATATGACAACTGATCGATTGATTCAGTCTGTTACTCCTTTTAAACGTTATTAAATTTGTTTTTGGGACGTGCCGTCACGAAGACCTCAACGTCGTCGGGCCGCAGGGCAAACGCTAGCGTGCGTTTAAATTTCACCTTCATTCTAACTGGCTACCGCTAACAGGCCTAAGTAAAAGGTTCACTTTTTTTTTTACAAGCAGATACAGTCGGCTCTGCCAGTGCCCCGGCTACGTACTAACTGACTGCATATAATTTGATCAACTACTACTGCAACAATGAATCGGATAGAAGCGTCGCTTGATTCAATAGCGTACCTATTCTCAATGAAATCAAATCCTTCATTTGCTAGTTGGACTTCATATCGAAGGCCGACATCGTTATCTACGTACGATCGAAATCTATAGGCAAAACTTTACAATACAACTTTTGTGTAGCCAGTGGTCGTCACCATTACGATACGTAATCTGAAATAAAAATATACAAAATAAAGCACTTCATTGTCCGTAGTAAGCGAATAGATTATGAGGGCGTTGTCGGGTGTTTCAGTAGCTCACATCGCTGTAACACTCTGACAAACGACTACATGCGATAACACTTCCCTATCTACCCATCTTAGTGAGCTCTGTATTTTATTTAAGCACATTTGAAAAGATAGCTCTTCAGAATCGCCTACGCCGGTGCACCTTTCGGCCATTGCGGTTCACGAATGCGATGGGCACCCGTGAAGAGCGCGACTGTCTAACTTCTCCACAAAGCATTAATGAGCGACGTGAACTCACGCGTGAAGATCCAGATGCTACTATGTCCAACCAGAGAGCGAATTGCTCACAGGATACAATGCGTTACGTAGTATCTGTTTAATGAGAAACAGACCTTGTGCTGAGTCAATGAAGTCCAGATGCGCGAACCGGCCACACGATCCTGACTTCAATATTTTACATGTAAGCTTGAACCACACAAGCTTGTTTTGTCATGATCGTCTAGACACGGAATTATTATACTTCGGAGCTGCGGGAAAAACAGGTTTCATCCTCTTATCTTCGAATGGGCGCTTCCACTTTTTATGTATGTCTGTTATATATGTACGTGCTTATGGTAAAATGAAGCGTTTGGCGTGTGCTTGAAGCGTTCGGCGTGTGCTTGAAGCATACGCAGACTAAGTAAGCGCGCAAACGTCGAGTATTAATCGACCCGCAGACACAAGGCTAAGCACGCGACAAACTTGGACTAATGCTGCTGATGTTGAGAACATTTCTACCAGCAGTTGTATACTCCGCTAACAACTACATAATCTTCATTATTTGACTGAGGTGTGTGTTTCATTATTTGACTGAGGTGTGTGTACGCGCTGCACCTAAGCTCCAGGTGCGGAAGCAAAACCTAAGTTGTTTATAAGTTGCCTAGCTTTCTTTGTTACAACTCAAACTGTTACGGTTGCCAAAATGGCGATGATGGCTTTTTTTTTTCCATATGGTACAACAATGCGTCAAAGGCTTGAGCGGCCGTCCGCATGGCTCGAACAATTGGCATTGAAGATTGGCCCAAAAGTGGAAATTCGTTTTATAAAGAGCCGACCTTCATTGTTCGCCGGTAGAGTAACGAACCGTCGTGAGGAAAAAGCGCCTACGCAGATACGACGTGACATTGCACGTACCCCTACAATGAGTTGCCTTAGATAACACATACTCTCAATGGAAAGCAACGCCGGCCCTTGTTTTTTTGGCAGAGTATGGAAGCAAATAGTGGATGACAGCGAGATATCCAAAACCCGCGCGTTGAATTTGCTTGCTATCTGTCCGGCAAAAGGGCTAGTTTAGCGTTCTGTTTCATTATTTTAGATTCTTTGTCATTTTGAGGAGAATCTCTGCTTTGTTCACTCGTAACCTCCTCTCAGGATAGCATAAACAAAATTTCCCTGTAATATAACTACTTGGCAGCTTTTTCCGCTAGCTCTCAATGACTCCTGCACCAAATGAGAAGAGAACACGTTATGGTTTCTCTTAAAGGTTAACTGCATTGTGCCGATACGTGGTACTACCGAAAATGGCTTTTACTGGTCCTATGACAAGTCGTAGGAAGCTGAACAGTTGGGTAACCCAATCAACCGAAAGGCAATAACGTCTTTTATTTTGCTAATCAGCATGTTCTTTGTAGAAATTAAAGGAATACTAGTAATTTTTAGAGGAACGTTCGGTTCAGTTTTATAGCTCTTCGTTATATCGAATATAAAATGATGTAGCGCCATTTTTTTTATTTGAACGATATTTCAAAAGATTCAAGTGCTATGGCAGGAAGCTGTAAGCATATTTCCACTGATATTGGGATACACACTAATATGATTAAAAATAGTAAACAACGCGCTGTTTTTATGGCATTTTCTCTATTTTACCTATATTTTACGAAAACCATATGAATACATCCACATCTCAATTGCATAGTTACTATAGCGAAACGATAAATTTTGATATCAACACTGTCACTGAAAACAGGGTAAAGCTGTAAGCGGCTTTTACCTATTTTACTGATCGTTCGAAATTAAACTTGTAAGTTATTATGGGCGATCACGTGAACTCATCTGACATCGTCTGCTTCATGCTTAATATCTCTAATATTTATATAATGTTTGGACTAGTGAGGACACACTGACTTGGCTTAGGGACGCGTGGTGGTCCGTGTTTGAGTTCAGGCGTTCCGCGCTAGTAGAGGGCGCCTACCTAATTTATCTCTAACGGCGTAAATATTAAACGTAAGGCCCGAATATGTGATAGACGTATGTTTGCTGCTCCTGTCCTACATGATATACTTTCATAATGGAAATATTAACTAACAAAGGCTGTATTTTTCAAATCGTGTCCTTATTCGATACATAATTTATGCCGACATTTGCTGCAGTCTGTGTCGAGAACCGACCAAAAGAGGTTCGACAAAACACATACTACCGAATTACTATGAGGTAATAGATATTAAGCATATGTATTTTATATACAATTTTACTAAATACATTCGTAGGTCGAAAGAGGTTTTTTACAGTATAGTACCGTACCGTACCCAAGAGCTAATATCTTCATCAATTCTATGGTGATCGCCTCTGCTGATTAAATTCCGTTAGGGCCATATCGATGCGACGATCTGGTCCACTTTCTTTTCTTCTTTCTCGTTTCTTAATTCAATTTTATCCACGTCTTTCTATCGATTTTCTGTCCCCGTTATCCTTGTTCAGAAACGTCAAGTAACTTTCACTCTACTCGCAGATTAATCAGTTAGCAATAACAATACTAGAGGGTTGGTCCGATTCAACCCCTTCTGTTACCCCACTGAACGCCATTTCCCACAGATAGAAATATTAAACCCACATTGGTAATTGCATTCGTGAGTTCTCCATAAACTGCTACGGCCGATTCTGGTTTTGTTGCTATTACGTCGGCCTATTTGTCTTCCAAACGATTTCCATTGACATGTGTGCATCCATATACATACACGCGCAGCTTGAAGATCACGTTTGCCGGCTAGTGTTATCACTAATTACGCTATATCTTTTTTCTTTGTCATGTCAGATTTGCGGTATTGTTTCAGAAAAAAAACTGGCTTGTTTTTGGGCATATGACAAGCGGATAAACACATGCCCGATACGACAGCTAACCCGTTAAAATACATCCCGACACTCTGGATATAGACATACTGAAGACGTGGATATCTGTAAATTCTCATGTATTCCACACCCCTATGGGGATTTAGTGAAAGCTGAAAAACACTGGTGAATCCTTCTTAAATTCTAACGAACAACTTCCCGCAGTTGTAACAAAACAAAGAACAAGGCGACGATAAAGCGCCGCCAGCTACACGAGGCGGTCAGTCAAGCTGCCTCTTGGAAAGGCCATTAATTTTGACCGAACGGCCACGTTCTGCGTCGTATGTCACACGCTGCAAGCGTACGTTCGAAAGTGAAAGATAGTGGACTAACGACTGTAATAGACGCTATTTTGTCATGAAAACATACGTTGAACAACGATCTCATCGTACTATTACTGGTATTACCTAAAGAAAATTATGTTGGGCCCCTTTGTTAGACCAATGAGCTTTATCGACGCTGACGTTCTGATCCGCGAATGAGAAAACCGTTCTTTTTTTTTTGCTCAAGTTGAAAAGTAAAAAGCGTTGTATGTTTTATATTTGAAAATCAATTCAAACCTCGTTCGGTGTTCTCGGTCCAGAAAACCTAATCACTTAAAAAATACCCTATTCTGTTAGCGGTAGAGAAATTGCGAAGTGCAAGCAGGTGACAACAAAGTAGGGACATTTTTCCACAGAAGGATCGTAGGGCACCAGTATTTGATCGGCGTGTCTTAAATCCTATAGCTATTGTTACGTTCTTTTCGACCGCTTCACAGGTTCGGTTGCTAGTTCGCTCAGATGTTGGCTTGCACTGCGTTAGGGGGGACGTATTACATCCAGCAAATTTTGTTGTAGAAATATAAACACGTCTACAAACAAATGGATCAACAGAGGTCCCAGTTGGCCGACTGGCTAAGATAAAACCATTACTGTCCTTAATGATGTTGAGGTTTCGAGGTTTTTCTACATCGGAGACATATTGCTAATGTTTATTGATGCTGGATTCAATTCAGCAAGGCATTCTGGTGGCGAACGTATTTCTATTTTCACAGTTCATTTCGGCCGGATATGGTTTGCCGAAGACGCTGTTTCCGATCGAGCTGCTAAGATGGAGCCATTAAAAACCGTAAAATTAGGCTTTTTCTACTCCTCCTAGCCCTGAAGCGAAAAGCCGACGGGCAACCGAAACGACGATGCTATAATGAGACGTGCCATTAGATTTACTTGCAAATGAAGGAAGAAAAGCAATTATGGGCAAATAAAAAAGCAGGTAAAACTCTCCCCAATCGAAGACGACCCTTCTTAGTAAATGCAGGAGATATACTGCTTCTCATTTGTCGTTGTTGTTAATGCCGTATTAGCAGAACCAGTGGTCGTCGTCGTCGTCGTTGTTGATCGCGCCGTTCGGCATCACGAGCGCCAGCGATAGACGGAACGTCGTTGCCACCGTCGCTTAGGAAGCCGCCATGAACGTGTGTTAGCTAATGAGTCGGGTGAATTCACTAAATCATTAGCAGTGACTTCAAAAATGAGTTCCAATATAAGTACGATATTGTCAGCCAATGTACTTCGTCACATCACGAAACAAACGATTTTTCTCACAGTATCTGATGTGGACCAGGGTTAGCTAATGGAAGAAGTACCAACAATACGCCGATAGTAGTAATAACGATGCTGGGATCCAGATTTGTGCCGACAGCGGGTTCCGTTGTCATATGAATACCATTAAGCACAAAACATTTACAAGACTAGCTAATATTCCTACAGCTGAACTCGGTCGACATGACCGTGCGTACCTATAACGACATTTTTCCGCTATACTGATTCTCTCTAGCTGGATGACAATGTGGCAATCAAGCATCTAGATAATCAAACTGAAACCAGATTATCGCTTTTATCTCTATGATAAGCTTTCTGCATATATGTATTATAGTCGAAAGACAGAAAAAAACGTAACGTTTCTAAACGAAAAGTTTCATCAATAACGATAGCGTGACGCACTGAAAGATAGGACAATCCGCTTTCATCGATTCTGTTGTGGCTGTTGGAGGCCATAATAATGACCGATAATAATGAGGTGGTTTGTTTTGAGGTTTGAGGATTCCCATTATCTACCCAGTGTGTACAAACGGACTAGCTCGCTATTTGATCGTAAACGGCCATATACTGTGAAATAATGGTAATGTTTTATAGCGTGATTATTGAAATGAATCATAGGGGAACGATCATGTCGATCGACGAATTTAGGTCAGAGCCATATGACAAGATCTCTCTCAATTCATTTTTTTCAGATAGCTGTGAAAGTATAGAAAATCCACTCGCTGAGATTCTGCCAAATACGAATTCTTCCTTGGAAAATAATGAAGTAATGGCAAATAGTAGAAGACGAGCCATTGATTCAAAAGCCAGCCAGCTTCTTGTAACTTATTCTAGCAATTGTTTTTTTTTATATGTTTTAACAATTATTTTGACACGGTTCAATTAACTGATAGAAATCGTTCCCAAACGAATGTTTGCAGTATCAAAGATATTGTAGAAGTCAGCGTACTGAACATCTCATTAGTATCTGCATTCGACGTATCCGTCATGTCCGACTTCAACGATAAATTGCGTATCGGAAATGTACCAAAAAGTATACGTACGCCTGTGTCTCTCTTTCTTGTATGATTATGTGCATTTCTTCGTGTGTGTGTATCTGGGAGGGTAATGGTCTTCACCTGATTAAATTTACATACGATGTATTCGGCTGCTCAACATCTTCACCGATATGATCGGACACAGCACTACACAGTCATCAGAATTAGCGAGCATCTTGCGGTAAATCTCGACGCAACGGTTCTGGTTTGTCTGACATTAGCCCACTCGAGTGGGTGTTAGGGGTACTGCTTCTTCCATTGCCTTACGCAGTGAGGACGGATCACAAGCGGGTGTTATCCGCATAGTATTTCTAGCATCACAAATGTTGATTTTGGCAACTAGCAAAGGAAAGCAACAGGTGCTGACCGTTTCGGTTTTTATCTGCGCTAGCTTTTGCTATTTTTAGGATTATTCCTCGACAGAAATACTCATTCATAAGGTTACCTTTCTCGCATGTGCTTTGTCTATCGTATGGGCACAGGTCAGAGTTAGCCGGTTGTACCGAGGATTTAATAGAAAACATCAACATGATTGGGTTGGACAATACTCACATATGTGTATACATGTTTGACAGTACGAAAGGCTTGAGTAATGTAAGAATATAAAGTATTGATAATCAAAAACGGCGTGTATACGCAGTGGCTGAGTGAGAACATTTTTCTCTACTGAATCATCTATAATTTGTGAGCTAGATTGAAGAACTATATGTGGACGAGTGTTCCCCATTGATAAGTTGTAGTACGGTAGATGTAGCAGCGAATACCAGTTTTTGCTAAGTCATGTATATGAAATACAAACAACGTAGTTTTAGATAACAAACATGATGAAATCAATGCAATATGCTGAACACACAAAACTAGATACGGCTGGCTATAGATAATAGTAAAACCAAAAAACTTTCCTTCCTTAGACCTTTTCCGTCTAGCAATCCGATTTCGTCACCGAAGACGCATCTACTGTTGTGTTACATAAATAACCGTTTTGCAGTCCATCGAATCACCTACAGTGAAAACTCGGATAACTATAAACGGGAGACATGATAAGCCGTGCTCAACCTTACCTGCCAGTGCCTAGGTAATCACCCGATTGTTAGCACGGCGCACCGTTAGGTTTCACGACAGGCTTCTGGGGGGCGAGTACACATGTGTCTGGCGGACACAGCAGCAGCGTAGTGTGTGCACCTTTTTGTAGCAAACGACCTGAGCCATGGAGCGTCAACAGCGATTGCAGGCGCCGTCGGTGCTACTGTTGTATTGTGTGGCCTGTACAGGTCGGCTTTCGATGCGCCCGCCAACCCGGCGCCCAAACGCGTACAAAAGGCCCCGATTTTCCTTGCGCAGCCATCCACTATTAATCGTTCATGCGTTGAGGCTAAAAACTGCTGCAACGGCTAGTAATCTAGACCAGCTCTTCTTCTTCTTCTTCTGTCCTCTATGGCTTGATGATTATCGCGTGCTGGTGATGCCGCCTGTCTGGTGGAGAACGGGTTGTCTGTTCAGGCACGGCCCGGGTTGCTGGGCTGCACTAGCGACATTAGCAGATAACAAAGGGCCAGGACAACCAAACGATAAACCACGAACGGCCAATAGACGAGTGTACACCGGTCCATGGTAGACATCGTATGCACATATCTATAATACTATATATAGATTGTAGTACTTCGTGTGTAGATTAATCGCTATCAAAAGATTGCACACTAGTCACAGATGGCTGTGGGCTCAGCCTTTATAGCAGTACAGTCGAAGCTTAATCTGTTCCGAAGCATAGTCTTTGTGCTAAGTTTTCAATTATGTCGTATTGCTATTTCTTTGTTACGATTATGCAGCGGCACACCGTGTGGGGCATGCTGACCCGAATAGACCGATGAATGGTTGACGTCCATACGTGCCCTTGCACACCAATTATTACGATACATAAACACAGTGGCTGGCACACGTATCTGTTCAATACATATCCCGAACCCATGTTGCTTACTACTTACTAACTTTACATGATAATCTTAAAGTGTCTGCGTACAAGCAAGTTTCGCAGTGAAGTTTGCCACACTGACGATACCATATTTTCGAAAACTTCGCCGAAAAAGATTTACCGAGCACCTTACTTGATTCTCTCCAAGCTCGACAGCCTATAGGATTACAGATTTGAGCTTTGAGGAGAAATAATACAAGCGCAACATAGAGTTCTGTAGAGAAAAATATTTTTTCCCTGACTATTTGTGTATGAAATAGATTAACATATTGGGATTATCCTCTAAAAACGGAAATTTTTATTCATAGTCCTTTTCCACAAGTTATATACGACGCTAAATACGAAAGAAGAAGGCTATTTAGATACTACCCCTTACAGCAGAATCGCTATCAACTACCTGTAATAATGCTACCTAATAAAAAAAAATCAATTTATTCGTACAATTATTATTACTATACCCTGACATCAAATCAAAAGCCACGATCTAAAAATTTTATACTACCTCTAAATAGCAGTACCTTACATTGTCAATAGCAAACCAACCATCGGACTCTCCTATTGACGGCGTTGAAGAGACCATTTGAGCTTTCTGCAGTCTACGTTGACGATTCAATTTGATTTTGGCTAAGCCGACTTTTCGCGTCTGCTCGCCGTTGACTACCGGTGCTAACCCACGTCATTCTGTCGCGAGTCAAAGCTCTTAGCGGGCGAGAAGACGAAAAAAAGCAGTGCAGCTTCACAGGGCTTCAGATGTGGGCCCCTCTCATCTAGTGTAATAACGGTAACACCTTACCCCTATTCGTCATCAAGATTCGCGCCGTCAGGGTCATAACGAAGTAACATCTTCGTTTATGTCTGCATCGACCCTCTTTTTCGCTCTCGCTCTATCTCTCTATAGCATTCACTGTCTAGCGATTATGTCTAAACAGCATTATCATTACGAGGTCACTGCCGAGGATCGTGAGCAGGGCCTCCACACTCGAGAGTCAATTCAGTCGCTCTAACATGTGATATGATATTACGCGCAGAAAGGTGTAGTTGACTCAAATTATCGAATACCTGCTACGGGGACTATGAAGTACTACCGCCGCTGCGACTATTGTCCATTGACGGAATGCTTGCAAGGGGAGCTGGCTGCAGAAAGAGAGGGATCCAACCCCTTCGACAGCAGGCCAAACCGCTGCCGTCGACCTGCCGAGAAAGACGACTCAAAGATTTCGACTGTCCATTTATATTCTTACCACCAGTACAGCTGCCGTTCTTGCAACCCATCGCGGCGCGCAGCGACATCCGTCAGAGCTGTCAACGATCATTAAAGTACAGCCTCCAGCAAGAATAGATTTGATCTGAAGCCAACGCTGTCATCCCTTCTATACCTTCTCTATAGTACATACACGGATGAGAAGAAAATCCGAACCTGTGGGACCGAGATGAGCCACACACGTTCTTAAGGCACAAGACGACGCAAACGAACTACGTCAATCGAATCTGTAACTTATTGGACTTGACTTATTGCAGGGGATACTAAGTCGCTTGTCACATTAACAACAGGTTATGGGTGATTAGAAACTTTTCAAGAACGTTTGGCAGGTAACAGTAATCAAACAGTGACACTTTTGGTCGAACGAAAGGAAAAATTATTTTCCTTTCGTTCGGCACCACCGATACTCAGAAGGCGAGTGTTGTCCACAACGAGCCTTCTGTAGGACATTGTTGTATGACCATTGACTTTTCCTCATTTCACTAAGCGAAGTTCGCCTTTTCGAGATAAAACAGTACGATTCATTTTAACTGCCTCATCAGGGAAATTAGCAAAACAGCATTACATAGATGCCACTTAGCCAGCCTCTGCTGGTCAGAAACAAGCTAGTCGATCCTTACGTACTCGCTCATTTATAACATACATTGTATGAGCTGATATTGGTTTTTGAACTGAAATAGTATAACAAATTAAATATGCGGATGTTATTACCAAACGTCTTCTATCAGGATATCTTTTATACTGCATAAGTGGCAGATGAGAAGCGTTTTCTAGGTGCTGCACACGACGTTGTACGCATCGATCCGACCCTCGAACACGCCTTCGACGGCATCCGGATTTTGCGGAAAATTTCCGGTCGTATAGTGACTAATCAAGTCGACGATGAACAGGTAGCACTTCAATGGCAGCCGGCACGGCGCATAACACGGAACAGATAACAAAATTTCGGCTAGATATATCTAATTGGCACATGGCCAAGCAGAATATCGAAAATAATGATAGTATACAATCCATACCGTCGGCAATACTTTGTAGCAGACAAAATTCAAATCGTGACCAATTCAAGCGGCCTAAAATTGTATCTAAAGAGCATGGCCTGAAAATGACGAGAAACTAAGTAGGTGGGGGCTGGCAACAAGGTACACTTAACGCAACAAACTACACCAGCGAAGACTTTTCTTGAGCTAGTACAATAGTAAAACATCACTCCTGGCTCACGCGAATTCGAAATGCCTGTTTCGCGTTCATCTAAATATTATACACACAGAGCGGGGGTTACTATTCCACAATGGCAGAACATAAAGGAGATGCGTTTGGCTTTATCTGGTATAATTAGACGGCGTTCGACGAATTTCGTTGAGCCGTTCGAGTGACCGATTTAACTTATTGAAAATTATAGATAATAACGGTATCGTCTTTTAATTGACGAGAGTAATCGTTCATCAAAGCCATGTGTCAAATAGCTTCTCAACATCAGGAAAAACATCAGGAGAACAGTAAAATTGGAATCTGTGATAGACAATTGCCCGTAGATAGATCCCGACTCCCGACATCCTGTCTGAAACGGTTTATTCAGTGTATAAATATGCTGCAATCTCTGAAACGTTACTTCAGCGAGATAACTTTCTTACAATATGCGTTTCTCGATGTTGAAGTTGAATGTAATATGTAAGTACATGCTGCGGGTGTAAGTTAATGGAATAAACAATATTTTGTCGATTAACAAACGTTTCGGAAGTCCCGAAGTGTTTATTGGTCCAATCCGAATCGTATGTATATTGAGCTAGAATAACGTTTACTCCGCTGTAGTCCCTAAGCACTTAGACCCATACAAGCGTCAGTGACTTCACGCATACACCGCAACGGAGACAGATTATCCTATGAGCATGTTATGTTGACTAAGCATTACTAATAGGCATCTAAACTGAGAAGTGCTTGTTTCCCTAGGAGCGGCTTTCGACAGTGGCAAGGTTCAGGCCCGCTGCGTCACAGATACTAGGTTTCTGCTATAATATAAAGTAAAACATCCCAGCGTATCGTGCCGTCATCGGGCGGATGTTGTTGACAATTTTTCGTCCACGTGTTGCCCTAGGCTCATGCTACGATCGACGCTGCCGCTCCGTTGGGGTGCCATTGTCGCGCGAGTGTTTAACGCCCAGCGATCAGCTGAGCTCCTTTTGCTGATGTTGCAGACCTGCAAAACTTTTGTTGGCGTTGATGTTGATGAACTGTTCTAGGCCACTTGAAGCTTGCGTTGCGTTGCGTTGCGTCGCGTCGCGTCGCTCTTGCCGGATGCACAACAGCGCAGCGACTAACAAGTACATAACTTTCAAGCACGCGTCGTGCATTCGATCGGTATAACGTGCCATATCATAGGTCATAATGCATTTACAATCTGATTCAGTTCACTGGTATGGATGTGTTGCCTGTAGAGATTGACTCTTCTGTAAGGACTACAATAAATGACCAACGTGTAGCAGTCGAAAGCATTTAAATACAATAGAAACAGTCATTTTTGCTGCTGAAGTCTTTAGGTCGAAAATGATAACTTGCATCTTTGCTTTAGGCGGATCTAACTTCTGCTCACTTTTTAATACATAACTGTAAAATGTCCTGCTTTGTACATTTTTGAGTAGTACTACGTTAAGCCTGCGAAATTTAAATAAATCGACTAATAAAGTGAGCATGCTAACTCTAACTAACCTCCCATAATAGCGATGGTATCGTGGTTGGGTCATCAATATAGGTGACAGCCCAGAGCGCCATAGAGTGACTTTGCGTCGGGTGACAACAGCTGTGCAT
The DNA here is from genome assembly GCF_002443255.2 of Varroa destructor. Classification (NCBI taxonomy): domain Eukaryota; kingdom Metazoa; phylum Arthropoda; class Arachnida; order Mesostigmata; family Varroidae; genus Varroa; species Varroa destructor. Next base: position 41,814,370 of record NW_019211457.1, read on the forward strand.
AACCTAGTCGGCGTTTGGCCAACAGCTCCAATGGGTGCTCCGGTAATTTCGGGTACACGTTGAGGGCCGCGGGCGGCAGACGGTTAGAAAAACAGCACTCGATCTGCGCTTGAGTATTCATGTACAGCTTTGAACTCATAGGCCACTCTTCGAGCGAGGCTGCCTCTCAACATATACACTGTGGGCGTGGCTGGGTCACTGTCAAGGTCCTAGCCATAACGGGCCCTCCAAATGTCCAAAACAACCCAGGTCCGATGCTATGAGCTGCCTCTGCTCAATGTATGTAGCCTGTGCTTTCATATGGCATAGCAGTTCTTCAGCAATATTATTACCTATGCAGCTTAGGTGAACAACGGTACTTAAATTGGTAAGTGTGTCTGGCTGGAGATATACGTATGTGGTTGACGTGGGCCGGGGGAAGCTCTCATTGGGACGGCTATGCTACATTCATTTTTGACAACATAGCTAGTCTAATTTAGAGGACCGAAAAAATTAGATCTACGCAAGTGCTCTGCTTGCGGCCAGTCTTGCTTGTTCAGACCTCAACACCATGCTTTGGATGTCTTTTTTTGGCTCGGTAGCAGGTAGTTGTAACCGGCAGCGGGCTCAATTCTGCGACTATACAGCGTGCTAACTTGAAACCACTTAGAAAACGAAACTTTTCGTTTTGAAACTGGGAGTTTAAGTTTGCTTAATTGTCCAATGTGGTTATGGCGATTAAGGCAATAGAAACGATGTGCGGTCTAGGAAATACCCGGTCAATTTTAGATATATATCTATATAGTTCGTTCACCGAAACTACCTGCAAGACAAAAAAAAAACACATAACATGTTCTTACATCGACTGCGTTGGCCACTAAACATACGAGCTAATGCTTTGTTCCTTGAATTATATGGAAAACATGCTTCCTTACACGCCTTACCTTGCGTCATATGCAACGGTCAACCTCGAATCATTAAGGTATAAAATTAGAACCTGAAGTTTCTATTATATTTTCAACTTTCTTCTTCTGGAGTAGATTTTCACTAGTTAGTACCCCCCGAACGAATTTCTTTCTAAGAAAACTTTAATGTGTGTACACCATTTTATTAATTTGTGATTGCTTGACTCAAGCTTCTCTTTGACACTTTATCTTTATTTAAATCGTTCTCCAATTCAATAAACGACGAGTTTTGATACGTTTTAAAGTTACATTGCCACAATGGGGCCACGGTAACCGTAGCACGCGATGACTGTGACTCGAAACGATCGATATGGCGGGGTCAATCGTTCTATAATGGCACGTAATCCAATAATACCGAGAGCGATTCTTAGATATCAATCTTTACGCGAAGTGTCCAGTTCCTTCGGCGCCGTTGGGTACACTATTTACAACAAGTTATGGAAGGCTATATATATATATATATGTATACTGATGCTTAAATAGCAAGCCTCTGGCGGAAGGTTACACACAAATGCAGATCACATTGTAACTTCATAAGTTCCAATTACACATTTTGAGATACGTTTATTCTCTTTCATGTAACTTTATTCATTTGAATACTGCACGTGAAGATTTGTTATTATCTTCAATATTATTGAATATTACTATGCTCTTGACACAGTAGAAAAACACAATATTTTACTTTTTATTTAGAAAGCCAACAGCCTAAATTGTCCAGTAGGTTGAAACAGTCATATTTTGATATCGTTTCTTCAATGAAACTTTGAGTTGTCCGACTGGACAGCTCATCGTCCACTGAACCCTTTGAAATAGAGGACACAATACCACCTGTAGTAAACAATGCTAACGATATCTGTTAACCAGATACGCATCTAAGTATGTCTGCAAATCTCAGCCGTATGTCATCGATAACTGTAGAATGGGCAGAATTAAGAAGAAACCTCTAATAGATACAAATTGTTATCACTGTCTGACACCATCGATTGCACACGGTGGCTAATGTGTATCTTCATTAAGAGATTTCAGCTTCATTAAGCGTATTTCAAAATAGCATCTGAATCCAAATTGACGTAAACACAGACGTACTTCACTTACAGGACCACACATCTGATCGCACAGCTATCAACGAGACTTATCGATGATTTTATCTTCTGATCGTTGATCGTCTTCGGCTTAATTCAGTTAGCTAATCGTTATTTCGTCTAGCCATTGTAACCGCTGTCGCTATAAATATTATTCTGAGTTGACTTTTTTTTGTTTTCCTCATCCAACAGGTTGACACCGACTACTCGGCGACTCGTCACGCCATTATGAACTCCTCACATCTCTTATTCTGAATACTGCCATCTATGGGTCCAGTGAAGGACCGTAAAAAAGTTTTGGATAAGCCATAATTCATGAGAGAAGTTAAGATCGCGCCAACGGAGTCTTATTGGGCCGGCTACCGCCGGTGGTTGCTAGCGAAAGTCGTCACCAGCGTTTGGGTCGCTCGTGCTAACGCGACGTCGGAGGAAGCCGAAAAGCAAGTATAGCTAGGGACGATAATGGCCGCGTCCATAGAGCTAAAGTTGATGCTTAAACGACGATCATAATGACGTCAAAGTGAGGTATAGTCAACGAAAGTGTCCGCTCCGGCGACCGCAGAAGCGACATGAGCGCCGGCGTAAGATACTAAAATTGCCATGAAAACTTTTGTGAACGAAACGGCTTCCGTTTTTTTACGAGGTGCCAACGAAGTACAATCAACAATCGTAGCCAGCCGACTTGGATAGTAAATTTTCAGGTTATCGTTACCGTTACAACAATCAACATCAATCACGAGGTAATTAGGTTTTGCATTGTCCTGCATTGCTAGCGGTTTACGTGGGTGACTTACGCGTTCGGATCCCGATACGACTAGCAGTATGGAAATATTTCTAAATCTCGTGACGGCAATCTCGCTTATTTGAACGACGTACGCTCTGGTCCGTACTTCACACCCTATTAGCTTAGTTCACATACATGTTCTCATGACGCTTAACTGACCCCTATATACAGTTTAAAATATATCCATTTCTCTTCAAGCCACTATGCTTTTACCATTGCTCATAACCCAGTAACGGTTACGTGTCGTGTGACATGGACATGTTAGTCAGCGACTGTCGGCCCCAGTCTCTGACGATCCCCCTAGCGCAATGCAGCTCAAGCCGACCGCTCTACGAACGCCTTTGCTCTAACATCAATAAGTCATCGAGCATGTAACTATGATTGACGGCTGTTCGACCGTAACCAGCTTTGACGTAACTCCAAAGCTGGTCTTCAACCATCAGTCTTAGGACAGAAGAATTAGTGGAAGGTGTTAGCACTGCTGGGTGCAGCAATGGCAGCAGAATAGCAGTCCCGCAGCGCCCATTACTGATTCGTGGTAAGTAAGAATCAGGGGGCGGAAAAGAAGCGGGGAGCTCGGATGCAGCTTAACTTGCCCGAGGCTGGTCTGTGCAGAGATTGATTGGCTACTGGAGAACGAGTGCTGTTACGGTTATGAAACGGAGTTTTGTTTTTTTCTTTGTGTACATATAGAAATAACACACGCAAGTGTACGGATAGCGAGTAACTGGCAAATCGTGTCATCGTTGCGACATTGATTTAATACGTTCGATAGTATTCGAACTAATAATATATGATTTACAATGTAATCGTTTACGCTTCTCTTCGTCATCGATCATAGGAGCCGCTTGAAGTAACCAGTCATATGTATTTGGAATGATCGGAACGGAAGTTCGGGCCAACCTCCGTTATTGCACTGATACAATGCGTACGGTATATGTGATGTTGAATAAATTAGTGCTTAGGTCTAGGCTCCAGTTTGAGGTTAGGATCAATCAACCTTGCGAGACTGAAACAACGAAAGGCGATAGATGGCCAAAACACACAGTTAGGCAGGCTAAACCTAACGGAGTAATACGTTCGTTCCCCATCTAACCACGGTGACGGTGGTGGCCTACCAGGGGTCTTGAACGAAGAATCGTCTCGGAAGGACATCGGCCCAATTTACATTAAATTTGATATTAAGCCCGGAACTCTTTGGCAATTATGTAACTAGGCGGCGGAGCCCAATGAAAAATCTGCGTGTCCTACGTATTACACCAAAAATGAGCTTGCAGCTTTTTGACTGAGTTCTTGATTCATCTCAACGGTTAGCGTAGTGTATTAGCGTTAAGAATGTATCAAATGAAACACCGATGTCTTATTTAGTGTGGCCTTCCATTGTCCTTCTTATGCTCGTTATTTGCCAGAACGTAGATGCACTGGGTACAGGGGCCGATTTCAAGATTACTATACCATTCCTATAAACGATGATGCGACAGGGTATCATGGTATCCTACCAACTCTACATTAGCTACAAAAGCCGTTCCTTCTCTCGGTAAAAAATATGGACTTATTTCAATTCATTCATTAATGCATCACAGTCAATGTAACAGGAGCAAAAAACTATGAAAATAAGAAGTAATCTCTGTTTCTGATGTTGTAAACAAATTGTATTTGACGGTATTGGAAACAGTCGTACTATGCCTTTTCAGGGTTTGTACAAAAACAGAACGCACAAAGGTAAACGCTCGTATTATACGGTTTTGTTTGATAATATTCCTAGCATAAAGTATACATTGCGAATTTTAGCTATACGGTAGATGATCCGTCACGGACCAGAGGTTGATTTTCCTTTACGAGTAGGCCGAGCTGGCTGTATAAATCGTTTCTAATTACCGCCCAGTGACCGCCTTCCACTTAATTGTAGAAGGGTAGATGCTGCCGCTGCTTCTGTTACGTTTACAGCCCAGAACTATTATTAAAGATATTATTAATAATATTTTTATTCTTTATCATTCATCGATTAACTTGAATGTCGATTGTACTATCAAACTTAGCTGACATACCGATTGTAAATAGATACGCATGAGGTATAACTAAATATCAATTCCTATATATATATATATATATATATATATAGGAATTGATATTTTTCTCTTCGTGACGAAGCGTACTCAGCCCAACATAACCATGAAGTGTGTAGCTCAACTCAGGGTCCACCCGCGTCGTCTGCAGCGAAACTGCCTGGTGGAAACTGTGCTCTCCCGAGAGAACGCGAGACTTCACAGATATATAGTGAAGCATGTGTGGCAACCCATAGGGTACAGTGGATGATTAGCAGGCCCTCACTCACCTCAGCAACCCTACAACAACTAGCTGAGTTTGTTGGCAAAGGATGCTGATATAGGAACGGGAGTGGTGTCGATAAATGTTTGGGAAATGGGAAATATTCTTCCTGTTGCTACTAGCGACTGTCCACTATCTCCGTCACTTTAGCTAAATGGGTTTGGGGAACAGCGCCCACGCGGACCAACTCTAGCTTAGCTCTAACCTAAAAGAACAGCCTCAGGTAAAACTTCATGAGTCATGGCTGACGAGAGGAGGTTCCATTATGTTGAGGACGGGTACAATCGGAGGAGATCAAACTCCAGCAACTATTGTATTACGCTCGCAATAGAGGGACACCATACTGGTTCTATCATGTAACGCTAGTTCTACTACGTGGAACTGAATCAGAACTCGTTGCACTAACTCGGTTTTCATGTGCGATTGTTGTATCTTCACGCCATCTATAGTGCGTGGAACGCTGTAGACGAATGGGCGGCACTGATAGATTTTTCGAGACCTGGTAGGATTGCCTTGCAGTGCGGAACTGAACCATCGTCAGGTAGATTACAACCTAGTATACTTTGTATCAAAATGCGACGTATCAGCCGTTTGGAACGTCTGCTTGTTGTATTGAGCTTATATTATGTAACTTGACAAATTTCATCATGCAGGCTGGAACTTTTATCGTATTGACTTAACGCGTGCCCAAACTCACAATAGATATAACGCCACCGTATATTTGTCCTGCGCGACGATATTTAGTCAGTCATTATGTTAAAAAGTCAATGTTCAGCTCGACTTTTTCAAAAGATACAGGGAGCCAAGTCCAAACGTTCGCTAACGAATAACACTATCGTAGTAGTTGCGAACGTAGATAAATCGCATAGTTACATGTGTAGTTTATACGCTATGGTTGCACTCTAGGCCAATATGTACCTATGAAGTTCATCAATACGAGTAAAGACTATTGCCATTCATTCTTAGAAGAAAGAACTATTCGCTGTGTTCGGCCTAGGTTGTGGCTAGCTGAGGTTGATTGAAACAGTGCTTATTGGATCCAAATGACCCAGCACAAGCTAACCCAGTCGGCCCACGAGGAGAGGGGCTAGGTTTATAAACGTCTTTGACTCCATCTGGGTTGTTCCTCGTCTGCGTCTCTGAAAGGATCCGCAGAGAGTTGCTGAATAGGAGAAGGGCGATGATCGGCTAGTGGCCGGCATCAACACAAAAACCCAGCAATAACAACACTTAATCAGTCAATGCGCCCTCGCCAACCAGAAAACGTACCGTTAGTCAGCGTCAGCTCAGTGAGTCTAACACTAGCCACTAGCCATGCGCAGCTAAATTGTCTCCTGCTGTTGTATCAACTGTACAAATAATCTCAGTCTGTGCATGTATGAATACGATCGCAGTAGACCTTGTTCAGTATCACTGTCGTTTTAGTCCACCGTCCACTATCGTAGTTCGCGTAGCTGGTACAGCGTAGACGGCATGGAACGAGTCTCGTCAAGGAAACATGCGGATACTCAACACGAGTGTTGATGCCACATAGAAAACTCCATAGCGCATGACTAAGCTATCAGGAAGCCTGGCACTGGCGTCGCTCTCTACTCGTTCTTCCACTTCGTGTCCCTTTCCAATACGGTCCCCCTTCAAGCAGTAGACGCGGACCAGCGTATTCCGCGATTTTCATAAGGCCAAATCTGTCGTACTTGATCGTTAATTCGACTCAGGTATCCTATCAAAAAACGAAATGCATCAGTGATAGGTTCATATTGCTATGCCATTATACGTTTAACGATTGTAGAGATGCAGACGCCGCGTAAAAAAACATCTAACGATAAGCGACATCTAGGCCAGACGATCCATGCAGGTTACGTTCAACAAAAAGTATTTTCCAATCCGATTTGTGTATTTTTTTTTAAAGTTAACATTGCTATTGTTCACTTGCATGACAACAGTGGGCAATTTTGAAGCGGCGCCTTGTTCATGGTGGGGCTTTCTTCAACTATTGCAATATAGTAATTCACAAGGAAGATTAGAGTAGGCTGCACGTCGGCCACAGACGCATTCGTGACCATCGGCACACATTGTCTTCTTAGACCGGCTTTATCTGTCTAATATACACGCGTGGTATAAAAAGGTTAGCGCCAAAATTTACCCGGAAGTACCTGACCTAGGTTTTCTACTCCACACACAAAATGATTTTGTCGCAGAGTAACTAAGATCCGATCTATTACGCGACGCGTACGAAAGCCCTTCCCTCTGCTACCGCGACCAGTTCTATGTTGAAGTTGTTTTGGGCAGAATTCGTTCCCGAAAAATCCACGCACTATCGGGTATAGCTCACATCTTTCTTACGACATTGAAGGTATAGCCAACGGTATATTTTACACGAACCGAGACCGATGCATATGTAATTGAACGACAGAGTTTCAATGTATACAATGTCGCTCAGCGTCTGCAGAGTCGCTCAGCAGCAATTACGGTTCGGAAACGTTGCGCGACGCTTCGCTCAGTCACACCCAAAATAGTCGTAGTTGTTGTTTTGAAAAAAAACATACGATGGCCAGCGAAACCGTTGACGCTGTCTCGCTATTTGTGGGATTAATCGCAGGTTACTAGTTGCCACAAGGAGTCGTTCAGGCTGGCTCTCCTCAGAAACGTTTTGTCTTCAACATACAACGTATCAGATGTGTAGCTTGTATAAATATCCCGACGCAAAACCCGAGGGCTATTTATTAACGCCGAAACGAATAAGTGTTTTATATTTGTTTGTCATTGTGAAATAGCATAGAAGTAAACCTAAAAACAATATCTAAAGTGAACTTCATTTAACTCAAGGTTAATTTATTGGTTCAATTAATTATCTTGTAAAAAAAATCTATAGGGGCAAATGAACATTACTTATTCCCGAGGATACCTAGGAAAATATCTGTATCATTTTCCGTCTCCTGAACGATTAGCGTCTTGTTATTGTTTCTTGCAGTGTGCTTCAGTAAACGAGTCCACTTTATTACTGCATTTATCGGCTACCCGGTGGCGTCTATGTTTTGTCCAGCTTATCTCGGCCGATTGTAGCGTCTGCATCGTCGTGAGCTGCAATTGTCCTCCTATAGTTTTCTCGTTTCATTTTTGTAATCCTGCTGGACGCGCACTAAAGATTCATTGACATTTAGCGAGAGACGTGCACGATACATGCGAGAACGAACGACCTCTGGCTATTTCTTCTACGCCTTATTGTCTCATGTACTAGCCTGCTATTGTCACCGCTATATTTAGATAGGGAGACGTGAGTCTTTCCGTTTGTCCTAGTGCCCACTTTCGTTGTCCCAGAGAACAACAGTTTTCCAGTTTAGAGAACATTATTTCATAACAACCCACTATGTCCTTGAATGTTTCCGTTGGACACTCAGTTGTGCTTTACTTCTTCGAAGTAGTTGCTTTAATTGTCGCGAAGATTGTAACTATTTGTTGTAATAATGAGGTCCAAATTGAAACGTTGGCCCGTCTGTGCTCGCCATCTATTAAGCGATGAGTCACTTGCACCGATCACTACTAAATATGAAGTTCAATTATTCCACAGTTATTCTTGTCGCTATGAGACACATAACTGCCGCTGGCCAGTCGCGTCAAGGCTTTACCGCAGGATTCACGCTAGGCCATTAGACCTGTCTATGGGTCTCTAAGCGGTTACCACCGGTTTTCTCATTGTCTGGTGCTACCGTTGGCCTGAGCGAGCGTCGGCCGTCAACGGTGACTGCCTACTAGTCAGGCAACTACAACACAGACCACGTACGGATACAAAGGTAATTAAAGGCCTGGCTACGCGCGGGTGCCAAAAACATGAACTTCCATATACTATTAGTACGTTATGTGTTTGGTCCAATAGCAGCTGAAGGGACCTAATATAATAAATTGTAATAAAAGTTGGCCACCAACGACTTTTCTCGTGGTAGACTAACCGTCCGGCTGACAGTCAGAGAGGGGGAGTCGCCTAAACCCGCCAGACATCAATTCAGCCCGTAGATGATCTAGTTTGGCTGGTACACAGATATTTAGGCGGATTTATACTAAGCGGGAGTAAAGCCAATCGATGCTCTACCGACAAGCGCGCATTGACTTAGCAAGCTTGTCGCCGATATGATGACAAATATACATAACTGAATACAATTATGAGATTTTTGCATTTTAACATGACGCCAACAAGTAAGAGTCTAACATGTGTGTCAGTAATATATAAGTATTAATCACGGTCAAATACATACCAGAAAGTGCTTCGGGTTTCTGTCAAAAGAAGTAGAAAACGTTCAATCAACGTTCGGTTTGTTACTGATGCCCATTGACTCACTTTTGTTTTGCTAACAATCGTCCGCATTCGTTCTCTAACGCCGCCATAGACACTGCCGGCGAAACTTCAGTCACTTCAGTTGTAGATAGATCTCGATTTCTTCTATTTTCTATATGTTACATAGACAGATTCGATTGCGCGAGGCACTTACTGTCCGATGTGTGTGATCATGTAAAGATCACGCTGAGCTATTCGCTTTAGTGACGGCTGTGACGATTCGGGTCGAGCTTAAAATCGCAGCCGACGTCTTCGTTGGTGTTAGTGTGACAAGGTGGCATTTTACCGTGCCACACGTAACGACCACAGCAAAGAGTTCTTGATTCGGTTTCTGGGACCTGTCCCTGCAACGGCCAATCGGCCCATTCTATCGATGACGGAATCCCTTTTCCCATTCGCTGGCTACCTCCCTCAACAGAAGAATAGACCGAATAGAGCTATTTTTCTTGCCCTCTTTTTCCAAATCATCAAAGACACCGGATGAGGTAAACGGCACTCGTGGAGCACTTGCTCTTCGGCTGACGCCTATTGCCTCTGTAGTCGCCATTTCGCAATGCCGTTGCTGTCGATTCTACAAGACAGTCTGGTCTCACGCTCCCGATCGCTAGAAGACCAGCCGAGGGCTCCTTCTTCCATATGACGGTGCTGGTAAAGGGACGACGGATGAGCGGACGCACGGACGAGCGAATGCTACCAACTCAAATGGTCAACACTTGAACCAACGGCGTCGATCGCCAGAGGAAAACGAATGGCAGAATGGTGACAGAATGAGGCAGTGCATCAATCGGAGAAGGCTGCCGCTGCCATTACGCCGAAGTTGAGACTGGCATAGGGGCGACGCTAGAGTTAATTCGCTCGTTCATTCCGATAGCTGGTCACCGGTGAGTACCATAATCGAAGTAGTAGTCATTTACTTGTGGACTGATTGATTTGTTTTCTATCTGCTCTTTGATGGCCACTTCATCCACCATCCATGCATTTTTTTCCTAATAAGTATCTTGTCAGTACTTTTAGTATCGTTGCCCTTCAGGTTGAGTTGTTAGCCCGTTGTTCTCTGATAGCCACTTGAAAGGATACGCCAGCGAACATAGGCCCTGGGAGGGCCGAATGGGGCAAGTGAGTGAGTCGGACTCTAGCAAACTACACGAAAGCGGAACAGAGTACAAGAAGTTCCTGCTAGCAGTGAACGGCGCTTCGGTGGTGGCCTCACTGGACTGCTCGCCCTTCTCCAATCCACATTAACATGAAAATAACAGGCGATATTTGTACTGGTTGTAAAAGATAGAAGCGTAGCAGTGGCTCTCGTTCGGCGCGGTAACTATTAGGCAACAGCTTCACAAGCGACTATGAATATCACTAGCAGCAAACTCACACAATTGTTCAGGGTTATGTAACTGTCATCGCTATATATTACTATGCGACAACGACTTTGCGCCATAAAATATCCCGGGTCTGCACAAGACGCTCGGTTCGATGGTGTATAGTTGGTAGATTTCAGAAATATGGTTGAAGCGGGATGAATAGGTGAAGCGTACCTTAACCTTCGTTTGAGTATGTCAGCAAGTTCAATAGCTAATTCTGATAGTTGTTGAAAGTTATTAGTCAGTCCGAGGGCTCTACGTCGCTATTTCGTTCGATCGAATAGGACGAACGACAAAAGTGCCGTGTGCAGGAGACTAAAAATAGCCTTTGTCCAGCTCTGGTAGAATGCCACCGATCCTTATCTTTTAGTTTATGTGATATAGAACAGTATAATTCAGAATAAACTAAAATATACTATTCCGATAGCAGTTATATATCTTTCTAGATATATTACCTTCCTGCAGTAAGTGGTGGTATACATTTCCCCGACGTGGCGCAATGGAATAGGTTTATCTACCTTTGGACTACATACTATTGTATTGAACGAAATAAAGACAGACGAAGAGCAGGTAGAAATAACAGACAAAATATCATTAGTATAACAGGTGTTTCAGCTAGATTATATGTGTCGTATTCGTACGTTCTGAGATCACAAAGACACCTATAGGGTTCTTCCTATTTCACTCATCTTTAACACAGCGTTGCGTCAGTGCACCTGGGGCCTGATCGTCAGCTTTGCTAAGGGTTCCTGAGTGTGAGTCCAAAGCTACGGGTCGCGCCGCCGGTCGGCAGCATACAGGCAGTCGCAGCGAATGGCGTCATCGCACGATAGCATAGACAGATAATCTCTTCGCCGTCGTCGCGCATCTGTGCCACCTCCTTTGCGCTGCCGGTTCTCCATTCCCGTACAACTTGTCTCGTGTCATACATAGACCTCGTGCTGGAGAAACCGCCGGACCCCTCGCGTACTACGTCCGTTCAGTTTAGCCTCCGATTTTTTGGTTCCGAATTGAGGCCGCAGGCGGCCTGCGTTTCGATAGATTAAGGAGACAACAATCGGCCGTTTATACGGTCCTTCTCGTCACTACTGTGACAACAATCCATTGAACGGACCGATTGGTCGAAGCTGACTGATATCGTCGTTAATTAATAGGTGCTAGATAAGGACTGTGCCAGAGCGTTTTGCCGATTCATATTTTACGTCTATCGATACCTAAGCTACTCTACTTGATCGTTCTAATTATATCGCTTGTGTTATGCTAACGTGGTAATATGATTTGATATGGATAAATAGCTCTGCTATAGGCCGCCGTTGCGACTGCTTCTGTTCCAATTAGGGGCATGGAAGAGGGACAGACGCTTCGAATACGGGAGACAACGAGAATGCAACGACTTGACAAAAATTGCCATAACGGTAACGTTACAATAACAGAATTGTGCTGGCATACATTTTAACGTCACGTAAATACCGCACTTTACCGTACGCGTAATACGTCTATATATACACCCTCTGTGAGTGTGCGTACGACCTGACCATGTGGCGAATAAAGCGGCCAACAGAAGCAAATAAAGATTGATTTATTAAGTTAACCGTTTTGCCTAGAAGCAAAAGTAAACTCGCACTAAACAACTTACTATTGTGCGTCGGCGTAGCAACTTAGACAGTTGAACTTCGAACTAACAAAAACAGAAGTCGCTAGTTGAAAGCCTGTTATCGACGTGTTTTACATAAAACAGGCAGCTTTGAGAAAAGATGTTATTGTATGGGGACTGGAGTGTAGTAACAACTTCTTTTTATCTGCCTGCAATGTCGTATCTCACCGTGGCAACGACTTTCGGCAACGATCATTGGTTCTGAGCTTATGACTGCGGTTATACATTATTAGTATCTCTGGAATTGTTTTTACTGTAAATTATTCACTTTGGTTTTAAATGAGGTCTAACTAAACGGTGTAATTTTACAAGAAGCTAAAACCATCCTGGGCGCGTTCTCAAGCCTCACAGTCTACAGGCCAAAATACCTATTAAACACTCCTCAGACCAAACACTTAAATCATTAGTAAGTTTCTAGTAATTCCTGCTTCCAACAAGCAGTGCACTGAACCGAGGCTGTTCAATTCAGGACCAATAAAAGGAGCTTTGAATGGCCTACTCTCTTTTTCCTACTAAAGAGAAATTTTCGGTGTAATGCATACTGCAGTAGCCAAGCCAAAAATCGGTTTTCCATCTCGCATCAATATGGCATTTCCTAATAACTTCAATAAGCCATAAGATAACAAACGCTAGTCTTCAGCGTGAGTCGGTCCCACAATTTTACGCAATTCTCGCAGTTTTCGTTGTTTCGGGCGACGATTCTTGTGCCTTTTGTCGATAGATGTCCGATTATGATTGTCCTGACCATTTTCACTTGCACCATTATCTAATAGAGAAACAGCTCGGTAGCCGTCTCTTCAAAGACCCTAATCTTGTGCTATTTCATCACCGGATATAGCTTAGCAGCAGCAGCAGCAGCAGCAGCGTTATATCTTCGAAATCAATCTGTCTGATACCGTACATCAATAACCGTTAAAAAGACATAAATAAATCTTCGGCCGAGACGAAGAAACGTGTTGCTGGAGCGGAAAAACTACAGACAGACAAAAAAAAAACACATCTTCGCCGTTTGGTGTGTGTTCCTGGTAGGTTTGATACTAGTCAACAGACAAGGTTATAGGAGGACAGATTAGGTGTGCATGACTTTTAATGCAAGAAGGTCATTTATCCTTTTACCTAACAGCTCTGTTCCTCCTGTGCCTCGTCCTTCCAGATCTACATATGTATATGACTATATGACACACACTAAGCAGCTTACATCGTAACAGTGATGCCCACTGAGCTTAGTAAGTCAACAACAGCCAGCCAAGTCTCTATTATTGCTTAACAAGATGAAACTGTATTCGTTCTTATCAGGTTAGATGCAGCCTGTCGTCATATCTCGACGGGCATGCATCTTCTCTAGAGCGGAAGATTTGTCGTAGGCTATATGTTGTTTGCGCGCTACTTCTATGGAATACATTAGATCTACAGATCCTGACGCTCAAGACAAGATTAGCGCATTGCCTTTCTCTAACTTATAACCCCGCAGTCCTGCAACGAATTTCTTTCCTATCGCTATAGGAAAACACGACCACTGAGCACTCTACGTTAATTCTACACGTGAACTACACGTGTCTAACAGCGGTATCTAGAGCTAAACAGAAGTGCACTTGGTATTTAATAACCCAGACGGTATTCTGTTCAATTCGCGGCTGACAGAACGCTTATCGACCCCGCCGGTCGCTGTCTCTTGTTTGTAACAGCTCTGACCTTGCAGCAGTTACGTTACCGCCGCCGTCGCCGCTGCCCGGTTCTCTATGGGACTGTGCCCGCTGGCAAACACGATATCACCAACAGTAGAATTTGAGCCGTCATAGGAGAACGTTAACTATTCTGTACTTGGACCCATTCACCTGTCCTCTCCGCACAACAGATTTAGAAAACCGACGCCATGTTCGTGATCCAAACTGAAGGCGAAAGCCGCCAGCCAGTAAATGAACGTACTAGAAGTTCTAATAATGTTTGCAGGCGTGCGGCAGGTCTTCGAACGAACACAATATTCATCTATCACTAATTGCGCCCCGGGCCACCGTCACAAACCTAACAGGCCGTAACCGATACCTATTGACCTGGTTAGTTTATCGGCACTAACAACATTCGTTCTCTGCTAAATGCTGCAACTTTTTCTATTATGCATAGAAGTCCATTACAAGGCACTCTAATAGAATTGTATCTTTGTACTAGTAGCAACAGTAGTTGAAGTTGCTGAAGTCCGAGCAATCCACTTACTGAGGTACTATTAGCGTGATCGCGTGTCGTTTCCTCGCTTGAGTGGCGGATGACAATGGCCAACGAGTCAATGATGTCGTAGCCTTTGTGTTCAGAGGCCAGTGCATCCTATAGAAAAAGACTGGCGTGGTTCTCTGCTTCTTCTCCGCAGAATTCTACTTCGACTCACTTGTTTTGTCCTAGCTGAGTGCGCGATCGCTAGCGAGGCTGGCGGCAAACGGACAAGTTGACAAGCTCAAACGGCCTTAGAACTGGGGCCGTAACCGGCCAGCGAACGGTCATGGTCGACAAATAACATACGGACAACTTGGACTGCTACTATTGGCGCTACAGGCTTACTTTGCCTATAAGTGATGTCGAGTTGTCAGTCGAATGAACGCCAGAGGAAGTTTGGAAGAAATAACACTAACAACATCAGCCGGAAAGCAGCTGTTACCCAGCTTTTGTGGATGGTCAAGTGAATAAGCGCGATGACGGATGGCTCTCTCTGGGTAAACTGCCGATTCCGTATGGTTCTCACGAGAAGATGGGAAAAAAACTACACACCGATAATCTTGTGTGCGTATGGGCTAAATACTGTACTAGTACATTTTGTGTAAGTTGTTAAGGTGATGGGGGTTTCGAAGTGCAGGGCACTGGGCGTATATACCACTGGTGACGGTACTTATTTTGTTTTGGTCGTCGTCATGCGCAGACAGCTCTGCATAAATCACACGGGAACGTTGGGCTGAAGCTAACACATACGAAACTATTGTCGTTGCTCGCACCGTCGTTTCAAGCGAAAATAACCATCCTTTCGAACACGTGGTTTTCCAAGCGAATACACAGGCGTGCCTATATTAGCTTCTACTGAAAGCAGGCCATTAGTCTCCAATAAAACTTTTTTTTTTTTATTAATACCTCAACTTAGGCAATGGAAATAACTTATTCGAATAATCCATAAAGTTGATTGCTCCTCTTTTTTTCCGCCGTGGGTACGAAATATTTATACTCTTTTCTATCCTTCAGAATGATAGTACCTACCTGCAATCTTTAGGACCGCGCGATCCGCCGGATCCAGTTGGAGTATGCTGAGAGGCTTGTCCTTCATCCATTCGGCGAGGTCTGCACTGCCGATTCCGATGAGGTCCATTGAGAGATATTCCTCTTTGTGAAATTCGGCTAATCGTCGATAGGGTGCCGCCGGTTGTGAGCTGCTCCTCCGTAGCGGGCCTTGTGGGAGGTGACGGTGATCGGCCGACGGCGCTCGAGCACGTCCTCGGCCTCGACCGCGCGTAGCCGACAAAACCTGTGGGTCGATGACGAGGCATTCTGTCCAACTGCGGCGACTTGTACGAAGGCCACCATCAACCGTTAGCCCTGTAACCCGGACCACGCCGGGGGGCTTAGCGCCCCCCGGAGCACCCTGAGGAAACACGGTGCGGCCGTGCGGGGCGCCCTTTCACGACAAAGACGACGTGTTGCCGCGTCTTACTAAATAAACACACGTCCGAATAGGGGATTAATTCCCCCGAAACGTCACCAGCAACAATACGGCCGACCTATTACTGTATTAATGGCTACAAGGGAATGGTAGCTGTGAGAGGTGGCAACAGTGACGATTTTCCAATGATGGTGTCCTCCCATTGAAGTCACTGCGTGGTTATCCATCAGGAATCGGAGTGAGGGGAAATATTAGCAACACAAAGGGCACAGATTCGCAAGAACTGTGGTATCTTCACTTAACCGGGCGATGTATAACTGTAGATAATCCGCTGTTGGTCGGCTATAGCAGTTCAATTAATAATTTTTGTAAAGAACGTTTCTATTTTTTTTTTTTTCTTGCTCCCCTGCTATTCACAACTCTGTTATCCAATTAGGGCAGCTGAATAAATTTATTCGAGCTCTAATTTTAACTTTGGCTTCGGTTTCAACGAACGACACAAAATCCACGTGTAGACGTATAAATGAAACAGGAAACAGAACACAGTAATGAGCACCCCGCTTTTCCCTTCGTTGTTTTCCTTCTCGGCGGCTATATAGACACACACTGCGAGTCGAGGCTCTGCTTTGCTTAGCACTGCAGGCAATAGAGAACCTCCAGGCCCAACACACGAGGTCTCGTTCTCAAACCCTTGCACGCCGTGGAGGGGGCCGAGTTGCTGGTGGCTATTTCCGAACAACAGTACAGGCGCCCCGTCGTCGGCGCGACACACTTCGCTCACTCGATTTTTTTAATTCTGTTGTCGTATTATTGCTAGAACCAAGACTTATATGTGCACAGCTTCTTAAAAGCTCTGCATTCCCTTTCTCTGCGTATTACACATTCAACAAGATACCTTCTCATTTTATCGATATTTCGACACTTTGATACATAATGACCATCAGCGTGACCCGGTCCCTGAGAGCGGTGACCCTCGTTTGATGCTTGTACTCGTAGACCTCAATTTAATCCGAGCGATTCAGTCGACGCCGTCGGAACCGTGTATCGACAACTTACAGCGCGTATAGTTAATGTTCCTTTAAGGTTTTCATTGGCTAGATAAGAGCCTTTGTACGCTCCTGGTTCGTCGTCTCGCAGCGCAACTGCTGGCTTGATTCGCTGTTTGCTATTGGCGGCTGCTGCTGCGTTGTGTTCACGCAGCAGCAATGGGAGCGGCGGAAACCACGCACGCTCTAGATTTGTCGGTGGTTAGCGTTGGCCACGCCAATAAAAGATTGCTTGCTATCGATGCAACACTGCCTTACACCGGTTGTTAGGTATCCGCTATACAGCTGCGTAAACAACCCAAAGACTCACAGGTTTCGGATGTTCACAAGGAGCTCGGACTCCCTAGCTAGTGCGGGGAGTAACAAACTCTTGCACTAGGCGCTGTTCAGAGTGACTGTTCCCTCCCGGCCGAAACCATCCCTGGTCGTGCGCCTGCTTGTCCCCGTCCAGAGCGCCGCCGCCGCTGCTGCCTCTGCCGTAGCGGCCGTTGTTGTGTGGCGGGGTGGAGGGCAGACGGAGAGGAAGGGAGGCTCACGAGAGGGGAGCGCTCAAGCCCTCGCTCACTTGGTCCTTCTGTGCTGTTCGTAGCATTGGCAAGAGACGCAGTTGTCATACATTCACCGCTACGATTTGTTGCTGGAGCAAAAGCATCAGCGCCAGCAGGCGGCAGACAAATGCTTTTTCCCCCATCAAAAGCTCAAGCTTCGATTGGTAGTGCTGCTAATATTACTCTGACAATAGCACACACCACAGCGCTGCTGTACAGCCTGCACCGTGCCTACAGGCATGAACGATGCGCAGCTGAACGAAAAAGCTAGCGAAGCGTGCGCTGCGCCTGGCGGCCCGAATTCTACTAACAACGGAACTTCTATGGTGCTTCTGTTATCGCTGGCCACCGGTGTTCGATCCGCGACCGCTGTTGTTACTTCGAAGCGGTCGGACAACGCACATCTAACTTGCGCGGGTAGTTTCCATACGAACGAGAAATAGGGGGCAACACGATAGCGGGGCGGTTGACAGGCAGACAACCTGAGTCAGCCCGCTCATCGCTGACTATGCGAATGACCCCATATCGCCTTTTCTTCCTCCATTCCACCCCAACCTTTCTCTATTTCAGCTGAATGCTCCGCAACTGGCGGCAGTTGGATGACTGGTTCTCCAACAGATTCGAATGGCGAAAATCATTTGTCCCGCCAGCTAAGTGAGGCAAGGGATAGTAACAGATCTGGGCAACAAAAGGGAAGGTATGGGTAACTGCCAGAGTAGTCGGAATAGCTAATAAATCAGACTTGGATTCTACGTATGAATAGGACATAGATCGGGGAACCGGTCGGTGGTGGGTGCAAGGTTCTAGAAAAAGGAATTTTGGCCCTCTTCCTTCTCCCTGTCGTCCTCCGCTATTACTAGTTCAGACACATACTTCATCTCGGTCCTACTTCATTTAGGAGTACCTTGAGCTGCAGTAGTGATAAACAGCTATCGGTGTTAATAGGCGCAGCGTGCGAGAGAACTGCGTAGGCCGTGCAAGCCTAAGTACAAATACAGCGACGTACGAAAGTATAGAGCGCTTTTTTTTTCTTTTTGGCTTCTTCTTTCTTTTCTTGGCTAGGGATGCGAGCCATGCGAGAACGCACGTAAGAACTTTTCGACCTAATGACAGCAGATCTATAGCAAACGTTTCGTCTACCGAGAAGCGCGCCATCGGCCAAACGAGCACAGTCTGACAGTTGAAAGAAAGCCCTCATAGCGCGATGAATTCAATAGATTGCGGCCGCAATGAGTCTAACCCATTGGCGGAATTGTGATATTGGACTATGTGAATGGTAGCGATAATCGACAATATGCTTGGAACTGGGCACTTACTCAATGAAACAATGGCTAAAGTCAACTTTAATACGTTTCTCAAGCTAGAAGTCACTGAAAGGGGGGGGTGGGAGGGGTTGAAGGGGCATATCCTCTTAATCACTGCAATGCATAATGGATTCACCATGCTAGGAAATGCGCAGGTCTTATTTAGGTAAAACTACAAAATTTTGCTATTCCACTTTAAGTTTTGAGCTTAAGGTATCGTTAATTTAGTTAAGTGCTAATTTTTTTTACCTTAATGCAGGACAACGTGAACCATAATATGTAGATTAAAAGTCATGCCGAAACAATACGAAGTCAAATTTCTGCATAGGATTTAATGGCATTGCTGCGCATCATTCGCACAGTAAAGATAAGCAATGCTTCGTAACAATATAGATCAGGTTATAATAGTAATTATAATTGTTATTATTATTATTATTATATACCGTGTCAATTTTAGACTTATCTTGCACCCGACATATGGCATCAACGGTAACAGGTATATTAGGCATCTGAGCCAATAACCTTTAGGAGCTTTTCATGAAAGCTCTTTCCACACTGTCGTGTAGCAGAAGCTAGCTAGGTCCGGCCCTCTTCACCCTAATTGGACACGAATTCAGTGTCTTGCTGAGTGCGTGAAAATAAATTTTCCATTGACCGTTTGCTATGTGAAGTACGGATGTAAACAAAATGTTACATTGCGTTGTTCTTGGGGTCAAAAAATTCTTAGTCTACAAAAAAACTAGGGACTGAGCAGATTTCAGCTATAATTGAATATTACCGATGTTCTTTCATTTTTAGTACCGTTCATAAACGTCTGGTAAACGGTGAGTTGACCTCCCGGTACGAACCTTAACTAACCACTCAATTCGATTGAGCTATGCAGAGAAAAAACCACGTTTCTTAATCGAGACTGTCGATTTGCCGCCATGTTTATCTTTATGCGCAGATCTATCCTAAACCGAGTTGGTCTCTATTCGTTGAATGGTTAATTTGCTCTCTTCAAAACCCGATCCTTTGAATTTGCGTTATTTATGGGCCACCAACAGCGCCATCTAAACTAGCCTACGCCGCAAGGGTTCAAGTATATAACACAGATAACCTTAGTCACTAACGTTTGTACTGCAACAAGACCTGCGCAAATAAGATAAAACTAGCAATTCATTTGGTAGTGCCTGTATAATTTGATAAAATTCAACTTTGCGCTTAGCTCGTTTGTGATGTATTTTGTTTCAATATATTTTTATAGTACAGTTCCATGCTTTCTTTCAGAGTTAGCGATCACGACCGATGCGCTAATTCTGTTCCTCCGACGTGGCACGACATGTCAAGTTCCGATCGATTCCTTAGCAAAACACCTAGCTTTCATCAGATTTAGAACAAGATCTAATGGGCATTGGCGGTCGCTGATCGAATCTGTTATCAGGACTTTAGCGTTTGTTGGCCTTCGTCACATGTTGTCATAACATATGTTTACACATATTAAACCTAAATGCTTTATATGATAAGCTTCAGTTGACGTATCAACTCTGGCCCTGGGACATCGCTAAAAATTACATTTTTTTTAAAGTTTTTTTTTTTGTTGGCTTATAGATACCCAAAGACAAATATTATATACATCTCGATTGCCGTTTTCATCTCGTTTCTGGCGTGTCATCAAGTAATATTATATTACAGTGTAATAATTTAAGTTATTGTTGGCCTGGATTTTGACCTAAATTATGAAGGAAACACCACGTAGAAAAGAATTCCTCACACCCGGATCATGGATATTTACGTAAAATCTACGAAGAAAAAAAAAAAAAAAGAAGAAAAAATTATATACAACTAACCACCAGCAAAAACGGCTTTATCTGTATATTATTGGACCAAGATTATACAATGTGGATAATTGCTGGTCGTTTTTCGTTGGCAAAATGTTGTTTTTTTTTTATCAGTTCTTGCTGATCAATGCTTGCGATGATGCGATCACTAATCTTCAAAAAGTGCCTATTTGAGGGGTAGAATGATACGATTAGTGATTTGATCAACTTCTTTGTAGTCGTAGAGGCAGCAGGATGTGGCGTCCATCTGCCGTTTTCGCTACAGCTGCTTCCGAGAAACTTACTGCCCGACAATGATATAATTTGCGCCGACACCTCAATGCCATTATCGATCACACCAACTGTTCTTCAAATGAGGCTATGCTCCTCGTCATTTTTATCACAGGGTTGACCCAGAGATTATTAGATCTATACCTTTTCCAACAAAAGATCCCCGAAGACATCTATCTGTGCTGTTCTGGAGAAGAGGATTGGTTTTGCTAGCATCCGCACCGGTTAATGAATTATCTTTGAACTATATTGGCCTAAGCAATCAGCAGTATTAAGTTTTCAAATGGCCAAGACCTTGGTAGTTTGGTTTGTTAAGCAAACTACTAAGCTCTAGGTCAACGTCTAGGTGCTGATAGGGTAATTGAGCAACAAGTGATGCATATATAACGTTTTTGCTTGGATAACAGGATCTATTTTGAAACACAACCCCCTCACGTGAAACGTCATGGTAGATTTTCGAAGCCTGAACTTCGTTGCGTGTTCAAATCGAAGCTTAGACAACGAACGTCCTACCGAATTCGAAACCGAATTTCGACCTAGGTTATCGCTAGTTTTCGTCGGCACAAACAATAGCTCCCTATGTAGATCCTCAAAAATATTCAGCGGTCATTTTGTCGTGAAGCGATATTATATAAGGAAAAAAAAAAAAAGTAACACTAAAATGTTGCCTAACCCAGCTTCTATAACCTATTCATAAACATCTAAGACGGGTTCGGACAGAAAAACGTCGACATTCCATAGTCAGAGGTATAAGAGCAATAGCAAAACAATCGCTAACTACTCGTCTTCTAAAAATGCCAGAGCTTGATGGATCCATACTATCTCAATGACTAATGCTGCTTAAAAATATTATGTGCAGGAAATTCAGTTGCCCTACGCGGTCAGGTACGTGTGCCTGATACTGGCGAACCCTGGGCGTCAGATTGAAGCTATCCAGATTGTGTATCATTCGTATGGAGGACGGTTCGCTAAACTATCGCTATCACTATCGCGGCATCTTTGGAAGATGATTTTTCTAAATTAAGATTTATTTTAGTTAACTATTAAATAATAGACAATAACTTAATTGAAAACAGGTTACGATAGAGGGCCTTCATTGGCGTTCTGTAATGTTCACCATAGCATTCAGCAAATATCTCACAATATCTAGAAATATCAATACTAGACAATAGGCTTTTACTACGTGAGTAAAGCACGCACAATGTATTATACGCATCGTAATACCAAATAGTTGTACCAGAGCTGAGTTTGTGCAGCTCCGTCGTGGTTTAGCAATATCTATTATTTGTCTAACTATTTTAGTTGTCGTATAATACCTAATTATTGAAGGATCATCTGGTTCGTTGATGTAACCATTACGTCCTACGTTCATGAAAAGTAGGTACGCTCGTCGCGTCCTTACTTATATCATACGTTGTAACGAGTCGCAGTTGTAGCACCTTATTCCCGGCCATCCACGATGCCAATAGGGTCCGTTCATTCGATAAGCTTTGTCTTAAAGTCCGAGAAACATATTCCAGTAATCACTCGGTGGCGATCGCCGTACTTTTCAGCAACTACAAAAGTTTTTATGCCATATTGTTATCCATTATGCTTTAAGTCAAGGCGCGGTTAAAAAAAAAGGCTCCGCTAAAACGAATAGAAATATTCCACCGTTAAAATTAGCTGGCTTAATTATATAATTAGCCAATTAAGTTTACCAATCCATGGTCATAATCACTGAGATACTCGCAAAGCCGACAGAGCTGCCACACAATGTTAACACGTATATACGAAACTTATATGGTACTTTTTCTTATGAAACCAGTCAAATTACCAAAGGTCCAAGCGTTTAACATGGTCGATACAATGATCGTTCAGCCGATAGTTTCATAAACATTACGTTGGATCTACTCTCAAGTTCCCGATCGGTCGTTCTGCACCGATCGACGACCACAAACGCAATATCCTTACACGCGTCGTAATCGCGCATCTTTGAGGAAACATTGTCCAACAAATACATTGCCGGAGGTCCACGCGCACGTACAGGCGACGTTCTGCTACCCGTGTCATGTAGCGATATGACATCTCCGATCTATGGCAGCAACACATCGATTTCGCTACTTTTTTCAGCGGCGATCTATCTTCATACATCTTTGCTAATCCATGAATATGCGTCACCTGAAAATTCAGCGTGTGTTCACTACTGATTTGTTTAGCATAGGGGATTTAGGACCGCGTTAACAGAGAAATTATGGAGGAATGGATTTTCGTATTAACTGAAATAAAGGACGGAATAAATCACATTTTCTCTGAGTTGCAAAATGGTCACGCAATGCTTACAATTCTTTCAGTTGTGTTAGCTTCAAGTTAGAACTTGGACAACTTGAAGTTCATCGCACGGCGTTTCGCATTTGCGTTCTGTAGTACTTATGGTAAATTTGACAAACAATATTCGGTTTTATTCCTTTCGAACAAACCTAAGTTGAATGCAAGTGGACTTTTGCTAAAGTGTTTTATTTTAACTTCTCTACAAAAGGTGTCGTACGAAGGAGACTGTTTCCAGCCAATTCATAGATACATACAAATAATTAAACTATTGTAGATTACGTTAAATTGACTTTATCACTGATCCTCGTTAAATGGACACGTTTGTGCTGCATCGCAAAGATCGTGAGTGAGCAGTCGCTTCTATCCGTTCATTCCCGTGTCTTAAAGATACAATACAATATTATAGGTGCGACGCTGCCGACTTTTATACCACGTAAGGCTTAGCTGGAATAATCCCTGAACTCAGTCTGCCAATTTAGAAAGAATACACTTTTCAATATATCGAATCCAAACTGTACAAGCAGAGTACCGCTTAAGATCAGCCGAGCCCGTTGAAGTAACGTAGCCGTTTGAGGTATTGCTTCCCCGTTCGACTTCGTGCTGGACTCCGGCGCCCTAAATTCTGCCCTTTTTATATAACAAATACTCGTGTATTGTTTTCTTCAAGTTTATAGCAGAAAATCCTCTAATATTATAACCAGCTTTGATACCAAATAGCCATGTAGAGATCGTGTTTGTGTCTGATGCGCGAAGTTATTATTATCAAGTTCTCGACATAACATAGATCGTTATTAGGCGATGCCTATCTTTTTGTGGTTGGAATTACAAACTACTCAATGCAGCTTTCTGCATGTTTGGAGTTAGAACAGCGGTCTTTTTGTCGTAATGGAGGCTAACAAGGTTTCGTTGATTCGGCGTCGCCTTGTGGAAGCAGCTTGTCGTCCTAAGCTGGTGACCCAGTTCGGTATCCCTAGGCCTTGCCGCGGCCAGAGGTCACGATAACGGCACGCGGCATCGTTCAAAGGTAACTCAATAGTTTTACTATAGTGGCGTATTAAGCAAACAGTCGTGATAAGTCGACACGGTCAGCTATAACCAGTGTCGGCATTTCCTCGAATTTCGATGCACTTCCCTTTGATCAAAATTACACTCAAGGCAAAAAGCAACTATCCAGGATTTATCGAGAAGTCGTCTAGAAAGCTATTCTCAACATGGTCCTTAAAAAGGCCATTGGAACCTTTTTATTTGCTCTGCTATGTGCAGCAAGAGGATTAGAGCTCGAGGAATGGCATGGATAAACAGGGGTGAATGAACTGAGCGTCTTATGAATATAGACTGTGCTCATTGCATTGGGTGTTGCTGGTAATAGAACAACGAATAATAGGGCATCTATAAAAATGGTTTGTTTATACCCCAGTCTATAAAAAAAAGCGAAAGCCACTTCAATACCAAAATCTACCTCACCTGTAGAAGTTTGAATCTGTGTTGTAGAGATATATAATATGACTGAGAAATCTTCCAGTTTGACCTTGCAGCCTGCCACAGATTTGCTCTTGGGATCAGACGTCTTCTTCAGGATAACTTTTCAAAGTTGGTCAGACACATTAGGCGACAAACCGGAAATCCGCGACAATGGTATCGTAGTAATCCCGGTGAGGGCTACAGAAAAGTGTTAAGACGCAATTCTGAAACTGCTGAAATGGCGACGGATATTGTCTTCCTCATCATCCCGATATTGAAGTAATTTCTCCGCTCGTTGAACGGGCTCAGTAGGATGACTGTTGTAAAGAAGAACATATTACCGTCATCTCTACAAGATCATTGCAAACGATCAAGCCTTAATGATGCCCTGCTCTATTGCGACGCGATACAAGGAGTTAAAGCACATTATATTATAACAATAGTAATTACTGTTATAGAAGGTATATAATACTAATAACTATCATTGTGATTAGACTAAGTTATAGTTTTTTAGAATTGTTGTTAAAACAAGGACGAGCCATTTAATAACACTTTGCCTTAAGTAATTATAGAAGCTACGTTTGTACAGCTAAAGAACTAATTGTACGTGGTTGAAACATATGCACCAGCTCTGTACGTACAGATAGCCATGTGGAAGCTGACATCTTACCATTGTCTGTAATATACCACCGCTAACACACACATATATATAGATATAAAATAAAAAGTTTATAGCTATATATATATATATATATATATATATATATATATATATATATATATATATAGCTTTATGTTGTTTGTATTCAGAGTGGCCTGTTTTTTATTTCTTCGTGGCCTTTGAAATTTCCCTCCGCCTCTACTTTGACTTAAATACGTTTCCTGAAGTGACAAGAATGCCTGAAGGACAGAAATCAATAAGGAAGCTCGAGAACAATTGGTATAACCTATTGCAAGAAAGATTTATTGTTGTCTAAAATGGCTTGGCCG
>NW_019211457.1:41840335-42374408 GCF_002443255.2 Varroa destructor
CATGCTTATGAGATTTTTAAAAACGACGATGGGAGGGACTGAAATGCAGTGGCCGTATTTAGTGAAAGTGAGGCCCTTTCAACGTTTATGAAACCTGAATATGTCCTAGCCCACCATAGTGTTGAGGTTGTGTACTGCAGAAACGTACTTCGACAAAGTCAAAATCGTAATAAGCTCATAAACAGTATTCATTTGCCTTTGGAACGTCGAAAGCCAAACTGAAAACGTATAATGGCAGAGTTCAGCAAATGGCTAGATCACGTTAAAGTTCACTGACTCAGCCCTATATTTGATTAAATATAGAACTGAGTGAACACCTGTAGATATAGCGTTACAACTAACTAGGTGCGATACAACATACGAGAACAACTAAATCAATTTTCATAATTTAATTATATAATAAGAAGTACACATTATATCATAACAATGGTATGATTTTTTAAGGTCTTTTGTTCTATTTAAATGTGATATGGTGAATATTCCTCAGGACTTCTGCTCGATTCGCGTTAGTGCAGGCGTTACGCACAAAAAAACGTCAACGTACATCGGTCATTGCCTATAACACTTACATTGTGTTTGGAATCTGTGTTCAAACAACCCTCAAGAACGCCAAGTATAGTGGGTTTGTAAGATAACGGTGACTTCTTGTTGCTGAGCGAGAGAAGCCATCGCATCATAGGCAGACATTGTGCTCACCTATACGCCGGCCAAACCTGCACTGATCAGCAAAGCACAAAAAAAGGTTTCTCTAGGCAGGTAGCGCAGCCATGCGTCTTGTGTTTTCTTTGTACAGGCCGATGTCTTTAAGGCCGATAATTTAAGAACTAAAGAATTTGCTCTGTGCTCTCATTAAGACGTTCAGACGTAGGTAATTAACGCCATCCTTAGAGATTCCTGGGCGTCATTGCCTTGTTTTAGGATGGAAGCTGTCATATTTTTAGTGAGAGTCGTTGTCTGTTATCTCACAGGTAATTCTGAGTAAAATATGGTTTCGACGATGGGACGCCAGCGCATTTCAACGCTGTTATGGATACGACGTCTTCAGCATGTCGCCCCGTAAAAATCAGGAAGAAAAAAGGCCAGTACATTTTTGTCACTATCCAAAGGTTTTGCCGTTTCGTCCATAACGACGTAGCTACTGTGACATCATCCACTGAACGGTTATCCTATTTTTAGATTCCAGAATGATACCGCCTGAGGCGACAAGAACATGTCTTACTATATTAAAAAATCAGATATCAGTGCTTTTTTGTTTCATTACCAAAACTTTCATACTTACTGCGTTGAAGAGGGTATCGAACGAAACGTGTTTATATTTTCCCAATCGAACCAGTTCCTCTCACAAAGTTCTATATTCTCCTTTTTGATGTTTGGCGGCAGTTGGTTAGTGTCGCTTTCACCAAACGAAAACGTTTAGCGAAAAACAAAGAATTCTGTCTATGACCCCATAGAAAAGTAAAATTTTACCTGCTGGTGTCTCTTACCGTTTATTGTTTTCAGTGGCGGATTTTGAATATCCCGAATACGAGTTGTGAGATGACAAGGCGGTATACTACTACATGGTATTGAATTTATTACAGATCTGTTCCGACGTAACCTCGTGTATAGGAAACGTAACTGAATCGAAAATTATATACCACTTCATGGACAGCCTCAACACCAGTGACAAGCGAAACTTTTTGTTGAGCTGGTTTATTGCAAGCAACACCTGTATAATAACAATTGAGACCTGATCTCAGGATACAACAGTACAAAAAAACGAATTTACAGAGGTGCTTTCTAGAGGTAACCAATAGCCGCATATCGAGAAGGCGGAACACCATAGTGTAAATGTAGTGGCTTAGGCCCATTCGCGAAATTAAATTTCGTACAGAGTTCGGAAGCATCGTTTAATACGCTTTCATCCAGCATAATGACTGAATAGGGCCAGGTAATGCTAAATGGAATTGCAAATGTACGCCATTTTCATTTTCAACTAGGTGGAACAGATCGGAGACACGACTTGTGTGCAATGTAGTCAAAGTCACAGCAATGTAATATAGGAATAGAGTAAGGGGAACAGGGAACTATGTAAGCCGTGCCTGGCCATCAGCTAACACGCAAAGGTAACCTCTGAAGACATCGAGGGACAAAAATAATAATCAATTAGTAATATGCTTTCGAAGGCTCGACACGTGTCGACTTACTGGCTTTTGGTAAACGAATCTATTAGATTGGCGGAACTCAAATGCCTCGAAGGTATTTTGACTATTCTTCGTGGTAAGCCCGCAACATTTCAGAGGCCAGATAAGTGGCCCCTATCTAAATTTACATGGATTCGGACATAGCACTTTTTCTTTGTATCAGAATGACGACAACGATCATGATTTTCATGATCGGAGCGCACGCTACTACCGAAAGAGTTCATTTCGGAAACGTCATAGACCGACAACACGTATGTAAATAAAACGCGTGAGAGACAAAAAGCCTGTGCCATCAATGAGGTAGTACAGGGAAAACGTTTATAAGTAAATTGCATTTCCAATAGAAGCACAGCTACTGAGTTATCAATACTGTATGCCGAAGGGATTATAAAAAGATAAATCAGACGAAACCTTTGTTCTGTAAATGAATCAAGATAAATCGACGATAAAAGCTAATTGTTATTTGTTGAGTGAATTCGGATTTGTTGAGTAAAGATCTGTAAACCTGTTCTTGTAAGCATAGCAATGAAGATCTATGGAAAAAGCGCCTGTCTCCTAATAGATGCCTTCGTGTCGCTTCAACATGAGTGCGTTAGTAGAAACGATAGAAACAGGTTTCTCGAAATTTCGAAATTGTCTAGTTTAACTATCGCCTACCGCAATAACGAGTAACAGTGCCTGTCGCAGAGTAGGCGTCTGTGTTTGCGACGTGACGATATAGACTCAATGGAGTATTCTAGTTAGTTACGGGAGCGTTTCAAGGAGAGCCTCCTCACCAAACTCGCTATAGCCGGGACGCTAGCGATTGGATTTGCTACGTCTCGTAAACACAACGAAAAATATCACAATTCGTATCAGATAAGCATCAAGGGGTTATAGAGCCTACAAGGGCAACGCTGCAGGTATGCCGTTGCTGCTCGACGACCTTTTCGACAGGCCTTTACGCTAAAGAATATGCGGCGCGTCAATCGTATTTCGTTGACCAACACACGACCAAAGCCAGGTTCCTCCTAGTTCAACTATCATTAATTTGATCTGCCATAGATCTTCCGAGAAAACTGCCACTCCTTTTTATCAACACTAAACAGAGACTTGGTCTTAGCTAGATGAAGATCATTTTTTGTGTATTGTGTACCCTAGGGAGATCCGACGCCGAAACGCTTCGAATTAAATCTAGGGATTGAACTTCGAATCTCTAACAATAACAATAATAATCATACTTAATAAAGTAATGATGAAGTGCTAGGAGTTCTCAAGACGTCCTCAGTAGAGAAAATGTGGAAGGACACAAACAACGAATACGTGTCCCTTACATTTTAATAGAAAGAAATTCCTGTGACTCGACGAAATCTAGATGATCGTTCGCAAATTACCATGTTTCACTATAACGAACCGTTTGTTTTCGCTTCTTATTAACGAAATCATGCCAATGTATGATCGATGAACTGAAAGCATTCATCGCTAGATACGGGATTCTGTATCAGAGTCTATTTGACTGTAAACAACAATCGACTGCAAGGGTGTGGATAAATTATAATTATCTTTTTATTTTACTACTACGTAGCTTCAAAGTTACACTAACTTTGTGGCTATTTATATGAATTACTTTTACATATTTAGTTTCCTCACAGAAAACGCTTTGACTTATGCATTGGTTTCCCTTTATTTTTATATTATTCCAAGCAGTAATTATAATATATAACTGAAGGATAGAACAATCATAAATAGGTGGCGTAGTCCATCGCATCGTATATTCTCGCATGGTTCTGATTCCTGAAATACACCTCAATACATTAGTCTAGAGGGATTTGTCGAACGTAAGTGGCACTCGTAAAATGGTTTAGGGCATTCTCAATCCACTATATGTTTACTACGTAACATGTACGCGTAATAACGTATCACGAACAAATAACGTGCGGCAAGCACAGTGTACACAATAAACCTTGTTAAAAGACGGCATTCTGAAACGCCTGCTCTAGGATTGGCTTTTGGTTGCGGGTACCTTTTTTTTCTTAATAGAGGCTGTCATCTCAACTGAAAATTGTGTAGCCGCCTGTGTTTTCCTCATTATTAGATTTTCCAGAAATCACTGGAAGAAGAAGGTTTGTAGTTTGTGTAAATAGAAAAAGATATCATAAGCTTATCTATGATAAAGTTCAGTTATTAACATGTCTCGACGTCGAAACAAAAGGGAACGTTTTCAAAATGGAAGTCGTCGATACATTTTGCTTCTCCCTCTCTCGCTCGCTCGCTCTTGAGAAAGAAAGAAAGCAAGCAAGAAAGAGGGAGAAAGAGAGAGCGAGAGAGAGAGTAGATATTGTTTTTGTACGCATTAGTGAATGTCAATAAATCAAGGAAACAAATCACCCCTACGTTGACCACACTTGCCTACCGCTACTACTATGCCTCCGGGGTCGAAAGTATACGCCACAAAAATTGTGCCCTCAGGAAACGAGCCAGCCGCTGAGCCAGCGCTCGGGTACGATTCGAGAGTTATGTGCGATGTCTAAAAGTGACATGAATGCATACATACAAGAGACTATGAAACCTCGCCGTATCACTATGCCGCCTCAATGGAAAATACACAGCGATGTACGGCCTTATGTGTACAATATACAATTGAAACGTGAACTTTTTTCAGATGGTCCTACCGACATGAAAAATAATCATCAACAAAACGAAGTTAGAGAAAATTAATGCGCCTTTTGATGGTTAGAATTTCTTCACACTTTGCGTCTCCAAATATTACATATATATACCTGTATAAACGTAGATACTTCTGCATTCATGTCCGATCTTTGAATACGTTCCACAAAATGTGCTTCGTCTCAATGTGTACTCAGCACAAATGACGATAAGACAGTCCGTCAACTGGTTTGAGCCGCGACTCTTACGCCGTGGGCGATAACAAGTAAATTTGCAGAGGACGCGGCATTATAGGATGGCCATTAACTACTTTCATTTCATCTACACGTCACCGTCCGTTACCCGGATACATAATAGCTAACTATATTCTAGCATTATACACGCGACATTTGCGTTTCCAAAGCTTTGTTAGTGTCGCTGAATGATCGTAATTTGTGTCAAACGGTAATGTCTTCTATTGAATATTTCATATTTGCAGGTATCGATATTTCTTCTTTTTTGTACGCATAACTTGAATCTATTTCTAGTTAGACAAGTTATGTGAACGCTTGTTAAGGTCTTCTATCTGCGACGTATCCAATCGTTGCACAGAGAATTCCGCAGTGTTGTTAGTGCGAAAGCACATCGTGCGTTGCTGCTTGGCAAAGTCCTATAGACGAATCTACTTGTTACGCGTTTGACTACAATGATATTTATTCTTATGCAGACGTACAGGAAATACGCCTTGACGCGAAGGGGGCAGAGGACGACCAACAAATAATAAAGTGAGAGAAAACGCTTAAGGAACAACCTGCCTTTTCCTCTCCTGGAGATCTGGGTCTATGCTGAGTGTCACAGACGAATCCAAAACAAAAATGACCAGTCTATTCGGAACTCACTAGCACTGTGTGGACAAAGTTTCGAAGCACAATTCGGGGCTTCGAAGGACGAGAGCGGCCCTATTCGAAAATCAACCTCAATAGACGCGATACAACCTCTTCGGTGGATGACCTGGCATATTCAGTAAACTAAAATAGCAATCGATGACGACGCTCATCATTGTCGACGAGCATTCTTCCTTGGCGTATTCTCTTCAATTGTATTTGGTTAATACTGGCCTCGTCCTGCCCCGTCATACGTAGCAGGTAACGTTAGAATTTCGTCTCACATCAGTATCGCAAAACAATTAAACTGCGCTTTGAGGAACAAAAAAATCTGTTCTTTGTTGTTTACCTCTGATGTGCAGCTATCGAGAGGTTTTAGTGCTGACTTGACCAGCACAATCAATATTCAATTTGTCTCGTTCAGGTTCTTTTTAGAGAATATCATTTTAAACGTTCTTCAGCGTCCGCCCAGAATTCAGCTTACAGAACGCCCTTGCATTTTTCCGCAGTATACTTAGCCATTAGGCGTGTTGACCGCTCATCCATAACGAAGGCATGATCGATATTTTCATTGCACAGAGTAATGTCGGCTTGGGGGTAATCGCGATGCATGTCCTTGAAGTACTCGATGGGACACCAGCCGTCTCTATTTCCGTAATAGAATGACAGGAGACGCCAGGACCTCTTCAAAAATGCGTCGTCCCGCTTGTCGACCTAGGATTGAAAAGCGTTAGCTCGCTTAGTTAATACAACAGTTATCGCCCAATAAGGGATAGTGAGCTGATTACTTCGTAAATAATGCAGCTCTCAAGTAGAAGTGAACTAAGAAAAAGCTAAACAGATTACGAAACAATAATGCTTTTCATATACTTTAGATGTTTCTAAGCTTTTCTTAACTTCGAAAATACCAAATAGCTATAAACGGAAAAAAATGCGCTTACGGCCATGTACGGCGCCGCGACAACAACACTCACAAGTTTAGTCTAGCATGAATATTATGTGCTTACTTCGTTATATTTCACGAAATACATATTGCCCACCTTATTGAGTTCGTCCTTCGCCAGAAACCATGATGAGTACATGGCTTGTTTGCATAGGAACGATGCGGTTGCTTCACCTAAATGCGCTTGTCTGGGAACAGGAAGGAAAAATTAAAACGTCAAGTTTAAGCGTTTGACAGAGCAGAAAAAGCAGTGACTTTTTTTGTTACTGGTTTTTGAGATTACCATTTGTTCCTTTTCCAACATGTACTGATTTTTTTCAAACTGAATACGTCGGCCGCTGCCGGACGAATACTAGAAATTTGGCCCTAAACATCACAATCTAGTGCTGCCACGGGGTGTAGCGGAGGAATACTATATCTGTTAAACCCAGTGCTTAATAAAGTTCGACCAACTAACACCCTTTCAGACGTTTTAATTCGCCGGACAATTGAGATACCAGTAAGTTACAGGTTATGGCTTAGAACCTAATTAAGGCATGTGGATGCAAAAATACTCTTACTAGAGCTATGCCATAGGATAATAGTGGCATGTGAACAATTTAAATTTACTCAACTTACCCACAAAACCACGTAGCTAGCCATCTCTTGACCGGTAGCGGCGTAAAGTGCATTAGATTGCAAAGAAATAAAAATGGCGAGTACCATCGTTGCACCGTTTTCATGAGCTCTTGCGCACGATCTGTTGAAATCAAGCGTTCTATTACGGGAAAAAGGAGGATCGCTTTTTCACACTGAAATCATCGATCGAATAACAATCATTTAACAACCACACTAATATAGGTGTGGATACAATGATCGTTATTTTGGTTATCTCGTAGATACTTGGGGCACTTACGTCAGCCAGACGTTACCGATATTATATCAGGCAATC
This sequence comes from Varroa destructor, assembly GCF_002443255.2. Classification (NCBI taxonomy): domain Eukaryota; kingdom Metazoa; phylum Arthropoda; class Arachnida; order Mesostigmata; family Varroidae; genus Varroa; species Varroa destructor. The sequence goes on from NW_019211457.1 coordinate 41,847,902, forward strand.
AAGGGAAATCTCGATTCTGCTTCATCGCGATTTGTCGTTGAGGTATCAAAAAATTAGGTACGTTAGTAGGGATTCGTTCTGTCATTAAATATATATAAAATTAATCGATTGAGCAGACTAGTTTACAGCAATATTTATACGTTCATCATGCTGTTAACTTGCCGACTCTGCCAGTAGTGCCGTGAGCAGACAGTAAAAAGTAGCTATAATGAAGTAAGCGAAGGCGTTTACAGAGATAAATGAATTTTATCTTTAGAGAGATAACTACAATCAGAATTGTAACAGAACAGCAATTGCGGCCCGCTTATCATAAAGCACTACAAATTGACTATTACTGTATTGGTCTTCAGTAAACTCTACATGTGTTCCTCAGGTAGATATACAACCGGACCTTTTCCAGTGGCGATCCACAATGATAACTAAACAGTATATATTTTAGGCCATTATCAAGTCATTCAACAAAGTGACTAAGCACGAATCGTGCATTTTTCATCGTTATGGCGCCCACATCCAATCGCCAGGGAATTCTTTTTGGGTTTAGCTGTACCAGCTCAATCTTCTACTGGATTACGTGCTCAAAATAGACCTTAGCGGCTTGCATGCATCGCAGATTAGCAAGCCCATGTACTACTCGATCCCCATACCTTTAGTCGCGGTTCTCTCTTGATCACCTGCATCGCTACGTACGCCCCAATCGAGTGACCGATTAGGATCACTTCACGTTCGAATCCGATGAATCTCTTTATAAACTCTATTTTGTGGAGAATCTGTGCCTGAAGATCGTAGAGCTCTGAGTGTTCTGCAAACGAGATGAAAGCGCTAATTAATCACAAACATTTTTAGTTACAAAATATAGTTAAAAAAACTGGTGTCATCATAACTGGTCGAAGGGCTACAGACACTGAACTGCAAGTTGCAGCACAGAAAAATTGGTCTTTTTTTGGGAGTTAAAATCATTGGGAAAAAAACCTGTGAATAGTTTGCTAGAATCAACTCACGACGTTCATTCTAGTTTTAACTTCGGGACAAATCTTTTCAGGGAAGCCCTCCAGTCAGTCAAGATTTTACCATACTGAACCCCGTAATCGCACACGTATATGAATATTTAGAAGTTTTTGTTTTCACGTACAAAGAGTAAGTTCGTGGAGGGAGCACTCTAAATAACATTATCTATCAGGTCACTGAGGAAACCAGATCGATTGGGACAAGATATACCTTTTTCGTTTTTATACTAAAATGAGGCCAACTGCTCCGACTGCGACCTCGAACTTAAAATTTTAACCTTAGGTCTACGTTAAAACGCCATGCCAGTTGAGTCTATGTTTGGTTCTCGAATCATTTTATCATCCATTTAATCTATATCCTTTCAAGTTAAGCAGGTTCTATTATTCCCAATCTCGTCTTCTTCCTTCTGCAAAAATAGGTTTTTTAGCGGTGTAACTCTTATATTTTGGATAAGTAGCGTTGATACGACATGAACAGGAATCACCAGGGTTATTTTACTTAAACGACTTTTGCAAAACAAAGAGCAAGGTCAATTTAGAGGCGCTTGCAGCAACTTTAATAATATTATGAAATTTCTTCGCCGCTACAACATCTGAATCGTGAAAATCAGATCAAGGGCACATATTTATTTATTATAGGATGTTTACTTACTCACAACTATAATGAAATGAATGTATTGATTCGAGGTAGTATACTTTTTATACATTTGTGAAAGTCTAGTTTTTACTAAAAAGGCACATTATATGCTATGTACAATGTGTATCGATTTAACGATACCACCGGCCGATCTTATATTTATTTTAGCTTGTTTTGTTATTGAATCTGTTCTACTGCGGAAATGTGATACTAAATGTTTCGATCTAGATAAAAATATGCCCAACAGAAACTACTGTTATCGATAACAGGAAACATGTGCTCCTATCGCTGCTGGTCCATAGGTCCATATGATCTGCTCAGATGTATTTGATCGATCGAGATGCGAACTTTGGCATCTAAGTACGTGCAGGTATATTAGCCGTCGCTTCCAAGTGATACCAAACATATCCCGAACCATGGCCCAAGCTGATAAAGGGGTCCAGGGTTTAGTGGGTGAGAGTCCCACAGTACCGGACAAAGCACAGTCAATGATGTCCGGTCTGCATAATGCATTTGCCCTTAACCTCCAAAAAAAGGTATATTAGCCATCATGACCTGAACTCCCTCAGCTTAGAATTCAGAATGGCTCTTGAATCTAACTGAAAACCTATCGTCATCTACTTTCTAGCCCTCATGCAAACTTAGCGTGAAAACAAGAAATTAGGTAAATTATACATATAAAAACGTTGGAGTTTTTTTTCAGAAAAGACGGAAAAGCTATTGTTTTACTAAATTAATGAACTTAACCGTGATAACTACAAATTAGTATTTCAGCCTCACTGAATACGGATATAATTCTTTTCACACAATGTCAAAGCTGCATCAGCAAGACAAACGTACACGAGGGATACCGACTAGTTTTCACGTAAACGCTCTACAAAATAGATAACGTAATTTTGAAAATAAACTAATATGACCTTGAATTGACTCTGTCTGAGTTTCTGTTATTTTAATGGAGTACAATTTACGTCGGCTTTCGAATTCAGTTTATCGTGTTTCGGTTAACTATAACTGGTGGTATTTAGTGAGTTTGTTACTTCGTCCAATTATTTTTTTACTTCTATTCATCTAATAGCTAACATATTTAACTGCGAGAAACCCAATCTCCAGAAGGACATTCTAACACCCGTGTACAAGTATGTCGATAGTAAGGCTAACTAAATGATCTGTTTTCACATAGAAAAGCGGTCAGCAAAATGTTTACTCGTCCGCGTTCCTTTTTTCTCGTTACTGTCGTTAATTTAATGAGGTTTGCATTAGACAATCTCTTTCTAATGTATACTCCACTTAAGACATGAAGAAATAATGTAACCTTGATTGATCGATTGACTGGCATTCCTGGTACGCACATGTAACAAACAGCTAGAGATAGGCAGAACCTAGGTCATACCGAAGGTCACGCTTGTAAGAAAGGCAACTGACAAAGCAGCGTTGCAGTGCTTTTTTCCTTTTTCGTACCTTTTTGTCCTGAGTACATTATGAATGCAATCATAGACCACTCAGCGGTGATCATGGGTAACGGTCTCGAAAAACAACGTTTGTTGCAAAAAATACAAAAGAAGCAAAATTCCTACATGAAACATTGAATTGTGCTTATAGTACATTTGGTAAGCTACTACTTCTACTAAAAATGTCGCCTAATTATGGCACTGTATGGACAGAAAGCGTCGTATTTTAGTGGTAAAACGTTGAAGATTACCGCATATAGGGAAGTCACGAGAGGCAGGATGCTATATATATGTATAGGTATATGTGCTGGCAAAATCATCGCATGATCATGTGTTGCTTGAGCATGAGCGACTATCTTTTTGATTCAACCTACTTGTACCGATTTGTGCTTTGCCCCGTCTCTCTAGGTTACACCGAATGCAGAGTGAATGAAATCTGAAAAACTCTTCAGTATCAATCTTATCTAAAATTAAAGCTTTTCAATGTGTCGTCGGGCGTAGTGCGTTCAGTTGGCGTTATTCGAGAGGAAGGAAGTTTGAAAAGCGAGGGGAGAGCGAGAGAAAGATTTGCATTAAAAGCCATGTTACAAATAGATACATCTCCGATGTTGGCTTACCATCAATTGAGGGAAATTCTTGACTATGTTGACCTTCACTTGATTGGCCCACTGGACGTGGCGATGAAGGAGGCGCGTGATGGCCAGTATGGCTTACGCCAACCACTTCCACCTGTTCCTCAAAGTGACCATAGACCTGCCGAAGAAACTCTTCGTAATACTGAATCTCTCCAGGGTTGCCTGCAATGAACAAATTCCACGCAAAAGCGCTTGATTAGATATGTTTATTACAATTTTTCTGGAAATAGAGGGTATGGGCAGACACGTGCATTTTATGTATCATCGCTTACAAACAATGCGAACAAAAAGAACTTTCTTTACTCAGATAAATTGCGCGATGAGTTAAAAAAACAACCAGGTCTCTAAAGCGCTACCGTTGTCAGCCTGAGCGCACTGAGTTGCGAGTTCCTTATACAAAATAATATTGGTTATAACTAGAATATAGAAATTAACATGTATGCCATCAACACGAGTTAACAACTGTTTTTTTCAGGCGATGAGAATCTAACGATTTCCTAGCCCTTTTGCCCACCTCAGTTTTTTCAGATAATTTAAATTCTATTTTGCCTTACAACCTTAGACAGCAAATTCATTTACATGCATAAGGAGGTATTTCTATAGGAACGGAACCTCAGCTTCGTGTAATGAATAAATCGTAGAAGCCACCACGCTTTGATATTGTTTTTAATAATCAGAATTAGTGGTAACCATTAAGATAAAGAATACGTTTCTGATTTTCGAAATGGTCGATGCACTTTTTATCATCCGCGTATGCGAAGACGTGCCGACCTACTCGGACATTGTGTAATTCTTTTATTCAATGAAACTTATCTAAAACATTATCAGTATGACCTAGTGGTGTTAACTTTGCCGATGAGGACATGTGCTCATCGGCAAATACTTTTCTATAGCACGATAACTTTTATCCATTCTTAAAATGATCAATCGCGTACATTTTTCTCTCGATGATGGCGTGGTGGCAACATGGTCAGCTATGCCTTGACTAAAGTGCGAAGCAATGAACAGTATTTGCAAATAGCCACTAATAAATCGTTTACCTAAAAGTTAAAGGACATGCTTTAGACTGCTTAACTATAACCTGAGAAGACCCCCAATTCGAGCAGTAGGCGTAGAACAAGTTCATGCAGTACGATCCGACACCCCTTCCTTACGTGCCCTCCTGAAGGTAATGACAAGCCTTAAAGTCCACATATACACGTCAACAACGAAGTGAACGGCCCAATACCTCAGCCATTCGACATAATTTCTTTGAAATGCGTTCAAAATCAACAATATTTCATATTTAGAACAAATCTCTGCGTTATACATTTATCGTAATAGTAGACAGGATGACTGAATGGCCAATGCATGAATGGATTAAATTCAGATAGAAATTCTAATACACGAAAAACGAAAAAAATCCTGCAATAACCATTCGTCAACTGGCTTTTATCTTAGCGGTGATTTAAATAATCGAGCCATAGCCTTCGTATTAAACAAATATATATATATATATATATATATCCGACCAACTAAATGAAATAGAACGTCGGAATTTGTAAAAACAACGTAAATAAATATAATAAAAGGCTTATTTTACTGCCTCCGCACCAGTGCTTTCATATATATCGACAGGGTTAAGCACGCGGGACGATTAATGGAAGACGGTACTTCTCTGCAGTGCAGCAGAGACAAAGATTAGATGTGGTTTTTATAACTGACGAACATTTAAACTGAAGAACAGACTAAGTATAACTCAGACACGAAGAGTGAAGCCTGATTTCGTTACATAGACAACGCTAGTGCCATAGGGGTTATGCGATTATCGTTTTATAACAGCATTTGTCGTCCAATGGTATTGAACATTAGTGGTCTATGATACGAATTTATCCATTAACGTCTAATAGGTGGGTAATATGCCCGTGACGTGCGAACAAAATTGTTTGTTCGATCGGATGAATGAGACACTGGTACTTATAAAAAATTACCGACTATGACGTTGAGCACTCAACGTTAGCTTTACGGAACACCGCATCACGCATACATATATATATATATATATTTAGGTCTTTAGTTTTTAGAATGTGGAAAGCGTAAAAGCTCTTAGAAATCTGAAAGTTCGAAAAAACAATTAAATATACTGTGCTTAGAATATGATGTTAGCATTTTTCTCTTTACTATGCTGACCTACACGCTCAACCCCTTCTGCCTCAGTAGCCGTTAGCAACATAAAAACAAATATTTCATATCCGTTGCCCTAAAAGAAAACATTTAAAAATAACAAGTTCTTAATATACTCTAAGTTAATCAATCGGCAAAAAATCTCCGATGTTTTTGATATATCTACAAAAACCAATTGATATCAGATATGCTCATATTGAGATGTGCCGCAATGTATTTGATCATATTTCCCTTACGCTATTATGTGACGTATTGTGACTGCACTATCGACTACGTTCTTGAGTTATTAAAAGTAGGTCGTTCACGAACTACAGCTATGGCTATAGCTCAATATCAATCGTAGATAGATTAAGGAAATATCGAACACGCGGTAGTCAATAGTAATGATCACCTGGAATCGATACGTGCCTTGTTTCTACTGTAACATCGCTATGCAAAACAGAGATAGACAGCAATAGACGAATTCAGATCTAGGAACCAGGTAATCACAGTTGAAGCCACTACCAGAGCCACGTTGATCCGAACGGTTTATGCGTATCCGATTGACCGCGTAATAATTTGCAGTTTTGCTAAAATCTCACTGTTAAGTACTAAAACCACCGATATGTACAATAATAAATGTATACAATTGTCAACTTTCACACACAGATCTGAACCCCAGCAACAGCCATCAATCATTTGATAGATAATTATTACAATATGACGATCGTATCCTACATGCACATAAGATGTCAGGCGGCAAGTTTATGAAGTAGATTGCAAACTATGCTATGCCGATACGCTAAACGCTATTGTTCAAATACTAGACTTCGTAGAGATTAGCCAGCAAACGTATCCTTGAAACTTTTCTACTAAAAAGGATTTCCAATCCAATTAGTAAAGATGAATCTCAAAGCGACTTCGTCAGTAGGTACCACTACGTTGACAAATCTGCAAAAAAAAAACCGTTTCGAAGAAGTTCGACTTTCTTGTTTAAAGTATCTATTTGGTAAAATGACAATATGTGCTGGCCTTCCACAATATTTTTGGCCAAATTATTATTATTATTGTTTTTCACAGCCTTCCATTAACGATGAGAAAGAAATTATTACAATAGAAATGTTCTTTACTATCAGAAAAAAATGCCTACTTTACGTATCCTGAGTGGGAATGTGATAACGGTTTCCGTAAAATAGTCAGATACTCAGGTAAACAGGTTGATAGAATCTTAATGAATACTGTAGTCGTATTGAAAATAATTATTGGCTGCGCCATAGCAACTTTATTATTCTCCTACTAATTGGTAAACACCGATTTTACCAGCAAGACTATGCTATGAAACGCCCAATTGTATAGCGTTTTCTCTCCCTATCCCTATCCTCTTACCCTCACGTGCACGCCCACACACACATACACCGATAGTAATACAGAATATTATAACGCTGTTCAGCGTTGAAGTCTGACTTGAGGGACTGCATTGGCAGATGAAGCTTAGTCAGACGTTTCTATCCAGGTCAAGTCACCTTGGGTCTCGCCGATGTATCTTGCGAAGTGTTTGCCGCGCGGGTACGCGTACTCACTGACCTCCGTGTTTGTTACTACCAGCGTCAGCGTCGCTTGTGCTGCCAGCGTCGGCAATTTCCACAAGTAGAACGAACGTCATTTTGCCTAAGCGGGCTTGCTCATTTCTCTTAACCTACAACGATCAGACCCGAACGCGCAAACCTATCCAGAACACGATTGAATTGTCTGAGACAGCCAGCCGACCTTCTTGATTCGAGGTTCGCTTTACCGTAAGCAAAGCATCACGCTGCTACCCCACTATTCCGCTGCTGTTTTCGTTACCGAAAAAACGTGACAACTAGAAAGAGCAGCGACAAGTGGTCATGGCGATAGGGGCCCAGACTAATGGAATGTCATGAATGACACGACACATTGAGGCTCCCATGACAAAGTTCCGAGACAGCTAATGAGTACTGACAGATAGGTAACACTAGAAGAAACGGGCGTTCATGTCTATAGTAAATTTAGTTGGATGTGAGTAGTAAGTCAGCGTGTATAGCATTAGCGAGCTTGTACACTCGATAGTGTACATTGCCAAAGAATTCCACAAGTGCTATGGCGGCGTTGTGATGATACTTACATGCCTTTAGATATCTGTCATGCTCTATTGCTATTATAACGAAAATCGATTGGAAATGCGCGATTACGATAAACTATTACGCTATGGAATATTACGGCACATCATAGAGAGCAGCCATCAGAACATTGTTGACGTCAGAAAAAGAAAATATGACGGTATAATATATATAATAACTGTGACATAACACGCATCTTTAAAACTTGCATCTACATGTAAGCCTAAATTAAAGTATCGAATGCTCACAACACGCCGACAGAATAGAGATTGGCAAAAGATAATATCGTCCTGTATTAGCTAGTATGTACAATAGGCGCTCAATAACGGAACATTTTCTCCGCGCTATTTACGAAAGGCCCGCGACTACGTTTGAGCTAAATAACTATTAACCTATCCAGAGTTGTTCAGAGCATATTTGTGGCCGTAACTTTTCAAATAACTCATTTGAAGACAGACTGCCAGAATGAGCCCAAAAGTAAATAACCGCATAACAGTGATACCATGAACGCAACAGATCACTGCATCTATATTAAATTTGCTTTGAGCAGTTCTTATAAATCATTCTGACTTTTCCCAGAAACTTTGATCCGAGTCGAATGTCTCTAAGCATAAATTATTTGATGACCTATGGACTTACCAGTCCGGACCGTGAATAGGAGTTGAAATGCCACCTCCTTTGACGACTAAATTGCAAGTTTTCTTTCGAGATAAGCCATTAACAGTTTTCATTGGTCAATGAGAAAACTTCGTACTTACCAATCTTCTTACGTGTTTTCAGCAAGCATAGTATCTAGGGACATAATACAAAGTAACTACAGAATTCGTACCTATATTGTATACTAACCGGGTATCATAATCACAATCGGGAACTCTCTCCAAATTCCGTCTGTCTCTGGTCGTAAATTGGCTTCAAAGCGGAGTATTTTCGTTGATACTCCGCGGACCTTTTCATACGAATAGACCGCGGGATACATTTTTCTGAAAAAGGTTCCAACAGTGGCACCATGCGCGCCTAACGGGACCTATACCGGCGAAACTTCTCTCACGCGAACACGCAAAGAACGCACTGGCCGCTGTTATTCTTCTTTTTTTTTTCTTACTCAATACTGGACACTTGAAATCAATTTACGAGTCGTCCGCTCTGATTAGCTCTTCCGTTGGGGTTGTTCACCAGCCCTTTTTACGGCCGTCAATTCTGACTCACTTCCGTCGTTTTTACGTCATCAGCAGCTGAAAGCCGATTGGCACTAGTTTCAGTTATCGAATGCGCTGTGTCCCGAAGTCGACCTCGGCCGCTAAAAAAATACACAGAGAAATTACCATAGACACTGAGAGGCTACCGCGCGATAGTAGCGCGATCAGCTATGAAGTATCTAAGGTAGTTGGTCCAATCGTTGACCCGTTGTGGTTCGGTTTTTTTTGCCGCCAAAGTACAGCTTTCTGACGACGAAGTATTTAATCGCCTGTCTAAGGTATCGTGTCGTCTCTGATCTGTTTGACGTGAAGCGCAAAGTAGCCATGAATACGAGGCGAACACTCTCTATCTGCACTAATCGCTATTGCTACTGTGGACAGGCAAAACAGTTGACAAAATTAGCTGCGTTCGGTAGCGCTAGCGGCAATGGCGGTGGCGAAGCGCAGGTATGGCTAATGCTTCTGTATATATTAGCTCACGCCAGTTGGCTGGGAAAACTAAGTAGAACTAGTCTGCATTATCTCTGCTAGTAGCTAGGCGTCAAAAAGGACTGAATAAGCTGAGATTAAAAGGGGACGCGCGGCGCCAGCTGTAACTGCCATAGCAAAATCTGATTGGGGTGTGCGACAATGGTATCATGTATAGCGCACCACCGCCCGATTGTCTTCTGGCTGGCCAGTGAATGGATAGATGTAACAGACACGAGTACGTCACTTAGTATGATTAACTCACCAATAGACTAACAGAAAAGGAAAGGTAGTAATCAAGTGACAAGGGCAACGGACGGTTTCGCGAGAGGCTGCTCGCGCAAAGGCTATGAACGGACAGACACCGTTCGTGCACTTATACCTAGCCTATATCATACTTGGATGAGAAGCCACAATTAGTGCGTACTGTGCACGCAGAAACCATGCACACCACTGCACGCAGTGGTTGCTGATCGCTCGTAGGTGTAGATAGGAACTGGTGGTCGAGTGAATCCTTGTCGGTTGCAGCTGATTGCTCGACTTGATGAGAAGAGAGGACACAGTGGAGGGCACGCGCGCAAATTTGAAAAAGGGCACGAAGATTGATCTCTACTGGTGTTCCTTTGATTACTATAATTTATTATTTTTTTAGTTTACATGTACCTCGAAGCATTATTTATGCTTTGATTGTTATTGATAGTCATAGTAATAATAATGGTGCTTATTATAATTGTATATTTTGTATATATAATTGTATAATTATTATATAGCAATTATTTGGGATTAGGTAACTTCTCTGTTAATATATACCTACCTAATAACATCGTGTACTATAGTTCTCTTTAAATGTCCTTGGTCCTTGTCAATTGTTTCATTTTGCCAATGATTAGGTAACTTCATTAAAGTTAAATTAATACGACACATATTAGTATATGTCCCAAAATAAATATCTACAACGAGTAATCACTTCATGATTATGTTTGACTTCTATCTCACTAACTACAATTTTGAATAACAATGTATGAACAAATAACAAAGTCGCTTTTTTTATTTTGTACTATTCTAGTAGAGTTACTAACTTACAAATTTCATTCTGGTGCTTTTATTTCATTGACCACTAACAGAATTACAATGCCAAAAATGCAACGATATCTTAAGACCTTCACAGCGTTTGTTCGCTTTTTTGTTCGTATCTCAAAAACAGCGTAATTTCGTCCGCGTTTGACAAAATGCTATTTACTGTATTTGCAAATTGATGCGTTACAAACGAAAAGTAGCTGCATGTAGCGTAATTGTGTACGCTACTGGATTACTGTGTATAAACGTAGTAAACGTACGTACTTTTCTATAAATAGCATAATATAGATGAATTGCGCTGTATAAGGAATTTACGCTAGCATCTAAACTCATGTCTGATGTAAACAGCGAATATGTACACTGGCAACGGCGGAGGCAGGATCGTCCGTTCATGTTCAGTACTGCCAAGTTTGTTGGACGTAGCTCTGATAATGGACTAATGGGTAGCGTGACTGTCTGCGATTAATTACGAAGCTCGTAGTGGTTTGAATTCAAATCCGAGCCTGGATGCGATTCCTGGAGGCGTATGAATAATAGCTTATTAGCAGACGTAAAATACAGAAAGCATACGAGGCAAATTTGGATAAACATATAATTTTCAGTGTCGAAAAATGTCCCACAGATGGGAACATGTGACGAAACTAACAATATATGTTATTAACTAATTATTAAAGGCCCCGTTTTTCCTGCTTCTAAGCGCGTTTAGTGGACATCACTCGTCTATTCTTTGTCATTTTTAGTCAAAATGAATTTGATGCATCTTGTGCTATTTGCGTACTATCGTTGCGGTAGCTCAGACAGCCACGTTTTTAGTTATGAAGCTCAGTAATGCTTAAAATAGCGCCGGAACATCTTCGTCGTACCTGAAACCTAACAAACAGGTGTGAGCGGGGGTGCGGACGTGAGGGTTATAGAGACACCGTAACGGAAAACACTCGCGCCTTAATTAAGTTAATAAGACAAGTTTTAGGAACGTAGGCTAAACAACTCTACAAAATAAAAACAGGGATACAACATTCCGCTGTACAAAAAACAGATACCGTTGCTACGCCCCTACAGAAGCTGGATAAGAAGATGAAATTTATTTTTACAGAATTTTTACAGAATCAAGGAACCACAGTAAGCCAGATGGAAAACATTAAGGGACGAATTACTTAAACTGTTAAAGAGATACTTATAAATCAGAGATGACAGATGATTCAGAGAGGGATTCAAACCATAGAGTTTGTAGAGCAAAGCAAAAGCTACAGTAATAACATAATAGCAGTATAAAACACTCAAACGAAAAATTAGGATTAGCAAAACTGACTAAGACTCTCTGCCAACGTAATATTTAGCATTTATTTTAAAAAAAAGTTTTTTGGAGACATAGCATTATTGCCTATAATTAGCGTTAATCTATTTTCAGCACCGGACGGAGAAACTGATAGAGAAAGCTTCTGATTTTGTCAAAGCAGGCGCGTCACACCGACAAACACAAGATATTTTTGTATAAATTGTACCTTTTTAAGGGACAATTGAATGTCTATCAAATCTTAATTTAATTATAATTAATTAATCTGTTCGTGTCAAAGAAAGAAGGGTAGGCTTACGATAATGGGCCCTAGAACAGCGGTAATATTGAAACTGCTTCACTTATTAAAATAAAAAATTACATACAGTGTATTCAATAACTAAATATAATATGCATAATGTAACTCTACCGTGCAACTTTTTTATAAGTGCGTCCATTGTTATGTCATAACCTGCATTAGGCCTAAGCAAAGCTAGTGAATCTTCACTTGATTTTTTAATAGCTAAGTATTTGGAGAGCGGATGCCTCATTTCCTATGCAGGATTTGAATCATGATCAGCTCCACTGGAACGTAATACCTATCTTACGTGAGTCGAGTGTGAAGCTTAGCCCCATCGCTTAAACTGAATCCCTTCTAGACCATTACTCACTGTTATCAGTTCCCTTATTAAGGTTCATTCTGAATCAGTCCAGATCTTCATTCACCAGTGCTATAGGCTAATAAAAGAGGCTGGCTAGTACCACCGGATCATCATGCCAAAGTCACCCTAGTGAGGTTACCCACTTTTCCACATGAGATACCTCCCTGCACGGGAATATGGCCCCTTATGCATCCTCTAACCCTAGCAAAGCATCGTCTGACATGTTACTCAGTAGTAACCTCACAAGCCGTTCTCTTTTATTCAAGATGTCCTTTATTAGAGTCTCATGCACCTATCAAACCCTCGTGATCGAACAATGAAGGATACAAACCTTTCATGCCGCTTGCTAAGGTCAGTATCATTTCTTTAATCGACTTTCTCTAGTGTTGATAAACGCCCCGCATATATCGCCAGCGTGTGGTGTGCCCTAGCTTCCAGGGTCGCAGTGTAGAAAACACAGATGTCCAATAGAGTCTTACCAATTTCGTGAAGATAGCTTTGAAAAGTACCCTGAGCCATGCGTGAGGTATTAACTGAGCTCCTCACCATCGGATCATGTAGTCCAGACCTTTATGTTAGAGGCGATGTCCTTTACTACCACTTTCGAGGAAACATTAACTTTCGCCATCCTTTATTCCTACCACAATCTAAAGAATTTGCCCTCCGCGTTATCCGTCAGATCGTGTAAGAACATGCGCTTTTCTTGCTGTCACGTCCTAGGGACAGCGGATGTTTACCTTATTCAGCCTTCCCATTGTTAAGCGTTCGGTGACAAAAGCGTTGATTTGGTTTCGTGCGGGGCAAAAGCAGAATTAACCTGTAAGACAAACGATGTTTCGTCTCTTCCTCCTATTTGCTGCTATTGTTGAGCCTTATTATTATTATTATAAAAAGGATAATTTCAACATATTAGCAAATGTATCCAGCAAAATTTCTTTGTTTCTACGTTTGTTTACGGGTTTTTCGGGAATCAAACCGAAGTTACGTCCCGCGCTAATTTCATTTACCCGACCGACGAAGCAGCGAATCAACAAACGCCACTGTGTACAGTTCAAGATCGCAGCTCCTACTGGCGTTTTACCTTCCTGGCGAAGAGCCTGTTCTGCGTCTACCGCTCATATTGCTCGCGCCGTGTGTATGAGAGCTGGTGTCTGCGTGTTCTGCGCTGCCTGGCGCCGTAGCTGCATGCGCTCACCCGCCCGCACATCGGTCGTTGGATATCCCATCTGGTCGGGAATCGAACACCCAAACCGCACCGCCACTGACGTGAAGAGGCAGGCAGGAACTATCCAGCCATATGCGTGAAACACAAGCCAATTTAGCTTTCTTTTTTTTGTTTGTTATCAAATAGCTTACTGATCCTCGGCAGCTGCTTAATAGGCGCAAGAGCGCCTTTAGCAGTTTGGGACAGTTTGAACAAGTAGTACTATATAATAATGTTGTTGTTTTTTTGTTTATTAACAATTTGAGGATTCTGTGCCTCCATTGTCATTGTACCGAGGTCGTTATCATAATAGCAGTAACGATAGAAAAAAAAAACAAGTTGACTTCCCGGTGAGAAGTCTCCGAGGAAGAAATTGAATCAAGTTAAACAGTGTGTGTCTACGAAGCGCTAGAAATAATGTGCGCTTGGTTACCCATTTGATGTTTTCGATACTGTGGGATGTTGGTTGTTTTTCGTTGGCTTCGCGTGAAGTACCATTGATCTGTGTGATAGCATACGATACGTTGGTAAATCTGTGGAGTTTATTAGTAATGCTACGTTGGTCTATGACAATTAAACAGCAACTCGAATTGAGAGACATCGCATGAAAGCTATGGTAAGTTCGAGAGAAATGCTGTACAACAAAACGTTTGTTGAATTCCGTTCCCGCATTTAAATATGATACACCAGGTGGGGAAAGAGAGAAGCTTATTTGTATGGAGTACTTGTTTCAAGTGTATAGTAAGTGTTGCTCGTGCTTTTCGTCTATTAAGTGTCAGTGTAGAATTGTGTAAGATCCACAAAGCATTTGCGTATAGTTGCAATGGACATGGGTTTCTGAAATGATTGCGTAACACGGAATCATTTAAATTATGAAAGAGAAGGGGAAACTATTTTAGCAAGTAAGTCTCGGTCCGTTTGTGATTATTAGCAAAACACTGTAAATTGTTTAAGAAATTCTGGTTAGACACTCTTGAACTACTCAGCGGTTGAATGACACCTAGACGTATTACTTATCTTCCTTAGGATACTTCATTTTGACAGATAGATACTGTGATTATTACTGGACGTTTTTCTACCCGATACACGCTGTGCTGTCATTTCATGGTAACAATATAATGTGGATGCTAGATCTGACGAAAAATATCACTGCACTTTATATTTAGATGGTAATCGAAAATCAGTAGGCTGTGCTATTACTAAATCGTGCCATCTCTGCCTCCTCACAGAATTAAACACGTTTCATTTCTTTGAGCACCTAGGACAAAGGTTCTTTACCGAGACATTTTTAGGTGAAACATTGTACTTGTGAAAGTGTTGGTCGAGAGAGATGCGATACTTCCGTTATATCGAGTGTTGGTAATTCAGACCAAACTAAACAAAAGGAACTCTGAAAGATAAGCCAAAAAGCGTGTTCAAAATTGCCCGAAAGTCGGCCATATCTGTGAGCTGTAAAAACTACAAAGGTTTCATGATAGCGAAAGTCTATATCCTACAATTAGCTAACACCTTGTTTCCTAGCAAAAAGGTGTAAGTCAAAAAGAGAAGACTGAAAGCGAACCGTCCCTGCAGTGTCCGCCATTCAATAGAATGTCGTCAATAAAACACGAAGCAGATAAAAGCAGGATAAGTATTTGTTTAATAATAATATTTATCTGTGATGGTAAATAGGGGATCTTTAATAACAACTATTTCGATAAAGTACCGTTTTCATAATATGTATGTATAAGTATGGATAATTGGTTTATGAAAATGTTGGCTTGTATCAGCGACCGTAACGCTGTAGCGACTGCATCCGACCGTTGTGTTATCGTTTCTCGTCGTTCAGTTACACCTACACAATATTTGACGACGTCCGCGAATGAGAAAGGAATTGTGTGCATTCGGACTCCCGAACAAAATGGAGGAAGCATCAGCGTAACACCTACGTTGTACCAGCTATTTTGCAAGATTTAAGAGATTCGTCTGTAATAGGAGGTAGAATAGAAACTTTAGTCTTACTACGCCTTATCTTTTGCAATAATTCTACTAGCAGGAGTGATAGCCAAAAGTATATCAATGATTTTAGCGGAAGGATACGGCGCATGTGAACTTGCGCACGAAATGGCGGGAAAGTGAGGAATTCGTGGGCAAGCCACAAATTTATTGACACCGGTCTTCTTTAAGTGGGATAAGGCCGAAAAACGTGAAAGCAAGAGAGTAAGCTAAACTCCATTACAGGTGCAGAAGCAAATGATACAGAGGATATGAACTGGTGCATAAAAAGTGATGGACACGACTTGGGATATCAGGCCGTTAGAAGTCTTATGAGGAAGGGAAAGATTTCTTATAGGAAAGAACAAATGCTACCAGTGTCAACCGGAGGAACATGCGTGGACGATGCGTGGCTACGAAGCCAAGCGTGCGTATTGCAGGGCTCGCGTAGTAGAGTTTTAAACATGTCAAGCGCAAGAAGTTGTGGCACACTTCTACCATTCGAAGGTCTTCCAAAGGTAACCTGGAAAGGACAAATGGAGGGACACGTATTTGAAGGTTGCGTGGCTGCGATGCCGAACTCGTTCACCTCTCAGCTTCTTTCGTAGTGTCAAAAGGGTCTCTGGAACTAGAAGTTGTAAGTCACTTCAGGCACCCGTGATAATCATAATCGATTTTAATACTTTGCTCTCGAAAACTCGGTGTTTAATTGATAACTTTCTTCTCGTATAAATAAAAATATCCATTTCATTTTATGGGTTGATGTTTCGGTACTAAGTTGATGCGTGATGGCTTTGAATTAACTTACGCACATATGCTTGGTTCCAGTCTGATTTCTGAGGATAATTAGTGCAATGGCTGCTTGATTCGAGTAAGAAATCCATATTGTTTTGTCCCTGTACGAACGCAATTATTTATTATTTAAATACACCGCGAATTTATACGTAACTTTATACTGTATGCGTATGGTTTAGGCAGCCAAATTAGTTTGCCAGCGATTGAACATCTATAGCAAGAAGATGCTGCTCTATACATTTATTGTGGTGCTTTTATGCGGAACGTAACTTTTCGAGTTCATAAGGGATGCTTTGATGCGGCTTTTTTTCTACACATTTGTTCGTTTTGTACGCAAGATGCTCATTGATGACAGTCGTTGGCATTACAAAACCAGCAATATAGTGGACTCTTTACAGATAGACATCGAATTGTAAAGTTACGGCGCTGTAACGGTATTTCACCCACATTTCCATAGAGCAAGTCATTGTGGACAAATCATACTCTTATGAAATGCTTAGATGAGAGTTCCGAGTAGTTTTGTTACATGCGAATCACGCCAAGAGACAAAGCCATAATTTGTATAGGATCATTGCCCATAGTATGTCTAAGTACGTGTTCTAGCCATGGTCTCGGCGTGATAACCGATGAAATTGATTACACTAAATTACATGGCAACAGAAGCCGATACCTTTTATTTTGACAGTGGTACCCGCGTTACGCACAAATTGTCGCCGAATGTCGACCGGATGCTTCTATTTTCATTTCTTCAGTACCCTAGGTTTACGGGATCGTTTTATTAGCAGCCAGACTGTAGAAATAAACAGTTGTAAGAGGACAAATGCTTTTCAACGATATGAATGTATGCTAAAATACTTAACTTAATACTGTGGAAGAGTTGCTGCTGCGGACGTTCTATTTAAGTACTCTTTAGACAGAGGCCGTATCGAATCTAACCTTGAGATTCGATTAGATGTTACGTACCCAAGAGGGGACTCACCGATCGACGTACTACGCTATCTTTTAAAAACCTATGTTTTCCACGTATTTACATAATACTTATTACGTTACCAAGGATGAGTTGCTTATAATAAGGCAATACCGGCTGACCCACAGGCTGCGTATTGATAAAATGTTGGACATTTTTTTCGGATTTTTATGCAGCTGGCTACCATCGGTCGATTTTAGCTTTCATTTTCAGTAGAAAAAAACACCTTATCCACCTTAGTTATTATCACCAAGAATTTCGTGCAAACCCCAATGTAATGAATGGCTAAAAACTCTAATGAAATACAGCAAAAAACGTTAAGTGCAAAAATTATGGTCATTTGGTTTCCTTTGATTTACCCAAGTCGAGATATCTGATTTTTACTAATTACGTGCGAACACATAGCTGGCTTCGCATTGTATAGTTTCCTTCTCGAGTCACCGTACCTCGGGTGTTTTAATGATACAGCGAAGTAGGACGTAACGAATTATTTAATTTTCCTAATATATACACAACGTAGCGAGCTCTGGTTACTGAAACGATCAATTTCATGCGCAAAGAAGGAGAGAATTGCCCGTGGAACGACTGCTTGCTCGGCGTTGGCCTGTGCTGTACTGTTATTGCCTGGAGGAGGAAGGGGAGTGGTGCGTCAGCTTCTGTAAGCCGCTGGCGAGGCGGCCTAGCAGTCTAACAACCTCGCTTGCCTGCATTGTCGGGACGGCTTTACGCATCACAACGGTCAACGGTTTGAAACAGCTGAAACACATTCCAAATGGAATAGAGCAGTAACAGTTCTTGTAGAGGGTGACATCGAGAAACTACAGAAGTTAAGACTAAGTGTACTAGCCAATGTGTATGTGTGTGCTTAGTGCTTTTTGTGAGTGATGTTAGCAATGTTTTGCTTCCGACTCTACTAGTCGCTCGTTGTGGTATTCGAGGAGCTTCGTATAGTGCTGTTCCTTCAAGTCGGAAAACAGCGTCATCAGGACTTACGGAGCTCATCATACCCGCCAAGAGAGTGTATAAATTTCATTTGATCTTCAACAGGCTGCACATAGCGATCGTCCCGGCCTAGGTGCTCGGTGTGCTACTACTAAGATTGTTGCAAAAATTACTGATCTAATTACGAGAGTGAAAATCCACAGTCTAGAATCCAAGGTTTGTTTGCTGCTCGAACGAGGTGTTGCGATGTCCGCGATTCATCAACTTGTGAGGCTGTCTGTCCTCCTCGGAGAATAGATCTAGACTCGTCTCGTCGTCTCAATGGTGTCGGAGGCAGCGTCCTGCGTCGGGAAGGTGCAGCTGGCCTGGGACATTCCTCCTGCGGAAGCTATAGAACCGCTTCTCCTGCGACCGAAACCGCTATGAGAGTTCGCGGCGAGGTGCTTCGCGCCCTCTTGTTAATCCTTCTATCAGTCTGCCTTGTGGTTTCCCTGTGGCTTTCAATTGCGCTAGGCAGTTGGCAGGAAGAGATACAGACGACTACAATAGGAACTGGTAAGTTAAGACTGGTCATATTTATTGGTTATTAAAGAATAATAGTTGACTTATTGCTATGCAACATTAACGATGTATAATGAGGAGAAGAAAAAAATTTGAAATTTTTCAAGGATTTTCGGATCCTCCTTTATTTTTGAAAATAGGCTTTTCTGAAATCGATTATCATTTAATTGGTCGTTATAACCGCTGCTTTCGATATAAATGTCTACGTTTTTGCTCATTTTCGTGTGAATCTCACATTGTTTTCCTAAACTTGCCACCATTATGCAAAAATATTTTCGAAGCAAATATCTGTGCACATGTTTACCATGTTGGGCAAATACTTTGCAGGTTACACCTTTGGCTAGCGATATGTTTTTTACGATAGGCGAAAGTAGCGAGAGTAAATACTTACTATTGATTCTATCCATCATTGCTGGAAAATAGCTTAAATTAATAATCATGTGCTGATTCGACATAAGCACCACATCGATCACATAATGGCAAACTGCAAAATTTTTAATTGACTCTCACATATCTGATCAATATCATTGTTGTTAAACTTAATTAGAACTGGTGACAACATTAGTTATCGCACTTGAAAATAACTTCAGAGGTCACCTCTGTGAACTCGTATGCAGTTGGAGCCTATCCATAAAGTTACCCTGTATGGGAAAACGACGCGAACCTCAGTCTTCCGAAGTTACCGTTCAATTATTTCGATTTTTTGCGCGTAAATATCTATTTAGGTAGTCACATTTAGTATTTTAAAATACATAACGTACTCTAAGGGGATGGCAAACTTTGCTTAAAATTGTACAAATAGTTTAAGATTCGGGGCGAAAGGCGATACGTTTTATAGATCTTTCAACTCACTTTTGCTATAGAATATTCATTATTTATATATATATATATATTCATGGTTACCGCTGGAAGTATTTAAATTCAGTTACTCTTTCATCGGGTTTGCGAATATATTTTTAAAAATAGTAAATATAATAATTTGTTTACTGTACGTTCAAAAATAACCCACATAGAAAATCTCATAAGCATAGCGTAAATATCATATTTCTAAATCGATATCCCCTTTTTGTCCTTTTTGAACTTTCAGGATGCTCTTTGGAGCAGAATCTCACCTGTACAGGTGCCTGTACAAATAAATTATGGTATGACTGCTCCGAGTATCTGGGTGGAAAGGGCTGCTTCGTGTCTTATTGTGGTCAGTAACAAACATTAATTTGTCTTTACACTAACTCTATATATAGTCTCATGCAGCAATGACTTCTGCTGCCAAATCTGACATCATTGCGAGTGGATTCAACAATAGATCGACATTAGACATGTATATATCTATATATTTGCCTTAAAAAGCCCGATAACAACTGAACTTGGCAGTTTTACACGAGGCGCAGTTTAGAAACAAGTCTACTCAGATGATACGAGACAAAATTAATTGCCGCGAACAAGCATGATTGTTATTTGTTAACGGTACCGTGTGAGAGCATAGGTTTAGTGAAAGATGAATTACCTTTTTTCATGATTGATTTATGGTACCTTACACGAATATACCTTACCTGCTAACTATTTATCAGATGCAGCGAAGTTCCTGTAGTTTGTTTTGAATTAGAAGAACTGACCTCGAACGCATCTGTTGCGCATCCGAGCTCCAGATACATCGCTGAACTGTCAATCAAACACGTACTCTTTCTACACATTACATCTGTCCATCGTAGTTTTCTGTCCTCTTCCCCAACGTCTGATGAGTACACGCGCCGCTAGAAAGGCCATGACGTTAATAGTTATATGCAGACAGCAAATAACGAATGTTTAAAATTATATTTAAAGGCAAGCCTACTTCTCTAGTTTTTATTTCTCAAGCAAGAAATTTGTCCTAAATATGTTACATCATCCCAATAAAAACTGTCACTTCTTCATACGGCCGTTTCATCAAATGTAGCTAATCGGTTTAATTCTGACGTACCTGGTGTATCTTTCAGTTCCATGCACGGACCCTATCTATTCGTACGATGGGCAGGAATGTCCGTTCCTATATGCCGAAAAAGAAGAATGCCCCTCATATTGCTGGCATCAGGTTCCGGAGCCCGACGAGGACCTCTTTGACGAGGAGAAATTTGAAGAGGACCAGGATGATGAGCTATATTGAGCACAGAAAGCCAAGCCACTACTAAATGTTTAAGTGAAGGACAAAGAGAGGGCATTTCTTTTAGAGAGGGTGCGCCACCTTCACAAGCGATATTTTTGCTCGTTTCAATAAATAGGGACAGAAAACATTCCCACTGGCTAAATGAATTTTAGGACTAGTAGTCAAAAGGATGAAATCGTTCTTGTACACTTCAACTGATACAGAACGTTTGAAAAGTGAGAGTAGGAGACGATTCACATATGTCGCAGCGTCGAGCGATCGAGTGAACATGTCCGGCGCCATAAATGCACAAAGCTTCAGTGGGAACGCTTCCGTTATGAAGAGAGAACTTAGGCCACAATTAATACCACCTAGCTTTTAAATAACTCAGAACAGTCGATTTCTTTATTTGAAAGCGGATAGCTTTTACAAAGTTGCCCTTCGTAGTGCATAGCAAAAAAATATATATGTGAAGTAAGATATAAATTGTAAATTAGCAGACGATCGTAAATGACAAATCGTGGAAACCGGTAGCACTTTTGTTATTCGTAAAAGTACATCTAATAATGATTTTAACAGTAATATGAGCCTATTGTTTGAGCGCTTTGCGTTGACCACTGATAGTGTAATTCACGGATGTTTTTCTCCTCTATCTACAGTTTCAGTATATGACAAATAATGGACTCATTATTAAAATTAATATGGATCATTGAGTCATTTACTGTTATCACATGTTGTTTACTTACACTCGTACTAATTGATTTGGATGTTAGTATTTCAAAATTGCCCATGTTGCTCTGTGTAAAGAAGAGAACGTCTGCCGGTTGAGAAGCAGTTGTTACTAGGTGCAAGTTTCTATGGCTGAATCTGTATAATGATACGCACGTATGTAGCATACGTACGGTTGGTTAAGGTTTCTTCATGCATATACTATTCGAATTTGCAGACTCGGAAATTGTTATAGACCAAAACGGAGTCATCTTTCAAGAAAGTAGGCGTTTCTTTAGAGCTTAGAAGTGAAGACGTCATTCTGTATCAGGCTGCCCCATGACGCCGATACTATAGAAACACGTCACTTTCAAAGGAGGAAGATGTAGATACTAGAAACATGTGAACTTTTTGCAATTATGCAAAACTGGATGCAAAATGCTACCTTCGCTTATGAAAAATCAAATGATGTTCTAACAAGACTCAAACGATGAAGAGCCCGATACGTCGACTGGCAATCATTGTGGACTGCTTTATGCTGCATTCTCAGGCTGATACATCCTTATGCATATGAGAAGAAGCGTGCATCCATAACCGTAATAATAACCACCGAATTCGCAGAGGCAGCCCAGACACCAAAGCCTTTTTGACCAAAACTCTATTTACAGGCGAACTTAGTTTAAAATTTAAAGGGTTGTCTGGGCAAAAAAAAAGTAAAGGGAGAGAGAGTTCAGAGTAAAAAGCTATTGTGGTTGATTGTGGATAATGTTCCTAAGTGTTAAATGGCTAGTAGTGTTGGTTAAGGAGTACAAAATGAAAATGATGACATGGGGGTTCCTTGTTCGTGCAGTTTCATATATATATATATATATATATAATATATATATATATAAAAGTAATATTGACGATAGGATAATCGTGTGTGCAAACAAAGTGAATGCGAAGCAGAAGTTTTTTTTATAAATAAATGCTATTTTTGTTACTATTATCTATAAAGCGTTGTACGTCTTTTGTCGAAGGTCGAATTGTGCGGTATGAAACTATTATAGAGACGTCTCTTTATAACTCTATGAATTTAATCGAAAGTTGATGAAGTGAGCTTACAAAAACATTTACGTTTGCAAATTAAACGTACTTTACAATTATGCTTAGAACAGCTTCATTTTGTGTATAATATTATAAACTTAAAAAATTAATTATTTTTACTATTACTATTTTATTATAATATTAAACATTATTATAACTATTTATAAAAAGTTCAGCAAAAATAAAGCCAAAAACATTTTCATTAAACATTAAATTTTTTAGTCTAGACTAAGTACCTAGTCTATGTATGTAGATGCATATGTAGATGCGAAAATCTACTTAAATGAAATAAATAATACTCAAAAAATGTGCACGATATACGTGTTGAAAACATTCTTGAATCTATTGCGTATTTCATTATAACATATATAGTATATATAACAGTATAACATTACAACAGTCCTAAGTCAGATCTCAAAACTCTCAAGTAGATTGTATTTATCGTTCCTGAGTTATCGACCTCTCCGCAACTCAAAATCACCCATTCTAGGCCGTTTGTTTAGTTTATTTTTATATCATTCACAAGCAATGTTTTCGATGATAGGCCCCTAGGACAGAAGAACCGACCTGTAGCGTAAATAGATCTGTGCAAATGCGTTGAAAAGTATGTGCAATGCGTATCTGCTACCATTGAAAGCAATTCAGCTGAACTTTTGCTTTTTTTGTGGATACAGTTACAGCAGAACAAAATCGTTTTATCAACTGGATTATTGTATTTTCTCACAACGCTTGCTCATTTCCTTCTTATTTCTCCCTGTGGAAGCGTCGGAACCGTCAAAAAGGTGACTTCGCCACCATGATTGCTCATTAATTCAGCATAGAGTGTTCGAATTCGAGTAGTAAAAACACTTTTGAAGATGAATCGTTGATAATGAGTACATTAATTTATAGATGTTTTTTCTAGTTACAAAATAGTGGAATGTGCTGCTCAGTTCTTGGTATTACTTCATTCAACGGGAGAGTACTCAGCGTATCATTCTACGAAACTCAGCCAGTGCAGGTTCGTGCTGGTAAGAAGTTCTGCGCCTATGATGTCAAATATACCTCTGCATTGAAAAATTCTGGTATTCCATAGTGATCAACTAGGCCGCCGTCAGTGAATTAGAGGAGCCACTTTCAGATATTTTTGTCCTCTATTTAAAGGCATTTATCGCAGACTTACGTTTGATAGCAAAACAAATGCAGTTTCATGGTCTCAGTGACAAACAAGTAAAAACAAAAGAAATAAAAACTGACTTCGTATCTCTAATATCTTTATTTTGAATAATTAATTCAGCAGCTCGATCAGTTCGTCTAGGTTGACGGTTGATCGGGACATGCTCACAATTTGTCGCTCGCTTAGTGATGATTGTAGACAAAAGACTGGGAAAGTTTTCACAGTTCAATCTCGTTGGCTTCGACTTGACATTCTCGGAAGCGTCAGGGACGGATAATCAAAAAAGAAACAAACAAACATACGTCGTAACGCACACAAAACTCAACGGGCTCAGCTAACAGCCTTACCCTTACCCACTACTTACTTAGTACCGTACTAGAGGGAAGCAACGCGCATGAAGGGACGATTGAGTAAAGGCAAAATCTCGTTTTCTGCTTTTCTCCGAACGGGTCTCTATCTGCAGCGCAGTAGTATTTTGATTGTACCAGGCTTGTAGCGTGTAGCAAATGCAGATCGTTCGCTACGGTGTGTTTAAAAAGTCATAGCAGCCTTCGGTGCTTGAGAACGTTACGTGATCCCTTATTGAGATGCTGGGTAAGACGTCTGGGAAGCAGATATACGCTATAAATGTTTCGCAGCGCTATGGAATTACAATTCTCTTTGGGCATTTGACATTGTAGCTTTAGAAAAACTCTATCCATAAACGTCGTACAGTTGGTAGCTTTCCTAACACACTGTATATTAATTCTGTGTTAAGACAGTTAGCTGCTCGACTTTACTTCTGTTCGTTGTTGTTGGCGTAACTATCATGATTCGCACTAAAAGAAAAACAGGGAAGGATTAAGTCTGTGATCCTGCCTTTGTGCTCCTCATGGTCGTTAAATTTTAATGACACATTAAATCCGCGAAGAGGCTGTACACCGACGTGGCCCAGGATTTCCTCCGACGGAGCCGAACGGATGCAACGACTATGCAAACATCGTATAGTGTATATAGCACAGGCATTGTATTGAAAAGTTTAAAGACAAAGTAATTGTAACTCGTTTCTATTTAAAAATTCACATCGTACAACGTATCACGAATGTAGAAGCTCCTTAGGGGTCTCCTTAGACCAAGTCCGAACCAGGCCAAACTTGTAACGAATATTTCCATTACGATCACGATTTCCAACCTGACCAATAAGGTCGTTATCGTTTACTTGAGCGACATATTTCTATTCGTACGAAGCCACCCTTAAATTAACTCCTATACCCCAATCGGCTGCATCGTTTGTAGGCGAAACAGTGTTCTACTTAAGTGGCGCAATTATACGCCTTGCCGATAAGCTTGTAGTAGACATGGATGCTTTACACAAAAAGAACCAAAAGAATGAAATGTAGATTCGAATGGTCCGTGGATATCCATCGTGTTCACCTTATCATTACGCCGCCGGCGCTCTAAGCGCTTCTATTTTGGATACTATCGGTATCTAAGCTGCTATTTTTATCCAGCGACAACTTACCGTCGGCGGTGCTACCGCAACCAGCAAATTTTGCTAAAATTGAGAGCCTGGATCACACCCCTACCCTCATCATCTTCCCCAGTTCCAATATCTCTTGGAGAAGTTGTAACGCCCTTGCTCCGTGTGCCCTAAGGAGAACCAATTGTGTTTCGTCCTCGCACTATTGAGTCACACCCGAAAAGCCCCGCCCAACATCGCAATCGTCAGGCCCTTCTTGCTTGCCACGCCAGGCAAATTTCTGCCTATTCTGCCTACATTGGTTCCTTTGCACCCTTTTCGCCAGCGCGTTTGTGCAATTGGTACCTATCGGCTAGGGCATACCCTCGGAGAATAAAAAGAGGAAGACGAAGAAGTGGCGAGTATTTCCTGCCGTGCTAGGTTCCGCGTTGTCATTGGCGCGTCCGTATCGGCTAGATATGAAACCTTTATTACTTTTATTCAAGGTGCGATGTTCTTACATTCATTCATTCACAAGGCGAGTCTAGTCGTATGGCGGTGCAACGCTGTTCAGTGTAAAAGGCTGCGAACCACCGCCTGATCTCCACTAACGTCCAGTATAGACACATATGTGAATCGATATATGCAGGACTGGTCCTGTTCCCCGTTTCCTATATCGGTACAGTAGAAAACGAATGTAAGATATATAGAGTTGCCCGTTTCTTTAGGTTTCCCCCAGCACTCGTGCCTTCCATTCTGCCGCTTCGCGGACGGCGAGAATAACTGGAGTGGTGGGTATCGGAACAATCGCGTGCTTTTGCGTAAAGCTGGGTCGGAAAGGTGGGTAGCACACAATGGTGCGCTGTTAGGTAAAGTGGTAAATTCGTCAATTTGGCTCAGCCTCTACTGTTGCCTGTACCGACATTTTCTATATTATATATACATAGATATAAAGCGAAAAGAATAAGAAAGTTTGAGACGAAAAACGAAAATGTCTCGGAAATCTTCGTGGTCATTTACGTACTGGCTCGTATTCTCTTATTTCAAATTTGTATGCTTCGTTTGGACGTCTCCGAATGGACGCAGTTAAACTGGTCTCACATTCTTTGATTAGAAACTCCAAACGTCATTGCAATAACTCAGGCTATTAATTGCTAACTAAGTGCATAAAAATGAAATGTTGAATCAATGGTTGTTAAGATCCCGACAGAGCAATGTAGATTCAGTAGATGTTTACAAATATTCTATAAAGCGTTACCTAATCAAACGCACTGCGACGCATATGATAGCAGACGACATCACATGCAGATGATAAAATAAGCAATAGAAGGCTTTAAAAATGAAAAAATCTATCATTTCTTACCGATGGCTAATTTATTAAATCGCAATATGAAAAGTGAAAGACAAAGTACTGACATTTAGTTTATTTAACATTTACATAGTGCATAAATACGTAGATAAAATAATCACAATGGAAATATACGATAACGTTTGGAACGTTACGGTAAACAAACCGCCGTTCTCGTTCAATTCACTCTGCCACTAATAAATACGGCCGCCGACCACTTTTTGGCCATTACGAATATCGTATTCGCGCCTAATTGTACAATTTAAATATTGGTTAATATCTAATTACTATTGAATTGTTAGGTCGTGTTCGTTGCACCGTCGTCGAAATAATTGTAACATCCTACAACAAACAAAAAAAACAGTATCGAAGTTCAGTATTTTCGCCTGGAATTTGTAGAAAGTGCTAATGTGATAAACCAATAACATTGACTACAAATCTTGATTATGTCTTTCTTACCTTACCTGTCGTTTCCACGAAGATTGTATCTTTCATGTTGTTATATGCCATTTTTGTGCTTATGATAAACAATTATGCTTCGTCTAATTTCAAATATCATGAATACGTTTAAAAATCGGTTCTCATGAAATCACTCGAAAAAGTCATTTTAACTATGACCATAATGAAATAAATCTATGAGAAGTTCAGCTTTTCGAAAAAATGCCGCACTCGATTCTAATCACGAAATGTTTACCGCCGTTGGGTGAATGAACGACAGCTCAGCTAGATATTAGCGGTCACATTGTTCGTCTAGTCAGCGTCGCGATTATATAGATCAGTTAACTCTTTGGATGTTTTGTTATAAAAGGACCAAATGTATACACTCGCTTGTATGATCCACTTAACTTTATATTGTTGCTCTGCATAGATAATCACCTACAAAAATAAAAGAATACAATTGAACGCGCTCGGAAAAAATCGCCGCAAAAGCTCCGGTGGCGTTGCCGTTAAATACTGATAGTATGTATTCGAGAGAGTGTTTAAGCTTCGAGCTAGATGCTTGCTTTATTAGAAGTTAAATAATCTCGAAAAAAAAAATCTCTGACTACTATTATTACTGACATAAAACTATTATGAGGCATAAGTTTATCAATAACATTTATGTGTAAAGCATTAGTAAATGTACCTACGCGCATGATCTTCATATATGATATGTGGGTGTAGGTAACTGTTTTTCAGGTAAATTCCATTAAATATGTACTCAATTCCCATGTGTAAGTAAAGGTGCTTTTCAAATAAGAACATTTAACCATCTATTCTACTTCTATTTAGATACAATGTTTATTTTATGGTTATGTGCAGATATCCTAGGCGTACATGTTCGAAAGGAGCGTTTCTCGTTTTGCCCTAATTACTTATTTCTGCATGTAAATACCTGATCGACCTTTGATTGTTGACACTGCCCTAGAAGTGATGTCTCAAGCCGGATGCATCCTACAAAATGTTAGTAGATTAAAGTTAGATCTTTGCGGTACAAGGCTTCGTCGGTTCATCATCGGTACCCTGCAGCGTTCCCTCAACGATATCTCAACTTTTCTTTAGTACCGCCCGTTTCAAACCTGGGTTAACGCCCGTTATGTCGCTTCAATTTTTGCTGACGAACAAATGATTTCGGCAATATTGGAGCAGAATACTAAAATAGTACAGAGAACCGAAATACAATGGCACAAACCTTTTGAATCAATGCAGGGGCAAGCACCCACGAAGTAGCCTCCCTTTACATTAGTTGTGGAACAGCTTTGTATGGAATGAAGTAACAAAGATTAAGCTTTTTTAATAGTGTAATATTCTTGGCCACTTTCTTTTACCCACAGAAAGCACATTCGTTAGGTCCAGGTTTTTTAACCTGAGAAGAATATTCCGCGATTTGAATCCGGACTCAATTTTCTTAAATTCAAAAGAATTCACCTTTTGCCAGGCGTGCCAAGATTTGCACACTGACGCCCCTGAGGGGAGTCGACGAGTTCTACGCAACAGCTTGATTCACATTGGTGGTTCCAACGACAGACCTCACCGACGGTCAGGTTCTAAAGCAGACAGCAGAAAATACGTAACCGTCAAATCATATATTGTGTTTTGCGAACAGAACTATACTATTTTGGCGCACATCTTAACGTGTTCAAACTACTGACGAAACGTATGCTATAGTAGAAGTGAAGTATACTTTGGCATATGTCTACGAGTACGTCGAAAAGTTGAAGTTGTCTCAAATTGAAAGACCCTAGGACACTCAGGACGATACTCACCTTAATTTCCGTGAAAAGAACCCCATTTAGATCCCGCGAGATATCCTTTTGTTCGAATGGATTCTGAAGATAAATACTCAGTAATTAAATACATTATAATTTACCTAATATGATCTTGCTTACATGAAAACAGCACATTGTACTCGAACGAAATTTTATGAGCAGAACATCGCTGAGTCCATAAATTAATACTGCATCAATTGTGACTTGATGCAGAGCCACAGCTACTTCAGATCTTGACGGGACTTCGATTTAAAACGATTTATGCGATTTTGTCTATTTCCTTGACTTTGGTTTTATAGCATATTCAGTTTTAATGATACTGATAAGGGTCATATTTTAATGTACGACTATCGGGCCCTAAATACCCTATAAAATGAACATGCCAAGCTTATGATTTTTGCTTTTCGACGGGACAATTAGCTAATTTGAAAAACATTATTGTTTTTGGGTATGAAAAAGATCAAAAACATACGTTATTATGAACAATAATATTGAAAGATATGTCTCACAGTATAGCGAACACAAGACACTTACAAACCTATCCTGGTCCATAGCGGCATGTACGTTAATCACAAAAATAACCGCGATAAACTGCAATAATGTCCTATCCGAACAACTCATCTCTGGCCACTGAAATCTCTAAAATTGCACAGTCAACTTTAGTCTTCTAGCTTCTCTCTTCCCAGCCGTTCCCCTAATCATTCGTTGCTAAATCTTCACTGCAACCACCATTACACAGCCGTTGCACATATATGTTTCTAATGTGTTCGCCTATTGAAACGCGTCAGAAAATCGCTTTCAAAAAGTCCTATTCTATCTACGTTCGTGACTGTTACAGCGGACGACAGCGGCTGCGGGGGCACGACGTTTGTGGTGTAGTGAAAAGGGTTTCATTTATGGACACGCCGTTTGATGTGTGGACGTTGGCGGTCCCTCACTCTCCTGTGGGAAGCAGTTATATCTCCAGTCCGGTCAGTGACATCATTAACCCGAATATTTCTCATCTTTTCTTGTTGCCATCCTGTAATAAATTTTTTCTTACCTACTTTTTAAATGTTACTACGGACAACTTATGCCCCCGCACTGGAAGTGAATCGTGTCATGGTGTCCATTTTACCACTAATGGAAACATGAAAAAAAATAAAAACAAGTGTAAAGCGACAGAAATAAACTATTATCTCGTTGCTAACAAAAAGTCTGATTTCTGACGTCCAACGAAAGCGTATGTATTATACACTTTCGCAGATATATGTACATTATATCACAAGTAGTCACCTCAAATCCTCACTAGCTGTTTCAGCAGCATTTACTATGACTTTTCCTGGAAGGCAAACCCTTCACTTTGTCGGATTGAATTCTTTGATCCGAATTCAACTCCTGACGTGTCGATCGGTTTTCGGCTTGTAACTCCTTCGTACAAAACATATTAAAGCCAGCTATTTTTTTTTCACAGATACACATTTTGCCGAGCTGACGCTGTGGCCAGCCCCATGGCGTCAGCTATAGCTGGAAGCCCTCGGGCCCGCTCGGTTCATGTTACGCCTAGTCAGTGGCAGCCAAGTTATAAGCACCCCTCGAGTAAATATTCAACTGGCGCGCGCTGCTTGTGTATAATTGGACGAGAAGGCAAAGCATATATTAAAAGAGCTTCTGAAGATATATTTAACGATGATGGTTTAAGTTCACAAAAGTAATACCAAACTCGGAGCTCTGGTGCTGCACCGGCAGGAAGAAACACTCATCGAATAGTGAGTTACATGCACAGATGAGGAGTATATGGGCAGTCTACAGTCAAGCCCATAAGGTAGAGGACTTTGTGCGTTGCTGGGCGCTACCTGTACGGTTGTTCGATACTCAAAAAGTAAATATGCCTCTGTCGAACAGAGAATTGCCGATGGAACGCGCTTTCGGTACGTGACGCAAGCAATCGTTAGACACGGTTGTATAGCATGAATCAACGCATGATTTTCTTAGCAGCTGCGCGTCATGAGCGCTTGTACGATCCACTAATTAGACAAATTGTTTTACCTGATTTACTGCGCAAAATAAAGAAGGAGAAAAGGAGGATGCAAAGTTTGACCAATTTCAGACAAAATTTTTCACGAAAAGTAGTGAGTTTCAAATATTTTACTCGGATGCGTTTCATCATATACGTTCAGCCATAAAACACCTCCACATGGGTACTATTAAATAGAGTTCGTCTTTTTTTTTTTTTCGTATTTGAGGCTAAAAGAAGGGAATAGAGAAGATTTTTAGTTAGCCACTGTATGAACAGTTCAGCTGGGACAAGCGGTTAAAAATAGTGTCATTGTTATTTCTGTGAACTTTAGCGCGGAAAATCTGTTCTTCGGTAAATTGTATTGTTTTGCCCTTAAAATTAGAGCGATAGTTATCAGAGTTACAGAACAGACCACGTAGGTTATATATATGGGAGGGCATTAATTAGCTAATTAATGTCAGGGAAATGTGAGTGAGACTTGAACTTGTAAGGACAACACCGAACGAAGTTGGAGGCATTGATTTAACATACGTCTGTATTAGCACTGACATATAAGTCGATGGAAAAGGGCGGATTAACATTGAGATGAGAGTGGTGTTTCTACGAAAAACGCTGGGGAAAGACCCGCAGCCTAAAGGTCAACGACTGTACGACGTGTTTTCCATAATCTTTTTGAATAATGAAGGAAAGAAACAACTATAACAGAAGAAAATACGATGCGCAGTGTCCACAAGAGATGGCCAGAATCGGGTATAGCCTAACTGTAGTTCACGGAGTATCACTTGACCAAATTGTACTGGATCATTTATGTTCTTTGAAAAAAGCAAAAGAACAAGTAGTATCCAAGATGGGCTTTGATCAGCTAAGCAAAGATTAGATATGTCGAACGCGTTGTCTTTGATCGAGAAAGTCGAACAAACAAACGTCCATAACCGTAGTTCAACTAGAGGCCAACTGAATTGCTTGAATACCGTAACAATGTAGCTGATTATTAACAAGCCGAATAATTGGAAAGCCGCTAAAAATGAAAAGTATGGATAGTTCCTAAATCATTTTTTAAGCAAAGGGCTAAACTAGGTTTAATGAATTACACGTTTGGATCATGAAGTATATCCGCAGAAAGACCATAGCGTACATGTTATTTGTACGTGCTTGTTTAAGACTCAGCTAGCAGAAGGGACGGCCTAATGAAATATAATTAGCTATGTGAGTTTTTTTTTTATATTTTTAGCAATAGAAGAAACAATTTATTTTTTTTTATAGTGTCCTATTAATGAAACGCTATGGCGTTTGTTGTGCCGATTATGTCATAGTAAATATTATTATTCAGAATAAAGTTAGCAAAACGATAGTTAAATAACCATTTTTTCAGCGCGCACGTTTGCCGGATATTGTATTAACGGTGATACATTTTCTAATTTAAAATATCCCTTTCTTCTGCTACTCAGCATATCTGAAGTGGCAGGGAACGGCCCATTCGAAAAGGAACAGCGAATCTACGGCACAGAACCTACTTGCTATGCAAAATGCAGCAAACATCTGGGCCGCTAAAAGACAGACTATCTCAGCAATATCGGCACTGAGGAATCTCCAGCCTAGGAACTGACGAAATGAATGATGGATCCTTTGACCATTTGGCTGCAACTCACAATTCCAAAAACTAACAACCTAATGTAAACAGTATTGATTCCAAAATACAGTAAGATAACTAAAACCTTTCATCGCATTCCATCGCAGTCCTAACTCAGAACCTAACCTAATCTAGTGGTTTGCCGAACATTTAAATTTATGCACTGTTCATCGCAGTCCACTTCGCCGCCCCGTCGATACAATCCTTAAACGAATATGCCATTTCTTTACGACCCCACTTACCTTTAATTTGGGTAAGTGAAGAAACTCTTCAAATCTTAACTAAGCACAAGATTTCTTCTTTGTATTCGTTCCGGTCGCCGAAATAATGTATTAATACAGGAACTGATCTGGGCAGCGATTCGCAGACGACTATGACGCCTCCGCTGACTCACTCCCGCGTAATGCCCCGCTATAACTGCCGCTGTCCTTTGCCGTGGTATCGGTGAATAATAAACAAGTCCTTCAACTCTCCATCTCTCATTGCGCACGTCTGGTCCTTTGTCGTTGCTCGCTTAGTTCTTGAGGCGCCTTATAGACAGGTTCAACCAGCGGCATCATCGTGCATCAACTGGGCTGGGCAGAGAGCAAAACTCAAAAAGCGAAACAAGAGATAGAAGGAAACTTCAGCTCTGTTAGAGGAGTGAAGTTGGAATGAGCAATGATCGGCCGGCACCCGGAACAACAAACAAACCGAACACGCACTCCACTTCCTCCGAGCGCCACTCGCCTAGACGTTTGACAGCAGTAAAAACACGCATTTCGGTGGTAACCCTAGCTAACAATTCTGCTAGAGTCATTAGTTCGAGTTCGCTTACAGCTACCCATTTGCTGGTACCCTCGATCGTTGCAGTGGCAGACCTCCAGTTTGAGCGCCAGTGAGCTTCGTCATCCGGCGGCTTTCGTCCGACGCTATCTCGTACCTAAGTAGTCTTAACATCAAGCGAACAGCCTCTTTGCCCTTCTGCCTGGCTAGACTATCGTAAAAATTTAATGACACATTAAGTTCAAGAAGAAGTGAGTTGAATATGGAAAGAACAGCAGTGAGGACGAAAAGGATTATAATTGTGGCGAGCAAACAGAAGAGAGTGTAAAAGCAACGGGACAGATATGCTGCAGAGGTTCCAAGGCTAAGTTGTTCATCGGGGGCCTGTTTTCCTCCAGGCTTCTAGGAACAGCGAATCAAAAAAGGGGCTACATGGCGAAGCAAAGAGAGCAAAAAAAAATTATCTCTGTTCTGTTTGTATGTCAGCACGTACGTGCATGCGTGTGTGTTTATACACATCTGTGTAGTCTGATGTGTTTCCCAATGGTAATAGATTAAAAATAAAAGCCCTCTGCAAATGCGACTGAAGACTACAAAGATACTAACGTTTATCAAACCGATTGCGGCCACTAATTCTCGTTTAACGGAAAAGTAATATGAAGGTGGCCTAAGTGGTTCCTCTGGCTGAGAACGATCAGGAGCCGCTTCCTGACAACAATATATAGATACTACTAAATATTCTCTCTTTGGTTCATAAGCCTAAGAGTTTCTCTTTTTTCTTCAATTGATGTATGCATATTTTTATATTGGGATGGCAGAGTTGCGTCCAGTGGAGCGGAAACGATTTCTCAATAAAATACAGTAAATGCGAAAGCTAGCCTCAATTATTACGATTGTTTCAAGGGAGTTTTAAGTACCCTAAGAAAACAAGACGTGCTACGTGAAAAATGATAGTGATCACTTACTTTGACTAGATTGCCTTTAATCTGTCATAGATATAATAATTGTTGGTTACCAATTTTATTTGTCTAGTGGTATTTATTTCTTTCCCTATTTAAAATAATTGAAGGAACACTTTCGAAAAATGGCAGAAGAGCGTGATAGGGTCTCTTTATTATTGGCTGATGTAGGTAAACAGAACACTAGCCTTTAAAAAACAGTGCAGCAATTATATACATGTAGCTTAGCTTATTCTCTTCTTTCCTCACCTTTCAGATCTAGTGTTTTTTTAAGAAATAGGAGCATCTATTGAATTGCGTGATTCTTGCGTTACCCTATATACATATATCTTGGTTTTGGCTTTAGTTGTTCGACCAAACTTTCTACAAGTCGAAAGTCGAGCAGTTACAGCAAACTGTGAGGTCTTGAACGGCCATCAAGGGAGTCATGCAGGTTGCCGTTGGCATTTGCCCTATAGACCCGTGTTGTATAACCGTCCGCTCACCATCACACTTGGGCTAGAGAGTTCACGATGTTGCTAAATCCCTTTACCCCCCCCCCCCCCGTCTACCCATCATCTGCCAGCCTTTACTATCTGTTCAGATAGAAAAGACTCATCCACATCCATTCGCCCCAACGTCAAGGAAAAGCTTGGCCACCATGGGAAGCGGAGCCCCGAGACCTGAAACTCTAAGCGCTCACGTTGAAACGGGGCTGAGGGGAGGCTAACCTCAGCGGAAGTAGCAAACTTTGCCAAACGTTTGGTGTGCTAAAGGCGCGCAAGTGGCCGGCAAAGGGGAGAGTAATAGGCACTCTCAGGCGGGAGAGCAACCGTTAAGAAATCACAGAACATGGAACCGCGAAGGCTGAGCCTATGTCTATGAAGAAAAAGCGTGCAAACTGGCCGGCCTATTCTAATTGCAAGAGCTATTCACCACGTGATGAAATGTGTCAAGTGGGAATTCGCTGTGGGATCGGTCCTGTTCGGATGGCGTGCCTAGTAATAGCTGGGTCCTATGTTGCTAAAGGGCTCAATTAAAGCAGGTCTGCTAGCTGTGAAATAACAGATGTATTTTCCCTGTATCCCAGCCTGCAGAATATCGCACGTAAATATATCATATAGTACATGCAAACACTGAATATAATTTTATTTCTCATTGGAAGTAAAGTTGATTTTAAATCTGGTAAAGATTCTCAGTGAAGATGATACCAAAAACATTCTAAATGAATACCCAGTAATCTAGTATTTTATGTTTGTTTAATGTAGTTTATGTTAGCATATAGCCTGTCAACCTGCGGTACTATTGTACCATAAAGTGGTAGTTCCTCTGAAGGTAACGAATAGTTTCAACTAACGTTCAAATCACTGTTTTCCTTCCGTTAAGTTTGCAACTTTTCATGAGCGTCTAAGGGTTTGATTCGAATGATATAAGTAAAATAAAATTAAGTGCAGGTATGTCTACATACTCTCCGATTAAGGAAGACGGCTACAATGGGGGACAGCAAATGGTCCTATCAACGTACCATCAATGATGTATTGGACCGACGTTCTCTTCGAAATGCGATTGAGTGCAGAATTAACCAGGCGTGGTCCCTATTTGCAAGCCGCGTGTTCCATTCTTCATAAATATCACAGAATAACTTCCGTGCTGATCAGTCTTGTTTGTTGCGGCAACAACCCCAAAGGAACTCCACCTTTGTATTGACTGCTGGACCAGACTCAATGACGGTACGCACCCGAATCCGTTGGCCAGCTTAAGGCTCATGGACCAGTGAATCCTTGCGCCCTGTGCGCGAAGAAGGGTATGGCCCTAGGTAAGATGAATAAGCCAAATTCGCTTCATTGATTATTCCTGCACCACTTCCCAGTTCGATGTGACCAAAGCAGTCACTCATCAACAGCCAATCTCGATACATATCTAACCATGACTGGTTAGTTAGTTTGTGATGGCGACACATTGGTCATATTGTATAACAATGGTACTAGTATTTTGAACTCTGCATAATCGTGCGAAGACATAGCGTAAAAAATACATTAGAAATACTGGTGAACATGTGTCGCTCATTTTTGGTCACATTAGCTAACCGTTAACATTGCTTACATGGTGCTAATTGATAATACTAGAAACGTTTCGGTTTATTCGTAAATTTGTTTCATAGTTGTGTATTCAGGAAGCAAATATAAAGGAAATAAAGATTTTTTGATCCATCAGCGTGATTACTGAAAACAAACCTGAACATAAAAATGTAAACATGGCCTAGTCATCAGATATCGTCTAGATTTCATCGTTATTCTGTTTCAATGTGACGTGAACCTTTGATGACTCGTGTTCCACCATAGCCCGCTGCGCTATACTATTGAATTTTGAAACTTGCGTTTTATCTATTGATATTTATATGAATTCCAGTAATGTTTTGAGTACGAAGCCCGGTGATGTGTTGATCGAAGGGCGATATGATTTTTTCCACAGTAAAACTTAGCTAATTGTTCGGAAGATCATTCATTTCCACTATTTAAGGTGGCCAAATGTTGGTAAGCATAGCCTTTTGGTTCATCCTCTCCCCCGCTCCCCTGATCTCTGCCACTTCTAAACCCTCGAACCAAACTCCCGAGTGGTTCGAACCAGCAGCTGAGAGAGGTGGCGCATGCGCCGGTAGCCTTGGCTCTTGGCCGGGGCGGGCTCTCCCAACTAACTGAGGCATGGCAGGAACTCCTGATGTTCTCAGACAGCGTAAGTGCTTCATGGACACCGGAGCTGCGACCTGATAAACGGGGAGTCTCACAATCACGTGGTTGCGTACGTCGCACGTGGCGTTCAAACACAGCCAGAATTTCAGATTAACAGAAAGGAGCCATTTAGAAAATCAAAAACAACAGTTTCACTGTTTGATTTGCATAGCCTCTGATGCAACGCGACAGGAAAACCCAAGCATTAGTACTGCAGATACTAATTGAGCGCTTGATAACTGAAGCCAAAGTGTCGGTATACATAATATATGCATATATATAGTGTTGAGGTGTGCCGTGTCCAGAGGGAAGACTTCGCTTGGATGGACTACGCAGAAAAGGAAAAAATACCAACTATTGCTATAACTGCTATATCGTGTAGGTGAACTTATGGGTAGTTGTGAAGCGAGTTCCACAGCTGTTGGGCCAATTGCTTGGTCGCCGTGTCCCGACGTTCACGCAACAACTGCGGAACCATCGATGGCCAATTTGGCGCAACAACGTGCTTCGTATAGCCATCAGGCAGGACAAGGTAGGACGAAAATGCAGATAGCACGGATTTTACTTTTTTTACCTTTTAAAATTCTAGTAATGCTTGTGTCTTTATTTATTTATCTACTTATATTGGGGACGAATGGATAGGGCAACAAAATGACCTCCAACGCATGAGTCTACACCGTAGTTGCAGGTAAGTATGTATAGAATATTTCTACATACATTTTCGACAGATCTACAAACGATGAAATATACCCTAATCTTAAACTGTTAGTTTGCTTGTTAATTTATGTTTTACTTTGTCTGCCATCAGAATCTGCGACTTTTTGCGCAAATGAGCGAGCATCAAAGAACCATTTCATTGCAGAACGCAAGTGAAAATAGGTGCCATTAGTCCTTTGTCAAATAAAGACGAATGCCTCGATGTACTTTCAAGCATAAAAGTTTACTGACTTCGGATGTTCTGTCATGTCCTTACTATAGAAAATACATGATAAGGTCGTTCGGCATAGCTACGAACTTCCAAGGAAGATTCGAAAATCCAAAGACTTTGGTGGCGGCAGTTTTCAAATTTCCGATCTGGAAGTTTGTGCAAATGGACAGCAAGCAGGTAATCCTGTTTAACTGCCGCAACTCATAGCAGCTGACTTTCCTCTATGAAAGTGCTGAAAAACCGCAGATGTTACTGAAAGCTGTCCCTAAAAAAATATATCCATTTGAGTATCTAGTCCAACATCCTTTTGAATAATCTTTCATTTCATCCTTTTGTAAAATCGATCATTGAAAATAAGTTTCAGCGGCGTTGTACGAACTGACGCAGCTTTGCCAAAAAGATACAGCCTGCTGTAGCGCCTTTCCTACCTTCAAATATAATTATAGGTCGGGGATACGGTAAGTTCTATATGCCCAAAACAGTATAGTATTTGCATAAATTTGAATATACGATAGGACTGCACGAATAAAACTGTATTAGTTATTGAAGCTGATGTGTGAATGCAGATTTTCAAATTTTATTATACATATAAGATTATTGTTTTCCGCCAGTATTGCACAAACTTATTAATTGCAAGATGTCCTGAAAAATGTATATACGGCTTGAATTATTATAACGTTTATTTTGATTTCCATATAATAAAATAATGTACATGACATGTGTACATTTTCCTTCTACGGCAGATGTCTAACTTTATTACCGCTCTGGTCAATATACTGCTGATTACGGTGGCTATTGGTTCACAAACTTTAACAAAGGTTTCAATTGTGATAAACTTTTGTCTAATAGCAGTTTTTAAATCTTCCGGCAGCGTCGATTTTTTCTAGTAGACCCTATTTTTAAAATATCTATCTCCACAAGAAAAAGCCGAGCAAGAAAAAAATATGGGCAGGGCATTTTACAGGACCTCTTTGTCTAACCCATCTGTACACAAAATTCTCATCAAAATATGCTGTTACATTACGATAGTAGTGTGTAGCTGTTCTGTTCTGTTGGAAAGAAAATTCGCCATTTTCATCTTCCCGAATGCGGGGTGAACCAAACCCTTGCAGTACATTTAACAGTGTACGGTTTTTTTAGTGTACACTGTAGATATCCAGGACACACCTATTTGTATATGGCCTAGTGAGAGAATGCATCCTTTCAGAATTGATACGGTTATAATTCCCGGGGAGTATATTTAAATAGCGCGCTTTTACCAGTAGTTTGACAACAACGACACAAACAATAAGTAACAAACCGGCATCGCAACGCTCTGATGTTATTTAGTGTCCACTGCTAAAGTAGGCATACACACGCTATGCAGTCAGGCCCATACTGACTGCTGCTCCCAGCGGAAAGTAATCTGTTTAAACTAATTAGCAAGAGTGGCTAGGAGACGTCGAGTTGCTTCGTAGAAGAGCGAACGAACAAGTTCCGTACTGGCCGGTCTCGGTGTTATTGCTTCATAAGCAGATTTCTACAGCCGTATTCCTAACAGCGTACAACATTTCCCACATCCAACCCTGGATCCCCGTGTCGTTCGCCTTTCTCCTTAACTGCTTTTCCACCTAAAAATCTTGTCATTAGCGTCAATGACTCAGCAGCTTACTCGAAAGGCAGATTTGGCTAGAAGGCTAAGTTAAAGAAAAAAAAAAAAGTCTACTGAAACAACATATTGATCTAGTTGTCGAAATACGACTTGTCGAGCCTGGTTTGCTTACGCGTCTTTGTTGCCCTGTAAGCCTTGCTCATATACGTTCGTTCATGAGCTTATTAGCGAAATGATGCAGCCACTGAGGCTGCCGCCCACTGTAATCTCTTATTGTATATATATATGCAATTTTCGTCTGCTATTGATATATTGACGCGGTCGGCGGCTGGGTCATTTAAATCTATGGCTTCAACGACGACTTGATGCCAATCTCGCTCTCACCGGTGGTGTCGCTTCTGTAGACAACATCAGACTAAGGTGCTTGCGGACGGTGTGTGTGCGTGCGCCACCTGTAAACATAGCTCTTGTGAGATTGTTTCGCGTGTTAAACGTTCACTGAAAAAATTGCAACCTCTAAGGGAATTAGGGCTTAGCATGCATACAATGCACGCAAGTCTATGCGCACATGCGGTTTATTATTAAACCAAAATACATTGTAACACATCCGTTCGCGAAGTGTTCATTATACTTTTGTATAAACAAAGGCAGATCTGAACGTTGACATCAGACACCATCTTTTTCGTCATGTTGATGCAGCTTGTGCGATCCTCAAAGGATCAATTCGATTCGCTGGTTGGACTCGATAAATAAACGTATAGAAAATGTACGACGTCGTATAACAACGACGCTTAGCGACGGCTTAAGGATAAGACATTTCTTCCTTTGCTAAGGTTGTCCAGCACCGCAGCACGCTAAAAACCGATACGAATACCTCAATGGTACAATTTTTAGCAAATGGAACGAGTGAAATTTATCGTTCGTTTGTTATGAGAGACAGAATTGGCTACCACAGAAAAGTACAGCAGAGTCAAAGCTGATTGGGTCACGCTTCATATATCTTTCCCTTCATGCCGTACGTTTTTTTTACCTGTCAATTAGCAACACGTCCAACAAACAACCATAGCCGCTGATCCGTACGGAAGATCTCCCGCTTTGGGGTAGAGAAAACCAAAGATCACATCGCACGATGCCTGTCACTTTTGGTTGGACACCGCAGGAGATCTCGTCCAATAACTTAAGCTCGAATTGAAAAGCACTCTTCTTGAGGTAAGTAAAAGCGCTCAGGTACTGACCACAAGTCTGGGTACAAAAGTGGCTTGCCATACGTAATCTACTATTACATCTTGCCCGATAATTAAAAGTGACAATGTGACTTCAACATGTGTGCCGTTGTATAAAACTCTATTTGTGTTGCTTTCCGTTATCAGGCCTGTTCATGGAGCTAACAGCAAGCAAACCGACTTCCATCGGTATATATATATATATATCATCGACGAAGCCATTTGGTTACTCGAGTCCATTAAATCAAGTTAAATCTTTTGCTTTATATTGAATTGCTGAGATGCGATTTTTGAGATTTTTAGCGCGACGTGAGAGTTGATCACGCCTTGAGGTTCGTTTCAGTGTTATAATGTAATCGTTGTAAGCAAACGCGGCCAAGTTTCCCGCGTACAACATCTCTAACCGTCTGCAGCATTCATTAGAACGGAGCTATCCTCCCACCGAGCGCGTGTATTCGTTTTCACGAGGTCCCAATGCACTGTTCTTGTACACTATATTGTTTTGTGCTGAGCATGATGGTATCTTACTGGCCAGCTTTCTATCGGCGGCTATATCCCTCCAATGTACTGACTGGCTGCAGCGTTAGCGAGAGACAGTTCGCATATGAAACCCACCACTGCGAAATAACCCCCATAGGGAAATGGTTAGGTTACGCGATGGCATAATGTAACTATTCTGTTGGTGTCGCTATTATTAACTCTGCCGTCTCACCGCGAAAAATGCCTATGTGCTTTTTGAGGACCTTCAGGCATTGTTAGCGTTTACTCAATGGAGCCTTGATGGAGGTGAGCGTGTTTCTCGACATGGAGATCTATTAGTGCGTAGATCGCAGCGGACAGCCATATTCAAACATATCCTCAATGGAACACCTGACGCTGTTTAGGCGATTTTATCCTATTTATGCAAGGAAACGGAGAATCAGCACCGCAGCTATATAGGTATCTTAGATAATGATTTCCTTTATTGTTATTTTTTATGTTTGCGTCATGTATTTACATGGTACAGTAGAACCCTGGTTGCAAATCCAACTCAACGAACGTTACTACCAAAACGTCTCGCAATCTAGTCGAACAGGAATGCGTTAATTTACATTTTAACCAAAGTCCCTATAGGAACTCTCAACTTATAGTTAGTTCAATTTTTACTGGTTTTTTCATCATTATGATATCGTATTATCGAAGGCAAACACTGGCAAAATTTTTCGTAAAGCTACGCTTTGTCTAGATGGTGCTAGCGTAACAAGCTTGATGTAGATGCATTCAGTCATACAGCCTGCAATTATTAGAAGATCACCGTTGCTTTCTGTGTCTACTGCACACACACACATACAGGATTAGGTATAGACAGGAAATTTCTAGGAACTCTTATAGAGTATTTAATGCGTTTTGTCCTGTTCCATATTACCCCTATCGAGTTTCCCTGCCCAACTGGCTGGCTGCTTGCCACCCGTTCGTTGTCTAGAAATACCGGACGGACCACACCGGAACATCAGCACGGCCTGCTCAGCCCTTCAATAATGTGAAGTTATTGCCAGGGGGAGGTCATAAACCGATCGCAGGGTGCAGCGGCCTCCGATCCGTCCATGCAGACGTGTCAATGCATACAAATACAATCTGTGGGGTTGCTGGTACTGCTCTTCGGTCTTGTTTTCCTCGGGGTTGGAGTATTCTGCATGGCCATTGGTAATGTCCTGCGACAATGTTGCGTTCTCATAGACAGATGTTTCTACTACTCAGGGATACTGATGAATTAAACAGAAAGCAACCGTCGGTTCGTGAAATAGGGGCTTTTGAAGAGTTTCATTTGTTTGCCCGCTGACAAAAAATAGACAAGTAGCTAGACTGACATGTAAAAGATATCATATAAAAATCTTTATTTGTAAAATTACAGATAAAGATTCTTTTAAACAATATGTTTTGCGTATACTTTCTTTTTAAACCTTTATGGCATTTAGTTAATGGAATGATTTATAAAGTTGTCCTGGCTATTTCCGATGCAGTGAGTAACTGAGAATTTAGTTGTTTTATGGGCAGGACACTGTCTGAAGTGATTTCAAACAACACTGCTATTTATCTTAATGGTCTAACTAAATAGAAACAATTTTCTTGACAGAAGCTAATAAAAACGTCTGCTTCGTCCCCGTTTATCGTCTATTGCCCAAGAGTATTTTTGCAGAACCAGCATGGCGCTGTGTGATTATTGAAATAGCTGTCAATGATCATTCGTTGTCACAGTTGCTATCTACAATCATCTCTCAAGACGACGCAGGTCCCGTAGAGTACGAGAAACGAACGAGGGGCAACAAAGCAAGTTTCTTCGGTACGACCAATTCCTTCATCACCACGTCCATCTCCTGCCCTCTCACACTCACCGCCTACTTCGTACACAAGCAAATGTCAACCACGTCGCGAACGATGGAGACTAACGGCAGAAGCATTGTAAGCTAGGAACATGCGGAAAGTTCCCTCATACCAAGCGGAGTAGTCGTTGTGCTGTCTGCAGTCGCACATTCGTATGGCGTCGGCGCCAACAACTCAGCGGTTCGCGGCCATAGTTTAGCCACGCCGGACTCCGAGGTCGTTCCGATTCAGAGAGCACTACTTCTTCGCTTGGTAACGGCGGCGGCAATGGGTCGAGGTGCCAACGAGCGCTCCACTCGTGCCGTTGCTGCCGCCGGGAACCACTGCTCGTCGCTCAAAGGGGGTCAGACGATTTATGAGCAGAGAAATCACCAGCGACGCGCCCAGATTTAATAAACGGCTGAAGTGGAAACGGCAGCGATGGCGGCAGCAGCAGCGCTCGCGGAGGCAAACTGGTCGGCCAGCTTCTGCAGTTGCGACTACTGCTACTTTCTACCTTTGTCGACACCATTGTTTCTGCAGCCGGCCGAACGAATAAACGACGGACCACGGGCACCTGCAGAACATACGAAAGAAGAGTATAGGACAATCCAGCAGGCGCATTGGAGGTTGGTAGCACTTTGCTACTCAACCTACAGGCGCTGTAGGACACACAGTCATCGAAGAGGATAGGTCGGAGAAGTGTCGACTCCGGACGTTTGCGCTGGAGCGTCGGACTATTTGAGTGCAAAAGAAGTGATGTGCGATGCAGGTCAAGAATTGGTGGAGGGCAGTCGAGTTGGCCGTGACTTGACCCAGGACAGGCCCGTCGGATGGTCAACGAGATCGGGTCGACCCTAGGGTTAGGGATGGGGAATTGGAAGCGCGAATGTAAGGCGACCGGGGTCTTTGTTTTTCAACAAATGGCCCTCCTGGGAAGATTCTTCGGCGAAAAATAGACAGGAAGAATGGGGCAAGCCCAAAGTAGGAGATCTAAGACAACGATCGTATGTCCTCATAGGCTTCACATGGACGACTCTCGCATGAAGACCTATCGGAAAGGATATAGGATCGACAGTTGTAGAAATGGGTGTGATTGGAGAAGATCAGCAAAAGCAACTGACGTTTAGTCCTTTCTGTTGCTGCCACGCTCGGACTTGTACGAGCAATGCGGGCTTGTGAGATAAATCAACGAATAGCTGAGATATGATAACAGCCATTAAATAAAACTTGTACTTCTTGATTTTGAAACATTTGTCCAAGCTTCGTTCGCTTTCTGCGTCTGTATCATATAGCCATCTTTGTTCAACCGCACCGTACGCAGCCCTGCGGTACATGGCTATGTTACCACTACAAAGCTCTTAACATAAAAGGGACACTGAATTCTTCACAAGTCTTCCTCGTTTTTTTTACCTATGATTTTTCAGTTTGTCACGAATATTTGTATCAATCGTACCTTTATTAAAGTTTGTCTCAATTTTAAAATCC
This sequence comes from Varroa destructor, assembly GCF_002443255.2. Lineage (NCBI taxonomy): Eukaryota > Metazoa > Arthropoda > Arachnida > Mesostigmata > Varroidae > Varroa > Varroa destructor. The sequence goes on from NW_019211457.1 coordinate 41,892,760, forward strand.
ATAGTGGTTTACTCGACTCAAATTATTTCTTTGACAACAACCTCATCTCAGGAAATGTTCTGGTCATCCTATTTTTTGCCTGTTGTACAAAATCCGGCTAGTTACGTTTCCAAGTCAATTCGATTCCGAAGTAACGAAAACAGAAGTTGAACTGCATTTACCTTTTGATCAAATCGACAATGCTAAGAAGCGCTCTAGGAGCTGCTGGCCTCCGGCTCGGTTCTCACTCAGCCTCCGGAAAAACTGTGGTTAATTAACCAGGCAGTCGAGGAGTGAGTACTAACATGTCATCAGCAGGAAATAGCTAGCCACGATATCTGCGTGTTTGCGAGGGGGGGTCGTCGTCGTCCTCGTCGTCGAACGCGGGGGTCTCCTAGAGCACAGTCTCTAGACGCGATCACGTTAATCCCTGCAGGCTCAGCAGGATCGCCTTCACCGCCTCGTTTTGTCTCGCCATCGCGCTCAGATGGTGACTCACGCATATTCGCTATATGGCAGCTCTAGGTAGTTACAACTAGTGAGACGTCAACTAGTTGTTGGTAGAACTCATCTATTATGCCATTGCCGGTAACGCAAAGCCGAACGGATGATAAAGCAAATTACCGTTCTTTTGTGGGATTTAGTAGCCCTACGAACTACATCCTTGTAGGGGAGCCAATGTCAGAAATTGAACGACTGGAACGTATGTAGGTAGGGCTGTCCTGCGACATTCAACGTAGGGCATCAATATGATACTAATAACGTGGAAAACACAGTGTGAATCTGGATAAAAAAACCGTTTGATTATGCCAAGCATCATTTGAAAGCGCGTTTCGCCTTTTAGAATTAGACCCGACAGGGGCATCGTTGGTGAAAAATAAAAAATACTATGCGTGCCACGAAACGTATACCGGATTTGAGGGTCAGGTTAGAGCTGAGGTTGTACACGTAAAGTTACTACTGTCCCAGCTTTATATCGTTTTTGATTCAGACAAGCGCAAAGTAGAGATCGTTGCAAAAGCCAAGCTATTGGCTTAGTGAAGTACCTGAAGACGAAGCTTTATCCATACAAACAGGCGTTATGAGACATCAGAATTATGTTTATCTAATTTCTCCATTAACCAGAATTGCTATCGTATGTAATACTTTATAGCCGATGGTAGATGACGTCTCGGAAGCAGAATCAACTTCATTTAGATCGCTAGCGCGCAGTCGATTTTTCTGGCCAAATAATTAAAGATATTAACTGATTAAATTAAAAATATTATTTCTAACTGTTAGGCCCAAACAACGTGGGATGTTCCCCCAAATGCTCTGGCTCAAAGGACGTTTACCGTTGGAAATGTATTGAAAAGGGGATAGCGCTAAGTCATTAAAGTTTGCTCTGATATATTGGCTGAGTCAGTCGAACAGCGGCAGTTGCGGTTGAGACTATTACCATTCAGTCCAAGAACCAAACCCGAACTCGAACGACCACAAAATGTTTTGATGATCTCCCTTGCTCGCGTTTTTGTGTGAGTGTTTCTCCCTGTGTGTATGTCTGTCTGTGTTTACGTCTCTTCGTACTGCCTTAACGCGTAGCAGCAACAACGGCAGCAGCAGTAACTGGCATAGCGTCGGTGCGCTCGAACCATCTTCTATCGTTAGCGAGACATAAATCACCATTATCAATGAGCCCGCGTGAGTTGTGGCAGCCCAGTGTCGAGGGAAACCGAAGAAAACAGGGATCATCGGGGACTTCTCATCTGTTCATCCTTGGCACCAGCAGCAGCAGTAGCACCGCCGATCCAACGGCGGCCGTTGCCTAACGAAGACTCCTTCTCTCGCTTTCTGCGGAAGAACTTTCGCCTCCCAGCACAACTCCCACATATTCTCTCGCTTGCCAAGCACCTTCTCTCCCCCCCCCTTCTGTCCCTTTCCTCCCACTTTCTGTGCTCCGTCTTTCTCGTTGTATCTGTTTCGACGACGCCGGTTTTCCTGGCTACCAGGGTAGATTCATGATTGCGTGGGTATACGGGCGGGTACGTGGTTGTGTCTAAATGTACAAATGTGCACTTTCGGTCGAACTGCAGAATATGTGCCGCGACGAGCGGCGGATCCTGCCCAATAGGAAATTATGGAACGTAAAAAACGTGCGGAACGACGTTTGTGGGGATCTGTTTCATCTCAATACTATTCAGGTATACCGCAGCGTACCTACGAAATTGAATAATCATCTTAAAAGGCGTTTCTAGGGCAACGTTAAAATACATATCGGACCAATATGCTTACTTTATTTAATTACACCCATCGTGTGGCATTTGATTGGGCCTATTGCCTGAGCTTGAACCAGCGACTCTGGTGACACCAACGTTAATTGCGGAACATCTACTGCATATGGCTAACTAACGTTACAGAATCACTAGGAGGAGAAAGTTTGGAGGCTATTAAAGTTATCTTACGTAACATCTACCAATATATTGTACCTGTTCAGTTTTACTCAGTAGTTTTTTTCCTACAATCGAGTTGGTTACGTAATTAACAGCAGGAACACAACAAATATAGAAATCGCGTATAACGAAGTGTTCGCCTTTCTACAATGCGCGTATCCAGGTCTACGTTATCTGTTCATAGACAAACTTAATTCTCCTAGACACGTAAACGACAGATTCTGTCGGTTGTCAAGTGTTCTAATGCTGTTAGCGTTTAGATCCTAGTAGCTATATCAAGCCAAGGAAAGATCGACCGTGCAAACGCGGTTCCTGGTTAGCGTCGTCGCCATCAGCATCATGCAGTATTAGCTACATTGAGCCAGCAGTTGGTAATATCAGGCAGTGCCTGCCCACAACCGTATGATGTATGTCCAACGATACAACAGCAGTTCGCGCGGAGTTGTTTAGCTGAATCGCGGTTCCGAGCAACACGTTCCCACCTAATTGGGTTTTTCGTCGATTGCCAAGGAACACCGGTGAGGAATGCCAGCTCCCAATGTTCGTTTCGCCTGATACCCGCTCGGTCAGCCCCGTACAACACAATCATCACAAGCGGAAACTCTAGGGAAATTCGACGAAATTGTTGTCTTACCAGTTACATAGTACACATGTAGTTTGCTTTTGACGGCTCGACGGACATGAAGATACTTTGTGGATTGTTAGCGCCGTGATGTCAGGCATGATTGCCCTGTTTTCGCTTCCTCTTTGAGGGAACCTATATGCATTACTGTTGCTTGTTGGTGTGTGATCAACGTTGGACTAATTTAAGGTTTACTTTCAATACATATGAATATGAATTTTGTGTCGAGGTAGAGAGCGTGTGCTTAGCTGTACATCCATAATGCTCTTCATGTTTTTCTGGCTAAGTAGTCGAGATTTGCCATCGTTACCACTTTGCATCAAATAGTTGATTAGCTTTCCCCACAGCGGTTGATAGATAAAACGAGGGCTGGCAATGGGAGAGAATGAAAAGCCCTGACTCTGAGATAGATAACGAGCGCGTGCGTGAAGTCGGCAATAACAAATAACCTACAGCGCACGGGATATGGGAAACAAAGACCCCTCTCACTTTCATGGACCACCCTAGCGGTCAGCCCTCTTCTCGAGCGCAATATTTGAGGCTGACCATTACCCGATGCATTGCAGGGACCATTTAGTTCACGCAACAAGGGAAAGTACAAAGAATTGGTGATAGGTCGTGAGCAGCAGAAAACACGGTGGAAAAAATGATCCCAGACAAAAGTGTATCTGCTTCGAAGAGCCAATAGGAATTAACCGATGACGGTACTCATTAGGCTTGCGCCACGGATTCCACAACGAAATTATTTAATGTCACATAAATGCGCGGCAGCTGGAGGTAAAATCAAGGGAAAGGTTGCATAGATAACAGGGCTCGTGAAGGATCCATGACTGTGGAAAGACGAGGTTCTTAGAACACACAGTGTAAAAGTATCTTAGAGATAACGACAACTTATTATTAGAATGAATGTTCCTACACACCTAACTTATACTTAAAATACGCTCGTTATGATCTGACAAGCTTGAGGAACTTGAGTTCATCATGCGCCTAAGCGTAAAAATACAATTTAAACAAAAAACTACAGTGTCGAAATGTCTATCAAAATGTATGTATCAATGTTGTTCTTTGTAAACTTCTGGTGTTCGTTAGGTTTAGCAAAAACCTAGGAAATAACTGTAATTGGCTTAATGCTTTGAGGATAAACACAGATTCGCTTCCGGCCACATCAAACCCACGAGATGTTTTAGTGCTAGCCGCTAAATGTACATGACGAATTTTACTAAACAATATCTACGCCAAACTAAGTATGAAGTACCAAAATAATAATATGAATAAAATACTCCGACTAGTACTCCTGTGCTACATGCTACAACCTTAAAAATAGTCACAAGGATCGGGTTTTATCAAACGATGTTATGACTACTCCTTTTTAAACAACGGAGCCGTGTACAAATATCCAGATCCGACTCGCTCATCGAATGGAGTATTTGCTGCTTTTTAGAGTAACTTCATTTCCTAATATTAATTACGTTCGTTCACTCCGTGTATCTCGGCAGTGTTGAATATACTCACATTAATGATTACGAATAGTAACTGGGGCGTGGGTCTCTTTGTACTTGCAAATGCGCTTTAACCCGGGCAATAATAGCTCCTCTATTGCACATGTCGACTTTCAAATTCGCTACAGAGTCCGCGTTTTCCGTCGGGAAATGCTGACGGGGGGGACGCATCCATGGGATGCATAGAATACTGCGCGAGTACTCGGTATCGATAGTTCACATCACACAAGTAATGCATCAGCATTGAAGTGGCCCTCGTTCTCGATTGGACGTCACCGTAGTATTCATTGGGGATATAGATTGCTTTTTTCATCCATCGCCACTACGCTGATCTTATCAGTCCCAACGGGAAAGCAATATTTGGGATACTCATATGGGATCATTATTTCGAAGCAGAGATCCGAGTTCATTTAAAAGTAGCGTCACAATAACTACGTTGCGTTATCGGCTCAGGCATCTGTAATAGTCAAACAAACTGACGTCCATAAGGTGGGCTGTTTTTAGCATTTCACGTTTAAAGGTGTCAGAAAGAGAAAAGGATAGCTGGTGACGAACCTCGGGCAGCCAGTGCCTGGGGCGGCGGGGCGTATAGCACGAGCTAAAGATATCCGGAACTTGCAGGAGGATTTTGTTATCCCTTGTGGGTTATATATAAACACAGGGACGCTGGTTCTGTTTCAAATTAATTTGTAAAAATGGTTCGGGTTCGGCGAACGGGCTTGAGCCATTTGATGTCAATAGTTAGCGCCGTCAACAGCAATTTGATGGAAGTGTAACTTTAAACAGTGCTCTAACTTTTTTTTTAGGTATCTGAAACTAAAGTTGCCCTAAACGTAATCAGTGGCTGCCACTGATCGAAGCTCCACGCGGTATATGTTCAAATCATTATATGCATCCCTAGCGGACATGCATTACATTTTGTTTTTACTTAGTCGGCATCGACTTCGGAAAACACTTTTCGATTCCAGTCGACTTTTAGATTGAGTAGCACCTGTTAAAAACTGGCTTCCCCTTTAGTCTCTATTATTTAAATTTGGAAAAGGCGTAAGATCTCATCAAAAAAAAAGGATGGGTGATCTATGCATTTTGAGCATCTACCTTACTTCGGGTTCCGTCTCGATCGAATGCGATTTACAGTAATTAACGAGGTCTGTTCCTCGATCGAGAATGGTCGAAGAAAGCTGCTGAACGTTAGTTTGTGAAGTTTCAAAATGGCTAGCTGGACCTGAAGGATGTGCCCCACTGTGGCCGATCGCACGAGCTCGACGGGGGGAGCGGGACAGAGGGCCGTTCCGAGATACTGCTGAGGGAAAACAGCTGCCAAACCTATCGTGAGTGAGTTGAAGGAATGGGCAGTTGCTAAATAACAATAGCGACCCACCGTATTTACTGGGATATACACAAAAATATATCTGTTGTATATCGTACACAGTGACCGAAAAAAAAACCTAAGAAAGATACGTTAATACTACGTCATGACACCACGCCGGGCATTGTGCATCGTGCCGTAATTAAACTGGTTGAGCGACGCAAAGACGCCCTGAGCTGTGACGAAGGACACAAGGTAATTTAAGGCCGAAAACTAAGTGAAGGCGCTTTCTGTTAAATGAAAAGGCGGCAAATTTTACAGTTCGAAGTAAAAGGTTGCTCAAGTTGCTAGAACTTGTGCAGTGTGCACAGCTCGAAGCATCGGTTTAGGATCTATGGCTTTTCTTACTCATGCGTTGTTGCGCCGTTATTACAGCTCTATATCAATTTTCGGAGAACTGGTATCCAGATGTGTAGGGCAGGTTATGACTGATGACATGGCGTTTCTGGTGTAAGTTGACCCATTTGTTGGTCGATTTGTGATTCGTGGTGAGGCCAAGAAGGTACGCGGGTGGGTGGCAATGTCTCAAATCCTCGTATGTGCCAGCTGTGATGGATCATAGTTTGGAAGCAGGGAAACCCATTGGTACATATCCTAATTCTGTGTGTGTCGCGCTTGCCGATGGGTGTCATGCTTCAGTAGGAAAACAGTGAACGGCGATAATTATCGTCGTCGTCGTCGTCGTAAGCAGGTGGAAAAAGCTCGATCTGCAAACCGAACTAATAGTTCACTTCTCTAAATAAAGGGCTAACATAAACCTGTATTGTTGTCAGCAATTGTAACAGTCGAACAAAACTGTAATACTCAAAACAAGCGACTGAGACCCGAATTGAGAATTTTTTCTGTTCCAGTTTGATCTCTAAGTCAAGTATGGGTATAGATACTGACACTCCGCTAATGACGACTACCGACTTCTCGGCTTATACTGTTGTTATACAATTGCTTGACGTCTTGGGGCGATGTAGCAATCAAGAAAAGATGCTTGAGGTGATTCAGCACTGATAGCAACACATACCTACAATTCCTTTATTAATGATTCGCTTCGCAGATTGTCCTTTATGTCAAGCGCTCTACATAAACTTAATGTGGTCAGGGCACACTCGTTTCAATGTTACCTTTTACAAAAAGCGAAAGTCATGCCAGGTATGCTTTCGTACATTCAATGGCTATGTATCTAATCAAACGAAAACAGCTTTATTCATCCTGCTCTTCATTCGCCCCGTAGTATCAGCAGCGCTGCATAGCGAAGCTAATTTAATAATCTACTAGCAAATACCTTCTTTGCATTGGCCTGCCTCTTGGCTGATTGCTTCTGCTACCAGATCTTATACCGCTGATATGCGTCTTGTGCGCTGAATGAATGGAAGGCAAACGCTCTATGATATGTATTCCGCAGTAGTGGTCGCATGACCGCGGCCTGAAGCTGTCCGTGTGGATGGCCAGGCTAAGTATATAAGCCGACTTCACATAGTGAGGTCTGTGCGAACGGCTGTAAGTCCCTAGCCGTACATCACTACAGACTTAGCCTTCTTTTTCCCACCTCCTGCTGCCACCGACGCCCCAGTTCTTCAGCTACAAAAGACACTATGGTCATCAGTCCAGCGCCTTCAAGGGAGAGAAACTGCAGACTGCTTACCTTTGGGACACTGGCCAGACGCCGTCGCCGAACCACGCGCTGGTCATCCTAGCAGACGTGTTCCGGATAATCCAACGGTAAGAGCTGTACAAAATACAATACGCGCAAAATGAATCAATAAAAAAGGGTTAGTGGAAGGTGGGTGATGCAAGGCAATGCCAAGTCAAGAAGGGAATCACAGTATGTCAGTGTAACGAAATTGTACAAATGCGCCAGTACGACGAAAACCGTGTGAAAGGCAGAATCCCCTGTTCCACGAATAACCATGACGACTAAAGCGATAATTTGGAAGAGATGCGAAGAGGCTTCCTCTGTTCACGGCGGTATTCGTTGGTTTTGAAAAGAGCTCTGTTTCAGCGCACGTGCTTGCTGACACAAATGTGCTGGAGTTGTTAGGAACAAGCGCACGGCATGAGTGCTTTATCCACTGCCACGGATACGGTAGATCGTTTGTTCGGGTTTCCTTCTATTTCAATACGGACGTATCCACAGTGCAACCGTTGAGGGGCCACCTTGCAAGCTTCTACTATCTGCGCGTATGGGGTTAATCGGTATATATCAATCTCCGTGACGTCATGCTCTCTATTTCGTTTCTTACTGTCACAGCAAGTTAAACTAACAACACTTTCTGGGAGCTGTTAAGGTCTGCTACACCACTCGCATCCCTAGAAGCGGCGTTACCGTCGTGTCTGCTCTATCGGACAGTCCGTAGTCGTCGTCGTCGTCGAGTAGGCGAAGACGAGTGGCGGCAAGAGAGCGAGCACCATTAGCTAGGCCACGTCTACTGCTGAAGAACAAGTCAGTTCTAAGTGGGATAAATACCCACCCCAGAACCCCCTAACTGACTCCTTTGCTCTCCCACTGCTATCGATGTGAAGACAATCGCTTCAAGCACCTGATACTCTACAATGAGTCCACGCTGATAGCAAGCTCTGTCTGCGAGGAGTTTGTTCGTATTCCCGATTCTCGCGCGCCGCAGATCAGTTCAGGCTAGCTTTGTTGTTCGTGGCAGTGGGGACCGGCTACTTCACGAGTGCTCCGCAAAGGACACTCCGCCTTTATGAGAGAATGCGGATAAAGAACGACTCGATGACTGTGTGGCGGTAGTACTGAAAGAGCACAAAGCAGCAGAGTCCGGTATATCTACGCTAGCCTTGGAAGGGATCGCTTTCAACCTTAGCTAAGGGGGTAAGTTCACCAGAGTTCTACTGTTTCTACTGTTGGGCATGAAGTCTGCTTAGCACAGAACATAGCAGGAGAATAAGAGTAGCTGTTGGCGGAGCGAAGTCCATTCGAGTCTGGCAGGAGGAGCAATGCCAAAGTGGAGAACGCAAGACCAGCGGCAAACGTTAGAGACAAGCAAGGGGTCTCTGAGGATATTTTTCCTAATTTTACACAACGCATGTGACACACGAACTACTCGACTTGCTCACTTTCTTTCTCTTCCGTTTTTCGCCCTTTCTCTACGCGTTGCGGACTCGCTTATAGGGAATGACTTGAGGCAAAGGAAAAGCCCAGAAGTAGAATCGAAAGGGCCGACAGGCAATATCAAACGCCGTTGAGTACACTCTCCTGCCAGGCAGCGTTACCACAACGAGTTAACTAACTTCTCATACGCTCCTTGATTCTGTGGCACCTAGTTCCCCTGCGCACGATAGGAGGCGGCTTCGGTCGGTCCGGAGTGGCTGTCTGCTCTGGTCTGACTTTTACGCCAGTAAGAAAGCGCCCCAGAAGGATCTATACAAAGGACGACTTCGGGAAAAGGACATAAGTTGAAACAGAGTCACGCTGAATCCTGAAATTGCGGTTGAGAAGCAAGCTCACAAAAATTGGACAGTTAAAGGAAAGCTCTTCTAGACGCAGAGGTTTACCGGCGCAGCAGCCGTTCGCCACTTCGAGTAGCGCCTTTCTTCACTTGGGCTAGCTAGCTTCGGTATGGCGAAGACCAAAGGGTGACAACTGTCATTCGTTTTAGCGATTTGTCTTCGTGAAGCAAATCACAACATGTCGAGTGCCGGCTTAGCAGACACAACGGCAACGGAAGAAGAATTCGGTAAAGCTTTCGCTTGAACGGTGACCCAACACAACAGCAATTGACAAATGTTGGTGCTCATTAAAAGAAATCACATTGAGTATAACGATATATCCCAAGCCGATGGTTGTATTTCAATTAAAACTAATGAAGCAAAATTTTAATACAGTGCACTTTAGATGCGCGATCGTCCATCTATTAATTTTTTTTTAATATTAAGCTTTTTGTCATTGTATTTCCGTTGTCTATACGTAGAGCATAATTGCACGATGCAAAGCCAACGATTTTTGATCGCTAACCTCAAAAGCGATGCATAATCGGGGAAAAGTTCAAAACCAAGTCCCGATTTCCATTTAATCGCCATCAAATCAGTTCCACCGTACATATTATACACTGATACTTAAGCGGACACTGGACAGATTTGGTCTAGCTTTCCAATTATTAACTGCAATACTGCAGCCATTATTCGGAAGGAGTCTCTCGGGGTTCACGAGCTCCTTAGACACGTTTTCTCGGTTGTCATTCCTGCCCGACCGCTGGATCTGTCGGCCTTGTTCCCTGCCTACGCTTCTGTTCTCCAACTACGCCGCTACCCCTGCGTGTAATATTCACCCTCTCGTTATTACTTATATGTTTGTAGTCCTCTTTCCTTCTCTGATGCGCGCGATATATTGACGCTTACAGAGTTATAGGAAAAGCAAACTCAAGAAAGAGTACCCAGGAGGACACTGAAGAAGCTACTGTTGGCCTATTTGAAATTCTCTTGGTTCGTCCGAGTCCATTGGCGCTCTCCTGTCGCCTCTATGGGGCGAATTCGTATTCAAATTCCACTACACCACATACCTACTACATCCCTGTAGCAGCGTTCCCTCAGCAGCAACAGCGTCCTCCATGTGCCGACGACTACCCTTCGAAATCGCCCAACCCTGTTCAACCGACCCCCATGGTCCGGTGTTCGGTCCCGTTGTGCCCAGAAGTAACGTCTGTCTTCATCTACCTCGCTTCTCTCTCGCTCGATTTCAAGTGTAGCGCTAATTAGTTAAGCCTATTCAACCTCACGATCTAAAGTAAATAATTAACTGCCGGGGGCTATCAACAAGAGGGGATGGTACTATCTGTCGGTCCTACCAGTTATCACCGGTGCTCGCAGTCAGTAAGTTTCGTCTGCTCGGAAACGCGAGCTACATTATAAGCGATAAGCGCAAAGTCGAAAAATGGCTTAGATGAGCTGTCTCAGAGAAAGTTGTTTTAGCTTGACGGACGTACACACATATGTATGTGGGTGTGCATGCGATCTTTGAGCGTCAGTAGGTAACACGCTTAGACACATAATTTCTGTTTGACGCCAGGTCATGCTGACGATTTTGATCAAGGCATGCACATTTCACATGACATAAACACTGCCAAACATGACACATAATTATTTTATTTGGGTATGGTAAACAATGTTTCATAAGACGTATCATACTTGCTTGCACTCAACCACACGTCAAGATAAATCGTTTGCGAATAGGTGATGGATGCATGGCATGACGTTACGGCTTTAGACAGAATCCGCAAAGGACCGCTCCATTATTTATTGGACGTCATATAACATGCCGGACACTACATGTCCTATAACAAACGTAGTATTATCGTATAGTGAAGTAAATATCGTACATTTCATCATTGTATTTACTATTAATTATCTCAAAATTGACTTTAAATAAACCCAACACATTGGTCCAGCTGCTGTTACTAGCCGCAAGCGCGGTCAAAACGCGGTACTCCTCATTCCCCACTCTACACCTACCATTATTGGCGAGAGATTTCTCATTATGAACTATAAAGACTTCAATGGCTAGCCGGCAGGTCAATTCAACTACTATCGGCAAATCGCGCCAGACCTTGTGAGCACTCGATGAATAATAATACATTTTAATGCGCCACAATAAGAAAACGACGAAGTCGATGAAACGGTCTTTCTCCACGAAGCTGATGTCCTGTGGTGGCTGTATGTAGTCGAGCGGTTTCTTTGTGCCCCTGGCAGGCTTTCTATGACAGTCTATCCCTGCCATGCACCACGCTGTTATGAGGCCATCGCGACCCGGGCTCCGTGCCGCCTCCGAAGTCAGTCCGCTCTGCTTTATTTCCCCTTCCCCTTATTCTTCCTTTCTCCCCTTTTTGCTTCTTCTTGGCGCTTATCGTTTACTGTTTATCTATCGAGCGCTCTCGTGCGCGTGAACGGACGAAAGCCGAAAGGACCAGCTGCTTCATAGTGGCAATCCTGTCTCTTCTTTTTTCCCATTTCTTACTGACGAGTCACTTGCGGGAGTAGGAACTGTGGCTAAACGTGGCCTGACCGTGGCAGACGCTAGGCCTTTCTCTTCTTTTTCTTCGTCGTCTTGTAGGAAGCCGCAACGATGAACGATAGAACGAACGATATCCTCTCATCTAAATATTATACATCGCCTTTGCCGCCCCCTCGCCATTTCCCGCGCCCCTGTCAGCTTCTATGACTCCATCTCCCTGTATCTTGTTGAAGGAAGAAGCCATGGAGCGTTCTTCTATGAGGGCGCTGCTCAAGTCCATAGCTCATCTGCGGCTATCTTACTCCTCGTCTATCTGTTCCCAGTGGCGGTGACGGCCACTGTTGGGCGTTGTACTCCTTGCGCGGGATGGTTGTGAGGCCGCGTGTCTGTGAGCCTGCCCAGACGATTTTTGCTTTCTTCGTGCCTCTCATCATCGTTGGTTCCGCCCTCTGTGAGTTTTGCAGGGTTCCGCTCAATGACATCAATCTGAAACTGCCGAAGATGACTTTTGAGCAGGAGCTCCATTATCGTTAAACCAAACAGGCTGTCTCTGCTACCCTGTAGTCATATACGTTCAGGTATTTACATGTATACATATATGCAGTCCACTCATTTCGAGCTCTCAGTGATTCTTACTGAAGTTGACTGGATGTAAAGCAGCCAATGTTTTCAGCAAAGCTTCGCTCTGCATTAGTCTGTGGGGATGTGGTTCTTTCTAATATTTTGTTTATTTTACTTTGTAAAAGAAAATAAATATTTCCCTGGATGATAATTGAGCTACCTTAAAAATTGGGCTATTTGCTTTCCAGTAAACATTGCATAGCTTAATATAATTAGTTTGAACATTTCCGATTCAGGGTTGGCATCCCATAGTGCACTACGATGTACTGTCACAATGGGAAATTGAAGATTTATATATACAAACTCCAGATTAGCAACAGGGCCAATAGCAAACCTAGAAATACCATGCGGAAAGGCGAACCCTCCCACCAATTCAGCCGTGTAAATCTATCAGATTACTTGTAGATATTTGAGATGAACAGTTATCACTTTTCGTCCTGAAGTACTGAAAACTAGGTGCAAAGGACAGCTCCGTAAAAAGACAGCGAATAGGATCCTTTGTGAGCATATCATAACAATCGCTGGCATTCTTTATTGTCGTCATTCGAAGTTCACTGCTAATCTGTCTTGATTCCAGTTAGCGCTACGGTTCCCGCGGCGATGACTCGTAAGACTAAATCCGGCAGTCGTCGGGCTCCGGGTTTCGAAGCGCCGCGAAATATCCCTTCGTTAGCGTCCAACGGAAATGCCACATCACTGCCCATTGCGCCAGAAACAAGCAACAACAATAGTGACATGTCTAACAAAAGCACGCAACAGCAACAAGTTCGAGGAGCTGCACTAGAATGCGCAGGTTGTCAACAATCTATTCGGGAAAGGTAGGTTGCAAAAGACTGAGCCATCTTTATTAAATCATAACCACGAGAACAGCCCTCAGACCAGATGAGTTACCTTGTCTTACGCGAACTGGGATAGCAGCTACACGTCGAGGTTTTTGAGCAAAAATCTTCCCTAGCCTATCGATATCATATATATCTCAAACTGGCGAGTTTATCCACTTCCAGATATCTTCTCTGCGCTTTGGACCGATCATGGCATGAAGGATGTCTGAAATGCTCGCACTGCAACTGCTTACTCGGTGAAGTAGGATCTACTCTATTTTTTAAGGAAAACAGGATTCTCTGTAGGAGAGATTACCTCAGGTGATTTAATCAACCATTAACGCTATTGTATATAAACGGTAGAACAGGGATGGCCGAAAGGGTTTCCTCATGTATGTATAGATCACTTGGACTTAGAAATTTTGTTTATTACGCTGCATTTATACGTCGCTGGTTATGGCATGTCTTCTGAAGCACAACCTGAAAGAAGAAACATTTATTTCGTCACATCTATTTCAGGGTTCCGCTCATCTAGACTATAGTTCATTTAGAACTACAAGCGCTCTATCGAGAGCTTGTTTGCATCCACTTTAGATTCTAGCTGCTTTCTTCAAAAAAAAAAAATAAATAAATAACTAGACATTGTATCTCATCTACTTAGACAAATGCAGCTACACAAAGGTCGCACTTCACAATATCCACTCTCCTTAAACTTCAACAACCGTAGCTCAGTCGTAGGAGAGGGCTGGTCTTTTTCTTTTTTGTTTTTTCCACATTTCCACCCCACCTCGATTCAGCTAGCCCCAGTCAACGTTGTGAGGTCGAACATCGACTTCACTCTCGCTGTATCTATTTGGTATTCAGAATCTAGCTTTCAAGCAATATAGAATTCGAATCGGCTCCCTGGCACAGCGAAGTAACACTACACTCCGATTCACTACTATCAAATTGCTGGCTCCATTCGGTCAATCTCAGTTTGTCGGTTTTGCTTTTCAGGGTAATCTCCTAAACCAGCCCACAGGATCGATGATTTAGTCCGTTTTTTTTTGTAATGGCAGGATATCGTCCTGAGTGCCTTCGTTCTTTCCATTTCGGATTGACCTAACAAAGGGTTTTGAAATTGCTTTTTGATCGAACGTGATCAGAGTAAGTCTGCCACGTCACACGTGGCGGCAGCAGTAGTAGTGATACTAACAGTGGTATCTACCTTCTACAGCTTCTATCTCCTACAGCGGAGTCGTGAAGCAAACGGGATAAACAACAGTTGGTAGGCGTGCGCACATGTTAGAAAGGCACGTGGCCGAGTAGGCCCAAAGACTTGCCATCTAGCCCGTTCAGGCAGCTAGGCTCGTTGTTTAGATAATAAACGAAAATACTTCTGGTATTGTATCCTATCGTGTGATTTGTTTGTCTCCGAATAGATCAATCGTGCGCTGTCATGCAATGACGACGCTCGTGCTTGAATGGTCCGAATACATGCCGAGCAGCTATTTGCTGCAAGCGTCGTTTTCCTGTGTTGTTCCTGCGGCTAACGCACACTAATGCGTTATGTGTAATTGTGTCAACAGGCTGTATGGGTCATCCGGAAGATGTTCGGCCTGTCAAAAGGAAATTCCTGCTTTCGAAATGGTAATGAGGGCTGGCGCTAACGTCTACCATCTCGAGTGTTTCGCTTGTCAACAGTGCCGTCATAGGTGAGAGGGGAGCGGGGGCACTTAATACAAGACTCTGTCGTTGTTGAATTCTGACGAGTAACGAACGCTGAACCGATGAATTTTTTCTAATCGGAATGAAAATTACTACACTCTCGGGATGAGCTAGTTCCCAGCCTCGTTGCACGCTTTAAGCCCACGTTGAACGTCACGCAATTTCTATGGAAATCGCTAGCGTAGGATGCGTGTTTCAACTAAAACAATAGTCTGGTCGAATTAGAAATATAGTCACGCTTTCGAACCCAGTGACTTATTACTTAGATGATAATATTTATGTCATCTTTGTTCCAGGTTCTGCGTCGGTGATCGATTTTATGTGCAATATGGACAAATTCTTTGTGAGGAAGACAGGTATACCCCTGCCGAGTTATGAACACACCCGCAGGTGGTATATGCTATATCAAGCGATGAATCAATGCAATATCCATATTATCCCTCTTAAGCTTTCTCACGCAATCAGCAACCCGTAGTTGACTATAGCTTGTGTATATATTAGATACAACAGGAAGCATGTTTAATAAAGACTCTCACGTTTTTCACCAACATGATGACTTTTTATATCTTACCATCCGATATAGATTTTAAAGCTTTATTCGTCGTGTAAGGCAGTACAAACAAACATAGAGTATAACATGGGTAAATATCGGCATATCACTTAAACGAAACAACCATAAACCCATGAAGAGGAAGCTAGAAGCTTTTCTCGTAATGTTAATTACAAAACAATATGCCCTATGCAAATACTCTACTTGTTATTGGTGTAGGTAAGGGCTCGTTGAGGGGCTCATGGTGGCTAACGGGAGCAATCATAGAATGTGTGTATTTTTACCCTAATAAAACCTACTATCGGGTCACAACGAATGTAAGTAGAACGTTCCAGCGGTTAAAGTATCCCCCGCCCCCGGCCCCGGCCCCTGCCCTTCCACAGACTCATGTGCATTGTACATGCATAATATAGAAGTCCAGAAGGCAGAGACAAAAAGGCAAAGGCAAGAAGCGGGATTTCAATTTTAAATAATATGGCGGAATGTGCCTAGATTGTTAAAGCACAATTGAAGACAACGACCGCTGGTGCTTCCTGTTCCGACTGAGTATCGGACGAGTGGATATCGAAACAAGACGCGTTGGTACAAGGCATGTGTTTTTACCTAGACAGCTATTATTCGATGTTGTTCTTGTTTGGTGACATCAGCATCAAGATCGAGGGACTGCCCTGCCAAGACGAGCATTCTTTAAAGGAGTCTTGCATATGCGTCTCTGTAACAGCCATCGTCGTCGGTATGGTTGTCGTTAGATCCCTAGGCCTGCTATGCGCCGAAGTAGAGCAGATGCGCAATCATCTGATTTGAATAGAGAAGAAACGGACGTGAGTACAGTGGTCGCACGAGAAGCCATGACCATACAGGAAAAGTCGCAGCCAGCGGTGACGGCAAACATTCGAACACCTCTTCGTTGCAGAACTGCGGGGGGCGGTTGTAGTGGCGGTGGTGATACTACTCTCGCTGGACAAGATGAGATCGGCAATGTAAGCATTGCGGGCACTGCACGCAGCTGGGCACTGGGATCGTTGGCATGGGGTACA
Source organism: Varroa destructor (assembly GCF_002443255.2). NCBI lineage: Eukaryota > Metazoa > Arthropoda > Arachnida > Mesostigmata > Varroidae > Varroa > Varroa destructor. Next base: position 41,909,353 of record NW_019211457.1, read on the forward strand.
TCAAGGATATTGGACATCGGATACTCATGTTCCAAGGAGATGAGACGGAAAAGAAGTAGAGGCACAAAAGTTGCCCATAAAAGTCTAGTGGTATTTTTGTTCCATGGCGTTGTCCCCTCTTCGCAATGTGATGTCCGCTTGACAATGTGGTAGCGGTCGTAGACAAAACAACAGCGCCAGCAGCGGAAGCGACGGCTGCCGACACAGCAGACCTGGTCATTCGCTTTCTTATGGAAAGAATCGATCGGATAGAGCGAAGACGTACCATTCTCGTCATGCATCTTCGGGCCTTGAAGTATCCCACTGTCCGATATTTGAGTTCGATTAGGTTCAATTTTAGGACAGGTAGATATGGCTGGGCGCCCAAATCGAAACCATGGTTAGTTGAGAAGATATTTCTGATTCTTTATGCAACATGTACAGTATATCGTAGATAAAATACGCATGTAAAGCGTATACACCGTCTATGCTATCTGAGTGAGTCCTGAACATTTGACCTAGCCGTGAGATTTATGCAGATGTATTTCCTGTAGCTAGTATGTTGAAAAGCTGCCGCTTTTTGTATTTGTCTTCTATTTTGTTAGCGATAATTTCGGGTGCCTTTCCTAGAGATTTATCGGTGAAGACCAAGGGGGCTCAAGTGATTCCGCAGTAGAACTCCGCCCACTTATCGTTCCCCTTACACAACAGCCCTTTTAAGGGACCATCCCCAACCCTTGTTCAGTCTGGACAGTCGTTATCAGCCATCTTTTTCCCTTACCCCTTCATCTCGATGTGAGTAAATATTTCATTTCCATCAGCTGACTCCTCCTTAACACGTGTCTCAGCCGAAACGAGCTGCTCAGCCATGACATGCACCCACACACATGCACGCACGCATAGACAGACTGATACGAAGTTCTTCTCTTCGTACCGCTGCAGATATTACCTATACCGTACATAAATAGGAACTGGAGTACGCGTGTGAAATTGTCGTTCGTAACCTAGTTTCGCCTCTTGTCTTAACGGCTTTTGTAACGGCCTTCTAGGCCAAACGTTCCACATTTTGAAATTAATTTTCGTATCAAGCTCTCACGCATATCCTGTCGAAGTCTTTGGCCATGATTATGACGATGGCCAAATCAATGCAATGGATGGTAGCAACTACTTTTTTTTTTACGAACGGTGCAGCGTTGACTTACGCTTGCACACACGTGTAATAACAGTCAGAATAGAACAGCATCTTCGCAAGCCTGAGCACGTAAATAATCACACATAAAATCTTAATATACCAAAGCTATGGCCACATGATTTCGATAGCCACTCCCTTAAACATGCTATCTTGTGGGCTGTTGTCATCCGCATATTTTCACATCAAAAATATGCTAACTCTAATTAGCATTGAATTCTTTACCCGATCAGAGAGAACTCGATTCGAAACATCGCATTCGAAATTTCAGGGGTCGATGAAGTTTATGTTAGGGCATTTTCTCTATAACCTTAGGCCTGAGTGACTGGAGAATTTCATTGTCCTTGCAAAACGCTTTGCACTAAGAAATAGAACAACAAGCGGTGTTATCTTATTTTGATGGGCTGGTCAGGGACATCACATCCGAAAGGAATACATCAATGGCAGTGCTGTGTTTTCTATCAGAGTTCGTTTGTACGAGCCGAACATCAGATCAATCACAAAATATCGGATCATCTGGTTGACTCCACCTTCCTTCATCTTTATACATTCGCTCTAACCACGATTCATCCATATTAGCTCGTTGCTTCTGTCCGCCAGCTAGGGGGTATCGGTGATCGATCCCCATACAATCTCAGCCTTTGAGTACCTCAGGCCACTATCAAGGATCGTCGTCAGCATCGGCGCAAACCGCCGAGTAGTTTTATAATTACCGACAATCAAGTCGTCTGAAAAAAATGTTCTGATACTGCCTTTAAGCATTATTTCGGAGGAATAACCCATACCTGGTACAATACAGAGTGAGTCTTAATCAGGCTTCGAGGCCAGATAATTTGACGCGTCTTTACGCTTAATGGGCAAGCACGCTGACACTGCACCATCACGAACTTACTATTACCTTTTATATACGTCGTCTTGGCATGTTCTGCTATTTTTTTTCTCTCGAACTCTTGCTATTCTATTATCTCTCTGGGGTAGTTCTGCTTCTTTTAGATACGAATAGATACTTTGTTGAGTCTTCGACTGTTAATGCTCTGCTTCAGGCGTTCGCGCACTCAACATATTGATTGTCTTTTAGCAGACAGTGGATATGTGGACTATTAGGTTGGAGGGAATCAGAGCAGGGGATATTCTGCCTGGCAAAACTATGACCTCTAACAAGAGTTTGCACGCAACCGGAGGATCATTCGCCCAGCTCGAACAAGAAGGTAACTCCTAGAACGGGCGTGGGCCGTCAAGAAAGAGCAACTGCCTAAATGTTTCGGACACCGCCAGCGAAATCGCAAATTGGTATTCTGCTATAGCCTGTAGAGAGAAAATCAGCCAGCCCCTTGTCCTATATTCTATAGCAAAAACGGCGATTGTCAGGCAAAAGAAAAATGGCCTGTTGATCCTTTGTCAGTTGAGTGCTTTGCAGTTCTATAGGTCATCTTTGAAAGGAAACACCTTCTGCATTACTTACAAATTTACGTACGCTCGTGCAGATAGCACGAAGATAATACGGATTCAAGTTTATCCTTATGAAATAGTATAAATTATTAAACAGCAAACTCTTTCCGATAACGATTTTAGTTGATAATAAATGTCTTATTTGTATCGTTCTAAAAATGTTATCTACGCGTGTTCGCTTATACCAGTAGCGTAATTAAAGCTACTGTTTGTTTTTCACGTCATATTTGTTTAATCCGTATGTTGATAGTTGTTTTTTTTTTCATTAAGACACACTTTAATGTCAGTGCGCTGTCGAATTAGTATGTGTGTGGCTTGTTATTGTCTCTGGTTACAAACATTGATTAGGGCAGACAGTAATTGACCGCTATTCGATCAGGGTTGCCGGTCGCTTTCCAGCTCGGCTCTTTCTTCCCACATATATAAGCTTTTAGCTGACCAATGGACACAGGACTTGCAGGTTTACAAGGTAGCTGCGTCTACAATGCCTTACACCCCGTAATGTTTTCACGAATAATTGGCAATTGAAGTAAACAAAAGTTCTTTTGTTCGAAATCTAGAGCACTGCTAAGTTAATCCACCTTGAAGGTGACTAGATAATAAAATGATCATAGCGAGGAAGACATCACTCCAAAGACGAATCGTGACCAGTCGTTTAAACAAATGACTATTAAGTTTATTTACTCATTTGTCACCGCGGCCGGCGCAGTGATCGTTTTAGCCTCTCTCTGAATAGAGATTGTTGATTTGTTCGACCGATAACGCGCTCTTTACCCTTACGTGCGTCATATGCAGTGTGACATGTCCGTTGCAACAATATGCCACAGTGATATTGGGAACATCTATATTTAGATGCTGGATATCACATAATTTAATCGTTTTGTATTGAAGCAGCTGCAAGGTGAAACTAATAGCAGTTCAACGCGCGGCACAACACGAACGATCGTTTTTCCACACAAAAGTTCAGTGATCTTTTCCAATATGGCTGACACTACACTCGAACGGTATTGTAGTGGATCTTACATATTAGTCAGAACAAATCGAAATTGATCTTGTCCATGAGTTCCAGAAATAATAGATTCAATATAATAGGCTTATTGTACAGTATCTATATTCTCAGCTCCATGGAAAGGTCGGCAGATTTCATCCTTAAAGTACATAGATATTTTCTGTTTTCTACCGCCTCTGTGGTTGCTGTTTATTCTAACCCCCCGTTGTCCTTTTCCTCTAGTTCTAGACTCTTTCTTGTTCGCCTTATCTTCACGCCCAATGGGCCTTTTCAAACTCGCTCTCGGTACGCCGAAGGTCCATTTTGTGCAACGAATCGCAAGTTTCGAACCTGCCCCAGCGTAAGCGTCTCGTTGCGACATACCACACTCATTTCGGGACCCACGAAGGGCAGCTGAAGCGGCGGGCAACGACCACGAGATCTTTTCTTTCCTGCTTCTTTTTGCCTTTTGGGTATCTGTGCGTTCATTGAGTTGTTTCGTACGTACAGAACTGCCGTATGAAGAAAACTGTTAAAATGAACCGGTTGAATGCCCTCTATGTGCAGCCGTATCTACCATTCAACGTTACTTCTTGCCCCCTGTTTACCGTGATGCACGAACCCATGTTGGTAGGATGGCTTTGATTGCAAGGTTACTATGCCACTGTCACCCATTCGGGCTCGAACGTCGCGCTCAGTGAGACTTTGCTTTCTCTTATGTCCTATGCTAGCCCGCATGAATTTGTTTCCTTGATGAAGAATTCCTGCCAATACTGGGGTGTTGCGTACAAAATTCAAACAGGACAAACTTCACATTTGTCCTGCGCGTAAAGCGGCTTACATTAATTGCATTTATTATTGTTGTTGTTGCTAATCGTTATTCTATTCTTGTTTCTGCTATGACGTCTGCTAATACCTGCCCCCTTTGTCTCACTTTCGGTCACAATGCTTTATGTGGCGTCCCTTCGAATGAGCAGTCCTTTCTTCCCTCAGCTACCCGAGCATCGGGATAGCGCCAACCTATCAAGCAGCTAGCAACTTCCGGTGGAAATTTTCGCTTGTTATCAAGGTGCATGCGAACTCCTTGAAAATACGAGGTGGCAAAAATGCCTTCAGAGACGTAGCTTGCTTTTCATCGCCACTGGGCATTACTACCGCCGCCATCATCGTCGAAACTGTCCCTTTGTTTCGCTACCCGTGTAAACTAACAAGTTAATGAGTCAAAGCAAAATTATTGGAAAAGCGCGCGTTTCTAACAAGTGACAGGGGCCTATCAGATACGCAAGCAGAAACAATTGGCCGAGCTTTGAACCGTGGAAAGGCTACGAATCTGTAGAAAAAAACGCGAGGATTCGATGGGGAGAAAAACCAAAAAGCTGGCCGCCCCTACAGAAGAAAAGAAAGATGACAGCAGGATACGAAGGTGTTTTTGGGGCGAAGGGGTAGTCGAAAAAGGTTAGCCGAACGTTGATAGTGGTAGTGTAATTTTTCGTTGAAACCATCAAATGATTGGTAACCGTATAATTGCATGGACAACTGGCAATATTGGCATTTAACGTGCATAGCTGGGGGCTCAGGTACCTGACAAGCAGATAAATAATTGCGATCGTTTTCGTTTGATCGATTCCGTGAGACATTATATAATGACTTATTACAGCAGTCTGATAGGATGGCCACATACATGATATACCTCATCCACTCCATAAAGGAAAAAGAGTAGGTATACAAAACTAATCGTTGAATTTTTACAAAATGTGAGGATCAATGTTGTGTTGTTCAACGAAGATACATATTGACTGACGACATATAGCACGTTCTTAAGTCGACCATTTGGAACAAAGTAACTTATAAGTTCTTGTCTATTTTTAGATTGTTTAATTTTCTAATAGCATACTATGCTGAAGTGCATTATGCTAGACTCTGAGCATAGCAAATCTTTAACACTATATGTCACACATACATATACTTATACAAATTCGCGGCCGAGAACGGCGCGCATCTTATTGTATTTCGAGTCCTTGTAAGAAGGTACCTCTCCGCGGTGTTCATGATATTATTAATAGTTTCAGAACAAATCCTGTTACATATTCCTCTCTACGTTACTCCTTCTTAAATGTTATTCATGGCAACTTTGCCATTAAGCCCCCGCTAGACATATATTTGCCAGAGCACCGCTATCGACAATAGTCGGGAAACACACACACCATACAGTTCTGAGATAAGAAAGCACCCGCCTCCAAGGCGCCTGACTGCACGCTTGAACATGCTTAGGCTCAAGCCGGCCCTGTCCCAGCGCGGTGTCAGCCCTGGTGGCGGATGCAGACATTACGCCCAGACGTTGCAATCGCTCGCTGTTCGCTTTCTACGGCGTGTGCGGCAGCGGAAGCAGGCTGCACTTGTAAGTCAGGAGGGCCTTTACGCCGACCGTGGTCCCTCCCACTGGGGCCCGAGGTGCCTGTCCCTCGTAAAGTGGCGCCTGCGCAGCGCGCACTCGGGGCGGGGCCACTAAGGGCCCTCCACCCTGCGGCTGGGCGCACTTAGGGACCCCTACAACCGGGAACACAGTGGCCAACTGGAGACTGACTTCGAAGGAGAACCCACGAGAACGGGCGGCCCGACCAGGCTCGTCTGTTGCACTTCGCGCTAACCAAAGCAAAGCAAGTTAGCGAGTGACAACCGTCTGCCTACCTATCGTGCTCCTGAGTGCAGACCCCGTAACAGACTATTGTGGTACTGACAACACTGTGATGATAACAGTATTAATGATAACGCCGTGACTGTTGAGACAAGGCACCCCACATTTTTGGGGTGCAGGAAATCAGATAAGTAGCTCCACTATTACCCGCCTAGTAACTAGAAACAGCGATACGTGTCGATAAATCGGGCAGTGAATTAAATAGCGACAAGCGGATACAATTGAAAACATCTGTCGTTTTTTTTTGTGGGGTATTTTGAGAAGTCGTGAATTTAAGTGATTGTGGTTGCTATGCTATAGTGACTGAGTCTCATGCTAGCCTCCGAGCTTTGTGTGCGAACCCCTGCGTTGTTTGGGTGTATTTTACGGGTGTATGGTATGATAAAAAATTAAGTATATCGTGTGGAGTGTTAGTATCCGTATAGTAAAAGAAAAAAAAAAAACTATTATAGTGCATGGAACAGTATCGATCAAGCGTACATAAATGACGACTTAGAACGCGTGGTGCGCCCCCTATATGTAAAGATATCCTATAACGTCATTAAGGTATCTTTTTTGAAACAATTCACTGAATTTCCCGAAGACCATATGCATATGTATCCGGAGGTTGTAACAAATCACTAAATGTGTATTTACTCTGTTGACTGAAGGAGCAATTTCGTAACGCTGCTATCCGTTAAACGGAATCGGGTTGTGAAATCAAATAGGTGTCACGGAAAGTGCTGATGCATAAGTGAATATTAGTAGTAATCCAAGTTATACGAAACTACTGGATGCATAGCTGACAGGGCATCAGTTCTGTCAAAACATTTGCAGAACAAGCTCTAGCTCAACGATAAGCATCGTACTGCAATAGGATCAACAAGTCTGAAAAGAGGAAGCAAAAATCAAGCAGCTATGCGCAGTGGAGCTACACCCCCTTCTCGTAGCAGCGGCAGTGGAGCTTCAGTGCGTCCCTACGGTCGTGGCGGGCTGGGACCCGACACCCATGGAGGACACGGTTTATATGAACCTGTGCCCGGCTCACAAGCGCCTCAACAGGCCAATGGCAATGGACCATCGTCGCAAGGTAGGCCCATAGCTAAAGCTAAGGAAAAATTTGTTTACTGAAAGGTTTTATCAGCAAACGTATATTCAGAAAATACACAATTAAGACAATGAAGTTCAACTTATCCTATTGGTCAATCGAAGCTCAAACCGATGACTTTCACTCGAAAGTTACTGAACTTACTCTTGTTTATTGAAAAGAGTCACCTATGTTTTAACTGAAAATTGATGTCATCATGCATTACTGAGGGTAGACTTGGGACAAACATGCACACATTCGTACGCTTGTCGTCCTATCACTATATATATACATATATATATATATATATATATCCTTTCATTAAAAAAAAAAAAATATATATATGTATATATTGCGTTATAGATAAAATTTATTTTATTTAAAAAAAATTATCAACACTTGGCAATCGAAAATCAAAACAACCGATACTTTACAAGTTACTGTTTTTCTTTAACCGAACGTAGATGACGAAATGTGAGATGGCAAAGTGATAAAATCTAAATATGTATAGTTGTAAAAAGATTTGCAGCCGGTTAAATCGGCTGGTTGTATTAGATCAAATGTTCCTATCAAGGTTGTAAGCTTTTCTTTAATAATAAAGTTAAAAAACATTATTTATGTTGGGCCTAGGGTTTAACTGCCATATCGCAAGCTCTGTGGTATCCCTATGAAAAAATGTCCATACTTTGTGGCGTATCGTAAACAATGTGTTTTCTGCTTTGCCCTTTCGATGTGATGAAACGTTTGCCCTATACATTTTTTTTACGATGACTTGTTTTTCTTGACACGGTAATGTGCTATCCATTAACTAGCTAATTCCATCCATAAGAAACTGATTACCAGCATCAGTCCGTATCGAGGACTAATGTAAGCAGAACAAGCGAATGGATGCGCTCGGTTGATTCTTCTTTGATGCATATGTGTATGTGTCTGTGTGTATTCAGGTCTGTTGTCATTTGCTTGCCATTAAAAGGGCATTGGCTTATGGACGGCAGGGGCGTGCTTCTCTCTTCGTGGAGAACTTCGAAGCCAGAGTCGCTACAAAGGTATCGAGCATTCTGTTGTTCCCTAGCTTAGAGCTCAATGTTGCAGTTACCACCACCTCGATATGGAAAATACGGGGACGGGCTATTCCTCCAATGCAAATAGTCAATGTGAATCCTGCTTCGTATCGGGGGCAAGGGCGACTGAGCTGTGCCTAGTGCTATGAGCCATACAGTGCAGGACAAAGACGTTAGAAAGTGTTGATGTTTTTGTACACGAAGCGTGGTGTTTTTTTTGGCTGGATGCACCAAGGGATGGGGGATGGAAACGCGGGGGCCTAGAAAGAGTGGGGCAGAATAGGTTCATGTCTCCTTGTAGCTGTTGGTCCTGCTACATATACGACGCGCACAAACGAATGGGAGTTTTATATATACACGTCTATTCAGGGGCCCGAACAACATCTATTTATTCGCATTAGGAAAGAAGGAAAGGGCTGTGTGTATCTGAATGTCAGAATGCAAAGCTTGTGGATAGCGGCTGCCGACGCTATGGGGTGTGAGAAGACCGCCAAACCCCATTCCCTTGGGGGTTTCTAACAAGGGTTGTGTACAGGAAACCGAAGAAGAATAAGAAGGAGGAATCGAAGATGAACGACATTGACGATGTCAGTGAACAGTTCAAACAACACGTCGTTCTGTACTATATATACTTGAGAAATGAAAGTTCGCATAGTTTAGAGGAGTAGTAGAAAACGGGCAATGGTTGATGGCATAGGACTTTTTCAGGACTCTACCGAGTTACTTACATACCTATGTTTACAATGCGCACAGACAACATAACACATGCAAAGAGCACCTACGCTATGCTTGAACGCGGTTTTGAGCCTGATCTTCTTTGAAGGACTGCTAAGCACAACCGTGCACTCCAAACTGATCTCAGAGGATGATAAGTACGATGCAAATGTCAAGTACGGCACTCAGTTTAAGTTAGATTTGTTGAGAGGGTCTCACCTTTCTGAACCTCAGGTATCACAGCACGACTTGATGAGCAAATTGTACCATTTCGAAATCGGCTTTTTTTTTTCAGAACTTGATCATTAACACGTGCTATGCTATCGACTTCGTTTATACTAGTCTTAATAACAACTACCTTCCCATAACTTTGACCCCTTTTGAAGTTTCTGTACTTCACCTCAGTTTAAACATTTGTCTCATGTACACGCTAACGGAAAAAGAGTCTACTTTTCCCTTTCGGATGGGGTCATCTCCATCATCATCTCGTTTCTCCTCTAGTCTACCTCGTTTCGTTTTTTTCTCTTCCTCATCCATGCCATCTCTGCTTTGTCAACGAGCTCAGCATTATTTAGGCCCTTCGGTTCCAGTCGTTGGCGGCTGTTGCTGCTTCAGAGCCAATCAGTTTGCCTCTGGGGTCAGTCTCGTTGAAAGCAGCTAGGCGAAGTGTCCCTTCCGAGCCCCTCAAATAGTCTCCCAACAAACCGTCGTTTCAAACTACTCGCGGTCCATCCCGCACCTCTCGGTCTGTTCTCCTACCTCTTCGGCGTTCCTTTTCTCGTCTCCCCCCCTCTGAAACCCTTGCGTAGCTCGTTGGCGAGCTACGCGGGCAAGGAGCAGACACGGCCCTTTCCAATGGGAGCGCACTGAAGTCCGAGTAGATGATGTGGTCGTTGTTGTTGAACGGCTACTGCTGTCCGCCGCAGGAAATCAAGAGTCGAAGCGGACAACGAAAAGACCAGTCACCGGTGATGGCGGTGGGGGCGGTCTGGGAAATCTTAAAAATGTTGTCAAAAAAGTAAACATGCAATCAAGGTTCCCCGGGGAGACGGTTGCGCGTCTGGACGCCGGCGTAGCTTCGCCGACGACCCGCTGCTTTGCTGCTTCTGGCTCTGCAGGGACTACCGCTGCTTGAGCATGCGACCGGTAACCAACTAAGAGGGCGGACCGGTCAGTGATGACAAGCGAAACGAACGTTTCGGTTTTGAGTGGACGAGTATAAGATGTTGCCGCCCACAATTGTTGTTGCTGATCGTGGCTATGAACAAGGCACGGCCAGATGGACATTTCAGGTTCTCGAACGTCGTCTAACTACATGTTGGTTAAAGTCATATTAGGGGGCTTATTAAGTTTTACCCCTTGGAAAGATTTGTTACGATGCAGTGTATACTGAACTAACATTGTGCAGAACCGTCTATCTATAAAAGTTTCAACTTGATTATCAATCGTTCCAATGAACCGAACTAGAAGTAATTTTTAGTAGACATTAGAACTTAAAAAATAGTGTGATTTCTTATATATTGCTGGTTAGAAAGCAAAGCAGATTAGTCTTCTTATACTGCGTAACACATAAGCTTTTGAGGTAGGTGCGGCTGGCAGATTTTCTGTGTTGTGTCCTTGAAGGCGTAATTTCGCACCATCACTGTGTTAGGTGGCGTCCTTTTAACAACGAGCATTTAAAAGTGGGCCTTGCTGCTAGGCTGTCGGTACTGGATAGAAATAATCACCCCACTGAAGTGCTCGTTCCACTTTTCGCCGATGCATTCGCGTCTCAAGGGGCCTTATAAGGGGAGGACACTCAATACTCTGCGGCTTGCAACGGGTAGGAGGCAAGCAGAACGGATAAAGACGCACATGCTATTTAATGAAAACATTGCATTAAGACTTAGGACATGTTCGGCTAGACGTTGAAAGTTGCAGAAGTTTTTTCACATCTGAGGTTGGGTCAAGAGAAGAAGGGATAAATGGAGACTCAGGAAATAGGGGCATTTCGAGCAGCCCTTAACGACGTAGCGGGAACGTGATGATAGGCTAGCCACCGCATATTCCCCAGCTACAACAAAAGGACAACAGTGTTAGAGATTAAAGGATAAAATAAAAATCTATTTTCTCTTTTTATAGGTGTTGCAGGTAACTAGCATGAGCCGTAAAGTTGATATTCAGCAACTTGATGGCAGACATTAATTGAAAAATAAACTTATTCCATTTTACAAAGTCTAACGACCGTAACGCTGTCGAGCCCGGCAGTTAGCGTGGTAATGTAAGGTGGGCAAGCTAATGGGCAACCTATAATGACTAGCGCAACAGCTATTTTGGATCATAATTGATATTTTTTTATTACTGGTCTGCTAGATCTGGGTTAGACGTTCTTTTTTTTTGTGTTGTTTGATATTTTAACATTTCGAGACTATGTTGCGCCAGGACGCAGTATACTTGTTCGAGGAATAAAAGCCATAACACCATTCACTAATTACCAGCTTGAATTGTAATCAAAACGACGTAATAGGACGCATACTAACGATACGTCAGTGGCCGATTCTGTGTGCATTATTTATTTAGTATCCGGTTGTCTCTATTATATGAGGATCAGTTTTGCGATGCCGACGACTCACTCTAATGTCGTCGTGTTCGCCCGTCCAGCGAGAGAGATGTAGTTCGTCATGTTGGCAGACTCGGCGGTTGGGATATACACTGCCATATACACAAACATAAACTATAATCGTTGCATATGAATGTACGCGGAACCGCCGGTCGATTGAAGCGTCCACAGTACCGTCAGCCAATGTGTTGTCTAATGGAAACTTATAGCGGGTCATAAAACAACTTGGTGATCGTAACGACCACGCTGAGCTTGAGTTAGCAGGAGTCTGAGTGAGGCTCAACTGCGAAAGCAAACGAGTGACGCCCTCAGCTATCCACCGAAGCGATGGCCAGAAACGTGCCGATGAATACCAATTGAGTCGATAGTGCCCAGTCTACGATTCGAGCTAACAGTACAGAACCGTGTTATTATTGCTGTTTGTGCGTCTACTCTCGCTGTTATTATTACTACGATTATTTTTATTGCTAAGCGGTGTAATCGCTCACGTTTTAGATTGTTCGATTACATAGTACTCCTTTGCTTTTCATCCTGTTGCTGATGCTCTCATAGCTGCTGTAGAATAGTTACTTGTTGAATAAATCCGCTATATATATAGTAGCAGATGCTTAGTTGTGAAAGCCAAACAAGAAAATGTTACTAAAAATTTTTTATACTAATTAGACGAAAAAACTGGCTCGATATTTTTCTATAAAAATCTCCACGAAGCTTCGTCAGTAGATGTTACCTATCAAATTCAAAATGTTTCTATAGCGTACGGTCGACACGATACGCTGCAGTGAAATTCGAATTATGGCATCAAATTATAAGATCTGCAACGTGCAAGTATTAATTTCAGATCAAAATGACATACTACAGGTAATCGATTGACATCGCGTCACAGAAGGAACACTTCATGCGTTCGTTCACCTTGTTTGCCTAACTGGACTGCGAGATCTAGCCAATGCTGCCGCCTAGGTTGCTCTCCTCGGCCGCAACTTCGTGCCCGCTAAAGACGGCAGCGGCGTCCCTAACGCCCCTTCTACTGCCGCTAGCTTCTGTGCTGAAACGAGAAGCGGCTCGCAGCTTAATGGACTTGCCACCTGACTCCACCAGCTTCGAACGGGCAACCCTGTCATCGCTCACAGGTTCAGCCGGAGCAGCAGCGGCCGCGTTTTCGTACAACACCTCGGCTGCTGATGATGTTGATGGGGTGATGAAGGCTAGGGCGTAGATGGAAGCTCGTCTCCGGCTTAGAAGCCGCGGCGCCGAACTGCCGGTTTCCTCGTTTTCGTCGGCGTCAGCAGAGGAGACGGGTTCTTCAACCCAGATTCACCCTCGTTTGCCATGTGCAAATGGATGACCGGCTTAAATCAAGTGCCGTTTGTCGGCAACTGCCAGTTGCCAGACGGGCAAAACGGGCATTTGCTAGACCTGTGCAATGACGACGACGACGACGACGACAACGACCCGTCTTTCTTTTTCTCTCGCTCGCCCGAGATGGAAAAGCTTCCCCGACTAGGGATCACACAGTTTCGCGGAGAGCGGGCACGCCCCTTAGGACACCCCGTCGAAGCCGCCTACCCTATCCTTAACCCCAGCTTCCCTCTGGTTTAGCTGCTCACGTGGCCGTCCTACCTCTCACCTAATAGGCTCCTCTCCTCAGCTGCGTTGTTCGCAACTAGTCCTTCCAGTGCGAAGCTACAGCAGCGGTTCGCTGATCTGCCCTCCCGTCTACCTCTCCTACAGCAGTTTGTGTTCTCGCTAGCAGCTTCAGTATTCCCTCTTTAGCATCCGCTGCTATGTCCCAAAGCTCGCTCGACTTGCGGCAACAGCTGTTGGCTACCTCTACTCCCGAACGGATACAGAGAGAACGAGGATCACGCCTTCGCCTACCTCGCTTTGTTTCACGGACACTCGGCCGTATACCGGAGTACTCTCGTATACACAACAAACAGATACATCGACAGCTACGCGCTAAAGTGGGGCAAGTGTCGTTTGCTACAGTATATACACTACATTACATCGACAGGGGCTGTTCGCGGGTCCGCTTGACTGACCGACGGGTTAGGCGAACCGTCATGGGGTACTTTGATGAGAGGCATCATATCGACGCTGCAGAAGCTCCGCCTTGAAACGGACGAGGACACAATAGTCTGATAAGGAAGAAATAAATAATAACGAAGTTTAGTTGGTTGACAAATGGCAAAAGGTGCGCAATAATGTACGGAATAATCCCGAACTGGAACTCGCGCTTAGTAAATGAGCGTGTTTATTTCGTGTCCGAACAACGCCCAGAAACGATCGAGTGGCATTGTGCAAATGGACAGTAAGCAACAAGATTTGAGTCTGTGTTGTGCTGGTCGTTCATAAGGGGCTACAGAATTGGAATCAACGATAGGGGCAGCATCCCCTCCGCATACGAAACCTTAGATAGCATTATAACTGCATTAGTTATTGAAGCCAAACGAACCAATTCGTTTGGTCACAGGATAAAGCTGTGACGAAAACCAAACATAGTTCCAATCTGATTATCCAAAGCAGCTTCACTTCGCAGTCCTATAAGCGCTTAAGACCCAATTCCGGGCATCAAATTTGACGCATTTAGTCTACTAGACAACAAGCGGCGCTTTGTTTTATGCGGCGGTGCCACTCTTGCGTGCTAACATCTCATCCGGGGAGAGGATAAACGGCGACCGATTCTGGGTGGGGCAGTCTCGAAAAACAAATCGAACGACAAAGTATTAGAGCGTCTGCACCTGCGCTTGCTCAGGGTTGTCTATTTGGCTGGATTTAAACCATCAACCAGATAACGCAGTATCATTATTTAATGGTGTTATGGCATGCATCGCTTTATATATTATATTCAATCGGCCACTTAGCTATCGTCTCAGTTAGTAGCTGACTGAGATATATTGTTGGAAGCCGACCCATTCTACCATTTTACTTGAAGTTCAAAGCAGGCATATTTTCATACCGACGTCGAACAAGCATGAAAAAAAACTACAATATTTACACTTACATATTGCGCTGAATCAATTCTCAATCGTCCCTTTGTCCCATCCTATGGCTCCTTCCTAACCCCGTTGCCTTCCTAGGATTCTCTGAGAATTTTTTTCGTTGCGCCCCCAGATAGATTCGGTCTGTCCGAAATCGTGAGAGTGCAAAGATCAGACAAAATTGGTAAACGTTCTCCTTTTCATGAACGAGGTTCTTGGTCCGATTCAAATCAGCGAAACGTCGTACCATCACTGCTGCCATCGTCGTCGCCAAAAGCGGGCACGAATCGGCATGGGCGCACGATGAGTCCCAGTGCGTTTGTCGTCACAAAGAGAGTTGGATAACCTTTTGATCGGTCTCTTCAAATATTCAATTAGTGCTTCGCTTTACCTGCGTAATCCAGCGGAGCAGTGCTACTTCCTTTGAAGGGTGCCTTCCATTTTAGGCTCCTTTCCTGAGTGTGCTACTGCATACGGACACCGAACGAAATTTCTTTTCGCCTTCAGTTGCATTTTTCGCCACGTTAAACGCTAGCAAACATCAGGCGGTAACGTAGAGGCTGGTCATTAACAGTAGAGGCGCGCCGAAGCCTGTCTCGATTTTGGGGGGATTTTGCCTTCTGACAGACTTCCAAATTGTAGATGGACAGCATATGCAGCGACGCGTCGAGCCCTACGCAGTAAATTCGGGAACTTACGCCTACCCAATGGTGTCATTTGCGCGAAAATACAGGTTTTCATTTGAGAGCGTACACATTGTTTCTACAGTGGATGACAGCATCTATCACGGAGGTTAGAATAGAGGCTAGGAAACTTCTGCGTCAAAGATAAGTTCTCGTAGACGCCTCCCTGCGATAGGTTGCTCGTAGTGAAAACTGATAATGCAGCTACCATTCAAATGTTGCCGTAAGCCGTTGTCGATAAATCTTAGCGGAATCAAATTTATAGTAGCTGAAAGCAAACTCGAGATGGCACTTGCCAGTGTATCCGGGGGTGCTATAACCGCCAGTCACTTCATGCGAAATGTACCATAAAACATTTTGCCACATCTGAATAGGCGTTGTACTTCAGCGCTGTATTCCAAGGCCTTAAATCGGCATTCGCTTTCTTCGGTAATGACCCGAGTCCTAGATCCATATAGAAAGAAGCCCTGTGTGGCTGACTAGAGGTACATCACCCGGGTCGACCGCTTAGGAAGTCGACATAAAGGGCTGAATGGCACCTACGAACTTTCCCGTCCTTCACAAGCTTGACAACAAAACAAATGCGAGTTAGGTTACGAACGTAACATCATTTAGTCGTGAAATTGAATTGTCGTAGGGTACCGACTATGCACGCTGAGTGGAACCATCGTAAAGTAACTTACACAATAAGAATAATACTCTTTGCTATAAAGCGGCTGCTGTTCGATGAAAGTCATATTTTTTATAATTTGGTAAAAGTAAAAGTTTTCAAATCTGAGAACTACTTACTTATATTGATAATAGAATCATTAAAACATGAAAAAAACAAATATAGTGTTTCCTTTGGAGCCGATTTGTATAGAACCGCTTTTGGCTTAAGGTTAATAAAAATGTCCATTATCAGAAACACGAAATAACTGTTTATCTCATTCTTTCGCTAATGATATGTGTATTTTTCTAAAAAGCTGTGGTACCTATACCCGATTGTCTCTTATCAGTGATTGCGACGAATTGGAGCATATTATATATCTTTGAGCCGATTCGGCACGCACTTTGCCAAAATGGCTAGGACAACTGGCCATCACCCAAAGGTTCTCTTTGTATTGTGAAAGAAGGACAACAGCTTAAAACCCAAATTCGATTTGAAATTCGAATTGAGTGAGTCGCATCTTCGTTGGTCAGCATAACCCCGCCCTGCAAGAAGACAACGAAGTCAGCAATACAGTCTCACTTACCCAATGTACTGCATCCACGCACCTCTTCGAGTCCACGGGCCGAATGTCTCAGACTCAGAAATGCGTGACGCGTGGCCAACCGCACTGAAGACTTTGCAATCAAATGCAAAGAAGAGATATCCTGCTTGAGGCCAGTAGAACTTCCAGGCCATAGCATGTGCCAATGTACGACTGCGACGGTTTAGTATTGTGTGTGTGTGTATGTTGTATTAGACGCAGGCAGTTTGTGGCTATCTATACAAATTTGCAGACAACCTGTTTACTACTTCGTCTCTCGTTAGAAGATGCTTGGCTTTACCTATGACAAGCTAAACTGTAACATACTTGGGCATATTTCATAGTCCCTGACAAAGTTATCCTGGCGCTCTTTGTTGAATCCTTCAATGCTGCGCCGTCTTCCCCCCTCCCCCCACCTTACCCCACGCCCCTCTTTCTCTTTGTCAAGGTATATCTTGTCGTTCTGCCTGACTGGCTTCCGCTGAACTGTGTATATGAACACACAAACGTGTGCGTTCGTTCTTGCGTGCTCTCTGTCATGGCGCGCTGTTAGCTAAGGGAAGCGTCCGGCGACATTTTTTGGTCATCTCAGCTTTGCATCTTAACTTCTAAGACTTCACTTCTCTGCCGATTGTCGCCAGTCGACAGACAGTTCAGTCTAGTTAGATAGCTTGCCTACCAATAGGGTTCACTGGTTCACTGAGTACCACATACTGGGTCCGCTGATCTGCTTTACGACCGAACAGGCACCTCAGCCCGCATAACGACAATAGGTTGTTTTCCCGCATCGTAATCTAACACGCATTGAGGCGTACAAATTTACTTCTTGAATGTAAGTAGATGGAAACGATAGCAAACTATCTGAAAAAGAGCATAACTGGCGCTTATCAGGGACTTTTTTTTCGAAATGATAGCCCGATTTCAGTACTCTGACATTTGCTCTAAGTCTATGAATTTAGTGATATATACAGAATGTGTGTCGATTGAGCAGCTTTTTTTTTGTTTTTTTTTTGTATGGAATGCTGCCTAAATATGCGCTTTTGCTAGCAAGTCAGGTTAAACGATTTCAGTTTTACGTTCAGAAACCCTTTTTGAAGTGACTGGCTGGGCCAGTAAGAGAGATTATATCTAGTCCCAGCATCTAACGTACACCTCTCATGTATTCTTAAGATGAGAAGTCAAAGACCCTAGCATTGAACCATCGGAAATTTTACCTTTTTGTGGCAATATCGGAAGTTCATCACTGCCGCCGACATTTTATGCTTGTTTCTGCTGAGGAAAAGCGCAGATCCTCTTCAAGGCTGTCGTCGTAGAGGGTGCAGCGACGTGCACACCAACATGGAGTCCTTTTTTGTGTCTTATGAATTGCGATCCTACAGTCCGAGTCGCGTCGTAGGTTTCGAAGCAACAAATACCCCCCGGCCACCGCATCGCACCAAGCTATAATGGAGGTAGCCTTCTACACGTTGGATAAATTTGTGTCTATGTAGATGAATCGATTATCCTTATTTGAATTTATGACATACGGTAATAAAAAAAGGTAAACTACAGAAGTTCTTCCAATATCATGCTCGACTAAGGACCGTCCAAAATGGCGAATATTAGCCACTTCCTTGCAGTAACGCATACAGTGTATGACGATATTTTGATCACTAGAGTATATGCGTTCGTTAAAAAAAACATGTTAGCAAATTATTTCATCACCTGAAACACTATGGGATGCAATACTATCCTACGCGTTCTATTGAATTCAATCTTAGTCAGCTATGACAAAACAAAAGGAACTGAATCTTGGGTAGTTTATGAAGTTTGACCTAGTTCCGTAGATCGGTTATAAGACGAGCATCACTTAACGTTCAGACTGAGCATCTGCTCAACGAGGATCTCACTTGTCGGAGAAGTCATACGGATAATAAACAAGTCAACATGGAGCTGAAATCCGAAAGTCTAAATATATAGAAACTCTCGTTATTAGCCCCCATTTATATACCCAAGCCGCCCCTTCCGCATTAACCTTCAGCACACCCATATATTGGCATTATCTTACGTACCCTGCCATTTGCCCTACTCTTTTATCGACTTCAGTGGGAGAGAGTGCTTAGCACTACCCCAGCATCGTCTTCTACTTTTTCTTGTTCCTTCTAACCTGAACCGCGAACCTAAATGACAGTCAATAAGGTTTCGTAGCATGCCATGCTTGTCTTGATGTCGGCCCCAGACCTTTCAGATAACGACGTCTCCCCCCGAGTAACTTTGAGCCAGTCCAGTCTGTATGTGGCTGCCCCGCCCGCACTGGCCGTCACCCCTCGCTATATCTGTTCTTCTTTCTCTCTCTATTTCACATTACTTTCTCTCCAAGTGCGTTGCCAATTGTGTAAGTGTAAATGGCCGATTTGGCTTTATTCTCTATCCATAGTTTGTCTCCCACGTAACCCCAACAGCTCGTTAACCTCGTGTGACATGGAGCCTTGCTTCTCGACATACCCCCGCGTCACTTTCACTCTCCCAGCAACTTTATCCCGACCTAGAGAGCGCCATCGATATCAGCATATGGTCGATCCCGCACGGTGATCACCTTCATTCGAGCAGACGACAAAGAACGGGTATGGGGGCTGGGGTTCGACGTTGGAACGACAAAGGAATTCCTGGCACTGCCTTTTGCCATGTCGAAGACTTCGCATGCTCCGCCGTCGCAGATCCCATCTACATCTTTGGGCCTCTACAGTTTGCACTCGTTATCAGCCGTTGTTGTCGTCGTCGACGTTAGAACAACGTCGTTGGTCGGTAAGGCGGCCACTACTTTTCTTCCGTTATCACGATGTTACCGCTAGCGCCTACAACGACAACTGCAGCTATTACTTCTACGACCACCAGTGCTACTGATCGGGAAACGCTATCTTTTGTGATCTTTGTTCATCCATGCTACATTCGTTATCTTCCACCGTGATCTGAACGGAGGCGAGAAAGCTGGGAAAGCCTTAGACAAATACGTACGTGACATAAGGAGCTACTTTTCAGGCCACGACAATGTTGACTATTTTTCCAAAATGACTATTACTGATGTTGAAAAGAGTGCAGTAGACGCAGGCCAGCTGTAAACGACACGAACGATAGAGCTATGATACATACATGAAAACTCATATTATCATGGATTTATCGTTATACTTTATTGCAATATGATTTGGCACGCACAGGAGTCAGTGTCACATAATAATTGTATACGAGTCGAACAGACGCGAATAATATAGCCCGCTACAAAGACGCGAGTTAACTATACAAATAGCCCTATTTTACTATTTATGCTAGAGCGTATAATATATTTTCCACTCGATCTCTATAAGGCATGAGAACTTAACCCCCGTGACCTAGCTTCTGGGTCGGCGAAATGCCAAAGTGTCATCTACATCATTCAATCCAACTAACTTACCAAAAGTGAACTCTAACTTACCGGAAATCCAAAGAGCACGGGGGGCTAGCACGAGTTCGCGTACTCTCTGCACCTCTTCACCATTCAGGCAAGGGATCACCGTCCAAAAAGGCGAAAAGACGCAGCTGGCAAGGAGCGGAGCGGTTTTCCAACAGTGGCTTGCAGCCGAGTATCACCAAGTGTCTCTTCTATTCGTTAAACAGTTGAGCCACAACGATCTCTGCCATCCAAAGAGGCCCTATAGTAACCGCAGCCTGAGGGATTGAAATCGTTGCGACGTCCCTCTTTATCCACTTGGTATGGGCGGGCACGCGCCAGGCCTTTTCCTTACGGAACCACTTCTTTTACTTTTCCGTTTTACTGCAGAACGACTATCACCGGGCGGTAAATGTGCGAAGTAGTGCGCGAGTGCGTACGTAAGTGTGTGTGTGTGAAATCTATGTGGCCTATATGTGTATCACCCTTTGCTTACCGTTAGAACTGGTTCCCTCCACTCAATTCGAAGCGCATGCGATGCCCTGCTTAGCTGTTCAAATTCCCATCACAACATCGAGGCACGAAGGAAATAATTGAAGTTCACTGAAGTAAGATTAAGTCGAATTGTTTTTGAGCTAATCTATAATAAACAGACACACATAATTGTCCCTGTAAGTAAACAGCAATCTTTTTTTGTGCATGAAAAGTATGGCGGGAAAGAGCGCATCTGTAATTAAGGCATGTGGGAATTGACAAATAACGAGATTAAAAACAGCTTGCCATTGTCGTAGTACCTTGACCAAGCCACGGGTAGCGACCGCCAATACCGCAAATGAAAACGACACTAAGCGATTTCGTAACAGAGATTGCCACAGATTTGCCACGGCAATGACATGAATGGATGTATCATTAACATTAGCCCCTCAACACGCTGGCGTAACAGTGCAAGCTGTATCAGGAGTAAATTACTAGGCATTTACATAGCGTCGCGGTGGTCGCGTTCGACGTCGTAGAACCTTCTTAGCTTCCTGGCCGGATGACGCGCTTGTATTGTGGGCGTCTGCAACACGTCAAAGAGTCTAAATAACCTCAACCCTAAATAACCTAATACTGCAAAGAGGCACCACTACGATAGAATCGGCGACCGAGTGGGGGTGTATGGTCAGGGCATTGGCAACTTGCGTAATCGCTTTCTCCTGTAGCATTTTCTGATATATTTATCTCAAAAGTACAAATTTTACTAATGAGGCATGTTTTCTCAATGAGAAATATGACGCAGTCGTTCGTGGATAATCATATCATATCACAAAATGATCGAATAGGCTATTAGAAAATAGGTAAATGCGCGTGCTCCCCAGGCTGTTAGCACAGGTCCCTTATAGGCTTATAAGTTACAATGGATGGGCGATAGCTGTGCCTAGAATAGCGATTTGAGCGGTGGAGAAACTCTGAGCAGGTTGAAGATTTACCTATCAAATGGAAAACAAGCGTGGGGATTCCGCTTCACCGGTTCTGTTTTCCTTAGAATCACTGTATGCATTGTACGGGCCCATTCGAACCGCTCGGAATGTATCTAAACGGATAGTGAGACTGATTTGTTACGAGACATTAACTAGCAGCTCGTACTATCAGTGTTCTCTTGTCGACAATTGGTTGGAGATAACGATCTACAAAATCATTCGATGTCTATAGTATAAAAGAATTCTACTGTAACAATTAATACAAGCAGCAGCGAAGGAATTAACACAGATGGATGCGGGATACCTGTAACTTACGTCCTCATATCTAGCACACGTTAGTCCAGACTTAAGGGGTTTCATTATTATCAGCTAAGGAATAGCGCTATCTTCGATGTCAATTAGGTACTGCAACCTATCTATTTTCAAGCGGTGTAATGCTATTGCAAGAAGCATGTCACACCTGCCATAATTTAAGTATACAACTTACAGAAATTGTAATAAAACTATGCGTATTACATATTATGTTAATATACCTTAATGAATTAAAATATGCTTCATGCACGGCGCCTGCTGACTTCTACGTAACTGAACATCTACGTAAACTGAATGCGCTCTAATAGAGAGCATTCAGTTTACGTAGATGTTTACTGACAAAAACGGCGAAACAGGCTGACGATGCTAGCCCAATCAATGCCGCGACCACCAGTACAGTTCTGCCGAAGTCCAGCTGAAGATCTAGCCTCCGACAAATCCGATAGCCGGACAATCATTACAGAGTGAACGTCTGTATCGGTCCTATTTTGTCTTTTGTCTGCACTTACGTCAATAGGAGTCGTAGCGGGTCTCGTCGAGAGATACCTGTAAGGGCCGTTTTCATTTATTGATTCATCCCTGCTGTGTCTGACGCTAGTTTGAGATAAATCTTCAAGACTCATAAAAAAACCTAGATATCTATAATAGCTCAAAGCCAACGTCGTGCGAGAAGTGTCCTTTGAACATAGATAGTTGAAACGTTCCAAATGCTTCATTCGGCTCCGGGAGATAACTAGAATACTAATCGACCTGCGAGTAGCGCAAATTTAAATAGTTTGAGAAATAGACGAGCAAAGCAATATCAATACTTTAATGATACGTTCATTCAGCCCTTCTTTTTCTATATTTAAAACAAACGGTAACAAATTGGACTATCAGTATAAAACGACTGTCAGCGTCAGGTTTATCTGTGCCCCACTCGTTCGATCACGCTACCATTGAGTGGTCAGCACAGAGCCCCCGCACAAAGCACAGCGATGCCCAATATCAAGTTGTCGCCCTTACCACAGCAGCAGTCATACGACACAGTTGTATAGTACAAACCTCTGTTTATCTTCGTTTCGTCTCTTCAGATTCTACCTTCAGACCTTGTCTTCAGTGTCGTTTTCGTTTCATCTACAGACAGCGACCAGCCGTTCTGCTTGCATTTCTTGCGCGCCCGGAAATTTCGCAGGATGTTCCTCCAAATCTGAGCACCGTCCCGCTGTCCGTAGTGGCAGTAGTCACAGTAGCGCGACCGGAAGAACATGGCTTCTTATCTTTAACCGTTCCCCACCGTCGTCCGTCCAACTCTACTTCTCCTGTTTGCGAAACCCATGTTGTAGCTCCGACGGGCTGGCTCGACGTCTACCGACATTCGTGCTACTGCCGGTGTTCTCCCTCTCCCCCATTGGGTTTCGTTCTTGCACATTCTCCCTGAAAAGCTCAGCCCAGTTTCGTTTCTCTCTGACGCTATGCCTCTTGCTCTCCGTCAAGGTGTTGCGGGCGTAGTTGAAGGCTGGCTCGTTAGCGAGTCGCGACTACCACAAGGCTCTGCAGCGCGTTATGGCGGGGACCGTCTTTCCATACTTATCTGCAATGGCAGGCGGACGAGAGGAGAACGACGTCGTAGACAGGAGGGTTTTCGTTACCGAATGCGCAGCCAACCGCGCGATCTCTTTTTTCTTCGTATCATACAAATTGAGACAGGAAAGTGCCGCTGTGCTAATAAAGTTTCCAGCCACATTGTTTCTAACAGCTCTCAACCGTGCGCTTAAATATCGACGAAACTTTTTGAATCTGTTTGCCCAAAATCGACACGACCGCCGCCTATCACGCTACAGTCAAGGCGTGTGTTGTTCACACGCACAACGAATAGCAGGTAGGGTGCAAAGGGAAAGGTTGCAGGCCTTATCAAAGTGTTGACTCGCGCTATAGGCTACCCGAGGTTGACGGGAACCAATTTGAAAAAGTTGTTGGAAGAGGACCCTATCAGGCATTCGACATCTCAGGACGCTGCTGTTTAAACCTTGCTAAAGATTACTTGGTCCTGGCCAAAACTATGTTACACCGTCCGATTCAGACGACAGAGAAATAAAGTTGGGAGTCGAGGCTGAGAGGTTGGAGTGACCCAGGCAGCTCGCTTCCGGTCCTCTGCGTCCGGAAGACATCCTTCTACGGTTCATTGCGATACAGCGACGGCGAGGCAAGCAAACTTGAATTCCTTTGAATCGATGGATTACCCAACCCATACACTGATGATCGCTAGGGATCGCCCAGTTATCAAGAGCTTAGTAGAGTAAATCGATGTTTAAGCCATGACGGTCGGTCTCGCGTAGGCCGTAAGTGAGAACATTTCTGTGAATCATATCGTGCCCAACTCGGTAGGCGTTACAATGATGATTGAAGAGTGCGCAGGGATGAGTGGGAATGATCTATAAGATTTTGAGTTGATGCGCCGAACGAACAAATATCTCGCATGGGAACCTGAGTTGTAGCTTCAGGTGAGCTTACAAATAGAGGTGCAACCATGATTGATTAAAGAGTTTCTTTTTTTTAGATTTGACTTGTTTGCTACCAAAGTGGCTTTTTAAACCAGTTATTTTTCAGAAACTAAAGGAAACGTGGGTTCCAATAGGGTACTCCGTATTTAGCAATGGTACTTCCCGGAGCCGTTATTTAAGGATAAAGAACATTGAAGTTTTATATACGTTGCTTCCCCAATGCTCACTGAACACCTTCGTCGCCTGCGTTTAACCCCGCATATTTATATATTTCATACATTTTGAACACGGGTGAACATTAGCAACTTATCTGAAGAACCATTTCCTGCGATCCCCAACATTCGGACATTTAGCAGAAAAAACCAATATCAACCCACTCCTGTAGGAAGCGACAAAAGCTACTAAAGTTTTCTGATTCGGGCAAACGAGTAATTACTTCAAGACCTCCAACCACCGCCCAGTTTTGGATCCCCTCGATACGGCTTTACAGCGTCACAATGAAAATGAGACGCGAATACTCTAATTATGCATTTAGCATGATATCCATTTTATACTGTTTTGTGTACAAATTTAAAACCACTTGCCAATACCATCTTATAGTAACCCGCTTCCTCCTAAGACAACACCTGAATTAAGCGACGATTGATACTCTATGACTGCTTAGTGGCGTAAGTACTGAATAGAATACGTGCAATATTGTGTACACCGCGTTGTATTGTGCTTAAAGCAAGAGTCAGCAACAGTAAAGCTTCGCCATCCTAGGAAGTATTTCGTGGGTAAGGCATGCTGCGTAGAGGCAACGCTGATGTCGGATAACATGGCCACCGTTGACCCATTAGAATTGTCGGGGTTGGCTCATTTGAATATCTCAGTTGCAGGAGAAGCAGTTCTTGCTGTTACTAGCATAGCCTAACGGCTCCTCTTAAAACTATCAGCATGCACGTCAACACCTCAGTGCCCAATTTATCCTCCTTACCGATACTGGGGACACTCCTTGATCTCTCTCTCTCTCTCCCTCTCTCTTTTATATATATATATATAAGGCCAAGGGAAAAGCAGTGCACTCAGGGTGGGATTGAGAGCAAATGTGTGGATCTGCCACAGGCTCTGTCCGGAGCAACACACAAAGAGCGAAACGAGCACACAATACACACCTTAGGAGTGCCTTCCGTGGCAACTGGGTCACGTTGGTGAGTATCGGTGTTCGCCTGGCATTGAAGCACAGCCCGCTTGAGGACTTGACCGAATCGAAAGCCTTGGAGAGTCAATTGATTTTAGTTAATCAAATTCGATTCGCACGCTTCCACCGCAATCTTACGAGATACAAGATAAACGTAGTGTTGATACCGGTTTATGCAGCGCCAAACTAGCTAACAGCACTCTCCTAGTGAATAGGTGAGTGCATACTCAAATCTTGGCAAACTTAACAGTTAGAAAGGTGTATAAGGTTTGCGGTCGTCGTGCGGCACAAAAAAGTGATGTTCAAGTGTAAATGTACACCACTTGCAGTTCCGTCGAGACGATCCCCAGATCACTAAGAGGGTTGGGCTCCAAAATGGAGAACATGTTTTAAGCAGGCGTTGTAGCCAAACCCACCAAAAGTGCGTGTGCTCTTTGTATGAGTGCTGCCTAGGGAATAGCAAAATAAAAAGACAGTTCGAGCTACTGCTTATGCTTCTACTGACGATGGAAACGGGTCCCAAAAGTGGGTCTTTCATTCATGACAAACTGGGAAGCAGCCTCACGAAATGTTCGTCTGATAAGGAACAACAAGCAACGAAGTAGTCAGCGTCTTGCAAAACCTCAAAACCGATATCAGCAAACAAGAGCTTGGACAAATCTGACCTCAGAAATTCGTCAGTGGTTCACCAACTATTCGCATTTAAAAAACGACGAGGTTAACCTTGGAAAAGTCGAAAACACTGGATTCTGCAGCATCAGCTCGCTTCATGTGGTCCTGCGATGCTAAAATCGAGGGGTGATGGAGGCAAGCTGAGACAGAGCAAAGTCAGCGCGTAACATAGAGCCGTGTTGCATTCAGCCCGCAAATCCATCGTCCAATTGCAACTTTTTTTTTCCTCTTCACCGACAAGATCCATGTCACTATTGCCAACAAGGCCTCTACTAAGGGTTCTGTGCAAGTCGAATTTTGGGAAAACGCAGCATTCCTCAAAAGCACGCCGCTATCGTCCCATTTTATTGGATCGGTTAGTAGTATTATTTAGCTTGCGTATAGTTGATTCTATTTGAGTAAATCTAAAAAGAGAATATGGCTGGCTTGAGGTGCATGCTCGAACGAGCCAATTGCTGGTCACATATCACACACGATTTAAAAGAATGCCAACAGGAAGACATTGTAATCAAGGATTACGGCATTTTCTTTCCCTTCCTGGCACATTTATTGCTGATACATTCAAAATGTGCATCGCGTATCGATCCAGACAGCATCGCTTCGCCGCTACTACTACTACTACTACTGAAAGTTGCCGGCGCAAGGCTCTTTTGTTTTTGGAACATCAAGCAAACGTCAGAGATGGTCCTAGTGTATCGAATTCGCGAAGGTGATGTCCGAAACAGACAACCGATGGCTTCGTCTGGTGTCGCAGCTGTGCAGTCAGCGCTATTGGTCCTTAGGACCAAAACAGTAAAGATAACCGTAACCTGACTGATGACCCAAATGCCATCGATGGCGACCGATTGCTCGCTCACAAAGTCAGCAGATGGACACTATCGACGGATCAGATAGCGGTAGCTGTAGTGGAGCAGATGTCGCCGCAGTATCATCCACACGTCAGACACTGTATGATCTCGATTCGTGATTATCCATTTTACTAAGATGTTGGTTTATCGACGTCTGCGGAGGATCCCTGTTGATTGAAGTGCATTGATTCGTACGTCATAACTATACCCGTAGTTGGAATAAGTGAAATCTATAATTTGGCCTCGAACGATACGGGTGCATGGTCGTTAGGCATTACTGATTATTGGAAGGGTTCATATACAATGCACGCGCATCCCAGCCGATCATGCAGCTGTGCGTGCATTACTGAACGGTGAGGTGTGTTAATCGTGCGGAAACAGTTGTAATGATTTTCCATGAATTGTTTTTGTCGAAATTTTATTAGATTGCTTACGAAGACGCAAAGTTTTGGCTACCAATTGGCCTATTCCAAATGTGGTTGCTATGGCTTTTGATACTAATGTTGCTGCTATGCGTAGCTCAAAAACAATGCCAGTTCGATGGTGCCATCGAATGGCACATCAGTTTCAATTGTTCCGTCTTCGATCTGCTTTCAATTGTGGAAAATAGCATCTTCTTACCTCGTTTTAGATGCCATCGCCCATTGTCGCCCACCAACGGGCAAGTGAATCAACTAGCAAACCACGTTTCGAAGTGCTCTGCTTCACTCTCATCAGCTGTCCTTAGAGGTGGCAGGAACAACGGTAATACTAAAGTCCTCGCCTGAGTGACCATTAGAAGGTTTTTTGCCTCTTCTTTGTCTTCTTACGTCGGCGAGGTTTTCCCCACCTTTCCCTCGCTCAAAACTCTAAGACGCTGTGCAGTATGACGACAAAGCCCATACGACAAACTACTATGATCGTCAGCTGGCCGCTCAGAGGCAGCAAGCGTCTCGCGAAAGGCCGACCGGCCAAGAGGCGCGAATAGGTTCCGAAGCGTCGGCGCCACTTTGCGTCAAACAGTTGATTAGCTTTCCCCATAGCGGCTAGACGAAGTGAGAGAGGTAGGAGAGGGAAAGAAAGATCGAGCCAGCAGCAGAGAAGAAAGGGGGAAGGCAGACAGGCAGCCAAATCTTGGCCTTACCACAGCCACCTTCAGCAAACTGGCAATGGCCAGCTTGCATCGTAAGAGGATGTGGCAAAAGAAGACTTCTCTTCCGCAAGATTTCAAGTGCGTCACACGGAAATGGCCGTCGCGGTCGAAGCCTTAGCAGCGGCAGTTTCGCTCGGTAGAACAAGGATGAAGAGAGAGCGGCTCTAAGGGAATGCGCACGCGAGAAAAAACGAAAAGAGAAGGTAGAGAAGATGTCTCATCTGAAAAGTGTATGTGTGTCAAACCATGCTAAGGATGAGCCAATGCGAAATTTTTTGTTTTCCTTACTCAGACGAACAGAGAGAAGGCAAAAGACAGGGAGAAGGTGGCATAGCGGCCTAGCGAGCATTGAGCGGTCGCTTGGCTAGCAAAAGCGGTTGCAACGGGCCCCAGTGGCAAGTGGACGGACTGAACCGGTAGCGACATTTTATCTGCTCATTGGTCTGCCGCTAGACAGTAGCGTGGAGCGGGGATTTCATGTCGAGACAACTTAACGTCACAGAAAGGGCATCGGAACAGAAGAGCTGGCACAGAAAGACTTACGCTACGGCAAACGCAGAAGAGGCATTGAGTGCGTTTTCTCACGCAGCTATAACCAGTGGGCCTGAAAGGTGAAAAGGCTCAACCAGACCAACAAGGGGCCGGTAACAGCGACGAGCAACCAGGTGGAAAGTCGTTGTCTATGCTCTTAAAAACTCCAGCTGTCGCATAAGATAACTGAGAAGTGGTGCATAGTACGTTGTACAATACATATGTAGTCTATTGGATTCTAGTTTCAACGCATTTATATACCACTGAATACAACTAGTTGAAAGCTTTAGAGACTACCTGAATTTGAAAAAGACATCCTTATCACTAAGGGCAGCTTTTATCACGTTGACAACATTCCCGCCACTACGCGATGTTGAATTTTGTTTAGTAACCAAAACAACACATATTTGCCGTAAAAAGGACTTAGTCTAGCTACAAGGACTACTAGACCCTTTTTTACCTTTTAATATCGTTAATTATTGCAGAAATTTAAGCACAACTATCGTCCCACACTAATATACAGGCAGTATACACCGTTATCGTCACATTAACGTTTTGGGTGGTTTTTTACTTTCCGTTCTTATTTGGTAATGAGCGACTTTGTTTCCTGTAGGAAACGTAGCATAGTATCATGTCGGTATTCTTCCAATGCCCGAAACTGCTGCAGCAACTCAATTTCGGGGCTGCATAAGTGTGGGCATTTTGCCCCTTCTCGATCTCAAGCTTTCCTCGGCACATCCAATTTGTTTTATGCGGATTCAGCTATATGCTGGTGCCAATGGTAGCGTAACAATGACACCGGAGTAACGCCGTCGGTATCGACGATATTCGTATGTGCTCCTCTATATATCTGTAAGCATATTATTTTATATTGCTAGCACTGGCGTGCTCTCGGTCGCAGAATATTTCGTATTTGTTTTAATTGTTACTAATTTGCCACCGGCCAGGTATTATCTTGAATCGAATTGGATTATCGCTAATCGCCTGAGAATCTCGTTACTCGCCAGGAGTGATAGCGTGTTTGGCAGGAAAGTGGCTTCACTTACTTCCAGCGACAGTACGGGACAGTCATTGTCCTTTAAGGTTTTAGATAGGACTCCGCCTAGGGAGCGCGGTGCCGCCCCGTCGCAGATACCCAAGAGACAAAAGGGTCTGGTATCGCTTTCTGCTTTCCGATGATTTCGGCTAGCGAACGTAATGGCAGCCGTAATTTGCTTCTGCGCCCTATTATTTTGCGACAAACAAGGAACAATAGAGAGGGAAATAGAATCAGACTCATAAAATTGACACGGACGGTGCATCAGCATATATTTACATGACTTTTTAAATAAGTAATTAGTGACTGAATTAAGAGACGTTTAAAAACGTGTTCTTTGTGTTTTTTTTGCTTTCGATTTAGGCTTTTCGTCAAAAAGGTATATATAGCGGATCTGTGATAGATTCAACGACTTTCTACCCTTTCATAGATGAGCTGCGTACGCTGTACAGTAGCTAATATTCAGATTGATTTTCTATGTAAAATAAGGTACCCAATAATGAACTAGAATGCTCGAAAGAGCCATTTCTATTGATAGGTAAGCCAGAAGTGAAAATACTTAATGTATACCTAAAATTACTACCTTTAGGTGAAATATATCATCGACAATCGTCAAAGCTAACGTCGAGTGTTCCTGACTTAGTTGGCCCATCTTCTACTATTAGTAAATGTACTGCAAATTTACTTCATCGCGGTATTTAGAGTTATCTATCTAAAAATGGCTATTTATAACCACTGCCGTACAAAGTTTGCAGGGGTCTCGCAAGAGCTCTAACGCATGTAAAACCAGCACTTAAACTACGCATGCAGTAATACACCTTTATCGTTTTCTTTTGAGGTCTAAACTACAATTTGATTTTTCAGCAACAATTAATTAAACAATAGATAGATAACCTGTTGATGATATTGACAATACTACATCTGCGACAATATTGTTCCCGGAGATGAGCTTGTCAATGAGTGTTTTTTCAGATCGAAGTAACGACGCCGTATACAATGCAATGGATGCGTTTGTAGGAGGAAAATCTAGAAAGTAAAATGGACAAAAGTCGGAGCCTTCTGTTTACGTTCCTGAGACGATAAGTGACTTCATAGGTGCTCCGGGCGAAAAGAGATACGGATAGAAAAATTCTTCCTGTCCAGAGAAGTGCTCAGAGTTGTTGGATGATGTGATGTAGGCCACCAAGGACTAGTTTCGGCTTGCTACGGCATCCAACCATACCACTGGTTACCAGTGGACATCACTGATAATGAAGTCAAATCGGCCAAAATAGCTAGATTCCTCTCGTGTTCAGTGACTTCTTTGTGCAGTTGTGCAGCCACATAGGCAAGATACATTGACACCCCCCCCTCCCCCCCTCCCACAAGAGTCAGGCATCTTTTGCGGTCTCCCGTGCCGCACTCATCCTGCTTGACACTATCTCCCCTAAACGGGAATGAAGTTGTTTCGCAAAGCGCGTTCCTCGTCCTTCTCGTGGGCCGCCTTTCTCCGGTTGGTTACCCCGCTGACTGCCCGCATTTAGCTAGCACGGCCACAACCGAAACTACCCCATAGCTACTACCATCACAAGCGTACGTTCCGGACCCCTTAACCCCCATGGTTATTGACCAGCTTCCTACTAACACATCTACGCTTACTTCTCCCGCATCTTTCCCTTAAACTCCGTGTTTATCATCGTCAGCACACAGAGAAGAATTGGGAGACGACCGCCTGACTGGGTGGTTTTCCCTGCAGCGACTTCCCCAGCCAGTCAACCCCACTCCCACCAACCGCCTGTGGCCACTGTTTGAACACCATGGTTTCCGGTCTATTTCTGCTTGTTGTTGTCGGCGATTATCAGCAGTAGCAAATGGGGGACCGGCGGCATCAGCAGAAGTATCATCAGGAGTACCAGTAGAGGCCGCAATGGTTGTAGCCATTGCAGAGTTGCTGTGGAGTCGCCGCAGTGTCATAGAACGGGTGGCCCGTATAGTTGGTTTGAAACGGTCCGGCGCGGCCCGTTGCTGGTTGCAGCAAAATGAACGGCTCTTCTTAGTCGTAGTTTGACATCCTACTTTGGCCTACACCCCAACGCAGAACAAGACCGGCCGTGGACACGGCGCTTGGCGTGAACTGTAGTGGCAGTTGTAGTCGTCGTAATAATAGTAGTTGCGCACCATTATTGGGAGCTGGCGTAGCGCCCGGGAGCGACGCGCCGTCACGAACAGGAACAAATTGGCACCGTAAGCGTGGGAGGCTACTTCCTGTTTCTTCCTGGATCTCTCGTTGACCATCGTTTGGTGCATTTGCGATATCTGTAAGCGTGTCTAACCGTGCACAAAATGAATAGTGAGCAAAGAAACTAGTGATAACTAACTGAATATAAACTATAAAGGTTATAATCGTTTTAGCTTAGGACTATCAAAATGAAACTTTTCTGGTTCCGGTATGTTCCGCAAATCTAATAGATACGTGTAAGCTTTATAACTACATACCTTACAATACATAGATGTTTAATTGCAATTAGTCAAGAATACATGCAACTATATACATAAATTGCTAGACGTTTTCGTTAGAAATATGCTCCGTTTGCCCATATAGTTAAACTCATTGAAGAAGCATCATTATTCCCATGACCGTTCACACTTTCATGTCTCCTTCATGGATGAACTCTTATCTTATATAACCACAAGCACCTCCCCTAGATCTTCTTCAATATCCAACCCTGACACAGCCCCAATGTCCCAATGCGGAAGAGTCGCGTCGCTGTTTTTTTCCCCACGCAAGCCTCACCGTCGCGCCGTACGTCGACCTGAAGTGTGTTAAAGAACTAATCTTCTCGTTCTGCTTCTTCATCTTTTTCACCGAATAACGTAGTCTTTTTCCCTCTATGCGTTACCCAAAACCGAATGGAAGCGAGTCTCCCTTAACACAGTCGCGGGCTAGACTTGCCATATAATCTAAATATGATCTACCACGGACAGCTATCGCTACTCCACACCAACGAAGCTATACAATGTTATTCTCTTGCGGCCATTCGACCACCATTACGCGACTATCTCATTGCTGCATAAGGCTCATCATCGAATTGCATAGAGCGCGCAAACTCCTCCGCTTGAACTCCTCAAACGGGCACGAGGGTTTATCTCCTCCATAGAGCGCTATCTCGTTCGTTCGATATCTTCTTCATCGCCCTTCAGATCCTTGGCAGACCCGCAAGAGCTCAAGCAACATTAACCCCAACGGCAACGGGAGTGGCAGCCCTCGCTGCCATTTGTGGAGCGCTCGTTTGCCTGCTGCCTTGAGGTTGTTCCTAATACGTTTTTCTTCCATATTCTACAGTCATGGATGGATTTCTCAGAGTAAACGAAGTGAGTAAGAGAGTGCGAGAACTGGTGAGCTCGTGAAATTAAGCTTACTTGCAGTAGTTGTGCGGTTATGCGGTCGTGAGCCTATGTGGCACCTCTGGAGTGTTACCGCGTCCAGTGTACCAGTAGGAACAGTATGTGCTGGTCGTCGAAAGTTCGTAGTTTCAGCCCCTTCAGCTCACCTTGGCTTGCCTCGCATATTACACTATGCCAGCTCCATGACATCGGGAGGGGGGCATATTGGCATTAAGAATTAGGGGCGAGACTGGAGTTAGCCACTGGCAGAAGATATGGGGGAAAAGGAGGGAATGGTCGAAGGAAGACTATTAGGCTGAGTGAGATCTGCTGCATTAGCTAGCCAAGCAGTCAGACAGCCGGAGGACCAGGAATCAGCTAGGACCCGCCGTCGATCCCTCAGCAAAATGACCTACGAGAAGAGTGGGTTAAGGAGTAAGTAAGCCTTCTCGTACTCTCTGGCAGGCATCGTTCGCTGCATCACCCGAATCTACTCGCACGGAAGCCTTTCCCAGGGTCTGTCGGTATAAGACACCTTCAGGGCAATCCACCCTATCGCGTTCATACGGTGTCTGCCAAGATCGAATGGCAAGCTAATCTGATCCGAACGGCCATTTATTCGAGATGCGTTTTAGGGGCGGTGGGGGATAGAGGAAGCTGCCTGGCAAAATAAGGCAGCTGCCCTACTTTGGTGTTGAGAGAGACCGAAGAGTGTGCTTATACGGATTGAGACAGGCTGAAACACGCGCGCTCTTACACCCACACAAGCTCGCGCGCACAGGGATGGACAGATACACACGACTTCATAGCACCGCAGCGGGACGTAGCAAATGAGTGTTCTGTAAGCCAAGCAATCGACCCACCCGCAAGCAACTGGAAGGAAAGATCGGCCAAAGCCGTTGCCATTAAAGATAAACAGATACCCTCATATACACAGAGCACTCCATTTGCTCGTTGTTGCTCACGACGCTATTCTGCAGGCCATTGAGAAGTACGGAACAGAGAGGGAGTGCATTCATAAAGAAGGTAATCTGAAAAAACGACATTATTGTTGAAGTGCTAATTAAGCACGACATTTTACCTGTAGTATTTTGAAGTTCGATTCTTCATCAAAGTATCGAACGGTCCATCTATCGGGTTTTGCATACCAATGATATCTATAGTTGAATGAAGCATGACAAAGAATACATAATAACAATGCAGATACGATGCCGTCCCGAGATGCATTACCGAATATATGGCTAATTACTCTTATATTCTAGAGTACCACAGCAAACTGAAACAAGATTGGTGGCTACATACTAGAGAACGGGTTGGTGTTTTTTTCTCATAATTTATGCCCCTTTTTTCCTTCTCGAAACTGAATATGGATAATTCTACTTAATAATCTGCCCTTACCACAGCTCATATAACAATACTCAAATATCATACATACATATATATATATATGTGTATATTTAAACACCAGCACTTTCGAATATGGCAGCGCAGGCGAAACCGTTAAGTCTGAACATTTCAGAAAAGCTTCTTTCCTGCTACACTACCAGTATGTCTGTCTGCCTGCCTGCCTGCCTGCCTGTCTGTTTGTCTGTAGCGACTATTCGATTAATTGGAAAGCGTGTATCATACTTAGCAGGATCGTTCTTTGCATCAGCGTAATGGCCATTGCAATGCTTAGCATGGTTTTCGATAGCTTGTTTCTATAAGATCACGCCCACCGTTCTTGCCTCTGCTGCATTAAGCACAGGCAACACTGATTAGTCTGTTTTTTCGTTATTTCGGAGTGGCATGATGCTACTAGTCGTCCCCCATGCTTTGCGTCTGGACAGGAGGATGGTCCCTCTTCTTCTCTCGGTTTCTTTTAAGGCCCGATGAGGGGGCAAACTGTGGTGGTCTGTGCTATACCAACAGCAGGACGCGTCCGATCAAATGGGGGCAGCTGCAGCTCGAGATTGCGGTTTTTTATAAGCTGTGAGAAGAGGACTGCTTTGCGCATTATTAAGATGGACGCACACAATAATATCAGCAAGAATTTAGCAATCCCTTTTGCCATGTGAATTATAGCAAACGCCTCGTCGTCGACGCGTTACCACGCAAGAGAGAGCCATCTGCGTTCGCTTCCATCCCGCAACTTGCCCTGGTATGGTCTTTCCACTCTTCCGTTGGCATGTTTTGCCACGTTGGTATTGTCCGGCATCGAGTAGACGCCACAGTATGCTGATGATACCGCAGAATGAAGATGATACTGCTGCGTCTCCTAATGATCATTAGCGCGATTAAAGCACTATTTATTGTGCCATTATTCTATTGGTGGTAATGCTACATCGCATCACGATTGTGAAGAACAGCTGTTAAATCGTGGTATACGATAAGGGCCATGGCGGCGCGCCGGAATATCAGCACTGATATTTTCATCTATGAGAGTTTACCAAGGATAAATGCCAAGGGTAAAGAAATAATAACGATGTTTAGAACATGTTCTATATAATAGTTGTAAGACGATGTGTGACTCGTATGGCATTTGCCTTTTGACGATTTGAGTCAAGGGATCTAGACACGGATTTACGCAATACGTTCACACATTAAGCTATTACTTGCATTTGCCTCGTTGAGCTAGTTTGCACTTCAAAGCACAATGTATTGACTTTTCAACCTAATATATGAATGATACATACCTAATGTTGTTTTTCAGGTTGTGGAGGTGGTGCAGGAGCGAGTAACCGAAAAATGAAGTCAGGTCGTAGGTCGCAGAATTCCGTTGGCGCTTCCACGATGGGATCAGCCAGCGCGAACAGTATGGTAGGCGTTGGAAGCGGTTCGTCAGTGCATCACGGCACCGCGGACGGAACAACGATGTCTTCAGCTCTAAATAGCAATAACGTAAGCAACGGCCAACAACACCCACACGGTGGAGCCCCTGAATGCGCCGGCTGTCAAAAGCCCATCCGAGAAAGGTTTGTATATGGGTAAAATAGCTAGCAACGATTACTACAGGGTATTGCTAAATTTCGCTAAGGTTACACCTAATAGTTTACGCAAATGTTTATTGGTTATTTTATATCGACGTCGGCTAAACCTCAGCAGCTACTTCATGCAGCAGAAGCACTCAGTATAGTCGTAATATTAAAATAAGATAATGTGTATAATTACCATAACTACATTTTATATATATATATATATATATAAGTTTCATATAAATAATTATCGTCTTTGTTCCCTTACTTTCCGAACGTAGATATCTTCTGCGTGCACTGGAGCAACTTTGGCATGAAGACTGTTTAAAATGCGCTTGCTGCGACTGCCGTCTGGGGGAAGTGGGCTCCACGCTCTACACGAAGGCCAATCTAATTCTCTGTAAGCGGGATTACCTCAGGTATGAGGGCAATGCATTCAGCAACTGATTTCACTACAATGAAGCATGAAAAATGAGCATCTAGATGACAAACATCTGCGTTATCCAACAAAACTATTACCTAGAGTATAGAATTCTCAATATAACAGTATGACGGGTTTTGATATGTAACTAAGCCTCAAGTTTAATTGATCCTCGGACGAATTTTTAAAGCGTTTAGAAGTAGCAAGATCCGTCCATATATCTAAGACTATTAGCTCTACGCAGTCTGCATCTTATACGAACCTTAGTATCCGTCGTGGGCTACAATGACCCAGCGATTTCAATATGCAATTAGAAGGGAAGTTCTAAGGTAATCAATAACTTGTCAATTAATGCCGACTCGACCCATTTATGAGAGCAATCTTTTCATAAATAGTATCTATTCAAATTATGTAGTCGCTAAACAAGGTTGTGCCAAGTCTGCGCAAGCTCAATACACACCATCGTGCGCATATTTGATCTTCTTATCATAATGATCGAAAAAGCCGTGAAGATAAAAGGTCCTCGGAGCCTGAATGTCATCTCTGAAAATGGCTCCGACATCGGTTTATTTTCATAGACTTTGAAAGCCCGATTTCAGTCCTAATCCTTAAAAACAAGCTAGTCAATGTATAGAGTTATAAGATAACAGCGAAGAAAATGAAATGTAGGTGCTTAAGAGGGAGTACAGTCACAGCCTGTAACTGTCCCTAAAAGCGGATGCAGCGGTATGTAGCATCATCCGTCCTTGAAAGTACGAGTAGATACATAGTAGAAGTACGTTTATTCGAAATTGAAATGACTCGTAGCACCCCGAAAGGAAGTCGATAGTACAAACCCGTACCCATTAATTGTACTACTCAATTTTTTCAATTATTAAGTTTTCGACTAGAAAGAAGATTCAGGCGGCTGGCAGTAAGTGAACAATATGAGTTCCGACGATATCGAAGTAAATATTGTCAGTTTGCTTAAACGGGTTTTTTCGATGCAGGTGTATCGTTTGCTTAATTCTTCGCTAGGTTAGGTAACGCGGGGGGCCGGAGGGAGAATGAAGAAAACTTCATTAGCTCTATATTTATTATTTGCAGTTTTATATTAGCATAGGAGGAATACCAGCTTTAAAGATAGTATTTCAATAGGCGGTACAGATGGATGTTTTTTTAAAGAAAAGCTAAGGGTAATATCATTAGGAGGCGATAGTTTTCCAATTGACGCCAGTTACTGATAACTTCTGCATTCAATAAAAACAGCTTATTATTGTCCAGTCCGGACAAATGGGTCACTTATTATTCGATCGTAGTAAGTTGACAGTAACTCGTTTCGGCACAATACGAGCCATATCAAGCATACAAAACTGCTTGTGTATTTCACCAATTCCATTTGTGTAACATTGTAAGGCTCTCTATCGGTTAAACATGTTTTGGATACGACTATCAAGTTTATGTTTGACTTGAGCTATCCATGAGTTAATCCGAGCATTTGGCCAGAAGTACGTCATGCTGATGATGTCGCAAAGCGTTCTCGAGAAATTTCTCGACAAATGATCTTTCAAACTTTTTTTTCAAATGCACCGTTGACGGATATTTTACAGTTAACTTATTTGATGATTTCAATGTTTTTATTTAGGCGCCGAAACACACGAACCCCTACACGTCAAAGGACATTGTGCTAACACCTACTCAGATATCAGGTTTTAGCCGAGTTTGTTCGTCCGCCCATAAAATCATTATCGTACGCACAGGTTATCGTTACCTCAAGCTATCCATCGGCTTCTCTATGGTGCTTCTTTGCGCCGCCCTGGGTTCAGGCAACGGGGAACTGCGCAACCGTCAGAAGATCAGAAGATCTTATTGATTGAATTAGGTCAATGTTGCCGAGCGTTGGACGACGGCATACGGCAGCTAAACTGGCCAGTAGAAAGGAGGAGCAGTTGCATTCAAGGTATAATAAAAGTGTCAGTGGGTGTCCGAGCTAGCTCGCGGTGAGGTCCCACAACTCGGAAACCCTTCTCCAAGCGACGCTGCTAGTGTAGGCGCCAGGCCGCTTGAGGAAGTTAAACATGCTTTTATGGCCTCACGAACCCGCTCTAAACCGGTGTTCCCATTGACCATACATAATATATGAGAAGAAGACGTTCATACCGAGCTCATATGAGCACTTAAGTGAGCCATTCACTCTCAAGGAGAG
Organism: Varroa destructor; assembly: GCF_002443255.2. Taxonomy (NCBI): domain Eukaryota; kingdom Metazoa; phylum Arthropoda; class Arachnida; order Mesostigmata; family Varroidae; genus Varroa; species Varroa destructor. The sequence continues at coordinate 41,947,966 of NW_019211457.1, forward strand.
CTCGCGGCCTTAAGTCGGGCGTCCGGCAAACTGGAGCCCGCTTCAAAGTAGCGCGCCCTCGTCGTCATGTATTGGGAGCTCGGCCAGACCCTTAACCTAAAGGCAGAGGTGAGCATCCTTCCTCGTACTTAAAGCTACTGCTTGGTTGTTCTTCTTCAGGCGTTTCTCAATGGATTGAGTTGTGTGCCTCCGGGGCACAACCACGAGCCTTGAAAGTACCCTGCGCAACGGAAGTTTGAATTGCCTTTTCAATGGCCGCCATAGACCAGCCCGTAACCACCAATATGACCCTTATCCATACAGATTGGCTTTTATGGTACATCATATGCACAGCTCTAGAAACGTTTCTTCATAGCTAGCTTAGAATTTGCCATATATATATATATATATATATATATATATATATATATATATATATATATATGTATATATATGCGAAGAAACGTAGCCCAGGTTTAAGAGTGAGGGAAGCTTGCAGCGGCCTTTTTGATTTCAAAAACGTGTTTTATGAAGGTATATCAGGTTCCAAAAAACAAAGTTACGTACATAAAAAATCCGCTAATTCTGCAAAGTATCGGTAATTAGGCGGCGGGCATTGTTAAACGGGTGCTTGTCATGCTGAACTTTAACAGTCGTGGAATCAAACTTTCTTGCCCGCTACGCCCTATAATTTCTAATTTGTACGTATCAGCCAGTGCTCCATTATAAATGTTATGTTAATTAAATGTTTCGAAACCGTATAAAAATTAGTATATATAAATGCGTTGCAAGTTTCGAATTTATTCATAGACCATGTGAACCCAACACATTTCTAAGGAGCGAACATATGCACATTGAAATGATTGATCTTTTAATTTATAATAAGAAAATATTGAAAATTATTCCTAAAGATTGAAGCTTCTTACTGTTATATATATAATATTATAATCTTTCTGACGAACCCCATTTTCGAATGGGTTACTTGTAGGCAATGCAACACTATACACTTTGGACCATAGTAGAGATTTGCTGGTTTCATCAATGTACTCGCAAGAATAGTGGTTGCAATGGTGTAAGATTTCGGATTTCAGCTAGTACACCTACATCCTGTACTCTAATGACATGTAATTGGAATCAAATGTTAAACAGCGTTTAGCTTCAGCTAGCTAATCAAGCCTGAAACCTCATGGTCCAGTAGGTCCTATTCACAACGGCAGTCCATAAGCGTCTCAAAGCACCCATTAAAAGTCCAAAAATTTTCACATCTAAACGAGCCGATCAACAACTTTACATGGGAAACGTGGCAATTGTTATTGCAAGGGTCTCAAGAGGAAAGATGCCTTTCTTAGATTTGACAGGTGCGAATGTCGTAAGAAAGGTTAATTACTGTGTTGCCATAAAGTTACCATCAGACCGGTGTGTGTATGTATCTCTCTAAAGTGATCTAGCAACGATCTCATAGTACCTAACGGCCACCGGACTGCTTTTATGCAAATATTTTACACGAGTGCAAGCCCAACCTAATCTACGAAGCCCTTGTGGCAGCGCTAGATTCAGCTGCAGTAGCAGTGGCTCGCGGAGCTCATAAACATGACGGCAGTACCATGGTTGCACCTCCTTCCGTTTGCCAAAGCTCCTCACCCCTTACACGGAGTCGCTATCATTGCTACGCGTTGCCCAGCGGCGTAGCCTGCTATAGATGCCCCTGGAGGCGGCAAAGATACTTCGGTGGCAGTGCCATAAGCGGCCATAAGCACTTCCGGTCGCCAGCGCCATTACCGACACCAACAGACTCACTGGCAGTGAACGACGCCAGAAGGAAAGTAAGTACAGAGTGTACTAGCCACATCAAGACTTCGGGTGACTGGCCATCGATCCCCTCAAGGTACATGCAGGGGGGAAGATGGGGTCCCTCTTTCTCGACGTCATCCGCAGGGGCGTGACGCAAAGAAAAGCTCAGTGACTTTTGCCTCGTATCGCCGACAGCGCCGCAATCGCAGGAAACATGCCTCCCCATTCGCATTTAGCCGCGACGTTGCACTCGAAAGAGAAAACTTATTCTGCTGCCACTGAACATTTGGGTGACGCGGTAAAAGAAATAAAACAGATGGCTACAACAGATCTACAGGACGATGGAGGAGACGAGTAGAACAGTTTGTTAGAAAGTGCTGGAAGACGTAAGCTGGAATTGGCCAGCAAAAATGAGACGTCAAACCGTTATTTATCCTGTGTAACTCCTGGTCTCAAGTAAGACAACGCGAAAACTCAAAAATGATGACGCCTGAATACGCTCGACTGCAGTCACGAGTTTTCAGAAGATTCGGAGAAATGTATTATATACTATTATGTTCACTTTATCAGGGCAAGGCTTTGTTCCGAGTTTTACGTCCGGCATCGCTGTCATCCGCTGGCTCCCCGCATAAAATAAAGTCTGCCTGTGGTCGGGTTCGAACTCAACCGACAAAAGTAGGCAAATACGTTACTCAAGCCTATATTAACATAGTGTGAATTTGCTTGAAGTGTCTTATAACATACGAGACGACTGTGTAATGCTCAGGAGCTATTCATGGTCTACCTACTCCTAAGGACTTTGATTACGTTTCGGTATTGAACAGATATAACTTATTCAAGAATTTTGAAAATTATGGGGGAATTTATTCTCTCAATCGTAGACTTCATTAATGTTAACGGTAATTTTTTAGGCTTAGACTTAAACGAAGATTTCAAGTAAGTAGCAAGTGGGCTACAAAGCAGACCCACACGGGGATCGCCACAGCTGCTGCTGTCTTATAGCGGAGTGGACCGTGGTTTCTTTCATTCCTAGAAGAATCGTAATAGTAATAATAATAATATTAGTAACAGCAATCACCATATTTTATGTCTGAATAAACTTTAAATGAGGTAGCGTCTAGGGCTCACACCTGCTACAAACTTACCCCCCCCCCCCCTCTCCCCACGGCACATTAGAACATACTTGCACTGAACTAACGTCGTAAGCGATAGCAGTCGCTAGCGTTACTGGGTCTAGCGGTCACATCTGGTAAGGTCGTTGAGTTGAGATGTGTGTGCTCGTATCAACTTCACTTGTCGTTACTGGCGGTCATTCCTGGCAGCCCTTGACGATAAGGTCCTTTTGCTTTGAGCCTTTGACCAGTTTCGGTTTCTCTGTTTAGCCAACGTCTAGAAGTGGCTTTGGTCAGTTTATAAGATGGCCAATGATGATGCTGATGCTATGCTATAGTCTTCAGGGATTATGACGATAATTGTGCAGTTCATCTATAGCGACCGTATGCTTTGATCTAAGGGAAAACTGATGGAGAATGTGGAGAAACATTTCACATGCAGCCAATACGGGTAGCCGCCATCGGTATTACCTTGATTGATATCATATAAGAGGTGTGTAACAGCATCTGTTAGGGTCAGCTGGTCTGTCGATAAGGTTGACAGGCTCATCGACTGAGGACACGGTCCTAGCTGGGTTCACATATATACTGTGCTGTAGCATACGAAATTGAATGGCGTTCGATGGATCTGCTACTGCAGGTGTGTGAATCAGGGCAGAATTTGCAGCTGGATGAAAACGATTCAAATCTATGTTAGCCCACAGTTACTAGGGTGGTACGACACAGACTGCACTTACTTTAAGTGCAGTATGCGTCACGTCGTGAGTAACCTCTATAGTACTACCGTATATTTTGTTCTTTCACGTGAGACGCTAAGTTCGTGTGTTTGAGACTATTTCAATTCAGATTTGTCGATATAAAAAAAAACATCTATAGGGGAATAAATAAGCAAAATTATGTACAATTACAAAAACTACTGGCTTGACCAATGCGTTTTCGCCTATGGATCCAAATGTAAGCATGGTTATGTAAACCTATTCAAATTGATCTGTCTAATGGTGTGTTGTGTAATAGGAATCATCCACAGCGATGTCATAATGGCAACCTTTTCGAATATCAAACGTATACTGTCACGTTACCAGTCTGCTGTTTCGTTTCAAATAGATTTGTTTCTCACTGGGAAAATCACCCAGACGAATTGTCAGCTCGTAACCAGTGCACTCGAATATCTCCAAACTGATCGGACTCACGCCTGTCTATTTAGTTGTCCATGTGCCTCTGATGACGAGGGACGTATCAGGACCCTGATGGAAGCACGATGAGAAAAGCTACTCTACAACCACTAATGGTCGGGTGTATTTCCATTTACCAAATTGACATTGGACAATTGAGTCTCGACAAACTTCAACAACTGAAACGTGTACAAGCTTGCCAACTAGATTGAGGAAGAACAGAATCGAGCAGGGTACATCGTGTCCGTTTAAATATACTAGAATAAGGCTAATATAAATGCTAAAATAAGGAAATGTCTTTGTAGTATAGCACAATATTTTAGTAACAGATGTTTTATAAAATTTATTGTCCTTATCGAACGGCCTAATTACTAAGGCAGTAGGGGTTTAAATACGTAAACCTGCAATACTTTCTATCAAGCGTTACCTATACCGGGACCTGAGATTTCCATTTAAGATCGCCTCCGAAAACGTACCTGAACTCCATCTGACAATCAGATTTCTCTACGTACAGACAGTTCCACACACAGATAAACGTCAACAAGTTAGTTCTGATTTTCAAAAATCTAAAGCATCAAAAGATTCCTCTATTTTTCAATGACACGCATGCTGCTACTGCTGTTGATGTATTGCAGACGCATGAAATAGCCAACTCCATCTTCACTGTTCGAAGCGTTTCCGTGAGTGCGAAAAGTTCCGGTGTTCTTCAACGATTCTGCGTGTGTTTTCCTTTACTAGTTCTTCCCCGGAAGAACTGTTCTCCGGGGAGGTGGGAAGTCTCCGCGTTTGCTTGGCTTTTTGTGACTCTTGCCGTCATGAGTTGGCGGCATGTCTGATGAACGCACAACGAGACAGTGCAGAGCGCTCGCGGCGAGTGATGTCTCCCCGAAGGGCCATTTCCCCTTCTTTCCCCATGCTGATGGGAATCAGAAACGGCCGTCTTCCTACCCGTCGCGATCGCCAGGAATTAGAAATTAGAAATTGGCCCATTCGATACATTTCGCTCGGCGGCCGACAAAGCAATGAAGGCACCGATGAATGTATCGCAGAGAGTGGCAGCAGCCGCTAGCTATCTGTTCTTCTATCGCCTCTTCGTGGGGCGCTTCGGCCAGTGTATGAAGCGAGTTCACGTCCTACCTAACGTAGACGGAATGTTCAACTGACGCATAGTTTTGGCAATGAGACCGTCTTCTTCGCCTTGCCATTTTCCCCGTCGTGTCTTGACTTGCGCTACCCCGCACCCCCTTTCCCAGATCCTTTTAACCGGCATGAGCCTATTTAATTCTAGTGTTAAACAGGAGGCAACGGGGACGATCGCGATAAATTGCCTTCCTGGGAATTCAGCTCGCATTGGTCGATATGTGATTCGCCGATCACTACTATAATATTTTACATGGATGGATTGGGGGGTATTTTTGTTCGACGCGTGATGGCAATGTGATAGCTGTCATGGATCACATCGATGCATGACAGCCTGATTATTCTAACGAGAACATCAATCATAAGAGACATGATCACGTTGTTCAATTCGAAATGTTAAATATCAATAGTATTTTTTGTGCGAGCTTGAATTTTACCGAGGCTTTTACTGTCATTCTAGTTGTACGTCATTATGTACCCAATGTAGGATGAAAAACTTTATTAACTGAGTATTTCCCACCCAGATGTCTCTGGCAGCATCTCAACTACGTGGGTGAACAAATTTTAAAAAGCTGGCGCGCAGAATGGCTAATTAAGCGTAATATAACCTAAGAGCTTATGCTAATTGAACTCTACATAGGTGTATTGATAAACATCTGCGAGCGCCGTTTCTTAGGAACGTAGTCAGGAAGGACGCATGTACCTTTGCATCGCCGTAACATCGCTCGTTACTGGGCCGTAACAGGTTGATTTCTCCAAAAGGCTGAACCGAATCAACACCCACTTCTGGTTACGTTCAAAAACCTTCAATTAGATGCCAATGGGATCAGTGAAAAGCTTAAGAGTAAATCAAGCGGACGATACGTATACGTGAAAAAAAGGCGTATTTTTATTAAGTCGTCCATCATTAGTATTAATACACCTATAGGAAATATTTAGTACGTACTAAGGAAGTCCATTAGTACCCATTAAATGTGCTTGGCTTCTTTAAGCCAGTACTTTGCCATAACGAACGATAATAATTAGGCAAAAATATTTCGATTGAAAGGACTTCTGTTGTTACAGACGCTTCCTTCGCTGGTCACAGCTGGCGCAGTTTCGTGACATTAATTTCTTATTATTTGCTTGTAGCGGTTGCTATTACGAAAATGTGCCTTGAATATACATAGATTTTTAAGGCACTCCAGCAAATGAATGGTCTCTTGGTTCAATTCTATTTCCGTCCGCGGTCTCCGTTGTGGTTGACCGTGGCCTATGTCGTAAGGCTTAGTTTCTGTTGTTCGAGATCGGCTGGGATCCGGATCGTTCGTTGTTCGATGGATTGCGGAGTGTCTATTATGTTTGAATAGAAATTGAATAACGAATTGAATAGAACGGGTGGGCTAGAAGAGGCGAAGGAAGAGAAGGCCGGTCGCCGCTTGCGGCCGGCCCTTCAGTCCATTCCATTGCAACGGCAATGGGAAGCGGCTGCTAGAGCAGACGCCGGATGCCGGCACGTGACTCGAATGTAGCATGCATTTACCTCTGAACCAGCTAGCAGCTTAATCTGATTTAGAATTGAGAATTCAGACTGGCCACCGATCTCTTTGGGACGCGCACGACAGAGCCAATGCTGGTGTCGGGATCAGATGAGGACACCGAGCTCACCCACTGACTATTGGCGCAATCGGGGCTACAGCGGAGACAGTTCTTATTCAAAGACTAAGAGGTAGCCGGTAGTCACCTGACGATTTCTTAGCGTCCGAGAATCACTCTGCTATTCCCTATTGCCTTGTCAATGCGAGCGGACGCTAAGTTGCGAAACGAAGTTTTTTTTTTGAATTGAAGTTGCCTTTTAAATCAAGCGGATGAATTAGTGAACGTATCTCGAGGGGAAATCTCTAATGAAGGTTCTTAGACCTTGTAACGTCACCTCTTGGCGTCTGTCTAATAATAAGGTATACACATTATAAATTTGTTTACTTTTATAAAAATTGCACCTACGCAATTTCTATGCAGAAAAAAATTCGTAAAGCACAAGATGCATACTGATTGCAGCTTTCGGTAGTTTTGACGTGATGAACAGTTCTTTAATACTCTGCCCTCTGTTACTGCTACATATTTTGCTCTGAATTTACGACCTGAGGGGACCGAATTAGAAGATCATTATCTACCGCGGCACTGGTGGTTCACCGGGGGCCATAGGGAACTAATATCATTCTCTACTAGCGGGACCCTTGCACGGTCAGGCGGAAAGGAAACACCATAATAAAGTTGAAATTGTCAAACAAAGATGAATCTGAAAAATTGAATTGGGCTACGAAGATGAAGACAGCCAAAGACTATTCCTATCAACACCACTACAGCCTGATTGATTTTTAACAGAAATCTAGAAATATTAAATTTTCACCCCTTCGGAACAAGAACGCCCACGCACGCTCATAGACACGGAAAGGGACAAAGCTGCCGTCAGTAGAGATCCGACCATCGAAGTGTTTCGCCGTTGTGCAATCGAATTACTTTTAGGTACAGTTTTACTTTTGCTTTTAATAAGCCTGCATAAACATACATAAGCAAATCATTGTAGTTTTTCCCAGACCTAGAGACGTTATTTACGAACGACAATGCGGTTCTTCAGCAACATTTGTGCGCTATCTTTGACAACGACTTTTTTGCCCTGTCCTGCTCTTCCATTAATTGCTTCAACAACTACAACAGGTATGCTCTTGCATTTCGTAGTTGACATTTTCTATTGCTGAATAGGCGTACCAACAACTTAGCTAAAGCTACAGATAGCGCTCAAAGCAAACTAAATGGAATCTGCAGTGAGAAACGCTATCGACCTGAGACGGTATCAACTCGGTGCCCCCCGCCGCTCTGCATGGAAGATAGATTTGCTCTCCAAGTCTGCCCCCAAATAGCATCGGTAAGTCTGCCTGCCATTGGTTATTACTGAGAGACTAATAAACACAATTAAGCAATTCGAGTGATGGGCAGCAGTTGCGTTGCCCTAATCGAATTTCGATTTCGACGGTTTCGTGCAGAAGGGCGTGCAGAACCTCTTCACAAGGCGCCTTCACGTAGTGATTTGGCTCAGATGTCGGTGATAGCAGGTAACTTCGCTAGTGTACGACGGGGGCGTAAAATTAGCTGTAGTGATTTGTGGGCGGGAGAGAACCCCTGCAGCGATGGTTCCTTGCCTTTGCCGTATATATACAGAACGCGTGGATATGTGGGACCTTGAATGGTAAATTGCTTTCATGTGAATCTCTTCGACGCGTCAGTGAGCACTTCGATCGTAGCTGGCGCTAAGCCGCTGCTTTCAACAACAAGAAGACAGACAAGTCAGTAGGTCCTAGACAGACGAATCATTTCTCATGGTCCTTATAGCTGTGTCCGCGATCATCTGGTAGACGTGATCCAGTGAAGTGGAATCATTTTTCACAAGCGTTACTGCCAGTTACTGTACAATGAGTGTTATTTCATCTTCGGCAGAAAATAGCTACGAGAGACCTATCTTCTTGCTTAAGAGGTTCTTGATTAATGAAGTCTAGAAAAGACTTATAACCTCACTAGGAGTCGTTTCGATGTCCACGCAATAGGGGATGACGAAATTAATGTACCCGCATTTGGTCAGCCAACATTCGATCTATAGTCAAATTACCAAAACTGCTAAGACACCATATCACTAAAATACTTTATTTGCAATATACCGTCACCATACCTGTATTCCACATAGGGCTAGAGGTGTAACAGGCATTTGCCTGGCTGACGCGCGATCGTTTCTAATACATCTATCTTCTCTGTGAATTCGCGGAAGCAGTTACAGATCGCTCGGCCTGCTTAAAGGAGGTGGTGTGCTCCAGGTATAAGCTTACCAATCACCAACGACGAAAGCCGAAACACGATAACGGCAACATGTATGGGAAAGCGAACTTCAATCTTATTTGCCAGCCCCAATGTAATGCAGCTAAATCAACTGAGATTGGTAGCCATCACCGTATATTGGTTGAATTCTATATGCATTCCTTTTATGCACAAGCTTTAATGGTTCACACACATGTACGGACCGTGTATAAACACTCGCTTTTCTGGCATGCACGGAATAGCATGTCTTCCTCTTCGCGATCTTCTTAGCAGTTTAAGCTTCGAAATATTTACATTGCGTTAATGATTTTATCGACCCCAATTCAAAACGCTCGAAAGATCAGATTTGTCAGTAGGGGATGATTTGAGTTAGATCAGAAGACTCTTTCATCTCTTCATGATCGAGGTTCCTGTCATAACAGCTATGCCAATAATAAAAAGAAATTGTGCTTATATGGATCAATACCTGCTCAGGTGAAATCGTCCCCGTTTAATCCCGCCTAATCAATATTTCAATTTCTAGTCAAGCTAGTATCCGCTGGGCGCTGTAGACGTATACTGAATATATCGATATTACATCCGATATTTTTAGGCGTCTTTCACTCACATACAAATGGTCATCTCGCCGATAAAAACTGACCAACAGCGGCTCATTTTATGAGGCAGAGGGACAGTGTTGGGTTGGCGTATGGCAACGGGGTGCGTTATAGGGTCGAAATCCCAAAGCTACTGGGCAAATGTCCAACTTCAACGGGTGTAGCGCTGCTGCTGTTCAAATCTAGTCCGAGGAACAGTAGCGCTTTCACTTGCCCTCACGGCTATCCTCAGTGACTCAGCGATGAACGTACCGGCAAACACTCACAGACTCGAAATCCGCAAAACGTGTGCTCAATCCCGTTCCAACGTGGGGGTCATAAGGCTGACCCCATGGGTATAACGGACGGTGGTCAGGTCGGGTCCACCTTTAGTTTTGAAAGGACAAATCAGAGCTCAGCTACTTGAGCTCTAGGCAAAACCTTGGTCAATCGCACGTTGGGGAGAGCAAGCGAGCTTCCGCGGACTCAATTGCCCATTTTATACATCCATGTGCCTCCGTATGGATACTAATGCTGAAATGGTACTGGTACGTACTACCGATGCAAGCATGTGTGCAGATATGTATGTATATATGAATCCGCACGGTTTATAGGCGTCGGCAGAGCAATATGCATGGTTTCACAAAATCGGCTTTTCTGTTGACGCTATGACAGGTGGTGCATGATGGAAAAAACTATCAGTGCAGAGAGTACAGATGTGATAAGCTTAAACGAGGTAAGCGGTTGTGTACACGCTTTGACGCTACTGGTTAAGATCAATCATTTTGTGTGTGTGTGTGTGTGTTTAAAATTATGGTCTTAAGCGAACCTGTACGTTTATACAACGGCTCGAAGAGACGTATTCCGTTCAGCTGATGGTAAGCAATATTTGTATAAGTCGAATATACTTAACGAACAAAACGAAACGTGGACGAACGAATTGCTCTATGAAAGTCTTCAGGCTGTTAATGTCAGTATCCCTCGACTTCGATTGTGAGCTTTCTGCCATGAGTAGATGGTGGTAAGTACCGAGAACGTCGCCTGCATATTGCCCTTTTACCACGAACGGAGCAGTGACTGAAGGCATACTTTTCCGTTGCAGGTTATTCGGTGTGACGGGTTTGTGTTCCGCATGTCACAAAACAATACCAGCTTTCGAGATGGTGATGAAGGCCCGGGGCAACGTCTATCACCTCGAATGCTTCGCCTGCCAGCAATGCAATCACAGGTAGGTGGTACTTAAAGTTCGCGTAAGAAAGATAGAACAAACTTCAGTAGCTAAGTAGGCAATAAGGCTATCAAGCTGTAGAAAAACTCCCCTAACTACTAGCTTTTCTGATATGTCTACATTTTGCACTGTCACTATACGCTGATAAATAGGATGACTGCCGCACAGACATACAAGATCCGTGTTGCACAAGTATTATATCGAGCATACGGCGCAAAAGTGAGCACTCGTTTGTTACTAATTATTAACACATGAAGGTAACTGGAGATAACAAATGATCAACATGTTTACAACTGATGGTGTCGTGCGTTTGTCATCTGCACTCTCGTTCAGTCTAACCTCGATATCCTTCTACGCGCACTATTTCGGTCTGCCTATTGCATATACTAGATCTGGTTATTCCGTTAGTGTCGCATCTGACTCCTGCAGCTTGACAGTTGCCAAGGATCTGGGCCTATTCTCGCTTTTTCGTTTCACCTCTGCTTCCCCATCTCAGCAACTAACGAGTTGTTCGTTGAAGTTTCGTGCTCGTTGCATATCGTGTACGACGCTTAGTGAAATTGTTACAGCATATCTTTCGAAAGTTTTCCGTGCTCTCCTCGCACACCATTCGTCAGAATTGTCTGTTGGTCTTTGACACCGCCCAGCGGAACGTGCAGCTCCAATAGACGGGACACTCGCACTCTCATAATCAGTTTAGTATCACCTCGTTCAAACTAAATTAGTTAAAAGAGAGCTATGAATGACAGAGACGCGGACACGGCGTCGGCAATCGCTGGCCTATAAGTACTGAAAGAGGAAGCTGTTAACTCAAGTCCGCCCAACGGATGTCAGTTTCTGCTTGATAATTGCCTCTGCTGCTGCTGCTGCTGCTGCTGCTGCTGCCGCCAGTATGTAGCGATGCCCCCCCATCTAAACAAACTCTAGCTTTTCGTCATAGCATGAAATAGCTTAGGTTTGAACGAATTGTTGGTCTTGTCACTATGAATATCCGAATATGCAGGCACGTACGTCCGGAGCAATATGTTAAGATCGGCAGATGGGTACTGCCACATGAATATAATGCTTGTATATTAGGTGTTGTCTTTGTTGGATCTCTATGAACAACGAAGCATAAATAACAGTGCTTTGTTATACGTTAGTCACCTAATACTCTAAAGGGCCTAAGCAACATAGGCCTAGGTAAGGCAGATCATCTGGAACGATTGTTTAACGAACGACAGCTGTTGCATACGCACAAACACGTTACTGACCCCCACGACAACTTCCATCCAACGCTAGTTAGAACCAAGATGGGCTAGATTCATCTGCATTGTGGGGTAGTCACGCTATTCTGTCTTGTCTCGTCTAGAAGCGCGAATTAGCTTCAGTTCAACATGGCTTTCAATTACTAAGAAAACAACTTTTTTCGTTGTTCCTATCGACGCCTAAATTTTTATGTTGACCTTGTGCCGTTCTGCTACATCAATTCAACAAACGTCCCGACTATGGCGACCGTAATGGACGCTTTACTCACACCTCTATGACGGGCACAATCGCCTGTCAAAAATACATACAGCGCTCATGCTGCACAGTCGATAGCGTTGCGAGGTCGCTCCCTGTGCATCCGGTCTTTCCTCTCAACTTTTTCGCGTGTTTTCCTCAAGGCGCCACTTTGCTGCGCCACATAGATGAGTGTTAGAGCAGTAACTGGCGCATCGATATCCCTATGGGACAGCGTTGGCTGATATAATTGAGTTTGCTTTGTCAGTGAGCGGCCCAGTATCGGAGGACTCTGGGCGCATAAATGTGAGTCGAGTGCGTAGTACGCAGACGAATTCAGCGTCCGGGGGGAGGATAGCACAGCAGACAGGGGCTTCCTAACGGCGGTTTCCTCCTTCGCTTGCTCAACAGCAGTAGCATACAGGTCGAGCTATTGGTGGCTATTTTGAAGAGCTTACTTTCTCGATTCGACGGTGCGGACAACGGCGAAAGAATAGTTGAAGAAGATAAGCAAAAATGATAGTCCACTGTGGGTGAACTGGCGGAAACTATGGATGATCGTTTCTAACCTAGCCACCACATAGCGACTGTGGACAGGATCTGCGGATGTAGACAGACAAACTGATCTTTCCCGGTCCTCTCTGATCGTTTCCTGAAGCCTGCGAGGCCCCCTTCGCAGAGGCCAATTCCTACCATAGTCCGCAGAGGCGGGTAGTTAGTACGGGAGAGCCTTATCTCATTTTTTGTCCCAATGTGAAGAGGCCACTGGCCCTTAGCGGGTTACCCGGACGTTGGGTTTTGATACACGTGGTGGGCTCAATGAAATAGAATCAACGGAGAAACATCCGAACAGATAGAGGTTTCCTAATCCAGACAGAAACCTGGACAGTACCGGGAGATAGGCAACCACCGTAAGAGAGGAACTCATCAGGAAGAATCCACTGTGAAACGTAACTGTAAATTTGTGTGGCACTCCCACTGCAAAAGACAACGAACGGTTTATAAATATTATCTTTGTGCCTATTATTATCGTAGTAAATTTCAACCGTTAAGTGTAATTTATTGCTAAACAATTTAAATTAATGTTGCCCAACTGCATCGACAGAGCTCGAAATCGAAAACAACTTCTGTCTGAAGCTTTAGTATACGGTAAGCTAAAGAGGAAAATTAACACCAATCATAGCATAACTTCCTGTGCTTAATTCTCTAACTTACTGCTTAGGCAAGTTACTGGATATGGCTATTAATTGTACAAAAGCGTAGAATCGGACTAATAAACGTGAACCGCCGAATTCAAAAGTCTAGGATTCCCTCGAGTCATTTCTCTCTCTATCTCTCTCTCTCTCTCTTTTTTTCGTTCTCAATGTGATCTCTTCATAGGTTCTGCGTCGGTGACCGCTTCTATTTGCACGAAAATCGGATTCTTTGCGAGTATGATTACGAGGAACGAATGGTCTTCTCACAAATGGGAGCCTACGGCGGTTTGCAGGGCGGGCCACCGATGCAGCCTGTAGGTCATATGCAATCGCCAGGTCATCCCGGACACCCATCGGGGCACGCCGGAGCGCCGTACGGGCCACTTATGAACGGTGGCCTCCATCAAGGCGCGGTTCACCAAGGTTCACACCATGGCCACAGCGGCGCGCCCCTGATGCCACTGGCCCCTACGAATCAGCCGGGCCTTGAACGCTCTTCGCTAGTGTCGCCGATGCAGCAGAATAATACACACAATGGCGCTAATACGACAAACAGTGCTAATTCACACAAAAGGCCACTGCAACAATCTCCAATGAACGGGAACGTTCAGCAACAGCAGCAACAATCGCCAATACAAGCGGGTGAGGAAACTCAATGTGTCTAGTGTATTCGTCACGCCGTCAAGCGGCTCTCATCATTTTACCTACCCGATTTTTCAGCAGATTTGGAAAGCCTTTTACCAGCAGCGATTCAATTGTTCCACAAGTTCAAAATCTAAAAACATGCTTTCTGAGTATCGTTAACAATCCTAGCCCTATCGAAGTCGAACGTTCACCACCTAGATATTATCATATATTACCATTAGATGGTTAGAGAATTACTACTTTAATGAATTTCTAACAGGTCCCACCGTTAATTTTTCCTTTTCGGTTTCCGCTATATTTTTTTTCATGTTAATTGTCATCATTATTATTACGCTTTGCCTAGGCACACCTGGCGCACCGAGTCAACCCGAGCCAGACATCCTCTTCGATGTAGGAGTTAGTCCCGCTGCTCCGAATAGTGCACAGCCCCCAACTCAGAACAATGGACCTAACGGCGGCTCTAAATAGGACGAGGTGTGGGCAGCTGATTTACTCGGCTGCTGAAATGAGTCAGTGACACAGTCAGGCGTGGGACCTTCGCACCTCCAAGGCGCTAGCTTCACAGACAAGACGAGAGGAACTTTCATCTCGACCTCTAGTACACTGAGCACCGAAGACATTATTGCTATTTATGGAAAAGCGAAACGAGTTGCTTGGTGACCGTCGAATAATATACCGTAATTTATCCAGCGAAACATGAAAAAGGACATTTCGCTATTAGAGTATTCTGTGCCTGTGTAGGAGAAGCAGTGAAGCCCTTCTGACTAACGAAGAGATAACGGTATCGTTCACACAGTGTATTGTACAACAAGTTTTGGCTATCTCTATAGAATTTTGTTTGCACAGATTACTAAAAAGTCAGCCGGAACTTGCTTGCAGCAATTTGTAATAGATTCCGTGGTGCCTTTCTAATTTCAAAATTGGCGCTATGAGAAAATGTCTCAACGGGACAAACACCGGATTGGACGGAAAATAGCACGCATGTTAGAACCATCCAGCTGAGTAGATATGGTGACCAGAGGTACGAAAAGCTTTTCGTCGTGATGGGCCAGTTGTAACGTGTGTGCTTACCAAGACTTACGAAACCGCGGTGGCCTTGGTTCGAAAGCGGGCGTCGATACGTTCCGCTTGATGCTGGACGCCAATCGTTTCAAGCGTCGCTTAGCGACCGTATCGAACGTAAGAACTCGAAAGGTTTATTTCGGTGAAAACAGGCCATATCAATGCCGAAACTCTGCCGCATTTAAATTGAGTTGATATCGCGATGTAATATCGCTGAAACAGCAGCAACGACTATAGTATATTCTCTCATAGCTTGAAGCGTTTAATCTGTATGTAGCTGATAATTGTTAATATTAGCTATTTTAGAAGACGATGGAAGATCTCCGGGAACAGGCAAACGCCCCAGTTCCGAACTAATTACCATTGGACGGTTAGCATTTATTAATTATAGTCGCCATAAAGGCCGATGGTACTCGTATTACGAGCATTTTTTTTTCAGATATAATAGCGAAAAAGATAACGACCGTTGCAAACCGACGTAAAGTGGGCTTAATAGTAAACTGGAAAAATTAGTCTGGAATGTTCTGTTTCGGTCGGCGCGATACCCCAACATAACAAATGTAAGCTGGAAGGACGGTCCGCGGCCGACAGACGGCCAACGGAAACTGTGATGTGTCGTGTTATGAAATAGGGGTGGTATAATGAACAGCCTTTACTATATTATGAACCACTAATTTCTGTAAACATTTAGATCGTTCACATTGAACTATCCTACATAATGTAAATATAGCGTACTAATTATCGTAGGTGTTTCTGTCAAATCGCTTATACTGTCATTTTTCGTGTTCGTAAATTAGCTCTGACCGATTGTATATATAGAACGGTCAGCACAAGACGAGCTACGTTTTACGTCGAAACGACGAAAAACTAGAGACGCAAACGCGAGAAGGAGGCCTCTAGCAGGCGTGCTACTCGGGTCTGACTAACTAATATAATTAGCTAAATTAATTTATTAATTAGTAACGGCATATATTATTTTGTTATTTTGACTGTTCGAATCGATCTACATAATATGATCTAAGTACAGTAATGTAAAATCTATACTGAGTGTCTTTCTCAAATTTAAATAAATACATTTCTCAATAAGTTCTGCTTTTTGTGTGTTTTATTGTGCTCAAGTCTCGAACTTCAGCTGTCATTGACTTACTAAGTAAATTTAGTCATCACATTATTGCCGGACTGTACAATATACTTTAGGGGAGTAATAGTTCAAAGCTGTGTTTATATACAAACGTGTTGTTAAAAAGGGTGAGAGCTTGACTAGTCTCTTACTCATTGTACGCGTGCATCAGAGGCTGTGTGGATGAACTCAGAGCTACAATATAGTCGCCTAAATTAGTTACCTACAGTAAACAGGCAGATGGAGTCATCTTCGATCGATGGGATACCATGTCAATGGCTCTGACACATGTCACATGTCGGCAGTATTTTGCACGTAACTTGATTATCCGAACGCATGCCAAGAGACGCTTCTATTGGCCCATCTCTCAAAGAAGACCCAACCCAAAACTCTTCGCTATTCCCAGCTAAGTATCATCTACCGTACAAGCTGCATCTTTCAGCAGTAGCGAGCCACCACTGTTAAAACTAATTTTTACGAGCAGACCTCGAGAAACAGGCGATCGACTACAAAGACATCAAATACATGTTCAGCTTAAATCATCTGAATAGGCAACGGTAGTCCTTGAACGAATCGCATCAGCATGTACAAGGTACATGGGTACTAGCTTCATTTTAACATGGCCATTGCGCAGGCAGATGGTTATACGGTTAGATTTGCCATAAAAGCATATAAACGTCTAATTTGGTCCTACCCAATTTAATCTCCGTTTAGTCATCGTTTGTAGCGTTTCCGAAAAATGCAGCATACTGTTAGCACGCTGGAACACACCCAACTTACCCAACTTGAGGTCGTGCCTTTCCTACTCAGCGGCGAAGGAAAGTATTTATAACAATTCTATCTAACTTATCTTGCAGGAACTTGCTATTAAGAGATCCTAACTTTGTAATGGTACCCGAACAGGTCTGCAACCTTGTGTGGCTTTAAAAACAATATTGAACTAGATATTTTTCCAAGCTTTTCGGATTTATCTAGGGTTCGCAAAGAACGCCGGCTACACATATCACGTTAATGATAATAGGGCTATCTTTTGAATCTGCATAACTTCATCATTTCTTCTGACCAACCTGAACGCTGACCTATGCGTTATCTACTATGTATGAATATATTTATGTTTCCGAGAGTAAGTCAGCTTAATGCATTCATTGATATTTCGCTCATTGTAAACAATCCGACCGAACTGCTTCTTTTCCTCTCGGTCTCGTATAGCCACCCGTGTCGTTTCGAGGGTTATTCTCGTTGATGTGGGATCAGCCAGGATTTTTATGAAGAAGCCTGTTTCACTTGGCGCCGTTTTTCTATCCCGACGTATATAACAAAAATCACTACAGCTCTGTCACCTCACGGACTCTCCGCCAGGCCCAGTGAAGCCCGAACTCGTTTACCGAGAACAAGTTGAACAGAATATGCAGTTGATGGAGGAAATAAGCAGAGGCTACGGACCTTCATAGAAGCTAGCGTTCACGCTTTCTATCACCGCCGCTGCCGTCGTTTTTCGGAGACCAGTGAAAGGAGATCGCTCCCTTGGGCGCAGCCTGAGATGTTGTAGGAACACCAGCAGTCACCGAGGCATTTCAGAGCGCTCTTTCCCTTTGCTTCTTCTGACGGCTTCGTGACGCCGAGGTAGCAGGGTACATATGGGCGCGTTCGAGTAAGGCTAGAGCCAAGCAAGGTGACACTGCAAAAATTTGTAAATGGTCCAAAAGGGTGCAGCGAATGGAAACCCCCAACGGCTCTGACCCTTCTTTCGGCCCCCTCGCGTTCTCTCTCTCTCTCCGACTCTCTCTCTCTTTCCCTTTCTTTCTTTCTTTCTTTTTCATACGTTGGAATAGAGAGAAACTGACGTATTAGACAGCATAGAAGAACACGTCCAACACATACAGGCGGTCCTTGACGAAAAATTGGATCAGCCGAGCTGAAGGCGGGACTGCAGCTTGCAAAGAACGACAGCAGGGGTAAGGGGTGAGGGGCGAAGCGGCGAAAAAGGAATATGCAACGTGGGCAAAACTCAGTTGGGGCGTTCACCCTAGCTGCAAGGTTCGGACGATTAAGACCGCAGATAACGTGAGCGGTCTGGTTTTCTTGACGGTGGAAGAGGTTTTATTGGAGATGAAAGTGTACGCGGTAAGTTTGAATATGGTTTCAGATAGCGAGACCGTGAAAGGTAAAAGTGAGGTGTTGCATTTATTCGTGTAGAAGTTGTCCAATTGCGTAAGGTGCTGATTGTTTCACTCTGTCACTTTATGAACAAAGAGAGCATTATTGACTAGCAGAATGTAACATCCATTTGGACAGGTGAGATCGTTTATATTATTGCGTTCAGATGGATAATTAGAATAATCAACAAGAAAACAACTCAGTCACAAAAGAACGTTTCAGTATCTTTCTGGATTTCAAAAATGTGTACGTTTTTGAAAATTGTCACAGTTACGTAGTATCGCATATCGGTATTATCGTCCCTTCACTCGTAAAGACTTTTTAACAATGGTATACTATACAACATATGTATATCCGCATATTCAAATAAAACCTTGTCGAGCTAGTACAGAAGCTTTCGAGGGACAAGCGGTGTATCTGATATAGAAAAATGTATTTTCTATGGGACAAGGCACAAAGTTGACTCACTTGTTATGAAAACGAACGCTCGTCCTTTTAGCTGCCGTCCTTCGAAAACCGACAACATTGAGCCGATTGTGGATGCCTCTGAAACGGAAAGAGGACTAAGATGGTCGAGTGCGCGTACAGGGGTTCAAGAAATTTGAATCGTAAACCAAAGGGCTAACAGTCTCAAAACTGCCAAAATCTTTAACGGTCGTTGCCACCCCTATCATTGGCAGACAAGCGAGTGTCCGTTGCGCATACTGCCGCCTTTTGCGTATGGCGAATGCAACCAATAGCAAAGGCGCTCACTGGCAGCGGAGTCAAAATGTGAAGCAGCTGTAAATATTGGATACTCGAGTGACTTTCGACCCAACGATGGAAAGTGGTGTCAAGTGCCCACCAATGCCTGCGTCTTGCGTTAAGCTCCCGGGGGCAACCCGCGTAGACCATTCGAATATTTATGTAGTTTCTTGTCGGGAAAAGGTTGCTGAAAAGAGTTCGCGCAACGTAGGAAATACGGGACGGAACGATCAAACGGCAAAAACATTCTCCACTCGAAGCTTCAAAAGGCTCCAGGGAAGTGAAATGCCAAAGAAGATTTTGGTGTCAACAAAAATCTCCATGGGGTAACGCCTATGCTAGCGGTAGCTGTAAATATTGCTGAATGTTGAAGGGTTGGTGGCTGGAACGATTTCTCAAAATCCACCAGTCGTCGTTATCTTTTACGTATCCGCATGCGAGCTACATAGAACAAATACGAGTTAATGTATAATTTTTACTTACACTGATTCATTTTGCTTCACTAAAACGTGTGAGATAGCAGCTCTATATTTATCTCGTCGAATGAATTCTATAAAGTTCACTCTCGAAGCGATTGACTGTGGTTAGATTCTACTATTTAGCATTTTGCCAGTTCCTTTTACAGGACAGTGGTTTGAATCCGTCCCGTCAATCTGCATTCAGTTTCTAACGAACGGATTCGACACCTAACGCACTCCTTTTCCAACCGTCTCCCAACCGTCCGTACTGACTCCAATGGTTTGTAACTTGTAATGGTTTTATTACAGACGCTTTCAAGTAATCCCCACCAGTCCTGTAAATAGTCGTTACATAGACGAACAGACTCAGGCATAGTACCGAAATGTGCGCCAAGTTGGACACGCGTCCTCATTGGAGCACCTATAACGGATAGATTCCCTTTGAAACGGCTTATCCGTTCGACTTCTTCGGGGCTAAACAACACTGAATTCCATCATGGAGCTCCTCAAGCGAGTCAGTACACAATTTGCGGTACTAAAACCATCCAAAACAGAGTTAACGTTGATGCTATAGACGCTCGTAGAGGCAAAGGCCGTTCGTTTTGAAACTGCGGAAGGCGTTTCAATGGTGTCAGGAAGTAGTTTCAGATTTTAGGACCTCACTTCGGAAAAAGGGGTCGCGTGTCCTACATCAACGCTCAGCGCCTGCCAATGTTCATGCTAAATCTTTGAACAACAGCAGCCAATAGATAGGCTGCAGTTGTCGTCGTCCTGCTCAATTCTCCATGCAGCATCGATATTTGTTGTTGATTTTACCTACTGCATAGGTGCTACTGGAGGCCTTTGTCGTGAAGCATATGCGTATCAACGTGTTTCTATTGAGAAACGCGACATAATAGTTCGCTGGACCTATTGATTAGTTTCCATCGACTCGCACCACCAGCAATAAGGCTTTTTCGATTGCCGTAAGGTGTCCTGTCCGTTAAAATGTGCAAGCCGTCTTGAAGAACGTCTTTTTAACTTGGCCAATCGAAGGCCGCAGCAAATAGGTTTACGTATAGGAGCACGCTGGGGAGCGTGCTATCTGATCTGGAAAGGGCAACGGAAGAACGAGTTCAACTTAGAATCACAGGAAGCTCAATGTGAAACGCGTAGTTGAATGACTTTACGACAGAGCCATGCAATGTCCGAAACGAAGGCCAACAACCGGATCAGATGGGTGCAAGGAATAGATGGAACGGCACCAAAAACTCCAATTTACAGGACAACACAGATTCGCGCTGCAGACCGGCAAATGCGTAAATAGATCCGCTAAAGGGGTAAAGCCCATTTTAGTTCCAAGGGTGGGAAAGCGTGTAAGTCGAACAACCCGATTTGCTACTTACGTTATTGTCCTTATATAATAGCTGCTTATTTTTTGAAGTTAGCTAGTAGCTGTGATCAGAAATTTAGCATTTAGTATTTCACATGGCGACTAAACGGTTACTCATCTATCGGCCTGTAGTGAAGGGACGTCTGACAAAATGACCAATTAGGTATATTTAGCATAACATCCGATACGATTGTCCAACACATCGATGGTTTGTCATCTGTGGCAAGACGATCACTCTGCAGTGACTTGAGCTTACCTTTCGTCCAGTGCGGTGGGCTGACGCACGATACGAAATACAGGCCAACCTGAAAGCGCTGTTCTAATCTAGTAAATGCATCCGCCATATGTGTCCTGTGCCTCTTTTCTGTGTGTCGATTCAGCCGTCCGTCTGACGATTTGACTACGACTAACCCATTGGAAGCTAATTGAACACAGCGAGCGCGGTATGCTAACGGTGATGCGTGAGTTGTAGATTGAACCGCAGTCCTCTAAATCACTTCGTGCATGGCCAGAGATCCATTGCACTGTGATTTAAAATTCTACTCTAAAATTTGATTCTCAAAGAGCATTACGGCTTGCTTAAGCCATATTACCGACGAAGAACGGTCAAGGACACCGCATCCATTACGCTGAATAGTGTTAAAAGTTCCAATTCGATAACAGCGACCACGATTTCCACCACTCAAATTGACTGAGTTAAGCATAACTAGCTCAAGAGAGACCCAGCCAACGTACCTATTCAGTAATAGGATTATCTTCACTGACTAATAGGTGTAATCAATCAGACTATTTGTCAAAATTTCAAAGCATTATTTCAGAGATGTTATCTACACTTAGCCTCAAAGCACGACTCGACAGATCACTCGTATTCTGTATTGTAAAAGCGATATTGATTTGGCACATTTACGTGCCCCAGTTGAAACAGCCTCTATAAGCCGTCTATCGAGAGGCAAGAGCCAATCTCCGCCGATCGGACTTACCTACTACTGGATTAAAGGACCCCACCGATACTTGGACTTCTCACCAGATGGAACATCTATGGACCGGTTCAAG
The DNA here is from genome assembly GCF_002443255.2 of Varroa destructor. Taxonomy (NCBI): domain Eukaryota; kingdom Metazoa; phylum Arthropoda; class Arachnida; order Mesostigmata; family Varroidae; genus Varroa; species Varroa destructor. Next base: position 41,970,098 of record NW_019211457.1, read on the forward strand.
TGATGCAAGAAGTTACAAGAAGGCAAATAATAACCACGAAATCCTTCAGCGTCATCCTATAAGCTACCTATAAACTTTGACAGTCTTCGAAAAGTTTATTTGTTTTAATTGTACTTCGATAATAAAAAATGACACTATTCAAATTAGAAGATTGAAGTTACTCTAGGCCGAACAATATAAGCATAGACAAAAGCCAATGCGTGATACGTGGACCTTCATGAACGATACTAGCTTTTCCCGAAACGCAAACCAGCTATTCGATATAACGACGCCCTGAGCACGGCGCTTTTAGCTTTTTCTGTATTGGTCGACGTTAAACAAGACGGGCTCTCACATCGCGGTGTAGCAAGAACGCTATTGCCCTAGGCTAATTTACTTTGCACCCCGAAATGGAGCTCGAAATTACCTCTATATATATATATAAAATAGAGAAAGAGAGAGAGAGCGCTGGTGTGAATTTGCGTGTGAATACATGGACAGTCTGAATCTTCAAGCAGACGTAATTCAAGCAGGCTAAGAAACGGTGTATATTTGTTTAAAATGATTAAGATTCTTTTCATTGATTGGAGCGTCTGCTATGCGAAGCAGTTGTCATAGTACATGTAGTCTGTATTCAAACGTGGCATTGTAACCTCTATTTTGAACACTGCCTTGGAATATGTATGCATATTTCGGATGCTAACTATATTACTCGTCCTTTTATTTTGTTCACCTAGCACAGATTACTCCGTCCATAAGCAAGCCAGTTTTCAATGCTGACAACTCTCACTGGCGATAAACAGTAACATACTGCTCACTCAGAGACTAATGTAATAAAATTACACCACATATCCGGATCAACTATGGTAGCCGTATAGTGGGGTAGGCCTCCTAGGGAAGTTATGTCTGAAATAACACTATCGGAAACGATGAATGCAACGATATTAAAACTCTCCCCGCCGTCTTTTGACGATTGCAATGCTATAATGGCGGTCATTTGGTGCCTTTTCACACGTTACTCACATGATAGAATCGCAATCTTCTTGTCCGTTGCTTTGTGGCCACCCAACCCAGACCATACACATACACAAAAAAAACAGCATCGAACATTGTTCTATATACATGTATGTATTTATAGTTTATTGTGCATTTATACAACCAAAAAACAACGACAAGGAGAACAACAATAACAAGAAAAAGAAGAACGCGACGTGGTTTTTCGCGACAACCGTCCTTTTCTCCGCAGCTTTGTCTACTTCTATACACTTATTGTCTATTCTATACAGGCACATGCGTCTTGTGGCCGAATTCAAACGATTGGTTAGTGGCTTTACCTTTAGAAGCTGTGGTGCACAAGCTATGAACATATTTATTTAGTAATTTACCTGATATCAATTAATAACACAAACAAATAATAACACTTGACGTACAGCTGAAAAATCTTATACTGCATACAAGATTGTTTTTTTTTTTTGTAATTTTTCATCAACAATATTACCTATATAGTAGAGTACAATGCTCGCTATACAAACAATCAAACGATAATTAGTATCCATCTGAATAAACATGTTTTAAACATACAAATATGACAACTAGTATTGACATTTGACAAAACTACTTACTCGACAAGGATACGAAAATAAGTACTCGAAGAAAAAATAATTGTAAAAAAGGTAAAAGGGAAAACACCGAATATGGAGCTCGAATGAAGTGATTACGATGGGGCCATATGGCCAAATGACAGCTTGCCATAGATCCGCCAATCCTAGAGAAGGGTACTCCTTCGTGCCGGCATAGCATGTCTTGTGCAAATGGTGATCTCGTGAGTATGCATTAGAAATGATAACTGACCACGGACCATCATATTTTAACTGTCTCATTTTAAGCCCAACAAGATTCTGAACTATGGCCAGGTGGCGCCCTCCGCGGACGTCAGCGGAAACTTGTCTGTATCGCGCATGAACTATATTTATAGACGCTGCGGCCATGAGAATCTAAAAAATATTATTGAAGACCTGTCTGAAGAATCCTTTGAAAGAAATTCATAAAGCAGAATGAAAAGAAGTCTTACATCGTAATGTGTATATGTCATACGTTTACGTGATTCAACAGAAAAAAATACAAATCAAAAAAAATAACTCACTTGGATCTGAACATTAAATCGAATGCAATGGTTTATAACATAGCTTGTAACCTGTGGAACATCGAATACACGTAATTTGATTTCAAATCAACCGCCAAAACTGGGTGCCACACTAAAACACTTGCATATAGCGCCAATTTCATTTTGAAGATTTGTGCTGATCATGAGCATTAGTTACACACCTATATCCTGCACCAGACTGATGCTTCCTTCACACATAGTGCGCCTCAAGTAATCGACAGAAGCTGAACCAGACAATTGAAAAGAAACTTATTTCGAACTCCTGCATCTGTACTCGAACCGGAAATCAAAACACGCATTAATTAACCAACATCTAGTCGTCTATTTCTATAAAAAGTTGTCGTGTTGACGATGCGATATGAAGTGGAAATTTCCATATTACACTTAACGAAAAGTAACAGCACATGACAAGATAATCATAATAGATATGAGCTATTAAATATAGCCGATGAAAGATGAATAAACACATTTCAATTTGACAAAAGAGCGGTTATAACCATGTGTGTGCACATGATCCTTTCGGGGCGGAATCATCATTCCAAACCTGGGAGAAATGTTTTAATTAACACAACTGTTTTTATCGTTTAAATTAACTAATACTCAATCTTACCAATTCCTGGGATTTCACCAATACATTATATTGAGGATTTAGTGAACACTGTTTATTATGCTAACGGTAACAAGCGAATTCCTAGAACGCCGGATTTTTATTGACAGCGTAACTATGGAACGGTACAGCTGTTTGTTGCCGTTGTTTACAAAATCACAACGCTTCGGACGTCGCCTTCATGCACCATCGTTGTCAGGACCAAGCTGTCTTCGACAATCCCTCAATCGACTACCGAGCCCAAAACCTATATCTCATGTCCAAATCGTTTTCGTCGAGAAAAAAAGCTCAAAGTTGATTCTTTTGGTGTTACGTTGTGGTAGTTGCCACATGAACGGGGCCACTTCATAGGGTCATAAGAATAACCGCACAAACTTGTTGCGATAAGAATTATACGATTATTATAAGAATGGTGATGACAGTTATTATGGACATCGGTACATATATGGTTTGACAAATTGCAAACTGGCATTTTAGCCACTAAAAACGCGTCTTTTTCGAATCAGTCACGGATAACTAGTAAAGACGCCTTTGAATAGGACACAATACCTACTTTCACGCAGAACATACGATATTATACGAACTGACAGCATTGCTTCAATGCCTAAGGTGAGCTTCATTATTCATGGACGATAGCGGGGTGGAGAAAGATATTTGACTGAGCTTCAGAACAGTAGAGCTTTATGGTGCGAACAAAAATGTCAGCATGAGAGTAGATTCGTGAGTACATCTATGACAAGCAACTATTGATTTCGTTTATCTGCAAATCAATTTTATAAGAACAATAAATGCATATTTATCTATATAGTGGTATACATTTCTCAACATTATCGCCGAGTCAATGAAGTCTTTCTCTACCTCTATTATATCTCTACTATATGATGCTCTCAGTTACGCTTCTTCTGTGCCCTTCAAGCTTTAGGTGTCCGATGCTATCGCTAAAAGCCTGAGAAGTCTCTGAGGCTAAATATTCTATATAAGCCCGAATGATCCACAAGAAGTGTTTGTTTTGCGAAAACGCAGCACGAATGTAGTGGTTAAATCCCTTAGGAACTGAAGGGCATACTATCATCGGAAGGTCATTCGGTTACATTAGCGTCTCGGTAACAAATTTTATCTTAATTGTGTCCCCAAATTGCACTGATACACAAGAAGTCCGTTAATACTCTATACAGAGTACCTACCTTATTTACGCTGACCGGTAAATTAAATAAGAGCAATAACTTTAATTAGCTAAGGAGAAACTACCCAAGTGTGCTGTAAACAGGTGAAGAGTTTTCTAGAAAAGACGTTTCCTTTATTGAGATATTGGGGACAAATAAAGTTAGCTTGATCTGCTACTAGCAAGCAAATAGCGGGAAACCAAATTTGCCTAAATGCATACAAACGCTCGTAGTAGAGAATTCAATGTCGATCCGCCACGTTCTGTCTTCAGCGAGTGACAATGGGCGATTTAAGGGGTTGTTCTGACCGGGGCCTGCATATACTTGCCGGAGCTCTTGAACGACTTTGCACAGGAAAGCTTCAACTGACACCTCGTGAGACGCTCGAGCCGGTGGAGAACCTCTACAAAATGCAAGAACCCGTTAGTGGCAAGATGGCAGAAAAGGGCTATGCGGTACGAGTTTTTAGTAAGAAAACTGTGCGCGTTTTAATCTTGTATCAATAAGATTCTTCACAGTTAGGCGTGATGTTGGTCTTTTAGTATGGTGGCGACGTTGAAAGTCGATGTCGCGCTACGTGTATTGTTTATCAAATCAGTATGTAACCAAATGGTCAATGGTTCGGGGAAAATGCGTCCGTCCAATCAGTCGCACTTAAAAATCATGTAGGCCCGAACGATGGCCAGAAGTTGACGTAGTTATCAATAAAGGACAACCAGAGAGGAGTAACATCGATTACTTTCGAGTCGAAATGGCTTGGATCCGGATAATGGGACTCCAGTGTCCTATACAGGAACCGTGTGATACTTGTGGCATAAATTAAATCGGGGTGGGTAACGGCGTCTGCGGACTGTGAGAACAAACGCAAGTACGTGAATCGAATGAATCAGTGTCATTTTATGCCGATTACATTAGAAACACTAGGTCACGTTGGTGAGGGATCTAACTAGAAAACGAGGTGAGTAGAACGTAGCTGCGTCATCAATAGTGTTGAAAAGTAACGCCGCCTTTACAGTCGCGCCAATGGGTTTCGGGTTCGAGGAGCGCGGTGTCTATCGTCGCTATGCTATGAATTACTACATACTCGACGTTAGATACAGCAGGTTCTGCTTTCAGTATTAAGCGTCTGTCTTCTGTTTGCTGTTAACTGAAGGCACTGCAAAAAAACCGCTGTCCCGAACGTGAATGAGGCTGGGTTTTACCCACAAGAAACCGAATAAGAGATGAGTAATTGCAAACCCGTTGCCTGCTTTGAAAAAGTGTTCAAATTGAATAATGAATTTATAGCACGCAATATAATGTTCATAATTTTGTTGCACAGATGCCATGCAAAGCAAAAGTTATTACCAACTATCAAAAGTGGTTTGCTTCCGAAGGACGATTCCGATTGGAACTTGACCCGGACGATCGCAAAAGTACCAATTTAGGAAACGGTAATCTAAACAGAGCGCTGGATAATGTTAAAGAGGAGCTGAGAAGACGACATCAGGATAAATCAACTACGCGTAAAGGCCGACAGGTAAACAGCAATATCAGATCAGACGTACTTCGGATCGTCAAGGAGGTTAGTACGAGCCCGAACTGTCTTTGTGTTAATGGAGGTTTTATGACTATGAACTGTTGCTGTATCGGCGAAATGAATACATATACATCACTAGATTAAGAAATTAACTTAGCTATTGTAGGACGCTCAAAAACGCCTATATTATATTATTGCTGTTATTTTATTGTATGGTACAATATTATCGTAAAACTAGTGTTCGTAATATTTCAGAGTTTGCGGCGGAATTTCCGTAAGTCTGTAATGATCGTCTCCTAATTTCGAAATCGGGTAACGCCTCTATAAATGAAAACCGGACAGAAATTACACTTTATCATAACGGGACTAAACATCTATTGAAAGACGGAAATCGCTCTCCGAATTATAGGAATTCGGTCGGCTACCATTTGCGGCCTCAAAAACGAGTTGGGCCGACTGATCCTTTAACGTGTGGTCGAAACATCACAGACGCAGTTAAAAATGCTCTATCCACCCAGATTAAGACAAGTCAACTTCTATGCGTGGTCAGACCGATATCCATAACCTCGCGGTTGGTAACCTGGTCATATTATAATGAGTTGTGCTAGAATGCGTATCTGAGAGTTTGTCTGCCTTACTGGCACACGTAGTCAGTATTTCGAATTTTGTTCAGGCGGCTTCAGTAGTCAGTCCGAAGAGTGACAGTTCATAAGGCTCTCAATTAATCGACCTCTGCCAATACTGTTCAAACGCTTTTCAATCATACATATAACAATATAGTATTGCTAGATCAGAATGAGTATAGGAATATTTCAGGTTGCATGTATTTATTTCTCTATAACTCGAGTAGACGAGATTCCGCAAATCGACTAGACGGCTCGGTTGAATTTTTTTTCTTATCTACACTAATTAAGCTTTTGCGGGTTTCGTAATGGTAACGATTCCGCTTAGCACGCTGACAAACCCTTAGCCATCGTAAGTCATAACCGAGAGCGCTTCGTCGAAGCTATCGTGTGCTGAAGTGAAGTCCATTTCAACAAATGGAACAATCATAGGCTTGTCGAAGCTATCGTATGCTGAAGTGAGGTTCATTTCAACATGTGGAACAATCATAGGCTTGTCGAACTACATCAGCAAACAAGCTCAAGTCCAATAACACAGAACTTCTAACCTCACACAAAGCTAGGGCAGTGTTAATAATTACGCTTTTCTATGGAAAAAGCGTCGTTAAAATCGATGTTTGTGCACCCGTGCAAAAAGGTGTATCAAATGTTAAAAAACATAATAATAGATACATATTAACATAATAATAATAAATTCCATAGTATACAGCTGTGGAAAATACATTTCCAGAATGCTACTGGTTGCGTAACCAGAGAAAATACATATGATATAGACACCATAAAGGCTAGATCAGCCTTTCCCAGCTGTTCCTCGAGTTCTCATGTTCCTTTCGCAGAAATAAAGGTAGTACGAAAATTATAGAGGTTGTTATGCTTAAATTACTAATGGACCTGGATTGCGTTTGAAATTTTGTTATCGTAGTTTTTGCAGTAGCAGCATTTATTGGAATGGGTATCTGAGAAAAGCCATTTTTTTTATGGGAAGCCCTATTTCGTTTATATATTTGATATTTTCGTTTAGCAACTTCGTTGTTTGCGTTCTATGTTCTATGTTCTAACTATGTTCTGAACTTTTCGGACGATAGTGTCAGATAACACCGTAGCTATGAAACCTGCTTTGCATAATGCATTCGACCTCAACCTCTATAAAGGAAAAGTTTGTTATTTTCCGAATACTTATGTGACACAATTGAAAGCACCAAAAGGAATCAGTAAAAATAGCTCACGAAACATATGGGCCTTTTTTCTCTCCTAGAAAACTTCTCCCTATCTTGCTTTCTTCTTAGCGAATATATGGATTGCTTGACTTTTTTTGGTATGTGTCGCTCTGCCCACTAAGCAGCATTTTTTAGTACAGCGAAGCGGTTTAAAAATTCTTGCCCTTTTATTTAACAGCGTGCGAAAGCAGCGTTCCCGACAGATCAAAACAGAGAAACAACGTCAAGAAAAAAGTTAAGCCATCACAAAAGTAAGTTAATTATGACACCAAAGCCTTTAGGTCTAGAGCAACAGTTGGAATGCCGTTAACCTTATTATTATTATTATTTTATTATATTAACCTTAAACTAACGATTTAATCTGCAGATTCCTAAATTCTAATACGTCTGCTCTTTTCCAGGCTTAGCAGAAGTCGCCACATTTCGAAATAAATCTGATTTAGCCTGCAGCGGCGTACATAGCCAACCATATGATGGTTGCTAAAAAATGAAAGTTAGAGTCCTATAGATTTTGAAATGCAATCATCGATACGGCATGCGTGTCAACATGGTCTCTGTGATGTCTTCTGTAGCTCTATTCTACATCTGTACAACAGAATTGTAGTTGATTCTCCATTGCTTCCAGGGTTGAACGAGCCGACATGGTACGCTATTTTATGTCCTATGTCCCGTACAAAAACCATTAGACATTACAGTAAGCGGTATATTCCCGGCCTGTTCAAAGAAGTGTATCTATTGCTGTTCGACTCCATATCTAAACCATCATGGGTTCAATACAGACAGCTATAGAGTAAACCCGATTTTTGCCTATAATAAGAAATATTCGTTTATTTAACCCATCGTAACAAAGCGCGTGGCGAAGTCAGGGTTATTGGCAGCGTAAAAATTGTAACAGCTATTGTTTATCATCAAACAGCTCATAATGAATTAACTCATTAAATTCGTCCCTGGGCCTAGGGCGGCTCGCCTGGGGCGGCTCAGAACGCTTTAAACTGCGTATAGAAAAACAAAGCATTAGGTTTCGATATTACTAAGTATGGCCACCACCTTATTGTCATCCCTGATCTTTGTTGACTTTAAAAACATGTCCCAACTTTGAAACATCACGAAGACAATATAAACAACATATAACAAATGAAAACCTATTTAAATAGTCAAATTATAGGGAAACTAAAAAAAAAAAAGGTTTAGAATCACCAATTTGACCCACCCAATTAAACACATTGTTAGTCTGCTTTCCTTTCACCAGTTCGTCTGCTTGCCCACGCACGCCGCCTTTTCCCTGTTCTAGTACCGCCCACAGCTTGTCAATGACTATAGCCGATAAAATCAAGTTTATCAGCAGCAAGTGTATATTGTGTGGACGACTTACTGGTACCGCTATAAATACGACCTACTTGCTCTACAGCTGGTTTTTACGCAGCACTAGTGACGAAAATACGTAACAATCTTTAATACAGACCATAACAATGTGCAATATATTAGCTTTGCCACTTCTTGGCTGCGATAACTAAAAGAGTGATCCAAGTGTCCCTGAATCTCAATGCCAGCTTGACTATAGCTTGAAGCACAAAGAAGAATCTTATCCTTCTTAGCAAATCGATTCGCCCGATATGTCGGAGCTCTAATAGGGAATCTGCCCTCTCTCGTAGCAGAAGGCCGGTAGTGGTAAAATTCAGACCGACGTCATAAAAAACGCTAAATACGAGCCTTAAGGACATGACGTATTTGCTAGGGGTCAGGGAACAGAGCCCGATTGTCATGTGCGCCGGGCTACGTACCGCTTATCGGCAGTAGACCGGTAGTAGGCGGCTTTCTAACACTTTCGTTTTAAAAATTAGTAGAACGGATGTTTCTCTTGCGGGATGGCGCACGTACGTTGTTTTCAGTAATGGTGGCGAAATTCGTAGATTCTCTACGAGACTCGTTCCCATATTAATTTTATTTTAACTGACCTGACATTGAAACGAGCAAATCTGACCCTAGAGTTTGGTTCTGGTTTGGTTCTACTGCAATTTTCGCAGGAAGTACTTTTCGATATCGCCTTTCGCCGCATCAGCCAGTTTTGCAATCAATCAATCATTGATGGAACATTTTCAATTATAAACGTCTAGAGTTTTTTTGGCTGTGCGGTTGTTAAGGTCTCGTCTGGAACGGGACGATACAGCCTATTATGTTTATGCTGAACGAAAGTCTTATGGGGTCATTCAGTTCTAAGAGTTAGAAGGTGATCACGCACGCAGTCTCGTGGTGTAAACAATGGTGTAACGGAAGACATGTTTTGTCTCTATGTGCTTAAATCTATTTGATTAGTAAGGTTTTGATGAGTTTCACACAATCAACAGTTTCCGTACAGCAGAACGTGCACTTTAATATATAAGTGCACGTTCTGCATAATATATTACTTTATTATTATTATTATTATTATATATATATATATATATATATAATAATAATACGCTATGACGGTTATTATGTGTTTCAATAAATAATACAGCTCAAAAATACAATTCTTTGAACGTCTTTAAGAGCGAAATAAAAAATGCACCCTCACGCATATATGCATATCAAAGCAAGTATGGCCTTTAGGTGCCTCAAAGAAAGGGAGACAAAGGTGATGTCTTTTTCTATATAGTATTCCTAACCCATTTGAAGCGCAAAAAAAAACTACTGAAATAGCTAAATCTAGCAATTAACGAGATTAAATGAATCAGTGTAGTTACTGTTTTTTTTTCGGAGTATAATCTTTTAAGTTACAACATCCGAAAATTAGTTTTTCAGATTGAGAAACAGTATTATTTCGAAAGTAATACCAGCAGTAGTCACCTAGTTGATTTAGACTGACAACGGTGTTAAATACTCGAAATAAACTTAATGATTACTCTACTACTTTCGAGATCATCGATCGAGAGAGTTTGTCAAATACACATAGACAGTAGAAAGCTGTTTGTAATCATCACATCCCTAGAGCTTAACTGCATGAGGACGTCTGTATGCAGTCGGTCAGTTTAATGTTTAAGACAGTCAAAGCTACGTGAAATTGCTGCTATAACATTTGAGAAATAAGATTTGTTTATATACGTATATCAATATACAGTGCATCAGTAGTATGTATGGAATTGGGTAAGAAAAACGGAGTTGCAACCTAAGGCGTACTTTATGGTTAGAGCAATTTAAGCCAATTCTAATTATTTTATAATTAATAAATATTTTCCTAATTTGACGGCTAACGATAATTGGAAAAGCTATTTGCTAAATTTCGTTGTGAAGGGGAAGATCTCATAATAACGCTGTCATCTTTGTATGGGTTTTCTCGTCTTCATGTGGCCAAACGATTATGCATGCTTTGTGTTCTACTCTAGTCCAACGAATTCCTTTCATGGCACAAGTCAGGGTAACCTTTTATTAAGACATTACACTCGATTCATATTATGGAACGCCTTCATCGGCTGCACGCAAGCAACTGTTAGGTGCTATGCTTCACAATACAATAATACTTGATCGGTCCCAGAACTTGCACTCGCAAAACCAGAACCTTAGAATTGCTATCCATAACTCATATAAGGCCATCGGTAGATAAAAATAAAAATAAAGGATAACAAAACCCCAAGAAAAAACGACGTGTATAGCACTGCAAGGAATATGGGCAATTCGAAGGTCGGATGGGGCCGGGCTTCCAGTTCAACCTCGACTTGGTTTGGACCGACATTCTTGTTTTTTCGGGTCGCATTGGAACGAACATCATCGCTGGGGCTAGAGGCCGGGCTTTCATTTTTTTCACATCGTTTCTTTGGTTTTGCTTTGACGTCGTTCCGATTCTGACGGAAACGTGCTAACCAGTCCCAGAGTGTCGAACGGGGCGCTTTCATACTTCATGACAAATAATGTGAACTCCTCCGAGACGTTAAATAAACGCGTTTAACACGATTTGTTCGCGCCGTGGAAAGCCACACTGGGCCATTTGAGAGACTGCCGTAAAAACTACTTCGATACAGAGTATCATCACATCGTCGTCAATAAAAAAGACAATTGCGGGCTTATTTAAAATAAATAATCAACATTCTAATATTCGTCTCAGTAAAGCAACCCGCAAAGTTTTAACACTGATTGATGTGCATCAACTCTTCCCTATAGAGTTTTGTTGATCTGTGATTATCCTAGAAATAAAGCCAGGCTTTATTCAGTAACTATTAAACGCTTTTACGGTGCTAATAGCTGCAATCAGTAAGACACTTACTTGAAAAATTGCGCGACACGCTTTATAAACTTGGACAGAGAAAGTACAAAATACGCATTTTGTACATATCACGTAATTGGCCACTCACACATTTCTCTTTCTGTTGCGAAAAAATAACTAGCGGAATATCTCTAACGAAATGGGATTCTTTATTTAAATATTCGTTTAATTAGAGGTTATTTACTTGGAGCCGGACAATCGCCTCCTTTCAGAAATCGTCTGATGCGTTCATTCGAAACTTTCTCTTAAAAGAACGCTTTGCTTCGATCACTTGTTTTGCAGTGGCGGAAAAAACGATTTTATACAAATGCGGACTATTCTCTTCTTGAAAATACAGTTAACTGAACAGACCATCGCCAAAGTAACCTTATGAAATCGCTCGTTTTGTTTTTACGGAACAGCTGTTTACTTGCCTGAGCTGAGTTAGATGGAACACTGTTCGTCGCACATGAGCTTCTCGATTGAAGCAATTATGCTTTCTCCCATTCGAGTGTGTTCGATCTCTAAGTCTAAGTCGAGAACAAACTCATGTATTTTATCGGCTTTAACTAGTAGTTTGAAATATTAAAGGTTCTAAAATGTTGTGAGTTTTATCGACAGCAAACTTTAAAAAGAAACTCCATCTAAGTTAAGCAATTCGTCAAGCAAGGTCGTCACAGATATTCATTCACAACGGTACGTTACGGCCCAAGTCTAGACGAGATCATCGTAAAGATAGGACGGAGATAAAAGGCAGGATTCGAAAGAGGGTCCACTCGACCTTGGAACCTACGGAGATAGCATTATACAGTGCTAGGCGAGTTAGTGGTCAATGTTGTTATCAATTATTTTCGAACAATCCGAAAGTCATCGTCGGTTATTTTTCTACTACCTGTTAAACTGCTGTAAATATTGTATGCAAGCAATCAGTGGACAATAATCAGGTTCATCTTCACTGTATTTGAAAGCGTCGTATCGGTCTTCTACAAACACGTGGACTAAAGTGTTTCGAAGCATTGTTTTAAAGAGAAGCAATGAAGATGCTATCAAGCGTACGCAGAATCGCGATTTCATTAGGAAAGCGAGCTTTGTCAACGAGTTCAGGTGGGCACGCTTGTTTTCCCATATGCCCTTCCGTATGGACGGGAGATAAAGACCATAGTTTAACCCCGCTTCTACTGTAATAATGGTCTAACGTTCTCCGACTCGCTTGAAATCCTATCACAGGTTTTGCCATCGGTCGCAATGCATCCTTCGACAAGCTAGGTTTCAAGACATGCAAACCTGCATATGCTTCAGAAACTAAAAGATCTGTGTACAATTTCAGCTCAACCTTTGTGTATTCTAAAAAAAAAAAAGTTCCAAGCGGAAAATGTATCTCTTGACGCCGTTCATAATAATCTCGTAAGAAACAGCTAGTTCTTGCGATTGACAAATGCCACAAACTATGCAGGGACAGATATATTAAACAGCTTTTTTTTTGCATTAGATGTTTGATTAATCTGTATATTACATCAGAGACCTCACACTCATTGAATTCAACTACATGTCATACACACATGTACTTTCTAAAACTTGTTGTTAAGCAACGCTTTTTTAACTCTGTTACTCATTATGAATTCTGTATACCTTGGCTAAAGCTTGTCATTTCATTTAGTCATTCAGACTAAATTCTGGTCGTATCTTTGCGCCAATCTATATTTTACTTGTTGGACTTCGTATACATTTCCAAATGTGTGTGTGTGTGATAAAATGTACTGCACAAACTCTTTACTCTAGCTCCTACATGAAAAGCGCACTTTTTGTAAGTGCCTGCCACATCTGAGTCAATAGACTGGCAGCTACAGTTCTATGCAAACAGCGTGTATCAATGTTTCTATGCGCGCAACTCTACGCCAAGGAAGGCCTATTTGAAAGGCATCACCATTTGACTACTGTCTTTCTTGATCCATATTTTCTTGCAGTAGTTCACCTCTACTTGGATTTAAGCGGGATGTTAGTTACTGGTGTATACAGAGGAGAATGTATGAAGTCTAGGGACCCATCCATGAAGTAGACAGAGTAGAGTAACTCTTCGCTCACCACCAATAATTGCCTCGACGCTTTTGTCGGTGTTTCCTTTTTACATTTTTGCCCGTCTGCTAATAATATAAACAATAAAATAGCTCTAAGTTTGCATTCCCATATACCAAAAAACTAAATGTTAGCAAAAAAAAAAGCCAAAGGATATTTCGAATATATTTTCCTCTGTAAATATGTAATAAATATATTAATATTTTCATGTTGTCTCTATAGTGTCGCGGAATAAATTCGACTATCGGGATCCATTTTTACTGGATGATCAGCTATCAGATGAGGAGAAAATGATCCGAGATAATTTCCGGAATTATTGCAAAGAAAAGCTTTTTCCACGAATTCTGCAGGCCAATCGACATGAAAGTAGGTAATTATGCTGATGGTGAACGCCGAATATACATATGTATATATATACATTCTAAAAAGAAATTTATTTGAAAGCTTGTAAGTACCGTAATCTAAATGTCTATGAATGAGTGATAAATTGTGAGCTTAAGTCGCAGAAAAGGATCCAGCTGTACAAAAATTTACTTTCTATTCTATATCTTTAGCAGTTTTTTTTTCCAGCACTAGTTTTTGCTCCATTAATTTGTTCACTATATTTGGCAGGCTGCAATACTTGTCTAATTCTACCGGGTTTACTCTATAAAACTAAATTTCAGTTTGATTCATAACATTGTTTAGAGTTTGAGCGGGAGATTATGAACGAACTTGGTGAACTTGGTGTCCTAGGATCAACGATTCAAGGCTACGGATGTGCAGGAACAAACTATGTAACATATGGCCTTCTTGCCAGAGAGATTGAAAGGTAGGTCACTGGACTTCAACGAAACATTTAGCAAAGGCCATCCTCATTTCAGTTGATACGCGTTAAAAAATATAGGTTTACACAGGCATAATAATTATAGTCTTATTGATTTTACACCAGTTGTTTTTATACTTCTGTCTAGGGTGGACAGCAGCTATCGATCAGCCATGAGTGTCCAGTCTTCGCTGGTCATGTACCCTATTTCTGTTTTCGGCTCAGATGAGCAGAAACAAAAGTATCTCCCAAAACTAGCAAAAGGCGAACTCGTTGGATGCTTTGGTCTCACTGAACCCAACTACGGATCTAATCCAGGAGGTTAGTAAGTCAATTCTGGTTTACTACTAGATACATATAGAAGAATCTGAATTCTGCGCTTACTTTTCTACCCAGCATCATCACAGAAATTAATTGCCAAATAATAACACCTGTCGGTATCTTCCTATAATCAACTTGTTATAATATATAAGAATACAATAAAGACTTTGTTCAGAGTAATTAGCTCAATCTGTTGGTAGTTGCATGGTTTTCAAGGCCATATGTTTATTCATAAAAACGTATGTCTAACAAAAACCCTTACTTCTGTACGTAGATTTATAGCTGCGACCGCGTGCATGTATCCGTGTTGCGTCATTTCAAGTATTAGATGGGCATGTAGGAACTGGTACCATAGCAGTCAATTTCTCTTTGTCAGGCAATGTAACATTATTTCTTTGAAGGTATGGGTACAAAAGCTACTTACAATTCTTCAACGAAGACATATAAAATATGCGGTTCGAAAACGTGGATTACGAATGCGCCTGTCGCTGATGTGTTCGTCATTTGGGCAAAAGATGACTCCGGAGAAATTCGTGGCTTCGTTCTTGAAAAAGGTAAAATCATTTAATATATATATGGTATTACACAATATGAAGACGAATAAGCTTCATCAAAAAATAAATATTTGACGCTATTTCCTCTTAATTGCTTTAGGTGATTCGACACAATTAGCTATGAAAAGCCACAGATCGTCACTAATAAACTGGAACAAACGATAGAATATTTCCAATAGGGAATTTGATTTATTGATGCCTTCGTAATGCCTGAGCTTTTACGCTGTATGCATCGTATCGGATAACCAAAATAGAAATGAAGTTGTTTATTTGATTACACTCTACTCTGGGATTACACCAATGTCAATGAGAGCTGTGATCACACAGCAAAAACTGTTTCTAAGTAGTAATGTTGCCCATATGAATTCACTGTCAGAGAGAAACAACTATATTACGTGTTAACGAAAAGACCATAAACATCTGGACATCTAACTCTAACAATTGCCAATTCTTGTTTGGTAATGTTCAGGTATAAAGGGACTTAGCACGTCGAAAATTGAGGGAAAATTTTCGCTTCGAGCCAGTGCGACCGGAATGATAATGCTAGACGATGTTGAGATCCCCGAGACAGCGCTTCTACCAAAAAGCCAAGGTCTTAAGGTCAGGGTGTCATCTTTAAATCATTTAAAGTAAAGGGTGTCATCTAAAGTATCTTTAAAGCCTTTTCTGGTATTTTCAAGCGTAATTCTAGCCTTTCTTCTAGAAACTGTGTGCCTCAGTACCTCATATATGCATGTCTAGAAATATATCTAGTTGCGTATTTTAATAGTGAACATTTGACAATTCTTTTCTATTTTTGCGACATCTTAGTCTCCATTCATGTGCTTAAATAATGCTCGTTACGGTATCGCCTGGGGCGCGTTAGGCGCTGCTGAATTCTGTATGGAACAGGCTCGTCAGTACACGCTTGAGCGCATACAATTCAAGGATCCACTTGCGAAAAACCAGCTCATTCAGAAGAAGCTGGCAGACATGTTAACCGAAATTAGTATTGGCTACCAGGCCTGCTTACGGGTCGGGCGCCTGTTCGACGACAAAAAGTAAGTCATGCAGTGAAATTTTATCAGAATTAGCCTGAACAAAAAAGCCCTCAACAGATGCGGATAACTATTATGCCTAAACGGTGTGAAGATTTGAATGACTTTTCGCTGACATGTGATTTATATGTATACTTGAATATTGTCAGTGTATCATACACGAATGATTCCACATATTTTCAAATGTATACATCATTGGTACACTTGCGACCAAGGTTTCTTCGCTGATGCATCAATACAGCAGGCGTAAAAATTAGTCATTCATAAAAATTCATTCAATGTGCCGATTTCTCGTTATGATTATGTTTGACCGGTTCAGAATTAACCCGGAAATGATCTCAATCATCAAGCGCAACTCCTGCGGAAAGGCATTAGACGTTGCTCGTCAGGCTCGCGATATGCTTGGAGGTAACGGAATCTCTGACGAGTACCACATTATTCGACATGTTATGAACCTTGAAGCCGTCAATACCTACGAAGGTAAGTTGGAAGTATCATCGTTTGCAAGGTGAACAGCCATCGCCCAATTATTAGCTGCTTCTGTATAGTTGAATGACGGGCGTCGGTAAATGCAACAGGCACTAATTGTCACAATGCGCTTTCAGTATAATTTGCTGCTGATCTCATTTTTCTGTAACTAAGACAGTTTTATTTTTTCGTTCAGTAAATGATTAATACAATAAGAGTTTTTAACGACAGTATATGCAAACTATGGTATTCCGTCTCATTAACCTATTTTACAGGTTGTTGGAATGCTTTTTCCTTTGTTTAATTAATATTGCTATATCTCGTTAGTTATTGAGAAGCTCATTCCTTAGCTTTTATTATTGATCTATTTTGCTAGTAGTTGAATAGTTTGCTATCATTAATATTAAGGAGCCTTTATGCAGCTTCAGTAGGTTTATTTTATACGGCTCATACATACCTTAACATATACCATATACAAATACCGTAACATGTTTCATTTGTCTAGGTATCAAAAAGGTTTATAAAAATAACGATTACAAATATAAGAACACAATTTATTAGGTTAGAACAAATAGGTCAACAGGGCGTTTCACATGATTCTGTTTCAGGAACGCACGACGTCCATGCGTTGATAATTGGCAAAGCTATGACCGGCTTGCAAGCCTTCACCTCGGACTAGAAGATGGTTGATATTTGATAGACGTATTTGCAAAAAAACATTACTGAAACGAACAATAACGACATAACATTTCTACAAATTTTATATTTGGAGGTGATGGGACTGCACCTTCTTGGAATGGCGAAAAATAAACAGTTATTTGTAACTTCTCGTGTCCACTTTTTTAACAAACGCATAATGCGTTGGGTGGCTTGTCATATTTTCCTAGGCGACCTTATAGGAAATAGGATTAGTAATGCGTATAAGAATTTTTTGAGTAACGCTCGAGAAGCCACTTCGCTATTGTCTGTGGTTCTCGGACATACGTTCATTTAATTAAACTAATACATTCTTTATATTTTCAGAATGAGTTGATGTATCTGAAGATGTAAGAATTTTTTCTCCTCATATTTAACATGCCACAGGTCTCTACAACGACGAATAGTATAATATTTTTAGATACTCATATTTCCTTTATTAAGTTTTAATGAGAAGGACAAATTAGTATTGTCAAGGTATTTCTTCTTGTATTGAATACATGTCTGTAGAGTATATAAGTGACATGACGTTCTGGTTCCATGAAATTTACTATAAGAAGCCAGTTTTTCTCTCAAACTATTTTCGTTAACACTATAAATAGACACGGTGAAATCGTTTGATCTGATCTTTCACTAAACGTTTCAACTGCGTGAACTCGCAGCAGTTGAATAATTTAGTAATAATAATAAGTAAACCAATTAAATTAATTTCCGAATTGGAATAATTTAACTGAATGCAAACAGAGAATAAGTATGATAAACACTGAGTATCGATGCCCGTCTAAGATTATGGTTTACTGCATACGTTTGGTGTGGCCGCAAGTTAACATGACAGCTTAACGTTCTAGGCCTATTGTAGCTAGAATGGGCTCCCTGTACTGAATTTCTTTTATCGATAATAGAGCGATCAATCAGCAAAGTTTTAACCAGAATATAGTTGTAACGAAAACTTTTCTCACGCAGAAAACTGTTTTGTCTGATTCTGCGTGAGAAAATTTAAAGCGATTTATCATCAGATCGGTGTTGCCAAGCCCTAGTTTGACACGCTGCCGCAGTACTTTGCACGTAACCTTTTTTGTCGTTCTACTAGGACACTGTCGAACCTATGGGTTGTTGGTATAGAGTCACAAATGCATACTTAGCTATTTTTCATTTTCCCAGTGTAATGCCTAATTATGCACAACATAATTTAACGAAATATATTTTTTTTATAAAAAAAACTTTTAAAAAATACACTTAAAAACTACTTTTATGGATAAACTACATTAGTTTAGTTTTAAATGCTACTCAAACAAAACTTGAGGCGGTTGTCGGTTAGTACAATCTGCAATTGTTCGCTCTTCGAGATTCGTTATGCCGCTAAGGTTACGGTGATAGCGCTGTACCGTTGGAATAGGTGCTGCTTTCTTGCCGTAAAGTGTGGATTGAGCCTACAGTAACGTGTCCACTTGTAGCCGGTAAAAACTTTCTCTAAATTGTCGTCGTAATTAGATCCTACTAAAGAAGAAGGTACATATTCTTTGTTAGTATGAATAACGCTAAACCTTCATCGCCGTACATCTCCTATGTGTATAAGCAAGCTGAATAGATGGGCCACGTTGTGCATCGAAAATATCAGAATTGACATTTCTCCTTGTCCTTCCCAGAAAATGTGGCGGCCATTTTCACTTATTACTGCACATATGGCTGTTGCTAAAAGCAGAATGTTCGACTAGAGGCCAATCAAGGCCAAGTGGCTGGCTTTTTTTAATCACACCTTTTGCAGCCCGGCCACCCTGTGGTTGCCCGCCAGACAGAGATCATCTCATCATTACACGTGCGCTGAGCTAGTGCTAAATTGTACAGCAACCGGCCACTATGCCTAGTGATAGTTCCATTTCTGTGTCGAAACGACAGAGGCGAAGCGAGCCGGTGAAGTCGGAAGTTTTTGGCTACGCCGTTCCACTGTGCCGACGCCACCAGTACTTGTGTGATCGTGTCGTTGGTGTAAGCGTTCGCCCATTTCGACGTTCAGTGTACACTTATTCATCTTTCCAGAGAGCCAGAAATACCGAGTTTTGTTTGTGTCGGTTTTCTGCTCGCTGTGACACAGTACAGAGGCTATCTAGGCAGTAGTGTCGAAAACGATTTTCCACCGTACTTGTCACCGTCGACACTAAACGCACAGAATGCCGTCGGATGCTAAGAAGAAACGTGATGCGAAGAAGAAGGAAGCTTTAAAGAACCGGAATAATCCTACAAAGAAAGCTGATTCGCCGGGTGGTGACGATGCTACGAATGGCGTTAATGGAACGACCACAAATGGAGTGATCGTCGAATACTCGGAGGATGAGATGGACGAGGTAACGAAAAAGTTCGAGGAAGACATGAAACTGAATGCGGCCGCGAGAGCCGTCACCGGCGTTCTGTCTATTCACCCTCGATCGCGTGACATTAAAATCGAGAACCTTTCAATTACGTTCCACGGTTGGGAGGTCCTACAAGACACTAAGCTCGAACTGAACTGTTGTCGGCGCTACGGTCTGATTGGCCTGAACGGCTGCGGTAAATCGACCTTGCTATCGGCTATTGGTCGACGTGAGTTACCCATTCAGGAATGTTTGGATATCTACCATTTAACACGTGAATGCCCCCCCTCAGAGAAAACAGCTCTGCAGATGGTTCTCGATGTCGACAAGGAGCGAGCTCGGTTAGAAAAGTTGGCCGAGGAACTTGCTGCGTCCGACGACGATACTAGCCAGGAACAGCTAATGGATGTATATGAACGTCTTGATGCTATGAGTGCCGATACTGCGCTCGCTAAAGCATCCTACATCTTGCACGGTCTGGGATTCACTCAAAGTATGATGCACAAGAAGTGTAAAGACTTTTCTGGAGGTTGGCGTATGCGAATTGCGCTTGCCCGCGCCCTCTACGTCAAGCCGCACATTCTTCTGTTAGACGAACCCACAAACCATTTGGATCTCGATGCCTGTGTATGGCTCGAAGAAGAACTCAAGACCTATAGTCGTATTCTCATTCTGATATCTCATTCACAAGATTTCCTTAATGGCGTCTGTACAAATATCATTCACATGAACCTGCGAAAGCTCGAGTACTATGGCGGTAACTATGATCAGTTTGTCATCACTCGTAACGAAATGCTTGAAAATCAAATGAAACGCTATAACTGGGAGCAGGCACAGATGTCCCATATGAAAGACTACATTGCTCGATTTGGTCATGGCTCAGCAAAACTGGCCCGTCAGGCCCAGTCTAAAGAGAAGACCCTCGCCAAAATGGTAGCTGGTGGGCTAACAGACAAGGTTGTCTATGATAAGACTGTCAGTTTCTACTTCCCATCGTGTGGGACGATTCCGCCTCCCGTCATCATGGTACAAAATGTGTCATTTCGGTACACTGATAAGACGCCATTCATTTACAAGAATCTCGAGTTTGGCATGGACTTAGATACCAGAGTTGCCCTGGTGGGACCCAATGGAGCAGGCAAATCCACGCTATTAAAGCTGCTCTGTGGAGCCCTAGTGCCTACCGATGGAATTATCCGGACGCACTCTCATCTTAAAATCGCCCGCTACCATCAGCATTTGCATGAATCGCTTGATGTTGATTTGTCCGCACTTGAGTACATGATGAAGAGCTTTCCTGACGTGCGCGAAAAAGAAGAGATGCGAAAGATCATCGGAAGATACGGCCTTACCGGACGTCAACAAGTACGTATATGAATAATTATTTTTGTTTTAGTTATCCTCTTACTGAAGCGTAGAGTTCTGTACTTTTTTTTTTTGACTGTTGTTGTTCTATCGTATATTTCTATTGATAGTACGTCCTGTTCAGTATAAATACTCTCGCATAAATTGTAGATATCTTCGAAACAAACTATAGCATTTATCTGAGCAAATTTTTTTGTGATAAGATCATAATGTAATATGGGACATCCGCTCAATCAGTTTACCGACTTATTGTCGAAAATTTGATGCCGATTTGAATGCCGATGTACATATTTTTCTTCTGCAGGTGTGTCCCATCCGACAGCTGTCTGATGGTCAGAAATGTCGTGTCGTGTTTGCTTGGCTAGCGTGGCAGGTTCCGCATATGCTCTTCCTCGACGAACCTACGAATCACCTGGATATGGAGACGATTGACGCACTAGCCGAAGCCATAAATAACTTTGAAGGAGGCATGGTGCTCGTATCCCACGACTTCCGGCTCATTTCGCAGGTTGCCAACGAGATCTGGGTGTGTGAGAACCAAACTGTCACCAAATGGCGTGGCGACATTAAAACGTACAAACAACACCTGAAGAACAAAGTTATGAAAGAAATGGAAAAGATGCGTGCCTGAACAAGGAAAATGAAGTAAAGATCATCGCGCTGCTCTGCACTCTTTCTCAATTTTGAGCCGATCGCTAATTCGCTCATTGAAATAACATAAGAAAAGTACAGCGAAATGTACAAGGTAGAACTTGTAGACGCACATACATTTGATTGTAGTGAGTTGCTCACTGGAGTCGAAATGGCATAACGTAATCTGCCTAGATCGCAGATCGATCTTCGCCGTTGTTCGGACTCGAGCGTCTTCAACTACACCGCACTATTGTCTGTCGAGTTTCTATTTCCTTTGATGAGAAGCAAGCAAGTTGCCTGCTGAGTAGCTAATGTCGCGGAAGAAGGCGAGCAGATTGCTCACTACCTACAAGGGTATCACCTGTCTTTCGTGGCCATAGACATAAATGACAGGCCGATACATGGTGTATTATATGAATATGATATAGATTGTCGGCTCTACTATAAAAACAATACAATATATAAACATTTCTTAATAATAATAGCTTAATATTAATTGAATCAACATTTGACTTCTTATTACTTTTGAGAGCAGTTATGTGCTAGTAACATACAAGTTGAAGGCCAACATATGTTAAAGAATGACTTCGCTACCCCTGAACTTTTGCAAAGCCGACAATTTGAATTGTCTAGACAAGATCTATTATTACTGCAGCTATTGTTATTATTATATTAGCGTAGTAAGACCGAGCAGTGAGAGACTGGAGGCGAGAGCAGAAGAAACGGGCTATATAAGCAGGAGGTGTAGGCGAAATTTGCGCAGCAGGTAGAGGCCGGTAAGAGGGCTTAGAGGTGGGAAATAAACGTGACAGCTTAGTTGTAAATGCAAATGATATCATCGAAAACAGTTCAGTCGTATAGCACAGGCAGAAGGTGATGAACTAGGTAGTTACTGCAAAAATGCGATTTGCGACCACTGATGAAAATATCCACAATCATAGAGGAGACAAATATTACGAACGTTAAAGAAGCATTAAATATAACAACCGGTCTATTCCTACCAGCTGCGCGAAAAACACTTAAAAGTCGACATCAGAGTCTTATAGGAGTTCGTCAATTAATAATAGTAAGAATAAATGATTTATTAATCATTTATTAAGCGGGAACAAATATCTAGGGGGTTGAAGGAATAATTATGACTATTTTATTATATTAAGGTATAATAAATTGTTACAAACAGTACCATGCTGTTCGTACTGGAGCGAAAGCATTTAACATGTGTATTGCCTTTTCGGACCTTTATTAGGTAACCAAATGAATGATTTGCTCATATTGTATACGATGTGCTTTACGGTTAAATTTTTTAGAATTTGCGAAATAATTTTCTGAAATTTTCGCCTTTTACTAGGTTTACACATACATTGTCCAAATGAATAAAGCCATGTAGAATGTCCATACATTATTGACTTCGGCCAAGGATAGCTCCGGATCCGAACTAAATGTCCGCGTACGGTGTTTTATTTGGAAGTTCCCTTCCTCAGCTTCCTGCCTATAACACATATGACGACCCTATCGCTGGGAAAGCATCTTTTTACGACTGTAAAGGGGGTGAGACATGTGGTGCGATGGATATTTAGCACAAAATATAACAACATTCAAATCATTACGCCAAGATCGAATGCTTATTGAAATACGTGTCGTTCATTTCAGTTCGGTTTGAAACTCGAAAATCTGGAAAGTCCCTTTTATTCGTATTCTATGTCAAAACACAACGGGCTTTTTTGTCCTTGCAAATATACCAATAATTGCAAAGCCTCTAGTGGAGAACATAATACATGCGTGAAATAGGGGACGCGTTTAGTCTTCATAGATACAGTTTTTAGTTTCCAGACAATTTTTTATTGGTCCTATCTGATGGTAACTAGCAAACGCAAGTAGCCTATGCTAGTGTCACTAGATTTATAGTGACAAATGGGCAGCACGCCGGTCGATTCAAAAGTAGTGTGTAAGTGCCGCAAGTTTTCTTCAACATATACGTTCAGAAGAAGTTCCTTTTTTTCTGGCTAGCAAGCTACTGGCACTTCAGCAAGTCGCCAGAGCAGCGAAAAACTCCGTCCGAGTGTCAAGGGAAACTTTGTCGTTGGCAAAAATACCGAGGCTCCGGCCTATCCCAAAGTACTGGTACCTACTGATAGTTTATGAAGCGACTAATACATATTTCAGTTTTCTTTCAACTAAAAGACTAGGCTCTTTTTTGAATGCCCTTTACACTTTGTGCGTAATACAGATCGTTTTGATCATGTCCGTGAGACTCTTTTTCCCAAAATCGTCCATTACAATATGGTCTGTTTCAGAAGATTGCCGCTTTCTGATCTAATCCTAGTAATGGGAACCAACATCTTTACAATTCCGATATTCAATAATTTGAAAATGTATGACCTGATCAAAATGAGTTCGTATCATGGCAAAAATATGATTGATATTAGGAACACGTTTAATTAGAAAATACTGTATTCAAAAGGTTGCTTACAGCTTCGACAGTATACTTTGCTTTAATTTTTCTTTTGCTGTAAGCACAATCTAGATATTTCCATATGATAGTTCCGGCATGTTTCTATGCGACATAAAATAACATAGGCTTCGAAAAAAATCCACAAAAGAGTTGCTTTGGCTTCATAATAGGCATTGTATATCTAGGGTGGACTCCTAGAGAACATGTATTTATATTTCTCCCACAAAAAATTATTTTCTTGAGTAACTCGAGGTTTCTTGCGTATGTTAGTCGTGTGTTTGACCATTACCACTTCCAGGTGTATTTATGCACTGTAGATTTTGCGTTACAGTTACTCTAACTAGCCTTATCCGTGTCTGATCGACGAAACATGATAACGCATATCGAAATATTTATCAATTTGACACTAAGTTGTTCTTTTAGTAAAATAATTTTTACTTTGGTAACTTTGGTAATAATAGATTACGCGTTCGAATAATAATAATATAATGATTTCCATAAGATCTATACAGCAATCTTTCAAATTATAATTTTTTTTAATTGGATGTGGAAAATTTATGAAGAAATTTTTCCAAATATATTTAGTACGTAGCCATATCAAAACCACAAGGAACATAACATGAAAGTGGGGAATCTTAATTCAGCTCTCTTTCTATAAGTTGTTTCTGAAATTGTATCTAAATCAAAACCGATGTCTTTAAAAATTTGTTTGCATGTGCTAGAAGTGCTACCCCTAACGGTCTCATTTATTTAACACAATTACCACCAACTGTAATTAAAGCTTCAATTAAAGACTTAAATGATTCACTAGTTATTTGCGAAACATTATTTTTTGACTCGCAAATACATTTTTTATCGTAAACGTATGTCAAGTGGTACGGATAGATGTACAGACAATAGTGTTGTCTAAATATGGTAAGTACGAAAAATTCCAGTGGAATTAAATTTTGGTTTAACAGGACGTCAAAGGTCTCAAAAATTCAGTGAATCAAAACAGTCAAAAAATGCAAAAAGGCTGACTGTTAAAGCTTATATAGTTTTCCAAATTTCCATATGAAAACTCCGGACTTATCAAAAATGGCTTTTTGAGCTATTATGATGTTGATTCAAATTTTTTCCTACTGATGGTATCATAATACGCCGCTTGGAAATTTTTTTCAGGTTTTTGAGAAGCCCCATGAAAATTAGTAATAACGTAGACTGTCGATTTCAGTCAAGATAAACGGTGTTCAGTCTTGGTGAAGGTTCGTCTAAAGCGAAGAGATTAGGTCACTGATTTTCGGTCAAAATATGAAACCAACACATGATTTTTGAACAATAAAATGAACATAAGTTTGTTTTTTGTCCTGAAAAAAACTGGCTTTGCTGCGTACTAATATACAAATGACTAAGCATAAGGGATGAATTTATTTCTACTATGACTGTTTGTAGAGCTAAATACTGCACCTTGTGTATAAACAGACAGTTCGAAACAAGTATTGCTAAATTTCCTGAAATATTAATTGCTAACTATTAATTATTTGAATTATTTCAATTTAACGGTGTATTTTTCAACCCAGAACATTGACGCACAAAGTACTTGTTATGACCCCGGACTCCTCGCGTATTCGGAAGCCAAACTATTTTAATTTAAATCGATTCACGGTCATTTTTGCTTAATAAGAAAATGTATCTTCTTTCTTATTTATATTTAAACCGCCTGACAATTCTAACTGAAACTCGTGATTATCTTGCAATAATCCTCATTTGGCTTCTTATTTGGTGGAACTGAAATTGTGTTTAATAGTCAAGGTTGACTTGAAAATTAGATATGCCAAAAAATAGATGAATCGTGGGAAGTATTTCTATATATATAGTTTATGTTTCACATTACCTAATTTACACACAGACAAATTATGTTAGAAAGAAAACACAGTAAATTATGTAGTTAATAGTATTTAACTTTATATCCTAATGAAGGTTGTAATTATTTACATTGTTTAAAGGACTTGTTGGGCGTCACCTGGTAGAGTTGACTTCAGTTTCATGATGTCAGTTTATTTTATCACATAGTTCTATCAAGCCAACTGGCGTATTGGTTTTCCTTATTTTCAATACTAATGTTTTATTATTTGCAATACATTTTCTAGCTAGTTTTTAACGTTTGTCCCCATAGTCAACTGTACCGAAAAATCGGCCAAAACATTATATAAAGTAACAAAATAAACAAAAATATAACTTAATGATTGCCAGCAGAATTGCTGATGTGGCTGGACTTTCTATCGTTGATGTAGACAACGCTTATTCTTGTAGCAAAGGTATTCTTTCGAACGCGTTGCATTATTTTTTTTATTGTTGTTCATCATACAATCTTTTGCATTTTGTACAAAAACATTTTTGCTTGTGAACGAATTATATACTTTTAATAACGCAGGTTGTGTAATGCAACCCAATAAATTTAGCTGACTGAGCAACTGACAGAAGAAGACTACAAAAATATTAACGAAAAAATAACGTCAAAATGCAAATTAAATGGATACAAGCTGTCAGCCTCATTTGTTGATTAATTCCTAAAACAGTTGTCAGGTAAAAGCAGTTCTGTACACGAACTCAGATTACAGTATACTCTAGCCATCTTCTTACACTGTCAATTCTTTTCAATTTTTAACTATATGATTTGCTAAATATTTTTTTTTTGTTACAGCGCCAATGTCTTTGTAATTGATAATATTGTATTAGCTCAACGTTTATGAATGAACAAAGACTCTGAGTATCAAATTATGTTTTGATTATATAAACAATGACCAGAGAATGTTTCGAAATAGCAGGAACCAATTTAAATTTGGATGACACTTTTTTTTAATTTTAAAAAGAACGGAAATAGTTCAAACGGGCTGTCTTTGCGAAAAATTTTATAAAACATAGTAACCATCGAGTCAGAATTTACCAAAGTAAAAGACTCTCTGGCAATCAAGTATCAAGTACTACTATAGATTTTTCAGCAAATTTTTATGTATGAAAAAGCTAAATAATAAATGAATTCATGCATTTTAGTCCGTGCTTCTAGAATTTCGTAACCTATATCTCATTGTCCATTTGTCCAACTTATTTTAACCATCCCATATACAGAAACAGTAGGAAAACTCTGATTAATGTAGCATTTGACTACTTAATAATAATGATTGGAATGTATGCTTGACCCCATATGGCATGGAGGTTAACCCTTCGACACACCTAAGGTTGCGTTGCTTTGGAATGGTATTGTAATAATTCTACATTTTGTCATCTCATCTTATTACAATGAGTATAATTGCAGTTCAGCACAGCAGTAGGGATACGATCTTATGTAAAGTAGCTCAGAAACTATACACAGAGTTGGTCATGTCTCGTCTACCCAGCAGTGTAGAAACACTACTAAAGAGAAACTGGAACGGCACTACGTGTGTATCTATGTGTTGCCTTTTATTTATCTGGCTTCATAAGGCATTAGCTTTTTCCATTTTCGTTGTCACTAAATAATATTACCTTTTTTCATAAAATTCACAGCTACGCTTATCTTTAGTGCTGCGTCTGCTCTGCTATAATAGAACAGTGTCATATCTACAGTATTGTACATTGTGCCAAATATATATATATATATATATTATATAATCAAGGCTCTGTGGGCAGGTTCTGCATTTGAATTTTGGGGTCTATATCTACACTTCAGGAAAAGCATCGAGTGATGAGTAAGCATTGGGGCGATTCGAGGAGAAAATTCGAGAGAAAAATAATCTAGTTTTCTAGCGTTTGCAACATTACTGTGTCTTAACTTACGGCGCAGCGAGCTTTTTAGAGTTTATAACGCTGATGTATGTGCGTATACTGAGAAATATAATAAAGAAAAAATTCAACAAGTTTGTCAGAGCGGATGCCAAAAATGTCCTGTAATCACGTAATGCAGAGACTGCCTCTATTCCTTGTTAAATATACATCAATATACACAGGCGACATTTTCGCTCTTTTCTGTAGTAGAATCATTTTATCGGCCGCGATTTCTATGCATCTTCAGCTTAAGTTAAAAGTTTCGCTTCTTAAGTGTAATGTTTGTCTTGCCAGAGTGGAAGACGATTATATTTGTTAGTTCACAACTGCAAAATTGATTTACGGCACGCGCTTCTTACTGTTATTATAGTGCACGTCGTTACATTTGCCGCCATTCCGTTATTTAATGTCTTCAAGAATTTTTCCGATCGATATGGTTTCGTTCCAAACCGCGAATGGCCATCGTAAAAGCATGGCAGTTTCACCTTTTAATCAAATAACTTTGTGATTCGACAAAGACCAACTATAATCAATTGGCGCTGGTTTCCTTACAGTTTACTTCGGCATTAACGGTGTTTCTTTTTCTTGCATTACTTTTGCCCCATGATACTGATCCTATGACCCGTTTCTAGATGGATTTAATTTCTTTTATGCTGCCAAGATGATTATAATTTTAGTCTTTTGTGGCAGAATAAGTTGACTGCTGTTATTTGCCCGTCAACATCAGTTCTTTTTTCACTGCCATCGTAAAAGACACATGCCGGATGGATATTTTTGTCTAAACGATAGATTAATAATACAAAGATGAACATGGACGCACTCAAGGGCTAGGTCGGTATTTCTCTTTGGATAAATTTTCGAAATACTTGTGGCGTAGATATGATCTCATAGTCACGTTCGCGGATATCTTTGTAGTTGGGTCGCTAGCGCTTAAGAGCTTAACGATAGTATATACCTTTTGTATCACGTCCATCGCTTTAGTAGCCCCCAGTTATTGTATCAGCTAATCTTAGAGTGATCGTAATCATAGCATGTATAGTAGAATTAGCTAAGATCATTGCTAGCTTTCCTCCGAAACATCGATTATAGCATGCGGTCGTTGTAGCTATAAGATTCGATTTTTGCACTAATCCTATATTTAACATTAAATTAATTACCTAGTTTGTTCAGGCCACAACGCTATTAAGTATTTGAATACTGTATTGATGATGCCATTCCGCCATTTGTACTCGATTCATATGCGCTTTCGCACCGTTACTTCTTCATCACTTTGCTCCTTTCACTCACTCTATCCACCTCTTTTTAGTGCCTGATCTTGAAACAGACCCTGAATCCTGACCCTCGTCTAGTTTATGCAACCTATTTGATGTTTCAATTACACCCGCGCAGTATTCTACCACTGGATTGTCTTGCGCCAATAATTCACTGGCATCTATTAATAATAATTACTACAGAGAAATATTTTTCGGTTTTTATCGTCTCCTCGTTTTGTTAGCATCCTTGCATTTTTCACGGTGAGCCGCTTTTTCGCGAATCCTTTTCTTTTCTCCTTCTTCTTTTTAATGATCAATGCTCTAATGATGCTTTTATCGTGCTACAATGTGTTTTTTTTTCACTTCGGCAATCTCAATTATCTAGCTTGCAAAAAAGTCACCGCCATTTTTCCAGTAGCTTTATCTGCTTATGGTTATCGTCATATGTAGCACACTATCATAATTAATTGCCGATGTAATTCTATATTTCCCTTCGAGATTCATTCTCCTTTTTGCCAGTCGTTCATAAGGTCGGTGTCTGCGTTTGTGTTGACGAGCTGACGTGAACGATCTTGTTAAGCGCCGTCGTACTTCGGGATGTTCGTAGACCTTCAAACGCTTTGAAGACACCCGCCCCCCCGGCGGAACCTTGTGAGGCCCCGAGCCCAACTGACGAACCTAGTTGTGCTGACGATCCAGTTGATCCGGCGCCCGGCATCAATATGTGATTACCATTGTTTTCATCGCTGAATGAATGTGAGAGACGGTACGTCCGCTTCTTGCTGTTTAACCCCTTCGCGAAGCGCTTTGGGCTGGTCACTTGTTCCGACGAGGAGGCCTCCGATGGCGAGGGAGTGAGCAAACTTGAGGTCGCAAGCCCGGACATCCCTGCGGCCCCAACGATTCCGTTGGGATCCAACGCAGCTCGTGCTAATGCAGACGCGAATGCCGCTTCGCGAGCCATTAGTTCACGTTCTCGCTGTTCCACCTGTAAAAAAGATGTGGCAAAATGGAACCAGAAAATTGCACAGAGGCAAATAGCAGACGACAAGCATTATTATTGAATATGGGGACAGTTATCGGGAAAAAAATAGAGAAACTGATCAGGAGATATAGAAAACAATTGGACGACGTAAATTTCTTCTAATTATATAGTGGCCTTATACACAAAGTAACATATATGTTCAGATATAGCTGAGGGAAGCATCGTATATTATGATTAAATATATATATAATTTGAAAAATTGCTAATAAAATAAGTTTATCTAAACGAAAAAAAAAGTAAAAGCAAGCCATGAATGACGTCTAGGGTTCCGTTTTATGAATTATATAGAACGCATTTCCCACCTCTACACAAATGCATAGTAAATTTTAGGTGGACACTAAAAACTCTAGCGACATGTACTTTAATTTCCATTTTAGAGTAAACTGGAGGACAAATCCCATCTGCAAGTCCAATTTTCGTAAATTCGCTTCGATCAATCAATTGATTTACCTAAAGAAGTAAATAATTTTAGCGAAATTAGAAACTATGCTAAATTACAATGCAAGCTGTGGGAAGCGTCATGTTTTTGCGTGGCCACGTTTTAGTATGGTGACACGCGTCTTTGTTGTCTGTGTATCCATCTGTATGTCTGGATAGCTCGGTTATAACGGGCACAGTCACCTTGAAGCACTTAACCAAGCAGTAATATCGATTTGGCTAATAATTATGAGCTCAAACGAACTCTTTTGCTCATAGGCAGTTTTCAAGGGCATTTAGAGCAATTATATATGAGAAAAAACACACATTTCTTCCCTATAAACTCCTGTGGTGTCGAGATACAATCGTGAAAAGGTAGTAATTTATAAACGTATTGACAGCTCAAGTAGGATACATATGCTCTAGTGCCTTTTAGTGATCAAGAATACGAAAAAAATATTAATTAATGAGCATTTGCGATAATCATTAATCATATTTTTTGTCTGAAGAAATCTATAGATTTTTTTCGTTTCTTTTCTTTTTGTATCAACATGAAAATCTGATTGACGAATTTTCAGTCTCCTCAACTGCACCTCAAACATTGCATACAACGATTCATCTATGATAAATGCCATAAGTAGCTCACTATGTTCACACTAAAAAAATGCAGTATGGAAATGTTTACAGGATTTTGACTTTCGAGAATCGCTTTCGCCTCGCGGCAATTTAACGGCAGCTTGACAACCTAGTAATACGTAAGCGTACTATATCATTAATTTACAATAAAAATCAGATCTTTATTACTTGTCGTCGTTAGATATAATCTGGTCCTAGTCAGGGACATATCTACAGTGGAATAGGTTGAGATCTGGGCGATGCCCATTACGGTCTCGCTATACTGACAATAGGAAGTAGACCGTATAGGATCGCCCGGGGACGTTCGCTCCGTCACGCTTCATTTGTCAAACTTTGCGCCGTTACATGTAGAGTAGAAACATTAGCTAAATTTAGAAGAGGTAATAACATTCAGCGCTACCAAGAACACCAGCTGAGATAAGCCAACCAAACGTATTCAATAGAACCCGACTGGCCTTACGGTATTATGTCGGAATACCCCGAACGTAGTGCAATACTTACGAGCGCTAAGGGTACAGTAACGCGACAGTAAACGGAAGAAAACCGAAACTCTTGTGGAGGACCGGTAGATCGCACCGATACACAAACATATCACACTGCAGAATTTCAATGCCCGTTACTAAAAAAAAATGGCAAGCGTTTCGTGTAATCGACTACTGCGCAGCAGCAGTGAATTTTAGAGAACATCTTATGAACCGAGTATGATACTGCGTCGCTGTTATTCAGGCACAGATTTATGCTGAGGTTACATAGAGCAGAGATCAATAAAAACGCGTCTATTTTCCGAATCGAAGCGATTTAAATTGAAAAAGAATACGGGTATGGTTAGCAAGAAATCGGGAGCACATGGAAAGTGCTCAATTCTTAAACATATATGCGTTGTAATTTAAACGGGTTAAGTATTATCTGTTAAATTTATAGTACGAACCAGCGTCGCAAAACAGTCGTATTACAAAGTATAACATCTTCCTGAACTGACAGAGACTAATCTGCGTTCTACAGTAGTTCCCTTCTCACAAGATCCAATTGTGCCAGAATCTATGATCGTCGATCAAATCAGGAATGACTTATTACATCATACGCAAGAGAGTTCTGTTGGTAAAATCATTAACTGGCATATTGCGTTACGGTATGGTACTCTTTATCTGTGACTGACCAGAGAGTTACCCAGACAACGCGTTTCTCTAGATTCACGGCCGCTGCAAGACGCTGTATAGATGAATGTTTTAGCGGTGCCCTTAATGTAAGTCGTAATAGCAGAACTATATGCGGATAACGACCCACGTGTGCTACGGAACTCCGTCTTTTATCGACGGTAGTAGTGACTGTTGCAGTTGAAGTGGGCCCGTCGTTACCCACACGTGCAGCTATTCAATAACTGCGGCCGGCTCAGACCCAGCTAGGCATTCATGTAGGATCATCGAGCTATACAATGTAGGGCTAACAAAACCGCATGAAGAATTTCGAAGCTTGGGCAAACGTCATAAATTCGTCACTGTCTAGCGACAAAATGGTTGTCCACTAACGGAAGTGAACGAAAGGTAAGGCCAAATGAATGACTGAATAAATTAATTATGAATGAATCATTCTACTGAATTAGCCCTCAACTAAAAAACATACCCAACCACAAGATCTATCTCTGCCATTGTTTCATTATCGATAACGGCGCCCTATTGGTTATTAACCAATTTAGCTATGTTCACATTCGTTTAGACTTTATGTTCAGGAAGAACGGTCGTTCCGTGCCAGACACCAACATTTGGTATATTACATACTCAGTAGTTGAGATAAACAGCTGGCAACTAATCATCACAGTGCTAGGGTGCAGCAAAGGGTAGATTTGTTGCAAGAAAACTGTCAACGGTGTCACGTCGAGATAGCCACGTCAGCAGCGATTTAGTAACTACTTTGGGCTAGCAGGCCGGACGGTGAAGCAGCCTCAATGTATTTGCCGATGATCTGTAAAAGACATTGGATAATCAGATGGCCAGCGCCATTAGTAGATTGCGTCGCGGCTTCCCGCAAGTATGATATGAAGTGCCAAGATAATTTTGATCAGCAAGGCATGCACTTGTTCATTTTGTGGCTAGTTACCCATTGCATGATACGACAGAGACGTGTGAGCGCCTTGACGTATGCACTTTTGTGGCTTTAACGAATGTGCAGTTAACATCACATAAACAAAAAGCTGTGCTGATATTATGGATGATAATTGTAATGTTTTTTTTTTTTTTTTTCAGAACCGATCTAATACCATCCATTGTAACTCCGATCGAAAAACGGGCTGAGAGTTAATAAAATTCGCAGTTTGCTACATCGCTGCGCTCTCACAGGTAGCGGTACATTGAATAGCTGCGCTATTCATTTCTAATCTATCCGCCGCAGTATCCGTGTGCGTTCCATTTTCGGCTTGAATTCAAAAGTTGTGTGTAATATCAGAATCAGTCTCAGATGTGCACAAATCAGAAACCTTGTACAGTTCATCTACTAAATGTTTTCCTTGCCCAGTTTCAAAAAGCGAGTCTATGTAATACATCTATTTCTGTCGTATTTCAACACAAAAAGCAAAATAAGCATCTTGTTTACTTATCACAGTTTCGCCTGTTACAGAGCTGCATTTTCAACGTCAAAAATCATAATGTTATAAAGGTCATTATTTACAGTTATATCAGATGATTATCCCAGGTTTATATGGGTCAGGATGAGGTGGGCTCAATGGGCTACCGCATATCAGGCGTAAAAAACCGGATGCCGTCGGTGCTAATTTTACACAGAACTTGAGAGAACTAACCAAGTGATCTCGAGGTACAAATCAGCTTAATAGGAACGCGTATATACCAATTTTAACTAAGGCATTTAGTTTCTTTGAAAAAAATGGTTCGGACAAAGCAACATTGTCAACATGTCTAACTTTGCAAATAATCTTCACCATAGATTAATATTTACCATGGATAATTATTTACAGCAGAATAATGCGTAGCCATAATGATTATACGGGTCTTCGTTGGCTTTGAAGAACGGTACGCACACTGTTATTGTGCCTTCTCGTTTCTCCACCAAAATTCAAAGCGTGTATGAAGCACTATTTGCGTTATTCAAGATGCGTCTCCACTGCGCAGCAGAACTTATATGAACTTACGCTATATGAATCATTATCTTTGGATCGCCTAACTCAATAAATTATTAAAAAAAAAAGCAGCTTCTCTAGCCATTATCATGGCCCTTTATAAGAACAGCATTTTCCTCTAGCATTGCTGAATGACTGATTTCCTCGCACAAACCATTATTGATTTCAATAGCCTTACCTCCGGTCCATATAACCATACTTGGCGGGGCTATATGAGCCCACGACATAAAAGACTTCAATTGATATTTTCTAGAAAATCAACAAACTGTATTGAGCCCATTTCGGTTAAAATATAAAAGAGTCTTTGCCAAATATATTGATATTTTTTTTTTTCTTGTTGGCACTGGTTGTCTCCAACCATAGCAATAAGCACATTTTAGACCATACAACCCTACCCTACTTTATCTGTCCGTTAATTTGGCTAGAGAAAACGATATATACATGTGCACTTCAATGTACCGTATATACAAATTTCAGCAAAGCAAAAAGCGTCAACGCACCAGCGGAACGATTAGCCAGGTTCAACGGTGAGCCAGCACTTTTTCAATCATCATCGCATTCGCTTATTGTAGCCAACATAACTGCTGCATGTTTTTACCGTGGCCTTTACAAAACAGATTTTTTTTTCTGCCAAATAATAGCGCCTCTGCAAGCAACTAGCGTTATCCCTAATTTCTATGACGACGATGAAAAAAGGACCGCTTATACCCGGTATAGGTTCCTGATCTGTCAACGTTTTTGCTCTCGTTTCGAGCCGCTGGCACTGACGCCGTATTGACGCTGGTCGGTCTAAATTAACGAATCTGAGACCAGCTCTTGATCACTACAATCGCTATTATTTTGAAAGCAGTCATTTTCCTCTGGTTCACGTTGTCGACATTAACGCTGCGCACACTGTTATTTACTTTTGTGTCTGCTTGCGCAATGCATTCTTTTATGTGGTCACCTGAAGCCTACGGCGAGATCCCCACACATCTGATGTTCATTGGTTTTCGTTTCTACTCAATTTATGATTTACTGTGGCAGCCACTACTATTAAAACTATTGGGTCCCTTATTGCTAGCACGCGGTTCAACGACTGGTTCGACAGCAAGACAAACAAATTGACATAGACAAAAGTATCACATAGGCGAATCACAGCAGCCCGCTGATCATGAATATCACAAGATCCGATCCCGATCAACTGCCTTTTCCGGTAAGCTAATGGAACCGGGTTTAGACAACGGGCCACCTGCCCGATGGCAATCGCACGCTACGAGGTTGGAGCCCTTTTCGGACTAAAGCAGGTCGGCGTCGCCGCTCAAAATAGAAATCTGTTTAGCCGCTGGGGTCGCTGACGTCGCTGCCTTTTGCTGACTATATCTAGACGTGGACACACAGATGTGGTTAACGGCAGAATCACCATTATCGGTTTGCGAACCACTGCACTGTAAAACGACCTACCAATACATTTAGAATAGAATACGAACGACTGGCGAGAGCGACGATGTTGCTCCAACGGAGTTGGGCCCTAGGCCAACCCCCACAGTCGTTGAGCTGGTCCAAAACACAATAATCCCACGTTACTTTTCCTAGTTGCTAACGCTATCGCCAGTGGTACGATAACGGTACCGAGCGGCGCCGTACTGAATAAATAATGCGAAAGCAGGCCACCAATCAGTAGGTAGCTGTCCAATGAGTTCGCCACTGGCGCCGTGGCGATTCAGCTGTTTGGTTAGAAAAAAGGGTTTTTTTTTTTTTACAAAGCGCACACAATCGTCATAGTCGCCTGTACGCCATGCCCGAAAATACAGATGTACGGGTCAAAGAAAAGACAACAAAGATGTAACATTATTAGCTGCGGTGAAACATCGCTCATGAGAGACGACACATTAGATGAACATAGTCGCTTTCGATGTTTTTATGATGTGATTTTGCAAAGAAGAGTAAAATATTTTATGAACAAAAAACACTCGTCGTTAGCTCCGTTTCATTATTTTCACTAAGGGAACCTGTAGACAAATATGCTATCCTGCTTTTGTCTTCGTAGGCAACATTTTAGCAAGTCTTTATACCACAGGCTATCACTCGTTCGTACTGGTACTCGTTAACTTCGGTGAATTTCTCGACGCGGACGCTGGTAGGCAGTTAAGCGACATTGTTTGTTCAATTTGAATGTTTGATGGGCTAATGATAAACCAAGGAAGCAAACCAGCGTGTTTTATATAGTGGGTTTTTCCTCGTTAGTTAAAGATATTTCAACGTAGTGACATCTAGCCGTCTGCTTCTATTCACTTCTGTGCACCGTAGACTGCAAGATATACAGTAGCTATTTGGCAACGATAGATGCTTCACCTACTACTACTGGCCTTCGTCAGCTTCGTCATCTTAAACGATCAAGCTCCCCATAATTTGAAATCTTTTATTCATTGCTTAAAAAACATTTTCTCTAGAGTCCCACAAGATAGAACTTCATCTTCTATTCCTTTTTTAGATAAAAATGTTCCCAACTAATTTAACTTAATTCAGGTATCTCGTTCTTTCTCTTTTAAGCGTTCACTCCATTAGTTCTTACAGACCACAAATGGCAATTGTTATGCCCTCTTGCTGTAGCAATAGCTGCTAATGAAGTGTCTCGGCAGAAGTTCTCACTTAATCAGGGCAGATATCGCACAGTGCAGCAGTAACTAGATGCGCAAGCAGTCTCCCCTCATATTGGAAGTCCCAAAAACAACTTAGTACAACAATAACTATGCGAATGCGCGACGAAGTAGACGCGCCACTTCGCTGTACAAAGTCGACGTTCTTCAATTGCAGACAAACGCATATAACGTTATCAAGTACTAATGATTTGATAATAGGACATGGCTAAGATGTAAGTAAAAAAAACCAGAAACTACGTCTTATCGACAGTATTAATATAGTATTGTTTAATCAGTAGTCTAAATTGGTTTAAAAAACTTATTAGCGGGTTGGTGATTTCTTAATTGAATCTAACTTTACTTTTATTAATTTTTATGCCAGAGGAAGTACATTTCATACGGACAGGGCTGACATCTCTCTAGCATTGATGTATTGGCATTTCCTGCTGTACTTCCGAAGCTTACAATTTGGAGGACAAATCATTCTACATAAAACTCTACACTTATTATCACAGAAATTGGTCTTGTAACGACACGCGATCTTTGCGGTTGGTACTACACATATATAATGTAACAATTAACAATAGTATAATATAGAAAATAATATAAACTTCAGCCATCTGTTTGATCAAACTACCCCTATAACCGTCTTGGCATGCAACCTTTTACTTTCTATCGTCAAACTACGACGTTTTCGCTCAGTATGGCATATAGCAATTACTACTCAATTTGTAGTCTACTGGCGAATTCGCAGTAAGTTACGGCTGTCATATTTCTAAACAATCCCGATGCCGCTTTCATCAAAACTACCAAGCACTTCCCGTTATTAGCATCACATTACTCCACTCTGTTGACCTTACGCCGTATGTTCGCTGTCAGACAGACTCTTTTGACTAGAAGCAGGTTTGTACTTATTCCCATTGGGATGTCAGGGTGTATATGGCATTTCCACTTTCACTACTACATTTGCTCATAGCAATCACCAGATAGCTTTATTTACTGTAGTGGCACACAAGAAGAGAAGAAGAAAATGAAGTGTGATTTAGGGAAAACACAAAGCAAACTATATAGGTCGTATTTATGTAGGCGGATTGTAACTGAGTGCGAGACGTATATATCATACGATTACTTTATATATTACTGAATTTGGATAAGTCTGATGTGAACTGGCGAAGGCCACCATTTAATTTACTAATTTCTGAAATTCTAGAAAGCTATTTAATCACTGTGGCACCAAATCTAAGATACTCCCAAGCTGTATAAAATAAGAGAAAAGAGCGATTTCCTTATCTTAGAATATATTTTCTGAAAAAATTTAGTAAAAAAAAATTTAGTGTCGTTAAGATTTACAAGGTCGTCGAACAGGTCCGCTTTAAACAGATAGATAGATCCTTATGAAGTTCATTATATATAAATTTAGACAGCTGCCGTTATTATTGACTGTACTCTAGCGTCGCGTACGTATATCTCATACCAGTTTTACAAGTGTCATCTTCACACTGCTCGAGCTTACATGACCCCGGAGCGCAGACAACAGCATCCTAGTTATATCGGAAACGCATAGAAAATTGCTTGAGATGAAGCACTCATCTCAGTAAACACTTATTATTGCGTTCCATATAAGCAACCTGAAGGGATTAGCTGGGTTCCGCACACACCGAAATCTACAAAAGTTCCGTGGTCTTTTCCTAGTAATAAACAACGAGAAGATAAATTCTAGTCTAGTCTGAATATTCACACCGAGAACGGACAGTGGTGCTTACTATTCGGAAAGCTACGCTATCATGCAAGACGTTTTCTGCGACAGTCGTTACGACCGATATCTGACTGATCTCATATCAGTGGAACGATTCCGTACAAACTCGGCCTTGACCACCCCAAGAATTTGCAAGTTGTTTTTTCAGGCATTCCGCTGGCCCACCGGACTGAGGTGGCCAAATCGTCGACCTTATTACGCCATGCGCTTCGTACCTTATTAGCATGCCCACACCACTGGCTGCTAGTGGAAGCTCACTTTCGGCGTCTTTGTAAGTGCGCCAAGACGGCACCACTGGCGTCTCGCTGAAAAATGCGGGTCTCTATAAAAGTACTTACACATAAACCGGCTGTCATGTCTAAATGTCAATACAGAGCCACGTGTATAAGTACTTGATACAACGAATCATATAGACCGTTTACCGTAGGCCGCGACGACTAACGGTGAGAACCCGAAAACCGAATGATCCGGACCTAAGGCACCGCAAAGGCGCCGAAAGAGTACGGGAAATGTGCCGCAAAGCAGTCGACAAAACAAGTCTTTGTTTTATCCACCGGCGCCGGCAAACGTAAGCAGAGTGCAACAAACCAAACGTTATAGCACGAGCAACTTGCTCCACAATAGATGACTAATCTGTTCTGCAATATTAACGTTTGCACGCATACATTGAGCACAAACTCTAGATAAGTAGACAACGGCGTGGCTGTGTGAAACGACCTGTTTTTGTCGTACTCTATAGCATCGTTATACATATATAAGCGTAACAACCCATAGCAAAAACCTACTTTGTAATAGTTATCGAATGTTATTAAGATAAAGTAAGGGTGATTCGGCTGCCTCAGTTCTATAGAGAATTGTTCTATCGCTGCACGCCTTCGCCACTCTCATGCTATTTGTTTTATTATTATTATTAAAATAGTACGCTGTTGAACAATAACGTACGCATATTAGAGCGTTGAATAAGTAATAACGCTTCGAGCAAAACAGAGGAACGCATACTATTAAATCGCCGCGCTCTCTTGACGTAGAGCCCCTTTCCGTAGCCACTGGGGAACGATAAGGAAAACACGTTGATCACTTAAATTTATTTTGATGATATTTGAAAGTTCCAATTCCATTTACAGTCGAGTAATGAACATGCTTCGAATTGAGTGACAGATGCGGATTTAAGCAGAACGAAGGCGGACATGGTCCTGGTATCTACGTAAGGCTCAAATGGCGTCGGATGAAGTCACGGCCGCAGCCGGTTGTGCTCGTTTCTATGAGATATGTAAATACTCAATAATAATGATAATAACAATAATGCTAATGATCATCATCATCATCATCAAAAACAATTACAACATTTAAAACACATGTCGATCGAACAAAGTTATCTCATTTCCTCGCTATCGACATTCTGTAATTGATTCAAACGATCAAGTAGGAAATTTACTTAGCGCGCTCACTTAGAAACATCGTTGTCATTGCCGCCGCCTCTTCCGAACCGCCATTCCAAGAACGAAGCGGCGCAAATCAAAGAAAATTTACGTCACTGGGA
This sequence comes from Varroa destructor, assembly GCF_002443255.2. NCBI lineage: Eukaryota > Metazoa > Arthropoda > Arachnida > Mesostigmata > Varroidae > Varroa > Varroa destructor. The sequence goes on from NW_019211457.1 coordinate 42,010,516, forward strand.
AAGAAAGTGCACAAGCGAATAGACAGATAGAAATAATGTAATAAGCTTTAGCTGATTTATATATAACCGACCCTATAATAGTTTCTACAAGGCCTACTTCTATAGGCCTGTGCATTTCGATTAATTGATTGTCAAGGCTTTCTTGCTCTAATCCCCGCCAAGGCATCACTCTAGTTGTCATTAAACCCTGTTTGCTGTTCCTTTCTGCGCGGGGCGTTCACTATCTGCAAATAAAACTCACTAGCTTTATGTAGGCCAACACCGCTCAATTTACCGGTTCATGCTATTTACCAGAATTGATACGCGGCAGTAAGCTAAATAGTGTCACAAAGGTGCGTGACCTTTCGCGACCTTGTAATGACAGGTGTAGCATTAGGCTGTAGCAGCGGCTCCGGCTGCCGCTATCGCCATTCATCGTAAACTACATTGCCTGCTAACCATGAAACGACCACACAGACGCCTATGGCATTATCCATATCATCGCTCCTGCGTTACAGCGCAGAGAGCGGCCGACACGGGACCGTCGCCGTCGGCACATCAACGTCAGCCGTTGATCGCGTTCTCGCAATAACAAGACAGGCGCTGACGGCAAATAAGTCGCCGCTCTCGAAGGCTAATTATATGTTAACGTCAGCACTAACTGCGACAAAGATGGTACTGAGCCTGGCTGTTTGTTTTATGGGCCGGGAAAGTAGCCTGTATTATTATTATTATTATTATGTTCGGAGTGACCAACCGCTTTTACAACTGAGTTGTGCTTCGTCTGCTACTCGCTTTAGTCGATCGGTCTTCTACGGCCAACGCTGCCGCATTTAATGATGGTGAGGTAAACTGTACGCAGCGATCCAACAAAATGGTGACTACTATTATTTCTTGTAGCTTGCACGCAATAGAATCAGAAACGGTTTATTATGGGTAGCGAAAGCGAACTGACTGTTGGTTCAGGGGAGTTATCAATACTTCAGGCTGTTGTTACTTACGTTGTTTTTAAGCGGGTAAAAACGGTAAAGGGGTCAGACTTAACTTATTATAATATCGCAATTCGATTTTGAACAAGGAAAAGAAATGTGAATTATTTAACGAGAAAAACTACCCGTATTAGTTATGCAGCTGAGTTCCTTTCCAGAAAAACGCTGCTTATCTATTACGAGTACATCATAGTTATTTTACGAATAAACACTCCTTCCGCAGATTTAATAACGAATCCACATGTGCATTTCAATAGAACTTCTGAAGCGACTTGTTACGAACAATTACTGTTCATTACAAAATATTTCGTTTGATTTTAGCAAACGGGGGATCGATGCCGACTGATCTTGCAAAAGCTGGCTAGCAATTGAAAGCTGGCCCGTTCGAAAAGTAAAGCTAGTCGACTCCCGAAACTACGACGCACCATGGTCTATTCTATCAAAGCAACAGTGTTCACTGACCGGAATAGAATCGACCAGTAGTGTTTATACTGCTTTCCGGCCCCTGTGTCTTCTGACTTAGCTTTCTATCGAAAAGAACCGCATCCGTTACGAAGAAATTCTCCTATAAGAACTTAGCATGCGAAGGCCTACAAAACACAGGCTATGACAATGGATTAAATGTCAGAATACGAATATACGAATGTCCTCCTATCTATAAATGGAAGTAATATTTTTCATATATTCGTATATTCACTTTTGCTCGAACTCCTTATTTTCGTAATCTTCATTCCGCTATCCTTTGACAATATATCTCGTAAACTACGCTACGATAACCTATTCAAGGGTCCGCTTGTGTAAATTATCCGAGATCGACTGGCTCGTCGATAATCTAACGCCCTCGCATAGTAGCATAGTGTCCAACACAAGCATCGTACTCGTTCCCATTTGGTTGATTTTTGTATTGACAGTAGCTCCCTATTGAAGCTCGGTACGTTTACACGTTACATGCACCTGCTTGAATGTGAACACTCGCAATTCAACGGTTGTTACAATTCAGGACTTTCGCACACACACAAATCAGCATTACTTACGTTTGGGTCACATCGACAAATATTTATAATTGTACGGTATCAGCGTTGTGAGCTAAATAATAACTCTCACGCGGCGTTCTAGTGAGAATGGTGGATACCACTTTGTATGGTCGAATTAGAAAAATTACATATTGAACACGAAGGTCTAGGACGACTGGTTGAATTGTGTTTTGTACACAGTTATGCGCGGTCGGTCTTTTTCCTCACAGAAACGGTGAATAACTACCTTTAATAAGACCAAGTCTGGATCAAGTGAGTTTTCGTGGTTGGTGGAGCGTAGAAAATAATGGCCTGCTATGAATCCGTCGAGTATAACCTTACTAGTATAGATGTAGATTGCTGTCATTAAGTAGGGCTCGCTGTTTCAAACTAGTCTTTCTTTTGGGGATCTACTATTTTGTTTAACGCAGCCAGCAGCTGCGCGTAGAGTTGCTTTCCTCCAACTGCGATCTCAGTTTCGAGTCCGGCTCATCAGTAAGCCACCAATGGTTACATTGAATCATTAAAAACGACGCGCTTCGCTGAATACTTTGTGTGTGGGTGTTTACATGTACTACACATTGCGATTTCAATATACAATGCTAAGTCCGTTTCTCTATAGTGCCTTGAACTGAGCTCACGCAGAACATTTTTGCTGTCTTAACTGACGTCGAGGCTACGTTCAAGCCTTACAACGTATCTATTAGTAAAAGTTCAAATAGGCGCTGGTCCGTATTATCGTTCCCTCAGAAGTAGAACTAACCACATAATGACAGCGTATCCCAGAAAGAGTAAATGACATAGACCCCACTGGGTTAACTTCCAATAAGTTCGAAGCAGTAACTTAAACCATTATGCACGACGCAAACGCGCGTGTAAAAGAAGAAAACCTGACAAGTATTCAGTTCGCTTATATAATTACCTCTTCTATAACAGATAAGAAGCGAATTAATGGAACTTCCACAATCTTCTTTTTTGTCTTCAGGAATTCTTTTCGCCACAAACTGAAGCGCCATTGCGAGATACTAATCATTCATTAACGTCTGAACAAATGCTACTCTATACTTCTGCTCTCCCTTAGTTTTTGGATGCTGCTGACACCCACTGACCTCGCCATGCGTCTAAACAGGCACACAGGCGCCTACATAAAAACTAACAATATGGTTATCATCTTATTGTTGTTATTGTTATCATTACCATCATCGTCGCCGTAAGCTGGATGCCAGCACCATACTAGAATGTGGTCGGCCGTTGTTGGCATTCGTTGCCGAAAAGAACTGGCACTAACGATCGTCACAATCACTGATCCAACTGACTCTCGCTGCAAACATCCGCAGACGCTCGCAAATTGGCAATGACCGCTGTCAGTCAGATGAGCACTGACCATTGACATTATTATGATACCGCCAGTCCAGGTGGTATTGGTAATGGTCACGACGGTAGTTTTGCCAAAGCGAGGCGAAGCGAGTTGTCGCGGGCGCATGAATGAGTTCGGGTTTGTTCCAGTAACGGCCTGTAGAGCCTTTTTATTGCGTAGGACACTAGGTAGTGGCTTCTTGCCATTAGTGGCGTCGACAGGGTGCCCCCAGTGAAGTTCTCGCCAGGTCTACCGGCTGAGAGGCTAGCGGAAAACAGATTCTCGAGGTGAGCCCGGCCAGACCTTACCGCCTACGTCCGCGTTAATCGCACGTAGCACTGCCTGCTACTAGTGGGTGCTCGTCCTGCGAAGTGCCTGTCTGCTCTGTGCACGATTCTTGTATTTGAGCTGAGAACTAGCTATTACTATGCTATAATCCGAGCAAGCGTCGACAATAGTAAGCTTGTAGAATCTCTTAAAAAACATGAATCCACTCTAACGTGTTGGGAATGCCGTGATATGATAGATAGCGACAAAGAACAGCAACAAGAATAGCTATTCGCTAAGAAGGGTTAAGATGATAAATACTTTTTACGCACGTACGTCGTTAATTCATACGGCGACAGGTTGACTATGAAAGAAGTTAACCCTAAATCAATGACAACGACGATAGCGATCAGATATACTACCATCTTAATGAAAGTAGCGCGGCTACGATGCGCACAAGGCAAACAATCAGCCATTGTAAACAAACGGTTCGCTAACAGAAAATGATCATCTATTTTACTCGATCATAATCAGCAAGTGCCACCGGATTTATGTTGTTTCTATTATATATTAAAAATTCGTGCCAATTCAAAACATAGTGCATAGGTTTTTTTACTAGTGCTTTTGGTAGGAGTCTTTTTTGCAGCTGTCAACTAGAATTCGTTCGCATCCATGTTAACAATAAGCCACTGCCACGGACACGACCACTTACAAGGATAGTGGTACGGAGAGAAACTTGAAGTAAACGCAAATCACAGATTTAGACTCACTGTAAATTTAATTTCGCATGAATTCGTGAAAAGCATCTGTTAGCATTCCAAACACAGGAAGTCTTTATTAATTTTAGGTTTTTTTTGTTGTTCGATGACGTCGGCTGAAACTTACCTTATCTAATGTTTTCAACTGTGTACATATTTACACATTTCTGACAGCAAAAAGGTCGATGGATACGGCAACCGCTCTTACGAAGATATGCAGACGTTAACACTCGTGATAGATTATCACCGCCATTGTGTGTATTGCTAATTGTTCATATAGGCCGTGATTAGATCACTCGCTTCTATGTGACAATGTTCAAGTTCCAGCGGGATCCTATTAACAGCGTCGTGCTATATGGCAGATAGGATGCAAGATACAGTAGGAATAGTTAAGGTTTTCTAAGTTTAGAAGGAATACGAAAATTATGTCATCGTTCCACGTAGTAGAACAGGATTTCGCTATCATTTTGACGCACAGAATGCTAATCAAGCTAGAGGTCGCCATAAACAAATTTTCTAGATAAAAGCACGAATAGAAAAATGGCGATATTATATCAGACATTCCTTAGTCTGGCACCTTTACATAGGTGTGCTTACATAGAAAACCCTTGAAGAAAATTAATACAGACCGTTCCGTAAGCACTCCCTTTTATTCCTATAACAGCGGAATACCGCAACTAATAGGTTACACTTGGGTTCCCAGAAGTAGAAAAAGAAACACCACACACAAAATGCTATCGTACGCATGGCCAAAACAAAGAAATATATAATCGTTGCTCCCGACGAATTCCTTTGCAAAAACACAAAACAAAATTAATTTTCTATGCGACCAACGTATTATTATTCTTTAGGTACACAGCGAATATATGTTAGGACATTCTACTGCGGCCCTCAGTCAGTTGACTCAAACGTGACCACGTCTAATTGACAAGAATTTGCGACTGTGAAAACGTGCTTTTTGAAGACACTAGCTAACCCCTATTTATATGTTTACGATTGCAAGTAGAAAACCTTAAAAGCCCTACTTAGTAAATGTCCCGATCTTACAATATCAAATAATAGGCTTAAATGAACATGGAGTGATCTAAAATACTATGAAAAAACTTGACAGTGAACATCCCTTGAATCACCGGCTCCAAGGCGATCCTGTAAAACGCCATCTTTAAATGCGTTCGTTCAAAATAACGGCTATCGTTATATAGCCGTGCATTTTGTGATTCAAAAAGAGCACATCTCCTACACCTGAATTTCACAAAGTCTGTATGTGGTAATGTACAAAAATCAAGCACAACCTCTGCCGTAAAAATTGCATTGCGTTGAATCCATACGCAGCTAAGGCTTAGACTCAGCACAGGGCAGTGAGAATTTCTGATGCCAAGCATTATATTAGCCCCCTCCTCCCCAATTCTTCACAAAGTTGTTGATTGACATATGCTTTTCCTTCGACCTCATGACGAACAACTGTCACACATGGGCGCACTGAAATCGTAGTTCGGTTGTGGTTACTTGAGAATTCGCATCGTAGACAGAAGATTAAATTGATATATGATCAAGTAAATCTTTAACTACTTATTGATAGTAACGATACCTGTCGCTATGTGTTCATAGTATTGCACATATGTCAAATAGAGCGGCCGAAATTTACACCGGCCGCTGCACAGTTGCAATGCCCCCCACCCCAACAACTACATCACTATAGTCCTTGTTCAAGCCAAGAAACAATAAGGAGCTACCATTGACTTATCCGCAGAACCGAACTGCTTCATCTCAGCATTATTTTGCATGGGGCTAAATTTTTTGTCGAGTATGAGTGTTCATTGCGCACTAAAAAGGATAGGTAGAATAACCTAAAGATCGAAACAGTTACAATAAATCTTGCTAGCAGTTTGCTTCAATATATACCATAGAAAACAACTGGCTTACCTTCTGCAGAAGTGTTGTGGCTTCGAGGTATAACTTATTAGCTCTCTCTAGCTTCCTTTCATAGTGAAGTCGGATATCCTGTGCATGACGCATCTCCGTATTTCGTTTGCGCAGGAGAAGACTGGCTTCCTCTTCTTGGCCAGCTACAGACATCCCGAGCGGCCGTAAATTGGTTCCCCTTAGGTTTCTCATATACAAGCGGATCTCTTCGCGCCAATTGGCCTGAGTTGTGAAATAGGTATCTTTCGGTGTTGACAAAATTTCAACAGCCGCTATCTCCAGATGGCTCAAAATGTGTTTAAATGATGGTCGGTTTTGCGACTTGAGATTCCAGCACTGTGCAAGAAGGAGCTTGAAGCCCTCTGGACAGGACTTCGGTATAGGTAGAGCTAACCGGTTATTACCAACGCCGTAAATAACCGCCGATGAATCCATGTCCTTGTATGGGACTTCGCATGTGAGTAGCTCCCAAAGGACGACACCGTATGACCAGATGTCCACTTTTTCTGAGCAGGGCTCCTGTCGAATCACTTCAGGCGCCATCCAGGCTACTGTTCCTGCGAAACTCATTGGCGCGGCGTGCTCACCGAGCGTCTTGCTGATTCCAAAATCGGTGATTTTGAGAATATCATTGCACCCAATGAGTATGTTGGGCGACTTCAGATCGCGGTGTATTATCTTGTTTGTATGTAGGTATTGCATACCGGCTGCAATATGTTTCGACCAATCTACTACCGTATAAGGGGCGATAGGTCGACCATTATGTAAAACCTCGTACAACTGGCCGTTGGGACAATATTCCATAACGAGACAGTACACTGGCGATTTCGTGCAAACGCCACGAAATCGTACGAGGTTTGGATGGCTAAGTTTTTTTAGGTGCCGAATATCAGTGTCACCAATTTTATTCACCTTTTTCACCGCGACAAATTCTTCTCGATACGTACCAAGAAACACTGCGCCCTGTGCGCCCGAGCCAAGCCATTTGAGATCGTGGATGGCTTCGAAAGGAATCTCCCACGGGTCAGTAGCGGCCTGCTTTTCGGCCTGACGCGAGTTGATCACGTTCCACATCGGTCGCAAACATCCGAGCAGGCCACCTAGCCAGCTGGAAGGTGAGCCCCCTACTCCAACACCGTTACCTATTCCGGCAACTAAACCCGTCTTATAATTTCCACCGTTCATTTCATACGAGACGTGGATGTCCTTTCGGGGAAACGTATCCATCGTCTCAATACCAACCGGAGGCAAAGCGTGCCCGTGATGCGTTATGGACTCGGCTGCCGCAAGACTGTCAAGTGTGTCACGGCTAAAGTCTCGTGTGATCGAGTCTGGCGTGCAAATGAGGTCCGATTTAAAGGAAGCTTCCAAACTTGAATTCACGTAGAGATTTTGGCACAGCTCATCCTCACTAATATCGCCTTCCCCGACGGGCGGTAGCTGCCTCACGGCCAATTCGGGGTCCATAGTCTCTGCTGAGAACATTCCTGTTTAATGGTCGCCTCCGCCTAGCAGTTTTTCTTTCACCTGCCCCGTCGAATGGTGGTCGATCAACCGAACCGCTAGCGCTCTCTTCTTGGAATGCCCATGATTTTGCCTATCTTGCTGTTGTTATGGCCTCCAAACAGAGCGAATTCTTCGGTAGTTCAAGTTGGGTCGCCGATGTCAATGCCAAACAACACCAGCGACCCGACTTGTTTCACACTCAGCTCGACTGTACTCCGCCAGTCTGGAGAGACCCACGGGAACGAACGCCTTCGGACAATGCGCAGCTTCCGCACCAAGAACGCACACTTCGCGGCCCTTCCGTTACTTTTCACTTGGTAAAAACAGCATCAACTGGTGAGGAACCTACAACCCACAAAGCACGAACACATTTTAAAGCGAGAGGAAAAAATCGAGCTAGAGAGAGAGCGAGAGAGAGAGAGAGCGAGAGCAGCCAGTGGGTCCAGAGCTTAACGTTTACCGCTAAACGGTAAGCGTCGACTGGATCAAGTACTGTTAGTGTTGGCTAGTCGCTCATTCGTTTTTCTCTTTCGTGCTCTGACACTGGTCAGTTAATCCATTTAATCCGTTCCATGGGAAGTTCCGAACATCGCAAATGAATGGGCTAGGCCTAACCGAATGTTCGTGCTTACCTGCAAGATTTCTGTACCAGCAGAAAAAAATCATCCATAAGGTGGCGCTAAGATTCGATCGCTGACTGCACAGCACTTGAAACGAAACGGAGCGAGATCTCATACATACACACACGCACACCGAGCCTAACAGATACAGCAAGTTTTCGAAGTAGCTCGCAAGTCAACACCACAGCAGCCAATGCTGTGCGACTGTGCAACACACTCGCTCATAGCAGTAGCAGCTGCGACAATAGCAGGCAAGACAATACCCAGAAAGACTCCTCGTTGTGACGTCAATTCATAGTAAACACCTACATAGGTTGCTATATTGCGAACACTGCTACTACTGCTGCTGCTGCTACTTCAGCCACAGACACAAGCGGAAACTGGTCTAGCGAGTTGAAGATTTGAGCCCAGGCGATTGATGAACGCATTTCGGGCTATCGTGCGTTGTGCGGCTCCAGAAAGTACCGAAAATAGGAATATTTAGAGAAATAGGAATGACTGATAAAATTTGTATAATGAAATATAAATTATTGTTTTTTTTCTGATTATTGAAATTAAGTACGCATAGATTTAGATTTGCATAATAAATGAAACGAATTTAACAATGAACTATCAAAAAAAAAAAAAGCATTTAAACACAATGAATGTATTAGCTATAGTCCTCTTTCATCAAACAGTGCCCCAACTGGAATATGTATATTTTAAATAATATGTAGAGAAAGCTCAGCGAGTTCTTAAAACTAGCTCATTAGTGCGATAGATTAAAAAACTGCAGACCGACTTAATTACTCATGAAGCGATCATTCAGTTGCTATCTGCCTCTATTTATACTTTGAATGACCAATGCAGATTACGGTACACTAACAAATTTGTTGATAGAGCTATAGATCTTATTGTTTCTATTATGACAGTCCGATAATATATGGCGCGGTATTGGCGCCCGTATATGCAAAACATGTGCTAATAAGCCACTTGGGCGGTCATGTATCATATAATTCCAAGGTATAGCTGGCCCAAAATATAAAGTGTTCTTTCCATAACACGAATTCCATAATTAAATGCTAAAAAAAAAAAGTAGTCGTCAGAAGAAATTTCACACGACTGAGGCTTTCCACATTTGCTGAGTTGAAAGCTTTTTTTTTTGACAACTGCTGCCCTAGGTAACTTCGGCCTGTATCGTCAATGCCCGGCGACGGTTGAACTGACATATTAGATTCTTGTGATTATAAGCCGGGCTTAAAACTAAGTTTACGTTTATTTGTTAAGGACGGGTAACGTCCATTAGGCGGTATCGTAATACTACAAACGATTATTCTACGTTTGTGTTGAGTGGGAATAACTGTATAACAACAATGTTTACATCTTACGCTGCTCGATTCACTAAATAACGTGCGTCGCGTTCGACATCGACGTAATTTTAGCTAAAAATTTCATCCCCATATGTCCATCGAATAGACAAACATACGGCGAAACCTCAAACTTGATTTGTATAAAATTCTAATGGTTTGTATGAACAAGATCTTTTTTTTCACAACTCGTGGTATTTGAGTTGGCTTAATGTTTTTCATGAATTGTTTTGTAAATATTGATCAGAAATACAAATGTTAACAATAGTTTGTATTTTTAGTTATCCAAGGCTCATATCGTTAGTTCGCGTTCAACGTAGCCGGCTCGAACTGTAACGTTTGAAAGCTTAAAAAAGACAGATGCCAACTGGTGACAGAAAACGTAAATCAAACATATTATTTATTAATATTATTAATTAATTAAAAATAATATTATTATTGATTAATAAACAAATTATTTAATAGCTCTATAGGTGACGCTACGGACGTCCCAACCCGTAACAAATTACTTTTAACAAGTCAAGTAGTTTATATATATATAATCGTCTTTCCATTTCCCAATCGTATAACGTTACGAGACGAAATAGTAGGAACGAATTATTCGTACAATATAATCCACACAAAATAAATGACCTTAATCGTCTAGACCAATAGATTACGTCAGCATAGGTTTGTTACTAATGCGCTACCTTAAACAGTTTTATTTTTATAATGAGCTTTATTATTAACTGTGATTACAATATTATTTATTAAAAATGTATTATATATGCAGGGGGGAGGGCATGCTAGCCCGCCTGTTTCTAAATCGCTTTATTATGAATTCGCAATTAATAGACATTTCAGCCATACTCTGTTGCTAATTGCTACGGGTCCAGATGTTCGTCCAGTCGTTATTTTTATATATACACAAATACAAATCTAAACTGGAACCAGTAATTGATAATCATTAATCGATCAGTGCGTCGATAGCTCTCAAAGCCATACAACGAATAACACAACGGAAATCGCTAAAAATTCGTACGCATTTATTTCTTCAAGTTCACCGCCATTACCTAAAATGCATATTTTACAGTATCTGATCACGTTATTGATCCGAGCGACCATTGCAACGAATGTGTTTGTTACTTCACGTATAAACAATAGCCATAATGCAATAAGGCATTCTAGGTGCTGTCCTTTTGCACCTTATACGAAACATAGGCTCGTGGATAGCTTCAGCAATTTTACGACTATGAGGACAGGAAAAGGGAGGTACTGTTTCGCTTAACGTTTCATTTTGTCATTTGAGTGTAGATTCTTCTATTTCTTTATATTTATTCTATAATATACATGTTAGGACACAGATCGCATGGTATAGACGACCCGGATGCCTTTTGAGATATTGTGCGTTCGCATGTGCGCTTTATATACATCAGCGCTGTCGAATTTCTTTCCGCATGTATCACAAGTGTAAAATTCAGCTCGGTCGTCCCCACCAGATTTCTCAACACCTGTCGCGAACAGAGTAAAAAAAAGACTCGTCATCGTAGGCATGCAATGTAATAGAGAATAATAAAAACAACAACAACAACGAAATAGAATAACAGCCTGATAATCAAACCTCTGTGTATTTGTGTGGATCTGTGTGTGTATATGTGTGTGCGTGTGTCATCTAATTTGATCAAAAGTATCTTATTGACATAAAGATAACGGACTAGATTAAGCGTTTACATGAAGTATTATTAACTGACCTTGAAAAAAGCCGACTATCTCTTGCTGACGGCAGAATTCGTGTCGCGATTCCTGCACGTTCTGTAGTTGTTGCCGCTCCTGTGCGACCTCTCTCACGGCGATATACGTATTTGGCACCAAAGTTCTGGGCTTAGATCTCGACGATTCCCAACTAGCATCGGAAACTCTCCAGCTTCGTCGATTGTATCGAGTATTTGTGTGACTAGCGACCATGTGATCCGTTAGCTGTTTCTCGTTGAAGTATACCTATGATAAATAAGAATAGGACACGAATAACTCAATTATTTTAAGCTCAACCTCAATCAAGCTCAACATAATTTTAAATCTACAGGGTTAAAGGCCGCATCGGTTTGAAAAGACTTAATATAACAACATGTTTCAACATACTTAAGAAGAATATAACTGGCGTATTCAAAGCCCTATCTGTTTGTGATTTATTGTGAAGGCAGATCGTGAACACTCCACGAGCTGAAATGACAGAAAACTCAATCGGTGTCCAGTACCCGAGAACCACATAATATAATTTAACACATAAGCAACAAGCTGACTAGTACTATTTTCATGTAGCAGGCTTGCTATGTAGTACCCGTACTACCTCGGAACAAATGGAACATTGCAGAACGATCCCCTCTATCGCATTCTCTCCTTCCGGCTCCCAACTGACACCATCAACCGTTGCAGGAGCTATAGTCGTCGTTACAGGTGCTATTGTAGCCGTCGTTGTAGGCGAGGTCATCGTAGGCACCGTTCCCGGCACCGTAGTCGTGTTCGCAATAGCAGAAGTTACGGCGAGCTGGTTACTTTCTAATGGAGAAGCTACAGCTGAAGCCTCATGCTGTCGCGACTGCTCGTGCTGTTGTCTTATGTGTACTTTTAAGCCGGGCTTTGTGTGAAAGCTCTGACCGCACTCGGCGCACTTGTGTGTTGGGGTGGGACTCTTTCCTTGCGCACCTTTTTTTCCTGCTCTGTCCGCATTGTCATGGCGACGTCGGTGAGCCGCGAGATTCGATGCTGTCGCAAAGCATAAACTACAGCGATCACACGAATAGGGCTTCTCACCGGTATGAGTGCGAATATGACGAACCTATAGGTGGTTATAGACGACGGCAGCGTCGGTGGCGTCATGTGATTAAACACACATTAAACATTACAGGTCCGTAAGTATTCTAGCAATAACATTATGCAAGCAGTCTTTTCAGCGTTCATGACTGAGTAAATTCTGTCCAAGCAATAGCTTTTCTATCGCAGGAAATTTGCGTCGAGTTTATTCAGATCAAAACAAACTTTGCCGCACACAAGCGCTTATGACTCTCAAATACGATTAGTGTGTAAATGACAATTTTCGTGAAGAGAAAGCCTATTTGTTTTTCAAACTAGCCTGACGTACTGGGTTGCACAGATACCGAGAAGTGCAAAGGTTTCGTGCGGAGACGGTGCTCTTCCTCTGTCTGAGCAAATCAGTATTAAGCTGGTTATAAGATTTGAAGTCGATACTCACCAAAGTAGTATTAAATCGGAATGACTTTTTGCAATCGACACATGTATATGGCTTGACGTTTTCGTGTGTTTTGTTGTGCGCGTATAGAGTCGAAGCCGAGTTGAATCTCTTATTGCACAGCTTGCATTCGTAGTTTTTTTGATCGGTATGTGAACGTACGTGCACCTTGAAGTTAGCCGGATCACGGAATCGTTTATCGCACACAGCTAAAATTGAACATTTCAAGTCAGACGGAATAAGTTGCATCACAAGGGTATTTATGTAGGGCAAGCAAATTCATGACGGACATTAAGCATGGGGCGATCTAGATCAAAGGCATGATACCCTTCACGGCTAAGCGGCCGAAGCTAATCATATACATGAAAACAACTTATATCGTCACGCCACGACGTCAAAGCAACCATTTACTAGTGCTACACAGCATGTGCCTTGACAGCAGCTTTGCGATGATGTCTCACAGTTACAATCGGTGCTCAATAAACGGACCCTAACAAATTCAATCAAATAGTCTCAGTTCTCAAGGCCAATTCCACAGTAGCTGAGCGAGATATTTTCTAGCTGGTTCTGGCCTACCAAAGCGATGGTTTAACGCTGGTTATGCCCTATCGACATGACAGAGACGCCCGCGGAGTTCAAAAACTGCTGACAAAGGACGCGATATGTAAAACTGCTTCATCATATTTCACGTAGGCATGATAACGTGCTGTAATTGGACTTCTGCAAGTTTAGCATCCAATTTTCGCTCCAACAGTTCGAGTTATCTCTAGCCGGCACGTTCTAACGCAATTGTGTTCGGCGCTGAACAAGCAAGCGGTGACGTTAGGGTTTGAGTGTTTTTCAATGATTCTGTGTGCTTTCGTACGTAAACTGTCGAAAGCGGGAAAAAGCACAGATGTTACTGGCGAGCGTAGAACTCTGATTGAAGAACTACTTTGTCAATTTCGAATTTTTAAAAAAAGACTAGGTACTTCCCCTATGAAGTCCTCCAGAGTACGTTGAAAGACCGTGGGCTTACCGTGCCAAAACAACGTTTCGCCGCCGACTCAAAGGGGCTAGGTTCAAGGCTAGTGAACCTGTTAAGAAACCTTGGTTGAATGTTCGAACAAAACGAGCCCGTTTTCATTGGACAAACCAAGTTGAAAATTGAACCGCCAAGAATTGAGAAAAGTCTACTTTTCAGACGAAAAAAACGCTTGTTGTGCCTTCAGGCATGTTGATGAGCGGCTTATTGAAAACCGCGTCCTGCTGGAAATCAGACATCCATCCAAAACTCTGATGTGATCTATTATCTCTGGCAAAGACTCTGGAATGATACATTTCGCACGGAAAAGATTAAAGCAGTAGATATATGTTGAGGTTATAGAGAGCAAGATACTGTCTCTGGTGCGAGAATGGTTTCCTGACGGTGATTAAGGCACAATGAGGAGCCTTTTCATAGATCGCCAGATATCCCGAGGCTAGTTGGGACCTTCAGCTGTCGGCCTGTTGGCAAATATTAATTCTATAGAGAACGTTTGGAAGATTGTAAAATCATGTGTTCGGAAAGGGCAGGAAATAACAAATGTTCCACATCTCTGTGAAAAAAATCACCAATGTGTGGCAACAAAATTCATTCATAGCTGAAACACCGAAAAACTGTATCAAAAGCATGCCCCAAAGAGTAGCAGCGGTTATCGGTTCAGAAGGCCATGCCAAAATACTGATGTTCATAACTATATCACATCATTTGTCAACAGTTTGAAAATATTTGCCAAAGTAAAATAATACCACTTTCATTGGCCAAAACATTCGAAATTATTCCGCTTTAGTGCTGCGCGATTGGTCTTGAAAGTCGAAACTGTTCAAGTGGGTTGATTTAAGCGTATTTGATCTGTGTATCTTATGAACGGTTGGTTAAGTTCGCCATATCCGCTAGCTGCTTCCAACAGCTGCGATAACGTAGTTGTTTATTCCATGAATCAAAGAATTATTTTATACACTCACGGCAATGGAATGGCATTTCGCCAGTATGTCTTCGTATATGTACTGTCAGTGAAGTTTTGTGTCGAAAACAGAGGTTACAAATAGGACAAGCGAACGGCCTTGCTCCTGTGTGTGTTTGCTGATGCCGGCGTAAATGGAACATTGAATTAAACGAGGCGCCGCACTCGTTGCATTGATGGACTGGACCGTCCTGACGCCGCACCCCTCTTGCACCGGACGTCGCTATAGGCGTCTGATCTGCCTGGGTAAGCTAGAAGGACATGAGCAAATCAGAAAAGGAGTTCACTGGAGCCTCTATTGTATGCGGTCTTAGCTATATAGCTAATAATGACGACACTACTGATCAGCATGAAAGTTTATCATCTCAGTTATTCCAGACACCCTTTCCTTCTTACCTTCTTTTGAAGCACCGACATAACGACCGAGTTCACTGTGACAGGACCACCCATGGCGGCCTTTACATGATTGTTGCCAATTCCTGTCGTCTCCTCGGCACCGACTTGTATTGGGCCTGAATCTACTGACTGGACCATCGTGGATACGTGGTCTTGAAGAGCACTTGTGCCTGTCTCATGAACCATTGAAGCTACTGAGGTATTCATAGTGTTAATAACGGGCGCGACGCCCTCTACCACCGGGCTTGGATGGGATCCAGGAACGACTGAGGGCAGTTGATAATGGGTCTGAGAATGACGGCTGTCCGAATGACCGTCCCCTGTGATCATAGCTGATGCTATATCACTGCTGTTATTGCCTACCTCAGATATTGCGCTGCCGACTTGAGCCACCTCATTGACAAGTTCCTCTCCAGCCATCTCTATTGACATGGTGCCGCCCACTATAATGAGACAATATAGCGATAATACAATGTGTCACTTACCCACAAGACCTTTGTACTTACCTAGTACCTACTTAGACCTAAGTTTAAAACATTGTCATCATTAAAATAGGTGAGAGGCTCTTCGATATGAAAAAAATCACTTTGTCTTCTTACAAATGAGAGTTCGCACCTTCTATGGTTTGAAGGCCTGCCATAGGTGTTGGTGCAAGCTCGATATGCTGTACATGATGCTGCTGGTATTGACATTGGCCTGTGTCCAGCGCCTGCACCTGCAATCACCACACAGTTCGAGATGTTCAATATACAATGCTACCAATGAAAACGAATATAGAACATACTCCGGGATAGGAAGTATCTTATACATCGCTTCCTACAAAAATCAGCTATTCTAAGATTAACGCAAGTGTATCCTGTAACGTTTCTACCAATCTCTACTAAACTATACATCATTTCTGTTATATACCATTTGTTTAGTTGCAAAACAGCGGGTCTATTCAGTGCGCGCCAGACTTCAATCATAAACGGCAAAACTGTCACAACAGTGTGCAGCCAGTGTTCCTACCGTGCAATATTTACCTGTAATACTGTAGGATCCGCCGAATGCGATTGAAGGAGCCAGATCTCTCCGCGCTCCTCAAATCGGTACATGACAGCTCTGCCGGGTCGAAGGTGCTCGAGTGTTTCGGGAGCAATTTTTACATCCATCTCTGATAAGCTTGCTGTACTGCTGTGAACAACCGGTTGGGACACTATTCCACTGCCCATCACCACGGGACAGACATCCCCATTGGGTAATTGTAAAGACTTCAATATGAAGTGAATAAAGGCCAAAATATATGCATACATCTTAGATCCATTCGAAAGCATCTAATTCAAATTCTGCCGTTAGACGTTACTTAGGTCGGCTAGCTCCCAACACGAAATGAAGCGTATTCACGCCTATATTCAAACCTAGGCCTGATGGAATATGTGGACGTATGCCTGCATTTAGTAATTACCGCCGCGCTATCTCACAAATAAAGAATCTAACAAATGCTAATAAAACTACTCATATGCCGCCACATCGAAATAGAGAACGAGAGTATTTTAGCTCAATGGATCGATGATTTATGATGATTCAAGTATAAATAAGCATGACATGATTTTTCTATTAAAAAAATGACCTCACCACAATGTGTTCACCTGATGTGTGTTCCGTTGACAATATACTGTCAACTTCATTACCTTCCGCATAACCAAGCTGAAACGACTAAGAAAAATATTTCTATCAATAGATTTTTTGTACTTAGCACTTCGCATTAGTTAATTTCTGATCATTTACTCAACATTAATTTTCAACGTTGAACGCTAACTAAGAAACTCAAAGTGAATATAAATTCCAGAAAAGTTGATGATAAGACAAAGTACAATATAAAAGTCATACAGAAAACTTGTGTATCGTACCTTTTTTCTAAAGTATCTTAACCTTTTCGATAAAATGACTAACACTATTGATTTAGCTATTCAGCATCGGAAGAATAAGGAAGCAGCTTCGTTAGAACATTTTAAACACTCAACTGATATAGAAAACTACACAATGCCTGCCATTCTATGATTACAATTATACGGAAATCGGGGAATGTTTAAACAGTCCGTTTGACCTATAAGATTATTTCTATGTTCAAGGAATAGACGTAGATATTTTCAGAACGTAGCTATAATCTTGGGTCCCGAAAAATGACCGCACTGATTAAACATCGAATGACCATATTGGAACGAAATTTATAAGTCAAGTGGCGTTTCATCATGGCGTTCATTTTTTTCAAAGAGCAGAAACTGATACCCCCGCAAAAAGCAACAACGCATATTCCCAATTTGAATATTCAATAAATAGTTACTACGAAAATATTTGATCTGCTAACAAGTTGTTCATCGTTCTGTGGTAACCAAGTGTGTTGTATAAACTCCTCACGTCAGGCGGATTTACTACGATCTGGCAGTTGATCTAATAGGTAACGTATTGGTATCCAAGTTATCTTTTAATGGGACCGTTAGTCGTCTATATAATAACTCTGCATACTTTTTTATTACAAGTTAGCCTGTTTTACTTAGCAGTGTCCCTTCATGAGTGCGTGCCACGGTTTTCTAGGATTACCCTATCACTAACACGGAATGCCCTTTTGTCCCTTTTTTGGTGCTGTACACATTTCATTTTTAATATTATAATACCACCCCGGATGCCGCTATGAAACGATGCAAATTTTTGCCCGCTAATATAATTGAAGTTGCCACTGCACTTAATTAGTTGTTGCAAATGGCATTACAAAATCAGCTGGCTCAATCGACTGACGGCCTAACCTTGTCACAGCTGATCGCTGCAGCTTATGGTTAGCAAATGATCTGTCCTAATATCATTCGTTTTCCGTAACAGCAGTTTTTATATTCTAAGGAGCATGAGTCGTATACATTTAATGAACTTTCTCAGTATGCTTTAGCTTTTCTCAGCCGTTTAATGATTTCGTGAGCCAATTAATTAGTCTCAATTCCGGACAACCTTAGGTGCAAAGTTGATTCAGAGAAGTAAAGTCTGCACCTGGTATCCGTCAAATTTCATCAAAGCGCCATTCGTGGTACTAAAAAATAGCCCAGTGTTGTTAACATACAGTTCCATCTCGGGCCCCTGTATACTGGCCTCGCCCGTATTATCGACCAGTTTGTCGGGCCAAAAGCCGACAACAGATAATCAAGTTGCCAGACTTCCGTCCAACGAAACAAATCCCTCAAGGAAGGAATAACGAACCAATGATAAATTCGAGCGGCCACTTACCTCATCTGTTCGGACATCCATGCTCTGGTGGAGTCAGGCCACGGAACCCGGGTACCCGATTAAGCTTTCTAAAGAAATATTTAGCTGGAAATTGGCCAAACAGTTATTTTGCTCTTACGAACGGGAGGAGATCGAGTGCACAACAGCTAATGCCATGTCTGCAGTGTTGCCAGGCTGTCTTGCTAATGCTATGGACCTGGCAAAATTATAGGGATGTGAATTATACGAGAGTACTAAATCAGTCGAGGATTGCTGAAGCATTAATATAATTCTGAAGAAATCAATATAGCTCTCCGAAATTTTGAGTGAACCTCTTGGCTGTTCTGCTTGGACATGGCACAATAGTAACATTGCTGTTGGTTATTCTGACAGAAAAGCGGAGCTAAGCTACACTTGCGGGGATCTTCCTGCGTGTAGCCATAAGATAGAATGCGTGGTTTGAACAATAATGCGCGGACCAAAGTCATGTCAGGGCATAAGCAACAGAATCAGTTCGACCTATCCAAAGATAGTTAGTTTTGTAAAATTTTACTTTTTGAGTTAGTTGTTTTAATGTTAAACGTCAATGGTAGCATATCCTAAAACATCGTCAGGTTCAACTCAGCGGATATGTCATACTTTATACATTCGTTGTAGTAGGGAGCATCTCCTCCAATTCTTAGGTTATACTGACTGGCTTATGCTCGAAGCTCATTAAGTAACAGCTAAAGAATACGAGATATTTCCAAAGAAAGAGAACTAGAAATGGATATTATTGTTAAATCGACGAATATAGTGCTGCATATAGAATAACGTTAAATGTCTTTTACTATACTAACGTTGCTCTTATGATACAGTGGATCACGTTGATTGAACCATTAAGCATCACAGTATTACGTGCATTCTGCTGTGCCAATAGTTTCCTTGCTTTGACTATCGATATCGACATTCAATATGTCGTACCTGACCTTTGTGATAATTTTTAATTTTAGTTACCCCATAGTTCTTAGCAGTGCATATTTTCGAAACACAGTTTTTTTTACATTTATACAGAAAAAAAGAAACAAAAAATAATTGTTTTTTAGAAAATGACTTGAGTATTTTATTCAACAGCCGTAATTATAATGCTAAGGGTACTATGCATAACAAATAAAGCTAAATGAACACGCTCTCTAATTTGTATTTTGCATTTTATTATTATTTTGCATTTTATTGTTTTTCGTAATGTATGTAATCAAAATGTTATTTCTGTTTATTAAATAATAGCCAATAAAGTTTATAATTTTTATACATCAGAACCCTTTCAGTCCGACGTACGACGTAAGTGAGCAAATCATGGGGGCAAAACACAGATAGTGCAACGGTCTGATCGTCTTGGCGACGTCCTGTGTGAAATTGTGTAAGATTGTAAAGCATGTTGATGGGAAAGCTTTATTCATACATTAACAACGGAAATGTAATCATATTGAAATGGTACAGTTACGGCATTAATTAAATGGTTTCCTCAGCAACACACCGATCACTTTTCACTTGGAAGTGCTTAGATCGCGTCCACGTTAATAGCGAAAATAAAATAACAAAAAAAAAACATGAGCACACAAAAATTGCACCACACTTCCGTGTGAAGACCCCGTCGTCTGACTAAATAAAAGCCTTTCTCACAAGTTACAGCTGCCCCATTGTATTCCAGAAGTTAGATCTTTTGATTCGTCACTTGATGCAAGTATAAATAGTTACGTAATAGCCTCTACAACAATAAACAATGACAAAGCGGTCCTGCAGCTTTCTTCCCGCATGTCTTGACATTTTTGTTCTAAAATATCTAGCCGTGTGTTTATATAGCACTACGATATATGAACTATATATTTGTGACTATATTTGGGAAAAAATTGCAGTCATTTCACTCTCGTTTAAAAAAGGAATATATATATATATATATATATATATATATATATATATATATATATAGCTAAATGGCTAAATGCAAGTCAATATTATTAAGAAAAAGAGGGCGGTGGACAGGACATGTTCATGCTGTGAACTCGAATGTTGCATTGGATGAAAACTTTTCTGTGGTTACTCAGAGGTGTGAAGGGATAAAAAAGAAGCGCATCGGTAAAGATAGTTCATGGTTCTCGGATGACTCCGAGAACGATGACAAACAAGCTCTTCCGACGCTGAAAAACCTTCATATCCTGTATCCGATAGCGTGATTGCAAGAGGCAGTGGTGACCTGAAATAGACCGTGCATTGTTATTAGCATTGCGCCCTTACATAAACTCCCCTTCCGATAGTAGCTGTCGCGATCTAGACTAGATTTATACAATATCTGTTTAGTTATAAGAAGTATTCAAACGATGCGTCTTTGCTAAAAACCTATATCTCTGTGATGGCGATCATCATTATCTTTTGGAGACGCATTTCTTTATATGAATGTTACTTTCCACGTACCTTTCTATTAATGGTACTTAACATCGTAAGACTCTCCAACACACTGTAATCAGACAAGGTGTTTCACAGTTGATGGCCACGAAATTATCTCTACTCTTTCTTTTTGGCGGCTGTATCTTTGTTGTCTTTAAGCCCACTCCCGGCGGCATCTCCTCCCTTGTTGATTGCCCTTGAAATTGCGTCCCAGATTCCACCGAAGAATATGGCACAAGCAAGATTCTCGAACGGAATGAACGGATCGTGCAAACCTTTGAACAAAAACGAACTCATGAAAAACGCGCTAATTTACGAGAGGATTACTTGCTAGCCAAATCAGCTACTTAGAATATCGAAACAATGCTTTCAAGTTATATTCATCGACTTTCGGGAACACAAATGTAGTAATGGGTCAAGAAAAGATCTAACGAACAATAACAGCTTGATTGAGACACTGATTGCGCTTACCTAGGACGACCGAGGAAAGCTTAAAATAGACAAAGAACACGACGACGCCGAAGTACACAAGCGAATGCGGCGCCGAGATAAGATCCGTCTTCTTGTCAACGACAAAGACAAGAGAAGCGATGACACATGCTTTTGTTGCAAATGATGGCTGCATGATTTCCATAGCTTGAGGCGTCCAGAAGCCACGAAGAAGCCGTTCGAACACCTTCAGAAACGAGGTTCCGTTACCTGTTCGCAAATTCGAGCGCGCAAATATCAACACGCTGTCAACAAAATTCACTAGAACCGTATAGACAAGTTTGGCAAGCTGGGTACTTTTAAACATGCCTCGAGCATCAGTAGACACTCGCAACTAAACGGTCCAATGATGATAGTCTAGATAGTGTCAGAACGGTAAATTTTAGTCATTTTCTTTCTACAATCCAGTCACTTGTGGAATTGTGAATTCTCGGTCTCCGTTGCTTTCACACGATAGGAAGTTCTCACAGGCAATAGCTCTGATTGCACAATAACAATGTTTACGGAACTATTGCGTAAGGGTTCAATACAGTTACTTTGGTGTTTCCACCGATGCGGATGTTGTGATCATACCTTTAACAACGCCAATGATGACCATGATAATGTACGCACTAGGATAAATTTTTGCGGCGTGATGCACTCCATCATGAACTTTCTTTGCCCTAGTAACTTCCTTTGCTAATGCGATAGCCAGTTTGATCGGCAGGATCTTGCAGAACTTATACACGATGTCAAATGGCGAATAGAAAATTAAGTACCTGGTAGAAAAACGAAGAAGTCTACCAGGTAAGCAAAGACAAGATATAGATTGTGCGGATCATAGAACAGATAATAGAGCGTCCCGATTGAAAAATAATATCAGTTATTAATTACAACAATTTTAGCTTTTATCATATGTCTAGAAATTATAGTTAAATAAAGATCCGATAAATGTTTTCACGGGGTAGGGCACCTACCAGCAGGCAGTAGCAAGAATAAGGCTCTGGTTGCTTTTGAGGACTGCGAGAACGGGCTCTCCGAGCAATAGGGCAGCAAAGATCCCTCCTGCATAGATTGAGAACATAGAGCTCACCCAGCAGGATAGTGGGTGTTTACGAGAGAATAGTTGCGATCCTGGAAAACCCCATGAAATGAAGCAAAGAGATTAAAAAAATTGATGCACAAACGCCGACGATTGTGCTCTGCATAATCCATTGATATGCTTTGTATTAAGCAATCTGATACAGTCGTTGAATTAACTCATCCTAGACTCCTGGACTTTTCATGGCCTGCTGGGTAAGACGAGCGTTGAATACGACATCTATTTAAGGTAGAAATGATACTGACTTATCTTCTGGGATGTTGCATTCTTGCACTCAAAAACCTGTTATCTGAAATATTGCTTATATAGGAATTCAGCTACTTCTGCATAACTAAATAATTGGGGGCAATAGTGCTTCCTATATGAGTTGTTTCCAATTTTCCTTTGAAAATTTGAAATGGTAACTGACTGATTCTTGCTAGTGCACTTTATCCCTTACATAATTTGATTATGACATCGTTCGTAGAGCTGTTCAACGAGTTAGTTTAATAATGAAATCTTTAAAAAAATTAATTGGAATAGCTTTCTGTGCGGTAATTGAAATCACGCCGAAATAGGATTTAGCAGACGGCTGATCATAGGTAAAACATAACTGAACATAGGCAAGCGTATATGAAAATTAGCTTTAAAAATAGTGGTCTTATTCTGATTTTCCTATTCTAGGTAACTATATATATAGATCAAAGCAAGTTTCGGTTTGTCATATTGATGGCTCTGCTTACGGTTTATGCATCCCCATAGCCTTCATTATTATTGCTTAGATACATTTTTATCATTACTACTAAACCCTAAAATTACTAAGTTTTGCTATTCGAATCATTATTGCACAGTAGCAAAATAGCATAACAACGTTAAGCTCTATGTTTGGCTTTTTACTTATGTTTGTCATTATAGCAGATTGAATGCACTTTAAACAACTAAGTTCTGAGTTACTATTCTATCAGCAGTGCGATTTGGATAGAAGGAGCTAGGCGAGTCCTCTATTTATTGTTGCCTACGTTGCATATTCATGCTTTGCAGATAGTTTTATTGATGCAATTAACGTTAGTTTGTTAGGATGTAGTACTGCAATGTACGCATGGATTTACCACCGAAATTAATAACAAGTTTTTTTTTTGTTCAAGAGAGAACACGACAACCGGAGACCGGTGCTAGAAAAATATTCTATTTTGCAGGCACTTCTGTAAATTCTTATCGAATAACATTTTTAGAACCAAAAGCATCACTTTTGACCGGGCCTATTCTTACCTTTTATTTTAGAGCCAATGAATAGATGCAACAAAAGTGCGCTTGTTTTTGGAAATAGTAACTAAATTATATCTCACGAATTTTTTTAAAATTTATTTTAGAGCCCTTATTTATAATGATAGCATTCATATTTACATGGTGCAATTTGTTGTGAGTCAAGGGATAATTTGTAGTAAGTTGAGACCACTCACAAGCGTGATTTTCGTACGATCTATACTTTTTCATTTACAAAAAAGAAAACGGGTATTTAACACAGGTCCACGCGTTGCATCCATTCAACTTGAATAATGTAGCTCACTGACCGAGGACTAAAATTTGTATTACATGTTCCGGTCGTCAGTAGCATACCATGTACTGTTTCCACTAACGACCTCGGCTAAAAAGCGCCTTAATGGTACAAGTTTTGTTGGCACCGGACATTGCGGCCCTGTATAGGAATGCTACGCTGCCAGGGTCAGTTAGTGCGGGTAGCATCAGTGTTTTCCAAAAGCGTCTGGTGAACGTTCAGGACATTACGTATCGTCGTGAAGAGCTTACCAGTAGCTAAATCATATAAGCCCGTTTATATATTGTGCGAATAATAGCTTCCGCTTTTGGAAGCATGATCATTTGAAAAAGGCACTAAACAGCGGTAGCCATTAACCTTTCGTTAGCTGATTGTGATTAGAGCGTGCCATTCAGTCCTCTATCGCCGTTTTGCGCACACAGACACACTTATATGTGGGCGTCACATAAATATAAATCTGCAAACTACGAATCAGTGGAACAGCTGAAGGACAAACGCGCACATAGTTTTCTTCTTTCTTATCGAAATATTGCATTGCATCGTCCTATGAACCTGAGTCACTGGTTCACATACCGGTTCCTAGATCTTCACGAAGATATAGCAGGGTAACGATGCAATGCGCTAACTCGAAGTATGGGTACATCTTGAGTTTGCTAACATGGTTAGCAATTTCAAGAAACGTTTCTGGATCCATGTTGACTTAATTTGCTGTTCGCTCGACGGCCTTGTCTGGGCCTAGCTTTGGCACCACAACAGTTGTCGAACGATACCTTCCCTACTACTGAGCGTTGGGTATGTTAGTCAAACTGGCAGCAGCTCGCAGACCCAACTCCGCGCCATTGATGAGTTCCGCACGACTCGTTTATTACATATGCAGGTGAGCCGCGATTTGCTTTGCTGATGAAACATTCGAATGCTCCAGACGGAGCATTTTAAATTCGGCGCCGCGGCTCCGAACCCCTAATTACCAAAAAAATTGTCGTTCCACGTTTGTTTTGTACCGCAATAAGTTTATGTGAATTCGATCTTGTGCTTTGGCATACAGCTATGTATACCTAAATCGCAAGGTAATGTAAATCTGTTTTTTTGAAATATCGAAAAAACGTGTTCAGAGTCGAGTCTGCCAATGTTCCTGGTGGCGGGCCTTCCTAAAAGCGAGTAGTTTCGGTTTTGGGAAATCTTATGTCTTTTTGGTTCCATTGGCGAGATGGATAAGACTACGCTTGCACGTGTAAGTAAATTTTCGATATAATGTCATTGTAAATTGAGTGGGATGGATTGTAATTAAGGGCGTAAAAATCTTAAAAAAGTCTGGAACAGCGAATATTTGACGAGAAACGAGTGAGTTAGTGTTGAAAGAAATAGCCGGGTTTACCGGTTGATTGATGTTTACTGCTGCTTCACTACTGTTGCTAGCAGCGAAACGAGGACAGAAGAATAGCTGAACAAGCACCTATTGAACTTACTGGGTGTGAACTGCAAGTGTGTTGTACTTCGAATGCTCTAGTCAGAAAAATGTTATCTAGCATTAAAGAGTCGAACGCTATAAGTAAATAGCATCTGTATACGCTGCTGTGATAGCTGTAGCGCGTCGAGAATGGCAGTAGACCATCTACAATAACGTACGTCGACCATTTCATGTAAATATTAACTTAATAAGTTTGTGATATACGTGTGACTTTGATAGGTTACCAAGCTGTTGGGCCGTACCGGCTCGCAAGGCCAGTGTACTCAGGTCCGCGTCGAGTTTATCGATGAATCCAATCGTTCGATTATTCGTAACGTCAAGGGCCCGGTTCGTGAGAATGACATCCTAACACTGCTCGAATCTGAGCGTGAAGCAAGAAGACTTCGGTAAAATGGTTCTGTCACTGAAATGGGCTGTCGGTCGTGTTGGAGCGTTCTCCGTAAAGAGGACTACGCACGGAAATAGTGGCAGGAGATCAAGGAAATAACTGAAGGCTAGGATGTCAATAATAAAGAGGAGTACAGTCTTGTGTCGATATAATAGTTTTTTTTTACGAATTAGTTAACCATAATGTAAATACCATAAGGGAATCGGTAGTGGGTTGTTCTTTTTCTGTGAAGATAATCGAACACTACTAATATAGATTTATGCAACGTATCGAATTTGAAGAACGTTGTCTAAAACATTGAATAAAAAATGTTTTTAAAAATGAAACTAAATAAAAATTAAAATCGGTGATAAGTAATTAAATTTACATTGAACCAATGCACGTATTATTTTTTATATAAATTTTTCAATATAAATTTTCATATTATGCTGTAATAATTTATCGACTTCAATCTCAAACATATTTCTGATTGGTTTTAAGGGAATTCAGAGCTCACATTTTACACAAGATGCTGCGATAGTACTATATCTAGTATTGAGACTGTAATCGAGAATCCTTGACTCAAAATCAAATAGCCTACTCATTTATTTTCAGTGATGAGTAAATGTTTTTTTTTTTGTATTGCCCGTTAAAGTATCTAGCCAATGTATTTATTTCGTTATTTTTTCGCGCTAGACTTTTATGTTATAGCAAAGTCGATTTCCCTGAGTACTTAGAATGTCGATTTGCTCTACTTTGGACGTACATGTATCTGTCTTTCTCTTCAAATTCCTAGCTTACAACGCAACCACAGTGATATCGCAGAGGCAGCGAATTTTATCAATGACGAGCTGAGTAGGCTTTCGAGAAAGTCATATGCTACACCTTTATCACCGAAGTGAAACATGTTACTGAAGACTGCGAACCAATGCGAGGGAACCTGCGCGATTATCCGTAGTGTTGGGTTAAGATATCGGGAAAAAATTCGTTCAATGGTTACCAGTAGGTAATTCGTCGAAGCCTAGATTAAAATGAGCACTGAGAACCCGTGTCAAAAACAGGCGAAGATCAAGCATACACTCGACGTGAGCAATTGATTGCCTCAACGCAATGACCCACAAATATAAACCTCGGTCAAAGCTATGCCATACGTAAGCACCAGACGCGATTCGAAAGGCACATCGGAGCGGTTTAGATAGTGAGATGCCTTCGAGGCGCACGGACTCCACGCCTGCTCTATAGATGAATAGGTACTTCACGTAAAATCGCGCCATCAATGTGACAGTTGAACCGAAGTAGTCAGGTGCAGTTATGCTAGAACGCAAGTGCAATGGCTGAATGCAATGAACGAGATTAGGAGGGTACGATCCGTAAATTCAATAATGAAAAACCATATAAACAGCCTCAAGACGGCCATAAAAACTAACTACAGAACTATTTTAGAATGCCCTGGCAATTTATCAGCGGTCCAGCACACATCGATGAAAGATAGAGGTGGTAACAGTACTGATATCACCTTGACATCTTGCAGAGTTCAAGCCCAAACGATATTGCCCCAAGGCACGACCAAGATGCTGGTATTTCAAATAGAAGAATCGTGGTCTCCTCTTTGTCTGGACAAGATACTCCAAAGAGTTGAGGCAGTCTTCCCCTACATATGATGACATAAACAAAAAAACAAGTTCATTATGCATATGAGGGTCTTGCTCCGAATAATGCTCGCCACCAAGGGCGCACCAAAGATTCCAACTAGGATAAACGTACGAAGCAATCCAACATGCGACAGTCAAAAATACCAATGATACAAAGCATCGCAAATGGACGCGCCCTCTAATCGGGATAACGTTGGAGATAAGGCTTTCCAGTCTGATAGTCGCGATGTAGTATTTAGCTGCTGCTTTAACGACTAACCATTCTGAGTCTGACGTATCGCTCACTTTGAGGGTCCCTCTCACTAAGCAAATCATCTTCGTTCCTCTAATTGTAGTAACGCTGCGTGCTGAACAGTGTAGTAATACTTTACTAAAACCGATATAACAGCAACGTTTCATATACAGGTGCTGATTCCATGAATCGCCGCTCGAGCCACCCTGTAATACAAAGTCAAAATCATCGAAATAAATTGATGCGACGAGAAAAACAACGTGTTGTGAAATATCAGACTATAATCTTGTCGAATATTTCCAAGGACTTACACATTCTTTTTCGTAGAAACTGGAATGTAATCCATGTAATGCAATGTAATGGAATAAGAGTAGTGTTTATTAAATTTGTAACGTGGCATTTTTCTGCTAGGAGAATAATAATCAATTGCGATATCGCTGTCCAGTTTACATGAGCTGGAGCGCGGTTGGTCATCTAAGAATGATTAAGCGTGACCCCATCAAACAAATCAAAGCTCTGTCGTTATTAAATAGCGTGGGCTAACAGGGTAACCTCAAAAGGTTCCTGTCGCGGACTAAAATTTTACCAGCGTTTGTTTGAATTAACGTTTAGAAAAACAATTTAAGTATTACTAACATACAGTTAATTTCTTCAAAATTATTATTCAATTCATCTATATGCATAGTGCACGTTTGTAGTATAACGGTCGTAAATTAGAGGAGCATTATCGACTGTCAAGCTCGCATGGAAACAAATATATGCAAGTAAAGTCGGACACAAATAGCGACGTATAAAGAACACTTGACAAATTTAGTAAGCTACATGTAAAATGTCAAAAACTATCAATCAAAGCAAGCATTGTGATTACAAAAGGTGATTAAACCAAACAACCCGGACACGCACTAAAGGTAGGCCCGTGCAATTTTCCAAAAAAGTCATTGATACGTATCTTCTAGAATACTTATTCCTGGCTTGCTAATTCATGTCCTGATGCTCGAAGGACGGTACATGTACTCGTTTTAAATGAAACCATTTTTACTTGAATTTCATATCGCGCTGAAGATTGCCGAAACCGATGAACCAATAAATCATCGGCAGTGCGCAAACAGACATTTCGACTCCACCAAATAGCAGCAGAGTTTTTGTTATCATCAATATATGATTGCGGCGGGGCTGAGACTCTAGTAACAAAAATCTATTACATAAATGATTCTGTTTACGTTTCCACTCCCGGAATCAATATTGGTACTCCTGCTAACACAATCTAACAGTACTCTTTGATTACCTACGCATAAGCACCGATTTCGTTTTAAGCCGAAGTGCCAAACAAACTATTTTGTTCCAGCTCCGGCTTTGACAAAGAGGTGTTAGAAAGGTTAACTTATACATTCACCTTTTCCGTCTCATATGCTGTTACGGTTCCGAAATGCGTGGCGAAGATAATCCAATCGGTGCGTACGGACGGCAAACTTTGGCGTTATAAGCAAGGGCTGCGGCCATCATGCAAGAAAGCTATCGGGAATGTTTTTTGTCTGTATTGGGGGAAATTGGAGTTCCCTGTTACATGAAAAAACCAGCACATGTGTTGAATGACACGTGTTTGTTATCTTTGTTGCAAAAGGAGCTAAGAAACGCATTCCAGTGACTAAGCTTGAGAATAAATGGCGTAGCGCGTTATAAGCAGCGGATAGTCGACCAGGTGTAAAACAGCGCCATACCAATGGATTCTTCGTAATGAGGATATAAAGAGAGATGAACATTTAGCCATTTCCCTACGTCGTCCACTACTTAAATAGTGTAGCCCTATAAATACGTTCAGCGTCATTTTGAAGCATCGTCATGCTTTATACTAAGAATTAATGATACCTTTAAACCACCTATGATCAACCCTTTATTAGGCAGAGATAAAAGCTGTATTAACACTTTTGCCAAGTTCTATCGTTATAATACGGTTTTCTAGGGAAAGCAATCCCAAATTTACGCATTTTATTCAAACAGAGATATTAATAAAAAATGGTAATTTTAGACCTAAATTACCTCTCTCGTTATGCCTAGTTAATGTCTGGCCGTGATTATCTCGATGAATGGTCATCAAAATATTATCCTGACTAAAGTCAATAGCTCTTTCCATGAATAATCAGAAAGCATATCGACACATTAACCTGTTAAATAGCCACTAAATAAGGCAATTATTGCAGAAAGCAGATTCTGGAACTATGCTATCTAGTAAAAATCCTAAATATAGTTCCTAAAAATGTTGTCGCTGTCAATGGATAAAGTGGCAAGAGTGAAATGAGTTCTAGGAAATTCGAAAATTTAAGACTCTTTAAAGAAAAGTCATTGGGAATGTACTTAAAATAATTAATTGTAGCATTTTTGTTTACATTTGAATAAAGGCCAACAGGTGAACTGGAAAGATATTTCTATAAAATCATATTGTTCGCGTAAGTATATTTTCTAGATATGTTTTTACAACTTGAAATGAATCAAAGAGGTAAACGGCTTGATGCACCGTGATATTGCCTGAGATTGGAAAAAAAAACTGTCTTCAAACGGACTCGATGCGAGCCACGGGCTCAGTAGAACTCTAAGTAGTATTGAGCGCTGCATTGAACGTGTCGTGCCTTTGCGCCTTTATTGTTGAATCGAGATCAGTTAGCACGATTATCGCAGTATATAGATTTATAATATATTACCATTGTGACACGTCGGAACACATATAAATGAACCGATGGGATGCTTGAAGCAGAAAAGTCAAGCACTGTTATTCGCTGCTCTTTCTTTAAATCATGAATTTGCCAGCAGAGAATAAATGTGCAAAAATGTCCGAAGTGGCTATATGTGTAAAGTCTAACTAGGAGTAGTTGTGTCCCGTATTCCCTCATGATGATGTTAATGCCCTAAAACCTGAACATGTATTGGTACGGTCCCGAAATAACATGCAGCATAAATTAATTAGTCAATGATACCATTAATAACATCATAGATTCAATTAAGTCAAAAGAGCATAACGAAAAAATGCGGTGCATTTAATAAATTAGGAAGATGGTAAAAATTGAAAAAAAAAAGACCTGAGAAAGTCTCCGGGGAAATTGGTGGTTACCACGGAGACGAGTGAGCTAGTAAATTAAGGGCAGAATTTGAGGATAAATACTTGTAACGATAGCTGGCACAATTCATTCATCCGTACAGGTAGCGTGTTGAATATTGCATTTTACACTGTTGTTACCTACATTCTAACAAACTCTAGTACGTAAGGGTCTCTTTGCTCCTTTATATGGCTTACCAAACAGGCCTAACCGTCTTCTAGAGGTACGAGTGCAGTGTCCATTGAAGTACATTTAGTCATGTTCAATTTTATTCTACATCATATCATTTTTTGAAAGCACGCACTTTTAGTTTAGATTTAGAAATTTTAATTAAAACGTATACTTTTTGTTTGTAGTTAATTGAATATAACGATATAAATAACGTTATCCGGTTGTTCCTAAGATTTTTACTAAACTTATATATAAAAGTATAAAAGCCCATTATAGATGTCGTCGATTATTCGGTCGGTTCGGCACTAATCGAGCGTGAAAGAGCAAATAGTTATATTCCTAATATAATTTGTTCCTTTGCTTATGCTTTATTCTTTAGTCAAAGTCTGTAGCGCGACAAACAGGTCATAAGTTCAGCATAAAGTTCAGCTTTAAGGCTAATAATAATAATAACAATGCTTACGAATATTTTTAATTGTCTGACTGTTTCAGACTTAGATTTGGGTAAAATGCTGTGTTCCACGGACGTACCCCGTTTCGGGCTCAGGTGCAACGTCTTTTTTGTAAATGTTGCTTAACTTATATTTGAACAGTATGTTTAAAATACAATAAGCATACATCTTATCCAAATTTGATAGACGAAATTGTCCCTGCTCCTAACCCCTTCGTTTTTACCATAGCAGCGTGCTAGACAATTATGAAAATAGGGATTATTTAGTGATCACTGACATAGATTCCAATTGCGATCTCATTCGGTTGAAAAAACTACGGTTTTTTTTATTTTTGTAGCTGCGCATCCTTTAAACGAGGAGACGTATGTTTATAGTGGATATGGAAACGCCATGCAGATGTATACGATTAGGTAAAACGTATCATTTTAGAGAATGCTGTGATTATTTATACGCATTTGTTACGCGTTTTTTTACTTTACGTGTTTCTCTATAAATATATATTATTCCGGGTACGATGCGAGCGGTGCCACGAGGATCAAAACACGATCTTCTCGATATACGCAATATATATAGAGAGTCGGGATATAGATAGCAATAATAATCAAATTCGTATAGAAAACTTAGGGTCACCTTTAGCGGGAAAACTTAGCGGGCTAATTTGAATTAGCAGTGAGGAGCCAAAAAAAGAACACTTAGCATATTTGCGGCAAAGATTCCATTCGACGAACAAAAGCCTGACATAATGCTTCCAGATTATATTTCAAACCATGATTCCATGTTGAGATATGCTATGTTGGCTTCATAACAAGGTATTCCTTTATCAACTTAATTGCAGGCGGATCTAATGTGTTCGTATCACGTAGACGCCACATATATACAAATCACAACAATAAACATACGAACACGATGGACACGCGTTGTGCTGTACAGATGTTTATGTGTGGCTTTGGATTTCTATTTATTTTCTTAAATTAGCTGATACAAAGGCAGCCTTCAGCGATAGGTCTTCCTTTCTTATCTAGAAACATCCATCAGTACAAAGTAATCATAAGCTCAACTATGTACGAATCAGGGAAAAACTGATTCTTCGGATCAAGTACCGTTAGTTCTGCACAGTTTTGGTGTAGGCCTAACCGAAACAAGTCTAAAATTATTTTTTATGATGATCGATATCTAGGCAAGGTTTACTAGGTCTTCCTAGTTAGGTGTCATTTAAGTTTGTCCGAAAGATCACACATGATCGGACTAATTTGTGAAATTAGCTAGACGAGCGGCTTCAAACGAGGGCCACGAAAAGCCGCTACCACATTATGGATTGCAAAACTGCGATGATAATTATGAGTTATCAGAATCGGAATTGTGGGTAAAAAAATTGCCTAGAGTGTACTGGTAGAACAGAAATGAATATATGACCATTCTGCAGGAAGCTTCCATACTTTCAGCAAACTTATGCGGGCATTGAAGAGATAGATAAGGGGCCACTCGCTGACAGAATTAAGCCTTGTTGCATTTAATAGTACATACTTTATTAACAAAACCACTTGGTATTTAGCTTTAAAACGAATTTTATTGAGGATAAGTGTATTTGTTTCGGTATGGCTTGTTACTCTTCGGCTACTAAGGACTGTGCTACTAAAAGGAAATCTATGCAAGAAATTGCAGACTAGAAGCACGAATAGGTTAACTCTTTGATTGGATTTGGATTTGGCGATTGAATATTTAAAGCTTATATACACCTATCAGAAAGCTATAAAATAGCAAATAAAATGCCGTATTGCACTTTATTGTTCTGAAATTTTGTATGTATGTTATATAAGCTGAATGAGGCGTTTTGTAAAGATGCTCAGCATGGCTAATTAAACTCCAGTTAGAATAGTGCTCGTACTGTACGTACACTGTAAATATGTGGCTAATTTTTATGTTTAATTTATTCTATAATTATATATTTCAAGTCATTTGCATTGCTATGCTCAGCTGTTTGAACTAATTTTGTTGGACCCAATCGTGCGCAGTCAACGTTACAAGACTTAAACTTCCTAGAAAAATATACCTTTATTTACTCATCTGCAGATCTTAAGGAGAAGTCTTTAAACTATTATTTAATTTATTCATTGCAAAGTATAAGTTTAGTTCTGTTTTAGTAAAAGTATAAAACAATTGAAAATAGCTAAGAACGTCCCAGCGAATAAAAATTCCTTCTTTTAAGTTTTTGCATAAGTAGGCAAAGCTTCAGTTTTCATTCCTAGAAATTATAAATTGTAGTTTGACAATAACAAAGTGTAGTCAAGAAAGACGAAATGAATGTTAACAAAAAATGAAGATATTTTTGAAACAAGCAGAAGTAGGGTTCAACTTCCTAAATTAAAAGCCAGCGGTAATTGAACCGATATTTGATAGCCAATGCTTTGAATATTCAGAAAAATGAAACCGCTAACACGCGATGTTGCTTTAAGCTATATGAAATTTGCAGTGTGCGACTTGAGAGACCGCTTGGTAACGGCTGTGAATATTATCCTTAATGGGTAGATTGACGGATCACACGGCAAGTACTGAGTTAGAAATTCGATAAAGTATCGTATGAAATGACTGGTATACCATCGAGCTATACATTCTTCACAAAATATATGATTAAGTAACGTAAGTTTCATGTTAAGGAACAAAGTCAGAGTTTCTGTCACACGCGCGAGTTCGATGTAAAATTAACAGGCAGCGACAAGTGCCGAGTATAATAGTGGTCGACGATTGCTTGGAAATTCTCACGTTGCTAATAGCTGCTGAGATGAATCAATTTCTTTTTTCAAAATGATCTGCCGAAACCCGGGATCGAACCAGGGACCTTTAGATCTTCAGTCTAACGCTCTCCCAACTGAGCTATTTCGGCCGTGTTCTGCGGTACCCTCCTAGTCTTCCTCAAAGAAAAAAATTGTTGTAGATACGGTGGTTGCACGGATGAGTTAATAAAAGCAACATCTAAGCTAAATGATCTGATAAAAGTACTGTTACAGTCTCTCAATAGAAACAGTGATTGCAAAAGTTACTATTCATTAGCCAAGAATAGTGGGTACGTTGATGAGGATTAAAGACTAAACAAAAAGTTACTGGGAATTAAAATCAAAGTTCATATTTTAGATTTTTTATTTTTGTGTAGATCTAAAACAATCTACGGCATATGTTCCGCAACAAATGTAATTTAATAAAAGAGAACCTAAAATCCTCTTGTTTAGCCCACATTGTAGCCATTGTATTCTCGAATAGAAGTCTCGGAGTAACTATGTAAACTTATTAATAGCTACGTTAGTGAGTTATATGACTTATCGAGTTTATCTGAACCGCCCCTTAACGAAGAAGTCTACGCGATTTTATACAAATTCAATTTAGATGGGCTTATTTTATGCAACAAGCGAGAAGTACGACAATATTGCTACAAATAACACGGGCTATTATGTTTTAGATGTTGGTTTTGCAAGTAAATTTAAGTCAATTGGTTCTCAAATCAACACTGGAGCTTTTTTGTTTACACGTAATTTTATACTTTGTTTTATTATTTAATTCCTTCCTAAAGAATAATAATGTGTATTTTAAATTCTGTTCTCGAATAGCGGTTTCTTTTTATAAGAATGCCATCGGTCGTAGCGGTGTAGTGTCAACCGAAAGCATTTTCGCACATGCAACTGCGAAATGAATTAACACTTTGTATTTAATCATTAATGCGACTAACTGCGACCTCATAAAAAAAATGCGAAATGAAAGTTATTTTTCCTGAGCAAGTTTTCGGCTAATCAAGATCACACACCTAAAAATCACTTATTTGTTTCTTTATATCATAGTGGACAAAAAAACTACGTGTCAAAAACATTTTGAAATCTGTGTTCAATGTTTGTTGAAGACTTTTTCGTGCGAAGTTCGTTGGAAAGTTTTTTTCCTCAACACAAAGAGTTACAAGCTTCTTTGAAGGCCAAAAAAACTTCGCAATAATTTGCACTGCTAGAGAATCTGACAAAAATGTCATTCTCGTCTTGGATGTGCTTTTCCAAATAACGGAAAAAGTGTACGAATTTCAGAACAAAAACTAAGATTAATCATTGAATGTTTAATTATTATTTATTAAAAATAACAATTCGTTGCTTCTTTTCTAGATCGACCGGCCATTTTAATGTACACTTCTATCGTACGTAATTATTTGTGCCCGAGGAGAAGCACTGTTACAGAGATTAAGTCAATGAAATGTTGAATGAAATAT
The DNA here is from genome assembly GCF_002443255.2 of Varroa destructor. Classification (NCBI taxonomy): domain Eukaryota; kingdom Metazoa; phylum Arthropoda; class Arachnida; order Mesostigmata; family Varroidae; genus Varroa; species Varroa destructor. Next base: position 42,046,311 of record NW_019211457.1, read on the forward strand.
AGTTCGCGACCATTTGTCTGCACCGCTCAGACCGCACCGAATGCCTCGTCGACACCGCCCCGGTGGATTTTCTATAAGGGCAACACTTTTCATGAGCTATAGCTGTGGTGCGTGGTACAGTTGAAAAGCGCGCGCTTTTAGCTTCTCATCACTGATCTGTGCCTACTACTAGAAGGCCCTTTCCGCTAATTTATGCTCCGGCGTCTCTTATCATATGATAACAAATCTCACCTTGATGCTCACTTGTTGACAGCCCTTGGCGGTCGCCGTGTTTTATCGTGGCCGCATGTGCCAATCTCGGTTATTCAAGCAAAACCCTTGTCTGACATCGTGTGTGCTAACCGTGTGCAGTAGCTTTACATCGTGTTTGCGGGTGCATTGAGTGTGAATCTTCCCGCGATTTTACCATTATCCGGAAACAATGGCCCAAACTGCTGTGAAAGTTGTCGTCACCGGGGCTGCCGGTCAGATCGGCTATTCACTCGTCCAAATGATCTGCCGTGGCGATGTCTTCGGGCCGAATACACCAGTTGTTGTGCACTTGCTCGATATAACGCCAATGGTTACTGCGCTCGGTGGACTCGTTATGGAGCTTGAAGACTGCGCCTTTCCATTACTGAAAGGCATTGTGCCAACAGACTGCGTTAAAACAGCATTCACCGATGTCGATGCCGCTTTTCTCGTTGGGGCTATGCCCCGCAGGGAGGGTATGGAACGCAAGGATCTGCTGTCGGCGAACGTGAAGATATTTAAAACGCAAGGACAGGCCCTTGACCAGCATGCCAAAAAGACTGTCAAGGTGCTCGTTGTCGGTAATCCGGCCAATACCAACGCGTTGATGTGCTCCAAGTATGCGCCGTCTATTCCAAAGGAAAACTTCACAGCGATGACACGGCTGGACCAGAACCGTGCATGTGCCCAGATCGCAAAGAAAATCAGCAAGGGCGCCGAACAGGTGAAAAATGTTATCATATGGGGTAACCATTCGTCGACTCAGTTCCCTGATGCGTCGAACGGTATTGTATGCGATGACTTCAGTTGTCAGAGAGTGCCAGAAGCTGTTAATGACAATGCATACCTTCAGGGCGACTTCATTACCACGGTGCAAAAACGTGGCCAGGCCGTGATTCAAGCTCGGAAGCTGTCATCAGCAATGTCAGCTGCAAAGGCTGCCTGTGACCACATGCGTGATTGGTGGAATGGCACAAAGCCTGGTGAGTATGTATCAATGGGTGTTATCTCTGACGGCTCGTATGGGGTCGCCAAGGATGTCATCTTTTCGTTTCCTGTCGAGATCAAGGACCGTCAGTGGAAGATCGTTCAGGGTTTGACTATATCACCGTTCGCCCAAGAGAAACTCAAAATCACTGGAGATGAGCTGCTTCAAGAAAGAGAAGAGGCTTTGTCGGTGTGCCAGGATTGACTCAAGGCAACGTCTACAGCTAAACTATAAACTTTCATTAACGACATTATTATAATCAATATTGTAGACTTCTAACGACTGAGAAACGGGTGTTACAGAAAACGTAAGCGGATATATTAGTCACCGAGAAGCACAAAACTGGTTTCGTAAAACTGAGGCTACTTAGTCGAAAACTATTTTGCGCTGCCACAATCACCTTCTAATGTGAAACACTACGCGACTAAAATTTATCAAAATAATCTTTATATCAAGAAATATCATATGTACGGCCTTATAGGGAGAAAAACTTCTGATCGGCCGTGCCCAACGAGACTCCTTGGCATCTACGTTTCTGGCATATACACGACTAAAGAAGTTGATCAGAAAGCGACTTGGTTTCGGCATTTCACTTTCTTTCGCAATTATTAGTGATAACATAGCTTAATATAAAAACACTTCATTAAAAGGCACACTCAGGCCAGTTAACGTGGGGTTAGCTACTATAGAATCATTGGTTTTCTGGATATTTTTCACCTCGTCGATATGATCGATCCAGTTTCTTTTCCCTGCATGCACGACTAGTGGTAGTCATCATGTATTGGGCTATTGTTTAAACATCTGATCCATTCCTTGGTTTATAAATTTTTAGCTGTAGATGAACAGAGAAAACTATGAGTGTAAGAAAATTGCAGTGAATGTATTATGGGTCCCCGTTCGACCTCAACACGAACAACAAAAAGACGATAGTTCTGTAACGAAAATAAAATAGAATGTTGAAGCTGTTATTAATAGTTATGTGGTTATTTGTAGCTAGCGTGAAAGGATATGAATCAATTCAAAAGGGTAGGTTTTATGAGAGTAGAAATAAAATTAAGTTCGTAATTTTTAGTTAAAAAAAAAAAATCTTTTGTATTCTTTGTTCTCTATACTTTATCTGGATTTTATATCCATCTTGAGTTTGCCGGAAATCTAATTATTAACGTGAGCCAGATAATAGCACCCGCCTAGCTCAGTGGTTTGTGTTAGCTATTCGACAGGGGAAGTATGTTATTTCGTCTTTAAATACCAAAAGAACATCGCCGAACTAAAAGAAACAATAAGCAGTCACGCTGAATGATTGGATCGCTCCTGTCCTTATACTGATTTCATTTAAGCAACTGTTTTCTAGAAATTTATTAAAATATGTTTACCTAACATTTAAAGAGGCACAATACAACTTGATATCATTTATAAACTTAACTTCGAAGAGACGTAAATTAAGGTTACTCAACAAACTACAACAGGTGTTTTCCGTGATAATTTCCCGGAGCCCGATCGATAGGTGTTCGAATGCTCTAATATAATTTTATAACACATGCAAAACTTTAGGCGCCAGAAGCAACCGCATGCTCGACAGACAAGAATCGCGCCTCTGACTTTGTATAGCCTCGTTGGAATAGGCAGTCTAACTCTCATTTAACGTTCTACGACGGTTCCAGAATATCTGGCGCTTTTTCTCTTTGTCAACAGTGTCCCGTCGTGCGTAGCAGTTGATGGAAGACTAACTGCACTACAACAACCTCGTTTATACGACATACCCGAGGGCAGCACAATCGTCGGGTGATTAGATGGCCGGCTAGAAAGCGTAGACGAAGCAAACTTTAGTTTTATATCAAGCTGTCACGAAGTTTGTCGATGTTTACCGACGCCCGCCTACCACAGTCGCCGTCCATGCGTAGCAGCGATATCCTCGACCACTGGCTGTTGCAGAAACGGCCCAAGTGGGTAAGGATTCAACTAGATAAAGGGAGAGCTAGTAAGCTCCGGATAGCAATATAGACTGTTATACGGGGGATGAGGGAAACCGCTAAACGGTGACTTAGGTAGATAATTGTGCGAAACGGGCTTTCGCTAAATGGCGGCAAGCTTTGAATATTCACCGTTTTGGAACATTACAGGTTCTGTAAAGTAAGAATTATAAATAATTGATGCTGGCTGCGTTACAATAAAGGATCGATTCCACGGAGAGTTCATATTAATTAATGACGATTGTAAATCCACGTGTCTGATAACGTGTCGCTGACAGGAGATCAAAATGTGTGTGTGCACGATTGAGATAATGGGCAGTGCCTATTATCTCAATCGTGCACCCAGGGAGCACCAAAAAGCCGCCTGTGGCTGAAAGATGAGCAAGCGTAAAACGACCTTGGTCGCGAAAGGCTGTCGGCTAAAACGGCTAGCGATAATGGAGGAGACCAAATAATCTCTCAGATAATAACAATTTCCTTGCTAATGATATCAGTAGATTGTTTTGTGCAATACTATAGGGCGTGAAATTATCTGTGGTCAAAGGTCACAGAAAATCCGAGGAAGCTTCATAAGTTGCCACCAACGATAGAAATTTGATTATACAAGAATTTCTAATATATGAGAAACTTGGGTTTTAATATGTGTATATATAATACACAAATTGTGTGCCAGTTATTGAGAAAGAGAGTTCTTAGCAACCAATGACTATCCCACATGTAAATACTAGCTTATTACGAGGCTAAAATTGAGATACTCAAAGGTATTATATTTGTAATTAAAATTTTCTAAATAATTTGTTTGTATGATGGGTGAGTGAAAGCTGTCCATTCCGCAAGCCACCCAATAAAGCAGACTCCAATAGCTTTTTCAATTTCTAAATTTTCTGACCGATACATAAAAAGTAATATTGGCAGTTCGATTGCGTGGGTTGGAAGCTACCACTTAGTCATATTTTTATTAGTGTAAAAAATAAGTAATATTGTTATTAACCTTTACTCAATTGCAAGTAAGTGAAGGTACTCCATATTTGTAATGAGTTTGGAATTCATCCTCAGACATAGTCAGAAAAATACAATAATAAGTAAAACCAAAGTGGCATATTTAATACTACTGTCTACAACACATTTTCACAAGGCGCGTGTTCCATGTTAATTGCTTTGATGTATGATGTCAATAATAGAGTTTAGAGGCAGCAAAACAAGGCGTTTATATTAGGAAAGCGTCTGGTAATTGGCTGGTTTCTCGTGATATGAGAGTGTTAAACCTAGGCGACATTATATATATTATTATACTTATAAAACATAATAATTCGCTCCTATGATGAATTCTCGATTGCTGAGCGCCCACTTTATATATAGGCTAAAATGTATTCTGCTTTCTAGGCAAGTTCAGACAACATCAGCGCGCAAGCGCACCACCGGCTAATTCCTTACGGATCGGAATTCGTTGTGCGCGACCTGGCTTTCATAATTTTCATGTGTTTTGTCAGTTTTTACACGTATATACAGATAGACTGTGTGCTGCTATATACATTGGTAGTGGTGGCATAGGTGCCAATCAAGGAAACTCAGCTACATGCACTTATATGGGTATATACAACTATTACTATTGTTAAAATTAGACAGTGTGTTTTTAGTAAGTTTTTGGCGCTGGTACGTTGCAGCTTTTTGCGGCAAAGGAACTAAATTGTAGGACGTCAAGGCTGGGCTTTGTAGACGATATCCAATTATTATCTGGAGACTGTTGGAAACATCGTAACTTTGACAGGGATTGTTACACTGACTGAAAGCGATATCCTCGATGCGGGCTGCAATTGTTTATGACTGGTTAGCCCTCTGTAACGTAAGCACAATGGGCCAACGTGGATACCAAGGTTAATGGTCGGACTTTACAACGCCAGCATCTCTCTTCAGTGTTTTGACAGTTGCAAACTGTCGTCAGAGGTCCATATAACATAAAAATGCATATATTAGTATAGGAACATTACTAATAGAAGTTCAGTTTTATGAGGAACTTATATCGAAACAACGTAATGAGGATATCGAAGAAATGCAATGACGTTCACTTTGCATGCTACGTCTTGAAACAGACATGAAGTTGAACACACTCGTAGAACTACCGAGCAGTTCTGCGAATAGTTGTGGAAAAGGGATATGCTAATGCGCAATGACATTAGGAGACACACTGGGATTTTTTGTCAGCATTACATTTCAATACACAGAAAGCGGCTTTATTTGATCAAAACTAGTTGCAAGTTGATATAAAAATGGAAGATAGATACTTTTAGGAAAACACTTTTATGTGCGGGTGATCAGGAGTTGTAGTGACTGGATAGGGCTCAGAAAAAATCGGGTAGCGTAATCTATCACCCGCAGCTATCAATATTCATTATCGCAAAAATGAGGTTTGATACGCAACGTCTTTTAGCATTCTCCCTTTGTACCATCGTAGTAAGTGGTACTACTATGAACGCTTAATACAACTACTCAGGACTCCTGGTTCTAGTTCATTGATACGGTAAATGCATGTTTTGACAGGGTCAGTCGAGAAAAACAAGCCGCGGGGAGATAAACCTCAGCAAGCTAATTCTGACAACATAATGAAAAAACCTAATTTGTGAATCATCTTTATCAAGTAGCAGATCTATGTATGTAATTTTTCGTATTTCTTCCCTCTTCGTTTATTAACGTCACAGGTATTCGTCAGGTCTATCATTTCTGGAGCTAAGCTTGAAGATGCAGAAATAGTTGAACTCTGCGTATAGCTATACGCTGGTTGAAGTACTTTTTTTTTTATCTAACTCTAGAATAGGTTACAAATATACATTGTAACATGCCTCATCCATTTTGCGTGTTGAGTCCATGTATTTTAATCCTATATGCCCTTTTATAACCGTTGTGTAGTCAACACTTATGAATGCTGACTCAGGTGCCCAGTTTACCTGCGGAAAGCTTGCCAGATTTATCGTACGCCTATTACGTATATACTAATTAGTAATCATTGGCATTATTTTCGGGCGACAATCACCCACCCTTATATTACACAATGTATATCGCTGAATGTCAACTTTGATTTTTCTTACGAATTTATTTTACTTTATTTATCATTTCGTATTGCAAACCACTATAGATTGGTTCCTTGGTAAAAAAAAAAGAAAGATTATAAGCAAATGGGTATATGTCAAGGCAGTGAGCAAAGGGCATCGTTTTCATTTCTGCCCAAATTATTTACGAACAACACCGCTCTAGATACTGGTAAGTCTTTGCATGATTGGATGATATTTGGTTACAATCAACACCAGAACCCGTTTAATTATTTCAAAAATGCATTGATTGCATAAAATGCTTAATAAGATTAGTTTTTGACTTCACCAATTACTTTCCCTGCGCTGTGGCAAACAATCGACTGATCAAGTCGTTCCTATGAACAATCAGCTATTATTATACTTATTATAAATCAGATTTTCTTTTCGGCTGTTTGGAATAGTTCTATTGAGTGACATAGGTGTCCGAAGTGTTTATCGGAGCCTTCTGTTGGTTATGTAGTGCGGACGGGTTGATATCGCCGTGCAAGAAGACGTCTTGGCCGACTTTTAGGACTAGCTCTTGTAGACGGCCTTGGCTCGCCTCGAGCTCCTTGAGTAGCTGCCGACCGATGATACTCCCACTGAGGATGAGCTCAGTTGCGGTGTTGACAACGAAATGAAACGACGGCTTTGAAAACCCATTGAAATTTGAAGCGGTACTGCATGTGTACGCGCCCATGTCGCGGAACAGGAGCCAATCACCAATCTCCAATTTTGGCAGCAGCACGTTTTCGTGCACCTTGTCAAGTGAGTCACACGTTGGGCCCCACAACACACTAGGGTAACTCACTCCGGTGTTCCGTTTGCCAACTGGTATCGGCTGCGGATCGTTGTGGTCAAACACCTTACAGTTGAAACTGCCATAAACCCCGTCGTTGAGGTAGTACATGAAGCGATTGTCGTGTTCTTGACGCACAGCGATCACGGTCGTATATAGGGTGAAGGCGGAGGCCGCCATGAAGTGGCCCGGTTCAGCGATTACTTCAACACCGCATCCTTCCGGAAAACTTTCATCCAGCTGACGATTGATGGCCCGTGCACAATTATCGAACAGTGGTTCGGAGCCGCTGTTGCCGGGAAACCCGCCGCCGAGGTCGAGGAGAGTCATTTGGAAGTCGTACAGCTCGGCCTGGTCGAAGATACGGCGGGCGTTGAGGATGGCTTTGGAAAAGCACTCCGCGTCGCTATATGCAGAGCCGACATAGAAAGACACACCCACGACGTTAAGGTCAAGATCGGCGGCCACCTCTAATAGTTCTGCAAATAGATAAAGACCCAGTAAACGTAAAAATTAGCGTTTTCAAAAGCCCTAAGTCTATCTATCTATCTATCTATCTATCTATCTATCTATCTATCTATCTATCTATCTATCTATCTATCTATCTATCTATCTATCTATCTATCTATCTATCTATCTATCTATCTATCTATCTATCTATCTATCTATCTATCTATCTATCTATCTATCTATCTATCTATCTATCTATCTATCTATCTATCTATCTATCTATCTATCTATCTATCTATCTATCTATCTATCTATCTATCTATCTATCTATCTATCTATCTATCTATCTATCTATCTATCTATCTATCTATCTATCTATCTATCTATCTATCTATCTATCTATCTATCTATCTATCTATCTATCTATCTATCTATCTATCTATCTATCTATCTATCTATCTATCTATCTATCTATCTATCTATCTATCTATCTATCTATCTATCTATCTATCTATCTATCTATCTATCTATCTATCTATCTATCTATCGATCAATCAATCAATCAATCAATCAATTTTTCAATCAATCAGTTTTGTCACTTATTACTGATAATGGTCAACGACATTATGTGCTCTTCCATTAACTATGTAAAAGACAAATCGCGAAAAAGCACCAGCGATCATGGCACAGTCTTTCTACTGTAATGCTTATTTAGTGGCATACTTACTTGGTACGTCATCGAGGGCAGCTCCAAATTTCGCGCTAAGCCGCATCGGTGAGCTGGAGTCATTTACTTTGATCCTAAGCACGAGTTCAGCTTCAGGGTAGATTTCAGCAATCTTCTCAAGTTCGTCTTCGTTATCGAATGTCATCCGCTTAACACCCCGAGATCGGGCATGCTTTATGAAGCTGCGGGTTTTGCATGGATTGGCATAAATAATTCGCAAAGCGTCCACTCCGGTCTCATTGAAGACCGCCTCGATTTCTTCCTTTGAGGCACAGTCAAAGCCAAAGCCGAAATGCGCAATCGTTTTAAGGACCGTAGGGATGGGATTACATTTGACGGCATAGAAAGGGATCACACGTGGCATCTTGAGTCTCCAGAGCTTCACCTTACGACAAATGTCGCCTAGGTCGACGATGTAGAACGGTTCGTCATGGCGCCAATCAGTCACGAGCTTGCTAAAGGCGTCATTCATGGTTGTTGTGTCTCGCTGCATCCTTTTGTACGTTGCAATTCTACGGCGAAGCTGCCGTAAAAATTCTACACCTGTAATAGCAGTTATCATATAACATTGCCTTAACTACTACGATACGAAGATTTTGATGCATATAAAAATACATGTATAAATCACTGTGGAGGCGGTGAAGTGCATAATTACCAAGAAACGTTAGAATAGCTGGTGGGAAAAACGACGCGATGATCGACTTAAGGAATCAATCGATTCCTTAAGTTTTGACATAGCTGCATTCGTTCTTCTACCTGTCCTCGTATGAAGCTTTGCACGTTTCATGCTAAATCTAACTATCTAAACCAGTCTACAATTATTATACCTGGTATCAGCTGAAAGCGCTGGAAAACATCCTTTATGTTTACTTCAATACGAGCATACTTATTCTGAGCTAAGCTACCCTAGTCACAACCGTAGTCATTTGAACAAAATGTGGTTGGCAAAAATGTTTTCAAAATCTCGGATTTAATCAGTGTATGGCAAGTTAACCCATACATGCAAACTAACCGAAATATTCACCGATTAGCAAAATCATGATGACATCCTCGCGTGCATGATTACGACAGTACGTATTCCTTTTATTGGTGAGCGTCGTCGACCTATATATTATGACTAACTGATGACATAAAAGAGTGCGCTCTTCTAATGAAACTAAATACTTGCCGCTGTGAAATGTAGCATTTATCTAACCATGAATGAATGCAGCCATTTATGATACTATATGACAACTGTATTGATATGCCCTTAATGAGATCGCTGCGTTGACCTACGGGTCTACGGAGAGCAAGTTAAAGGTCGTTCTTGTTATTGTCTGCGGTACCACGCGATTTTTACGCTACTCACACGGTACGGTCGCCAAAGTCCAACCATCTTAATTTTAGATTGTGTCACGCGAAGATCCGCTAGAAGATTCGCTACTTGCTCAACTACGTAACTGCATAGTTACGCAGCAATTTTAGTCATTTTTCACGAGATAATTCTGCTAACTTAACATTAACAAAGTAGCTATATTCACATACTCCTGTTCTAAGAACTTTACACATGTACTCTGATTTTTAGCGTAGTTTATGTTACAGTGTTCTCCGACGTCATATGTACAACGTATCACATTGTTTGGTGAATAGTGAAGATAGCTTTATACTGTTCGCTATTCAGTTTACCACCATGCCCGTTACCGTATATCTGTACGTATATCTATATCGATAGTATTATATGGCTATCCTCGTTGTGTCATTGCGCCTAGAGCCGCCATATTGCCCTGGGTCTTCCTTCAACAGAACCAGCGACGTTAGAGAGCATCACGAGATTGCTGACAAGCGACCGTTGGCGTGGTGACGGAAGTGATGTGCGATTTTTCTAATAATTGTGCACAAATTACCTTTTAATGTACAGCAACTCATTATTAATGCTAGCAATGCATTATTAATGACGACGATCATGATAATCATCGTCGCGCCCAACGTTGACGCCATTCTACTGACGCTCTACCGGGAAGAAGCGTGTTTCATTTAAAATAGGTCACCCAGTCAGATAGGCCAACGTGCTAGTATTCCTTCCGCAATTTCCTATGCCCGTTGCATATTATCTTATACTAGGATGCTTCCTGGTTTCCGCGCAGTAGCAACTGACGCTGAACGACACCGCAACGTTCGTGTAACTCTCGGGCTGCTTTCGCCTTCGTCTGCTTCATCGGGGCTGACGGCCAGAGAAGTTTACTAGAACGGTGCACCTCAACGGCCATGCTCGCCGTTCATGACTCAGATAACGTTGGTTCGATTGGATAGTATAGCCAACTAGCTGCATTGTATAAGACGACGACAGGGATTGCAGAGAATTTTGTGCAGCAAATTACCTTGAACAGCCTACCAAGCACTGGGCTGGGGCAGACAGGTTTGGTACTAACAGGCGGGCGGGCGGGCGGTAGGGCGCACGCGCGCGCGCCAAGATTTCTCTATGTTGAAATAAAATTGTTTCGTGCGTCCACTGGTTCGCATAGCAGCATACATCGTTTCTAGCGAGATATGTCTTCGCTAAACCTCGCTGCACACTGGCAGACCATGATCGCCTATTAGCTGTACAATTTGTTGCCAGAAGTTTGCTCCGAACCCTTTACGTTCGTGCGGTTAGGTGTCGGTGGGACAATCCCTTAAAGGCCGGATACTGGTGAACCAACGTTCAGGCGACTTTCGTATAATGGATGCGAACGGATATGCCGTTGGTGATATCATTTGCCAAGGTCCGTGCAGACAGGTCTCATAGGCACATATAGCTGCAGGTCGAGTAATAGAGGAGGATAGAATATCGAGTAAATGTTACGGGATCAAAGAACCACTTGTAAGGCGTTGTAAATCAATCGGTTTGATCGACCACTAGAATTCAGTAATACTACACTATACAAGTAGATAAAGCAACTTGAACGAGAGGGCGAAATAAAAAAATAGGAAATCTAAATAAACTAAATTAGTCGGCTTGCCGTGAAAGGAGCCATATCTTGAACATGTCGCGTATGCTAATCTCTGGTTGCCGAAGAAAAGAGGACATGATTCAAAAGAAAACACTCAAGGTGACAAACATTCACATGTTTGACTCAGTTCACGTAGAAAAATTGTTTAAATAAAACTTACCGTCTTTCGACCAGATTAGCGAAGGTCAAAATGCAAGATTCTTTCAAACTGATTCTGTTTAGCTCAGTTCAAAGATTGTACTTTTGCTGGAGTAGGTTCACTTGGTAAGAAAGCGTTCGATTCACGCTAACGCTAACTACACCCGTAGCCAAATTTCAGCTAGTTTCTTTCCTTTAGATTTCAGATAGAAAATTTCAGCAAATACACCTTTGCCTTTCTCGAGTAGTGTTCTCTGGTAGCAGATTAGTCCCGATAGCTGGGGGCTGTGGGGAGACCGCCTCAGCTATCCAGTGCTACCACACCATCCAATGTGAACCTTCGTGGACCTGACGACAAAACACACCTGAGACCGACGAAGGCAGGACTGAGCTTATACAGCTCAAGATGGCGCTTAAGAACCGCCGGCCGGTTGCCGCCCGCGGCAGCGGCGGCGACCACCTGGGTGAGGAGAACGCACCAATGATTGGCCGCTTAACAACCTGCTTAGCAGTCGCTCTCCCTGTCTGGTTAACGATGCCAGTAGCGGCCTGTGTTCGATGGCAAGGACGTGGCAGGTAGAGGCCGCAAGGGGGTTTTCGCATTCGATATTACAGCAGCGCTAGTAGCAGCGTAACGATGACGGGAGCTCCTATCAGAGGGAAACTGCAAGGCTATGGGCAAAATCGCCATTCGCTAAGTCGTGCCCCTTCTACCTCTTTTTTCATTTGCATTAAGTCGCACGTATTAAGTTGTTAGGAACGACAGCGCACTCGAAGGCAGTCTGCGTTGCTTTGTTTCATAGCACGAAATGGATTCGACAACGATCACGATGACGGTCGCTACGGCCATTGTTGCTGCTGTCGTTGCTGTGGTCCAAAACCACTTTGATCGCCGCTCAAGCCAGCGCACTCGCCCGCCTGCTCATGCGTCAACGGCTGATACAACAATACGAGACCGTGCATAGATCCCGCAGACAGCGAATGGAACACCGCCCTTTGGAACCTGCACTGTGCCTGTCGTAGTGTGTGATGCGTATTGCGGAGGCGTCAAATACTGCAACCGAACATGCTGGCACTGTCAGCTTACCCTCTAACATGGCAATAGGTAGATACTACTCATTGTCGAGATCAAAACGCGTAAAAACAAACACGAAATCGCTCGTAGACAATTATGGTATGCCGGTATGAGGCTGACGTTGTGCCGAGAGAGCGACAGAACGAAAACGTAAAATGTGCGTCGTTGTTGGAAAAAGTGAGATAAATCGAAAAAAAAGAGGTTAAAGGAATCAAATGCCGCTTTACAATCGCAGCAGAATTAGATCATGCTTCGCACATCAGCAGCAGCAGCAGACGGCATCCTCATCATCATCATCACAGTCAGCAGCGATGTGATCAAAATGGACCGTGGTCGGCCACTGTTTAGCAGCCCGTATAATATGAGTGCAAGCATGTGTTGTTTGTATTCAAATGCTACAGGAACTGCACTAATGGCGACTACGACAACAGCAACACCGTGAACAAAAATAACAACGACAACAACACCAAAAGGCACTGCTGCCCTAATCTTCCTTTTCATGGAAACACAGATCAGTTGTTCTATGCATTAGCCGTCGCTACGTCGGTTTATGGCAGCCATGGCACGAGCGGATGCCGCGGTGTTGCAGGGCTACAATGGCAATGCGGAGACAATTTACGTACGGCGGTTAACGCCGGAAGACCACCGAGCAAAACGGAACCTTCACGTCCGTGTTGCTGAGAGCGAGAGAGAAACATTGACAAAGAAGGCGAAGAGCGCAAAAAGAAAGTGGTCTCTGTTGAGACCTGTTTCTATGGCTGCCAGGCACTTTTAAGAGGTAAAAGGCGGTAAACCGCTAATGCGTGTTCTTTCTTGCAGACAGCCTTACTCCTTCTCGTGGCAGTCCTGCCAATCTAAGTAACTTCTCCTGCTTGCTCGACTCGTTGTGACCGCTTCTCGATGGGAAGACCACTCGGTGCTGATCGTCCATGACACCCAGAACGGCTTTGCTACGACCGCGAGCCTAGACACGCTACGTCTTGTGCGGCATGCGCAGCACGCCCACTAACATGCTCACTCCACAGTTGCACAAGGCACTTTACCATTTCTTCATAGAATCGACAGCTGTCATAAGAGCTATGAATAGACGTGTTTGAGTTCTGCTACAAGATCGGACGACGCTGGTGTCGGCTGTATCCCTATCTCCGTTAGAACTGCGAAGCGATCAAGGAACTATGGCAGGCACAAATGAAAATACGGGTAATAAGTTGGTTGGGTGAAGCTGTAAATTTGGCCTGCGATCCTTTCTACAACTTCAGCATTGTTAATGTAATTGCTAGCTCTAATGTGAGATCATGGATTGTAATTTGACGTTAGGCGGACCTTGCAGTATTATAAAGACGTCGTTCGCTCACTTGTAGGCCTTACTACACCTACAGCCATTGTTTGTAAAAACGAAGAGAAAGCATAAACGAGATGGAAAAGATCAGCGATGAACAAAAAGCTGCTGGCGGTGTTTTTTAACAATTTCTTGCTGCCTGCGATTCCATATCGTTGCCATGGAACATGGTATCGATGGAGAGAACCGTTATGCGTGTAGCCTCATTTGCGGAGGTTGTTTGCGCTGCGGCGGGCAACGAAGTAGATACCACATTGGTCAATGTTCAGACAGCGTGTTGGCCGGGTCTAGTCGTTCATCTCATCTCTTATCAAAATTTGCTTACGCGTCGAGGCGTAATAGTTTTATGTTGACTGTCACAGCCGTTAAACGTAACGGCTTATTGGACTTTTTCGTTCGTTGCTTCTTCGGCATGAGGTCAAGAAGAAATTGAACATGTGATTAATTATATTGGGTGTTGCTTCAACGAAGTATAAACATCGGGCCCTGCTAACACCTGTCGGATGTGGAGGTAACACGCACGTTTGCAACGAAAGTATACGTCATGAGCGGCATATTTACGATTCAAAAAGGCTGGGTAAAGTGATGTCAGAGATCATGCAAAACACTACTAAACGTGTACTCTCTAGTGGAGAGGTGTGCTTCTAAAATACCCGTTGTAAAAAACAATTTCTACGAATTTCTACGGAGGTTAATAAAACATTATGTATTTTAAGAGAATTTAACTTCTAATAAATTAATAATGTCCTTCATGTTTACGATTGGTTCTCGATATTAGAAGGCAAATAGATTCTATCAGTAAATAATAAATATACTACACCAAAATACCTTTTGTTTGTATGGTAGGTTCCGATGAAACGACAGGTATCAACAACATTATTGACTACCTTGTCGTTAACGATAAAAGGTTGTGGATAGATATGGGCTTCCTAGAAAAGTAACAACAACACGCCCTCTGGCGACCAATTTTTTAAACATAGTCGTTCATACAACCCGACTACAATTGATAAAGGAGATCATTACAACAGTTATCCTTGGTCATGAGCAGATATTCTATTGCATCGTCCACTAGTAGGACAGTAAGAATGCAAACGCAGATCACTGGCAAGCACTGATCGAATAAGGGATAATTATTATATTTACTTGGTCCTCATTCGTGATGTAGGAAATCGGACTGTGAAGAATATACTCTTAAGGAAACTTTTGCGATACCCGAATGCCAGCTTAATTTTGTTGACGATACTTCGTTGAGAATGAATAATCTAAATATAAACCACAAATTAATACTTTCAATTAGAAAGCTGCTATATTCTACAGAACTTGGTCTCCTGTCGGAAGCCTTATAGGTTAAACATTGACCAAACTAATATTTATCATATTGTGTCACAATGCATAAAATCCTTTGGTAATCTGTTTCGTATACGACAAATTTTCGTAACATCTTTCTTGTTGTCTGTGTCGCATTCTGACAAAGCCCATAAAAAACGATTTTTATAACATTTTTCCAATTTATCAAATGATAGAATGGATTGACTTAACGCGTCAACAACATGACAGTTACTCTCAGCTATGGGAACTTCGACAAGCTTTTGATTTAGTGACAACTTCATGAGCGTTGATGCGCGTAGGCCACCAGCGGCATACTACGCGAGCTTCACCAGCAGTTTCTCAGAGCAAAAGATTTACCACCAAGTATATTCTCGTTCAGCGTATATATTTACGAGCCTGTTGACGTCAAGGAATAGGAAATCATGTCTTGTTGGCCTTTTATAGCGTCCCATCAGCGCCCAATCAATCGTTAGCTAATTTATGCTATTTTTTGCAATACGGAAATTAATTTTTCCTCGTTAACAACACAAATCTAAAATGTAGTAACGTTTACCTTGAATACACTCTCTGATCGTACGTGAATTTCGAAGAATAACGCAGTTTTTACTTCGATAAAATAGCCGTTTACCAAATCTCCCATTCATATGAATCGCAATCCCTGAATCCGAATATTATTTTATAATAACGTAATATTACGCTACTTTCCGTCATCTAGGACTGAAGAACAGCAACCGATTATTTGGCATTGCTTATTATTATTATTGCTACTATTTTAAGCTTCGAGGCGGTCTTCACTAAAGTCAAACCAAAAATGCTTCCGAAACATAAATAACCTCGACTGTGCTCCTAAAATTATAAAATCCTAAATAAAACATATTCTTCGAGCCGAAATATCTAGCAATAGGGGCGCAAGGCACGTAAATTTCAAAATCTCTGCTGTTACTATATTTCATTTAAGGTCTTTTTAGAATTCGAAAAGAGTTTTAGATGCATGTCTGTCTTCAAAAAGATAAGAGGTAATTTTAAATAAAACTTTACTGCATTTAAAGATAATTTATAGGAACATCGATCCATTTACGCAAACAGCTGCAATGTGGGTTCTGAGATAATTTTATTAAAATTAGAGTTCTACCCGTATGAAGCTTGAATTTACAGCGGATAAAATGCATAATATTTTACCACCTCCTGTTTGATCAAACAACTTTTATTTATTTATTTGGCGGAACTTTAGACAGCGATATTTTGTATATTTTGACCAAAGGCTTGGTCGATCAAGCCATCGATTCAACATCGTCTTTTGCTCTGGAAGAAAGTGTGAAATTACAGCGCCTCTAGCGTACACGTAGAATCCTTCACTATCGGATCACGTATGATCCGCCATGACAGATCTTACATATATCTTCAGTCCCAGTTAAGTTTCTATGAGCCTTGATATTTGCACCGTTACTAAAATTTCACAATAAAAAGGAATATTTAAATCGGTATTGTATTATATAGAGAAACGTAGCTGTCTTTATCTACTAATCTCATTTTGTGTGTCTGTTGACTCGAAATTGCAGCATTGAAAGAGCTCGAAATATGATTTGAAACTTATTGCTTTGATGCATTTCCATCTTGGAGATGCTCCTCCGCCAGGATGCGCTGCATAGGGCACTGTATTATGAAAGATTTGCTCACTTTGCCTCTAGTTGCTTTTTATTCATCTGTTATCTGCATACTTACTTGGCCCTGTCTGTGCCTGCGTGTCTGTCATCGCTGAGATTGCGAGGTTGGGCTCTGACCTGATGAGTCATTCGATGCACGTCACTGGGGAATGCTATGAAACCTTCAAAAGTAGAAGAGCGACCTACTCGAAAAGCCGACGAGTGAAGTACTTCGAGTTCTTGCATTAGACTAGAGGCTATTCACGCTGTATTAGAAGTACTTATGGAGGAGAAGAATGCTGCCTTGGTTCTGCCACGCTTTTTGTCATGCAATAACTACTAAGATCCTGACGGCCCCCTTCATATGGTTTCTAAGAACTAAAATTAGATATTATAGCGGACAAGACTCTGATAAGGTGGAATTCCTATTTTCCCCAACGCCATCCACAATGTTACTTGCATCTTCCCCTTGCCGTTCTTCCTGTTCGTCGATCCGTCCCTCCGCCCGTGGGTTCATTCGCGCGTCAGCTCGCCAATAGTGAGCGCGAGTACCTAACCGTTCTGACGGTGCACCGCGACGACTGCAGCCATCAGCATGAGTCGATTTCGCAGGTTGTTCATATTGCATTGCGCATTTGCCATAACTCACGCCACTGTTCAGCGTCGTTGGTTGCACGACCTAGCAATGCCGCCCATCTTTTATGCTGACCTTCAGTCATCTTGCGTTAGGTTACTCCGGGCACGACTTGATCCTGCTACCAAAATCGCGCCATCAATGGACCTTGTTCTCAGCAACCCGTCGATATAATATGGCTGAATTGGGGTTCAAATGGTGATTAGCGCACTCTAAGGCCTCATCTCCCCTTCTATCTTAATTAGAACAGCCAATCGACTTCTTGAATATCTTCCAGGTTGTTGCACAGCGGAAACAACATTATTATCTATTAGAGGACTCCACAAGCAGCTCTGCTAGCATCAGGGTATCTCTAAAGGTTTAGTAGGATCTTACAGGGACCTCCGATGTTCGACTCCCGGTATCAGGCAACGTCCTGTTATGATACGCTCACCCGTATAGAAAGCATCTTGCACCGCTGACTCGGTTTTTGCCCTTTATCTTTTTTCACTAAAATACCACCGCAGTTCTCTGTCCCTATCGATATGAATTCACATGCATTTTTATGCACCTTCTTGTTTACGCATCAGTGATAAGCGTTGGTCTTTTTTTTTTTCGCTAATACAACCAAAAGTGTAGTTGAATATGTGAGGTCTTGCTCGGCTTCTTCTCCAAGTGCCGATCCTCAATACGTGCGCATGACGACAACATTACAAATTCAATACAGCGTACAAGCTCTCAGACAATAGGCTAGTACTTGGTTGGCAAACAGCAGCAAGGTAAAGCCTGCTTTTATGCTCAGACACTATCGGCATGAGTACTTTATTAGCCCAAAGATTTTTCTTCAATGTTGTTTGCTGAAAAAGATCCCTTATAATCTTTCTAATACGTATCGGGTTCTGTTGTTTCAGCCTCTTGTAAGTCGGATTGTGGCGTTGGATGCAAATGTTAAACTGCCGATTGGAAACGTTCTATTGTTAGGCGCCTACAAATACATCGCATTTGAAACTATCTTCAACGGTAGAGTACAGTAGACAGATTTGTTTTTCTTGGTAGCTTAACATGCTTTCTTCTCACAACAAGGATTTAAACATCCCTGCTTTTTATTCATAAAATTATAGTCCGGTAGGGTGCCCCCCGGAGCACACGATACATAGGGCCTAAACTTCATCATTGTCGAATGTTGATATTCAGCTCACAGGAAATTTCTGAAACCGGCTTTAGTAGCTGGCAACGAAAATTCTTTCAGGATTTCTTTGCTTTGGATGCAGTGAGAAAGAATGAGTGGAAAAAGACAAATCGGCTAACCACATATCGTCATTCGTTTGTTTGCCGTGCATGGATCCCACCCCCAAATCTTGCAGGAACCCGGATTTCCACTATACTGACAACACATGTAGATGCTCTAGATGCGGAGGTAATATTGATGAATATCATGCCTCCTCTCGCCCTCTGATACTAACTTCAGCGTCTGTAACATCTGGCAAATCCCTTAAGTTAGTTTTACACATTCAATACGATTCGTATGACCCATAGGTTGTAGTGTTAGATATGGTTCTATGTGGTCGTATTGTTGGCCTATATGTATAAGTTTCTGACTAAAATGAATAAACGAAATTTACATTACGAAATATTGACGTTCAGCAAGCGCTTGGTAGGTGGTATAGCCGCTATTAGTACTGAAATATCCTATCGTTGTTTTCTGCTCTCTCACTATTTTTGTGGTAAGTAACATGTTCGTAATACTTATTTCTTCAATCGACCAAGGACGATACATAACTTTTTTTTTTTTTATCTCAGTATATATGGTGATCATTTACGATTGATCACCATATATACTGAGTTGGGGATATACCAAACTGGTTTATCGGCAATAACAAAAAAGCTGATGGAAAGTTGTAAAAAATTAATAGAAGAACAAAATTCCAGTTGGCTAAACTTAATCGGTACACCTTCCTGCCAGACATAATAATTGTGCATACTTTTAACGCTTTGTTATTTGCTGATTTAATCTTATTACAAAAATGTGTGAGCTTCGTAATTTTAACAACACTTCTGTCAAAAACACTTATCGCCATTAGGATACCCTATGCGTTGCTTGACGTTCATGAAAATGCTATGTTTGCATGACTATGTATTTTCGTTTCCGATTGACCATAGGCGTTTGCTGTACGTGCTTGAAGTCTTGCACAACATCGCAGGGTCGTGCGTTCCAATTGGGAAGAGTTTGGCAGGTTATTTGTCGCAGCAGACATGCACTCGCTACTCCTGAAGTCGTTTCTAGAACAAAGCAGCAAACTTGTCATGACAAACAACAGTGCAAGCGTTTTGGAAGATCGACTATAAGGAATTTTTTTTTCGCGGACTGATCCCCCCATCAAAACTAAAAACTTTTTTCCTCGAAATCGACAGTATACCTCTAAAATTCGTCAAAAGGCCATTTTTAATACAATACGGTTTCGCTGTAGAAATTAAGAGCTGTTTCAAAGAGGGGGTTATCGATTGTCACTTGAATAGTCCAAATGAGCTTGAACACTTAGAATTTATGAGATTTTTTGCAGATCTTGAATTTTTGACCGTTTCGAGTCTTTAGCCTTCTCATAGTTAACGTTTATTAAAAGACACATGGAAAACATAGCTTTTCTGGTTGGTGGTCAGAAGCCGTCAAAAGTATCAGTTTTCGGGAACATTTATTTTTTTTTTGGAAACACGTAATTTAAACTCTCTACCCTGCGTAAAAAAATTATAGTATGTCATACGCTAGCATTTTCTTGTTATATCAATAAAATCATGGGTAGGTAAACATCACATAAATCCAGTGAGTTCACTGTTAATGCAGCACCTAGTCATAGATAGTAGACACTGCGTCCAACAGGCAAGCGTTTGATATAATTAGACTATCGTAAATAGCTTGCGAAGTCTATATTCTGTTACTCAAGTTAAGTATTTTATATTTAAACGAGTGAAGTTTTTATTTTAAACGAGCATATATATGTATGCTCGTTTAAAATAGAAACTAAATATATATGTATATATGCGCATTTAAACGTAAATGTTGCAACTTTTCTTTATACTTTTGTAAAAATACACGAACCTAACTTTTGTGACCCACTATATAGGGTTTTAACATGATGTACAAGCCCATGCCTCTGAGGTTAAACATTTTTTCCATTAGTCTGAAGATAATGCCATATGAAATGCTACTAGATTCTTTGCTCAAGACAGAAATACGGACCCAAGAAAGATCTAAGCATTACTAAACAGAACGTTTGAATCTTGCTTCCCTTTTTTGCCAGTAAATACTACCAGAAGCAGCTATAGCCTCGACCCCCCACAATGTCGTTACCCTTGTATCATCCAGTGGTGGTGTGTCATGTTGAACAATTGAGTTATTCGTTTACGAAACTTACCGTTTCTTTTCGTAGGTGATCGATGAGATAGCCGCATTAAGATAGTCGCTTAAAAGAGAAGCTTACATTAACTCTGCCCACTATACTTTGAACAAGTACTTCGAAATCAGTCGATGATATCCACTTCATTCATGGAACGAAATTTTAATTTGGAATTTAACAGACTCTTTTAACTAGGTTGCTTGTCTGTTACACATGTCGCTGGATAGATAATAATCTATCGTTCTATGACCAAATTTCTAAAAACAGACGAATTCTAAACATTACCTTATGTAAAATGGCATCGACGACATGGAAATGTGCGTGAACCAATAAAATTTTCTATTTAACTACCCCAATAATATTTACAAAGGTATACTGTAATCCAAAGTGTCGGCGGGTACTACTAGTCGCGTAGCGGATATCGTTCACAAGCACTCGACAGGATCTTCGACGGAATCGCTTCCGGTGCCCATAAATTAACTATTTGTCATTAGCGATTCTCCAGCCAATTGAGCTATTTACACGTTTTTTTTTTTTTTTTTGTTCTGATTTGTTCACTTTTTTGTGAGACCAAATGCATACGAGCTATAAACACACGGACATATACACTCGAATTCAAAAAAACTTTAACTTTCGAAGGATCAAGCCTTTAATCAACAACATTTTAGTATGTTAGCTTAGTTCTATGTTTAATCGTTATGAAGGCCATGCGCCGTATACGCACAAGATCTGTGCAATTCTAGGCTGGCAAACTTTATGGCACTAGCGAAATCGTTGTGGCAGCTAAGCCTTAAAATGCTAGGCAGCGTACTTTCCTTCGAACGACAACTTTCAGTGTTTCTACGGAAAGATCACCTCGGCATCTGGTCTCGTGTTCAAGCTTTTTTTTTTTAATAAATTGTTTGCACTATGAGAGACTTAACCTGAAAGATGGTGAGATTTGTCAGAAATTTCTCGTTGTATGGTAAATACAAAGAATGTTTTTCGTGTCTGCTTTCATCTACATGTTAACAAATAACATGATATTGAATATTTGTCGCCTATAGTGGTAAATGGAAAATATAATAGAAGGAGGCTCAATAACTTTCAAAGCATCTAAGTTTATTCAGACAGCCACTAAGAAATTCCTCTAAAAAAGCCTCTAACAAATTCCACCTGAGAAATACCAGGGAAACTTGTTAGTTCTGACACTGTCAAAAATATCCTCGGAATGTTCCACATAATCCTCTACTAGGGGAGGGAACTTAACTTTTTGTAGGTTTTAGCAGAATTATTATGTGCTATCCTGGATCCCTATCAATTATCTAACGTCAACAAAACGAACACCTTTCCGTCAAAAACGTTTAGGAACATTGTTGCTTGAAAAGAAGAGAACACGGCTTACATTTCCTGTAACTCTCTGCGGATCACTTATACGTAAAAAAAATCCGCATTTGTATTGTGGATAAAAAGTTATAATAATCTTTGCAACTCTGCTGTTTGATTTTAATGGTAAGCTATCCTACATCCTCTTTCAGATTCACTATCCCGATTTCATATTTTCATGTACGAGCCAAGACTCCACAAATATTCTCCTGGTTCTGTATGTTCACTTAATATTAATTTATCAGAGTCCAAATAGCATCAGGAGTTGACCTTCGATCACATATTGTATGTATTTATATGTAAGCATCGACTGCATTCGTATTCTATTTTCCGTCTGATGGCTGCTTTACATTTTGAAATCCTCCTTGTTTTTTATAAAGACCTTTATTAAGGGTCGGCTGTCTTGAAATCTTCGCGTGTGTTTAACTTTTTAAGAGTTAAACATCTGTGGAGCTATAAACGCTTTATTGGAAATAACAAAGCAACGGATTGCGCCACATCTGTAACGCTGGCTGCTCCACATTAGATTTAGGTATTGTCTTATCCCATAATTGTACAGGTAAGACAGATTTGATAAAATTGGAAAATTGTGACATAAATCTAATTTTATCATGTTAGTCATAGACTGGCTGCGCTTTCAAAGTTTAACTTCATGATAATATGGATTCCGTAAGTGAATGGAATGATACAGTCAAATATATTTGTAAACCATAAGTTTGGACAGTAGTAGTAAATGTAACATTATATGAGTCGATATTAGGGATAAAGTTCGTAGCTATGGCATCTAAGAGTTTACAAAATCTATACCATATGACTGATCAAATACTAATAATTACGCAGACCTAATTGTAACAGTTACATAACCTGCATTGTAATGAATCATAGCAGACTTAATAAAGATACGTTTCCATTTTTTTGCTTAAAACCAGTCTTTATCTAAGTATGTCACTCTTACCATAGCGCTTTCTCCTCGCGCTAAATCTAAGTGCAAAAATGATTAAAACCGTTGAAGCCATGTTCCAAGATGGTGCATGTTTACATTCAAACTTTTATTCGCTTTAGATCATAGAACAGGATTCAATATTTTACTTAAAAGCTGCATTTAAGCAGTCGAGAAGCTCTACTAATCGACTTAGAGCACTAATAAATTGTGTTCTGCACAGTAATTCTAGATTAGAACTGAAAAATAGAAACACCTCAACTTTTCTTCTTAAGTTAACCTTCATGTTGAAATACTTTGATGAGAGCTTACGAACGGATTCAAATTTACGTTCTGAAATTATATTTTGTTTATGTCTGGGATTGTTATGTAGTCCGCAGGACATTCACAGGACAATACAGAACAATAACCTTTTAAGCACAACGTGAGAAAGATTCACTTCTGACACAGGATACATCTCGCTATTAAAATTTCTGTTGGGTGTCATACACATCTATTACCGACTCACTGTCGTAGGTGTCCATTACAGACATACATATATATATAGGTCGTGTTTGGAAATACTGATATCATTATTAGCACGCAGTAAGGTTATTAGTTCTATAACGTAGAGAGAGAGAGAGAGAGAGAGAGAGAGAAGCTACCCTTAGAGCAAACATAATAGATGACTATTTGGTTCTAGATTATTTATCCAGTATTCAACTTTTATGCTGCCTCTCTTTCAGACCCTAAAGTTGACGTCGATACAAATCACGCAGTTTTAGAAAGGCATCATTGTCTGATCTTGAAATGAAATGGCAAGTCAGCAGAGTGATATCAGATGGCTATCAAAACGCGGGATTCTACGCTGTATAGACACGAGGTATTATAACCAGTCGCCATTTGTCCCTCTTGATGGCCGCTAATGCTACCGCACACGTCCGATAGGAGCGCCGAAGAGGTCGTACGTATTTACCAAGGGTGGATCCAATCGTAAGCAGCGGCGGGTAGCTCTTTTCCACGCATTGCACTGACCTTTTGGCTACCGGGTGGTCGGCTCTAGGAGATGCGAAACTAAAGGCAATGTCCCTGCCATACCAACCTCGAAAACGTGTAATCACTGGAAGATGTTGGGTGTTGGAGGGGCATGACCCGTAGATTTGTGTCGCACAGGGATAGTTTGCACTCGGGTGAGCTCTGGCAAAGGCACGTGCCACGCTGTCATCATGGACTCCTCATGGAGGTCTTTGATGTAATATCCAACGAAAGATCGTTCTGAAAAGTACCGTCTCCGGCTGTATTGCAACTACCTAGCTGATGAACAAGCACCGGTTGCGCTTGCTGTTGCTTGCACGATTATAAACAGTATATTTATTGGCCCACTGGTCGCTCTAGATTCGCGCTGGGCACGATTTGCCGAAGTTAATCAGAAATACCCAGTAATATTTGGGTACTAGGGCAACCTTCGTCGTCATGACACGAAGATCCACACGTAGACGTAGAAAGTGCTTTCGTTGTACAAGTAGTATTTCGTATTTCATTTAACTATGTACCCAGCATAGAAATGGTGTTTTGCATTGGATTTCTATGAGCGGCCAAACATAAATGGCATGATAGGTAATGGCTATCATAAGTTATGCTCCAATACAGTTTAACGGTGACGACGCGGAAGGGAGCGACATGTGTCGGTCAAAAGTGAATTTTCTCATTACTATTAAGGAAAGAAGATCGATTTTCTAGCTACTTTTTATTTATTTCTTAAATTTACTTAAACATATTCAGATAAGCAGAGAAAACTCAATTTTTTGTGCTTGAGTAGGAAGACACAAATCGGGGAAACTACTCACCGTTCGAGCTACTTACGCGCGACCGGATCGAATTATCTACACACGTTCAAGGAATACGCTTAGCCAAAAAACCTGCCCACTCTAACACATGACCATGTGCCGCCATCTGTGGCGGGCGAGTGAATGAATCTCGTGAACACAGAATCGAGTCTGAAAGTCACATGCATCCGATTTTTCGACCCGCGATGCCTGACTAGCTTTTTCTCATTAATATGCTCTCTTGAGCTATCCTGTGTATTCATAGCGGTTTTGGGGGAGCCCAGTAAACTAGATCTAGTGACAGCAGAACGAAAGTTTCCCTTTGCATTGAGAAAATGATAGCTCCCAGTCTAAGAGCAAGAGACCACCCAGTGACAACCCCATTCCTAGATAAACCCCTGAAGTACTCGCTGAGGGAAAGCCGAGTCTCAGCACTGAAAATGAATGTATGCCATAGTTGAGCACCTTCCAAATGTCAAATATATCGAGTGACGAAAGCAACATTGCAACACCTCAGCCTCATGAGTATCCAGCTTTTTGGTAAATGGAATTCAGCTTTATGAAATTTTCTTATTTACGAGACGATGTTTCTTAGTGCTATCTATATATTTTGGCGGTGTAGTGGAAAATATTTTGTAGCTTAACATTACTTTTGTTTTATTCAACACCTTTCGGAAATTTTTTTCACCTGGCTTGGCTGTGGAACAGCTATACTCAAGGTTAGGATTAACGTATAGAATTTTTATAGCTAAAACGGCACAGATCAATTTTTTTTTAGTTTTAGTAACGAGTACTCGGTCTGGAGTAGTTTATATCATAGAGAATTACCTGATTCTTTTTAGTAAAGAATAACGGCGCTGCCTCAAATGATCCCAGATTAAATATATGATCAACATAACAAAGTCACTGTAAGTTATTTAAGTTAATTTGGTCAGCCGATACCAAAAATAATACGTTTTGCCATTTTTTACTATTATAATTATGCAAACTCGCAAAAATTTTCCGCGTAATGATCAAACTTTCATCTGAAATATTTCATTTTTATTCAAAATAGTCTCACTCAGGTGATCATTATCTTCTTAAATCACGAATCATTATTAAAATACGTAAGTGCTTGCGCAGACTCGCTAATGGATACCTCTATTTTATTTTTCTTTTGTCATCGCATAACAAAATCAACTTCTCATAATGATATAGGCCTGATATTTGCCCATGCAGGTTATGTTCATCCCTCATTTCATTACAGTCGAACCTCCCTTATACCTTTAAGCAAAGCACCCACTGTAGCTATTAAACAGTACATATTAAGTTTGGAAGTTACATTTCTTATGCTACAGCGCCGGCAGTGGCGCATTTTTCTATCGTCTGCTTACCCACTCACAACAAATGCTAATTTACCGCTTTGTTTGACGCTCTATAATTATACATGAACTCTGTGTTAACTCTGATTTTACAATACCTAGACGTTATACTTGTTGCCATTCGAATCCCTTATGCCAAACGTTGATCGCTTGGCCACTGTAGTTCCCGATTCATAAATCTGACAAAAAAAACTAATAAATTGTTGCCGTTTTCCCAACGACAATCTACCACCAATACCTTTACAATTGTTAGCAGACGTCACTATCAGAGAATTTTAGTTCGCGACTGACTTTTGGAAAATAACAGCGATGAGTCCTTGCGCCTTATTATTCTTTTACTAAGAGTCGATTATGATTCGAAAATGATGACGGTTCGACGAATCAGGGTCTAAAGTAGACTTCTATTGGGTGCTTAGGCTGTCAATCATCAAACGTTATTATGACAGTCATCCAAAGAGAACAACAGAATCCTTAGACATTTCCGCATAAAAATACTCTGGCTGACTTATCGGTTGCATTCAATCTGCTATCATTTCCTCTATTTACTACCTAACATACTGGTACTAAATAATAGTAACGATCAAAATGTATATTGTTTACTGAAATAAACAATACATTATTACTTTAGAGAAACTCACTATTTACTACTAGACGCATCTCTGTTTTGTTTTCTTAGGGCAACGAACGTTTCCTAAACGAAGTGCGGTGTGGTATTTTTAATTTACGAGCTAATAAAGTATTTATTATGTAGAAGTCTTTGGCAGACACACTTTCTTTAAAGTGGGTCTATTGCTTTCCAGTGGAGCATCATTCCTATCTTAGTTTTCAATTCAAGTTGACTGTTACCCTCAGACATTGCCGACGCGGAACAAGAATTAACAGTTAGTCGGTGCTATTTTACTCGTCCTAAGTGAATGAATTCGGGTATTAAGCAAGATCCTTAACCAGATGGAAACCGAAGATCACAGTTCTTGTGAAAAAATTATATTAATAAATATTATAATGAAAAAAAAAGAAACATCCGACTAGCTGTTAACGGGTCATTATGACCAGTAACAAGGAGCGACGCTTGAAAGGCAGATGCATCTTGCAGTCATACGATTGTCATCTGTCTTGCATGATCACTTAGAAATAAAGTAGTCTAGGCTTTTCTTTTTGCCCTAGATAAAGGTGTTCGAATAGCTTTGAATGAATGTGTATAGGAATGATTGGCCGATCGTAGTTCTGTGCTAAAAAAGCTCAACGTAAAAAAGTAAAGTAATGAATTACGGTTTTTGGACAATGGAACATCATTTTTGCAAAATTTCTGAAGTATTTATTCCCGACTATAAATCAAACTAAGTCCCTACTATCTTGCGCTTAATAGGTCAGTGTCCCTAATATCTATTAACAGAAAACCCTCATTTCCGATTTAAGAAATTTTACACCATATTTCTTGCAAGTTTTGTAGTTTATTAGAGTATTATGTGAATGTACTGTTATACTAAATTTCAGTTTCAGCAGAATTAGATACATAAAACTAAGACAGCTCTAATGATAACGCCGGTAATATAATAATGGCTCCAATATGAAATTTCACATCGCTGCTAAATTTGTATGTTCTTTATGCCTAGATCCATTCTGACACATCGATTAAAGATAGATGCAATATAATCAAGCTAATACACTTTATTCATTTACACATGATCTAGTGTGTACCATTCTATATGTATTACCTAACAGCATCTGCTATTGATTCCGACGTAACTGGGCAAGTATTTACGATGTTTGTATCGTTCTTTTGATATTTCAGGTTGACTAAAAGTGTTCAACTCGCTTCACACAAGGATAAATGGACAAATTTTAAAAATAAAAGTCAAAATTATTACTAAAACCATTTGCGACTGTTTCTTAAGCTGCTTGACAAGCTACGGTACTTTTCTAAGTTAGAGCTTACTGCTTAAACACAAATAACAGCATCAAGTCTTTGCATTATTTGATGAGTAAGCAAATGCAATGCGCGCCCATACATTTTATTTGCAGATGTACTTTCCTTACTGCCCATATATTTATTAGTGTTCTTTATTACGACTTACTACTGTATAGCTGCGCACAAAGCATACCGTTATTAATTAAGCACATTTGAGTGTTCCTAAAGTAGAATTCCTAATTGCTTTACACAACAATAGTCGTTTGATGCGTTTTTATCAGTCTGCTCTAAGAGCAATTCCCAAGTGATTTGTAACTGGTCAACATTGTGCTACGCAAATGCTTAGCTTGCCACTAAATAACGTAGCGCTGAAAGATATAATCGGCGTTCAAAGTAATAGATATTATGCAAACGGGAGCTTATTCAAATCGTGCAAATATGGCAAAAATAAAAACCACATTCTATTTCGCATTTGACCCAATGTTTGTTGAATTATTAACCTCATCCATGAAAAAACCAGGCATATGAACATTTTTAATTAAATATCCCACTATACAGTGTTGCAGGTGCTTCGGAAACACTAAGATTTCATAAGTAAAATGGCATTATATAGGGATCGAAACCACCGGAAGAATCTTGTAAGATCCTACGTAATATTTCCGTCAGTTTCTGCTATACTTGCTTGTATATAATCTATAAATACCTGCAGTCGTTTGCTATCCTTCGTGCTGACTAACGAATGTCCTCGTAGCGCTGGTTGACTTAATTTATATATAATTTATAATAATAACTGATATTCAAATGTTCAAAAGATGGCGACAGGTCTATCGGTTTCCGGGAAATGTGGCAAACTTTTAAGTTTCGAGTACTTTCCTTCGAAGTCAGAACCTTTTTTTTATTATAATCGAATCTCCGCATATACAGCTAACTATAGTTAAAATATCATGGAATACACCTGCTAGCAGACTCATCGTAGTCTTCGCAACCCACTAATTAAATACGTACCCCGCACTCCTTGTATTCAACATTGCTGATTACGTCTGTCGAACTTTGGTCGGTTGCTGGGTGTACTTAGCTAATCTTAATCTAATGTATGCTTAGTGGATTATATCGGTCCACCGGTAAGGTTGATGTCCCCAAGCGCCAGATACTACTGACAAGTAAGAAGTCATGTCAGTGGAATAAAGTATTATGCCTATTCCTTTCAACTTTGTGTTTTAGTTGTTCATAATTGCGTCAGTTGTCCTAGCACCATAATATAGATCTACGAACTTACGTAAGCATCACTTGGCGAGTATAAATAACCTAATAATGAGAATAGCTATTATAAATCGTACAAATGCACAATCTCTCATTGGCCGACGCGTATTGCTTAATACATTTCCGAAAGCGAAAAAAACGTATTGACATATAATGAACAGGAGTCATGTTGACCTCATTTATCAAGCTCCTTAGCGTTGCTGCATGCTGCATCATCTCAACCATGCGTTTTCAAGCTTTCTCATATTAAGGCAGCCATTCTTAACGTCGAAGCTAAACGTATCTTATAGTTTCAATATGAAAACAATAAGTATTATTAGATAGATGCCTATATTTTGTTATTATTATCATATTCAGCAGAAGCATGACTGATTTAGCATACTCAAATTCGATTAAATTTTTATTATCGGGATGTGGTCCACATATGCAGAAAACAGAAACGTGAAGAAAGGGTATTCACATATATACATAACAACATTCAAATACTTCTACGATGTCGTTTATAGACAAATTAGCGCCACTCATCGAACCAGATGCAAAGCAACGATCGGCATACAGGGTTGCGCTAGCTAATGCCCACTAATATTTTTTGTATTTCATGAATTCATCACAACGCTATCCAGTAAACTACCGATACTCTCCTTAGCACAGATAATTACATAAATTCTGCCAGAAAATCATTCGTTTGACTAGAATTTATGCCAGGTTTTTTCGGCCACGCCTTGAATGTACATAGGTTAGCAGCTCCAACAGCTTGATTAAGTGCATTCCGAACACCATAATCCGTTTAGCAATCTTTTACGGAGTTGTTTTCTTAGGATATTTCCTAGTCCCTTAAAAAGCAGAAATAATCAACGGCGGATATCTACTAGCCACTAGAAGGACGTATTTCGTAACTGCTTAACAAAGGAATACCGAACTATTTATACAACTCAAGCATCGCCGACCAGATGGTCGATACTTCTTTTGCGCCTTAATATATCATTACATGGAATGATTTTGCGCTGTCCCGCACTTTAACTGGATAAACGACAACACTTCCAGTAGACGCTCGACTTAGAGCATTGTTGTGAAGAGCATCATAAAGCACTGACAAACCATAACCCTACTCAATAGACCCTACTACTGCTAGTCATTTAGCTCATATCGGAGTACTATGAAAACTGCAAAGAACGTCATCGTTCACACAAAATCGTCCACGGAAGTTGAGAAGAGCATGCCTGAAACAAAAACCTTCGTTAAGGAGTCATGGACAAAAATCCGCATCTTGCTTAAGTGCTTCAATGTGAAACGCTTCATGGAAACGACAGCAAGATAGGGTTGTGTTTACCATTGGACAACCTTTTTTTACCGCTGGCTTTCTGGCTATTAAGTGTAATCGAACTAGCATCTGCAATTAGGCATGCTCCATTTCAATAGCTTTGAGACGTTCGACTAAAGTCTCATTAAATGTTGTAAAAAAACATCTATCTAACACCAGGGTGTTTGGGATTTTCTCTGCTACCTAGCTTTGGAAGCAAATACTTGTTGAATAACAACTTGTGGTAAAGAAGCCACCATATTTGCTAAAAGCGGACCAAAAACAGTGTCGGCGCAATGCTTACACCAACCGTTCAGAACTAAACAACAGAAAATGGAAGATAGCAATATATAACCACTGATAAAACGTATACTCTTTACCACACATCTTAAGGCGAACAACGTCGACAGAGCGAACCAAGGAAGTGGGTCGCAAGCAATTAATTTGAACCACATGGGAGATACTTAAAAAGAAAAAAAGGTGGATTTTGCTGTCACTCTCGCTAACCACCGAAAAGGTTTTGCCGCCCAAAACAGGATCAACGTGAGCTACAACAAATTGGCTTCTTTTTCGTTCTAAACCAGTGTTATTTAACCTAGTCCATTTTTAATGGTCTAGATTCCGTGTATGATGAAACTCGCACGTATTTTACTATACTTGTATGACATTGTGTTTATAGGTTTTACATTTAACATAATATTGGCAATAGTGAGCGGAACACTACTCGAAACAAAAGCAACACTTAAACGTTGACTTTTCCATTTATATTTCAATGAATGATGCATTAGATCATTCGAGATTATATATCATTGCGTTACGACCTTGATGCTGTAAAATATGTTTCGTCTGTTGGAATGTACTATGCGTAAAATGTGCAATCCCTCCTACATACGTAGTTAATATCCTTTATAATCAGGTTTATTAAGTTCATCGCTCTTCAGTCCCCGTCAAGTTTCATGATAAGTGAAAAGCCTAACCATCCGCCTATCCAAAAGTGATACCAAATACTGAGAAATTTATTGAACCGCTAGATTAGTTGTGTGACTCGAGTGCGCTTGATAGCGAACTCACGATCTCGAAATAGTCTTACAAAGAATTTATCGCGGGGATTAACTTTGTCATTCAGTAAATAAAACAAGCTACAAGAGGACGTTCTTACAATTCTTCCGTCTTAGCCGAAATTCGGAATATTGTTCGAGAAACATCCCAATAGCAGAACTGCGTACTTTCTCTAGCCGCTAACTTGATTGCGAAATTAGCCTACCTTTAAGATTTTGATCCTCTTTAAAAGGCTTTCAATACCTTCAAATACATTTCAATTATACATTTATCCTATTTGTTAAGCGCGGTATGCCCGAAAGTTCTGAAAGGCCCCGAATTTGGAGAACGTGATATTTTGTAAATAAAATGCTATTTGAATTAATTTTTTAAATGAAATGAAGACTTTCCCAAAATGTTTAACCCAAAAACAATTTATTCTCATAAATACGCATGTTATTGACGTCCATAACAATACAGGTTATTTAGCCTCAAATGATCTCAGTTAGGCCGAAGTAAAGTGATGAATATGGTCGTAGTGTTTACATTATACTTACAATTTTTTTATATGTCACAATAATATCGTCTGCAGTCTGCTATAGATTCCAACAGCTGCTGTTTCTCAGACTTCAGTTTGTCCACTTGTTTCTGCGGGGCAATAATTCACACTTCTCGAAACATCCTAATGTTAATGTTCGTCTTTCATCTAATCAGATTGCTACTTCCGATAGTTTCCACTTGTAACGGCAACAAAATCAATTTTAGCCATTTTTTTTTTTCTAGTTTTACTAAATGTCTCATCAACGTTTCGTAACGCACCTGACTTAGCTTTACATACATAAATTATTCACTATTTCTATATGCATAAAATATGTGTATCACCTCCATCGTATTTTAACAGGCTAGACCTCTGAAACGGATCATTTCAGATAGGGACCACTTGTTTTGAAAAATTTAAATTATTGGCTATATAACAATGCGGAACAGGTGTTCGACCCACTTCATCTTGAGAAAACTTGATTTTTTAATTTTTAATAATCTTTTCAACACAGATAGCTCTGTTAAAACTTGTATTATGTCTGTACAGTTTGAGTCAATTACTGGCAAACTCTTCGTAGCTTTATTCACTTAAAGTTCGTTAAGAATTATCATATTTTTCTGCACCTGTGTATCTCCTTTGCTTAATTCTTCCAATGCTGCTTAGTCCTCGTAACGGGCTTGTTTTCCTCCGCTATTCCCTCCACTGTCTCCAGCTCGTCGTTTAGCCAGAATCTGGTTGATCTGCTGCAATTCCCGATCTAATTTCATCTTATCCTGTTAAAACAAAAATGTAATTATTTAGCAGTCTGTCCCACGCACTAATAGTCATACAAAGTAATTGATCTCTATACCACTTATTTTTTTGGAGAGGTTAGTCACACCAGCGTCGTTCATTAATAGTTCGAACTCATCATAAAGTGTGCCAGCGAACATGTGGATGCCAACTGAATCAGATACAAACGCTGTTATACTACCAACATGACTTACTTAAGGGACTTACATCGTACTCGGGTTATCAAAATATAGAGTTCAACAGTCGGCAGGTACAATATCAGTGCTACAAGCTTCTACGATAGCACTTGAATTCGGTAGTAGCTTCATAGACAGGCTTAAAATGCCATACCCGCTGTTTTAAGTAAAGGAAAATAGTTATATTGGCGCGTTTAACAGCGTACAACTTAGTAAACTGGCAATAACGACAGTTTTAAGAAAAAAAAGAAACCAATATTTGAAAATTTTATTAATTTTAAATCAAAACAATTTTTTTCATTTTTTGAGTTTTCGGGCAAGAGTGCTGATGAAACAAACGTGATAGTAGTTGGAT
Organism: Varroa destructor; assembly: GCF_002443255.2. Classification (NCBI taxonomy): domain Eukaryota; kingdom Metazoa; phylum Arthropoda; class Arachnida; order Mesostigmata; family Varroidae; genus Varroa; species Varroa destructor. The sequence goes on from NW_019211457.1 coordinate 42,079,881, forward strand.
ATCCAGTTCTCCATCTCTGCAGTATAAAGTCAGTAAAACTGTGCGTTCTTACCTTCTTCTGTCCTTGTATCTGTTGGCCTTGAGGACCAGCAGCACCTTTCGTCCTGCGTCCTTCAGCCATTTTAACGCCGTATTGAAACGCAGCTTTAGGAAGAGCTTCTTTGCGGTCCATGTAAGCCGCGTATTCTTCTTGTGACTCGAAGTCCCATCTGAAGAACACGGCCAAACAGGAAGCCTGTATATGTAGTTACAACCTTTTCGTCTACATTTTCAACTTGGTCATTAGCAAGACTCAGAAATAAATATATCTAGTGAATGAAGCTTATGCATACATCGTATGCCTGGTACACCAAACGGTTGTATTTTAATTTATCTGATTCAAGTTACTTACGTAAATAAAGTTGTAAGTTGCTAATTATTTCAATTTCAATTTTGCTAATGATAATCGCACTAAGGTAGAGAAGAAACAATTCCAAACGCGCAACTTGAGGAATCATCGAGAGCGCAAAGAAGTCTAAGACATGCAAATCTTACCTGTTTAGGGGACCTTTTCGCTTCCCGTTGTCCATTTTACTCAAGTCCTCTTCTTCGTCTGAATCCGCGACAGCGTCATCGTTCTCAGGCATGCCGGGATAGCATTCGCTATAATAATCCTCTATAATTCGAGATAGAACATCATGTAATACCAATAATGCATTGATAATCATTCTGGTCAAACGAAATCGCGCCAAGAGCTAAATTGAAAAAAACCAAATACCCTTTACTAAAGATCATTAAAGATCAGCTGGGGATTAAACTAAGGTTTCATCGTTTTGAAAATAACACCAGTCACCGAGGCTACCGATAATAATAATAAATGTAATGATTTTCATAATTGTATAAAAATTACTGTTATTACTATTAACCTTCAGTTATCTCAACACCCTCGGCGCGCTAACTTAAGCAGTTGAATCTATGATATGTTAATGGCCATGCTATAGAACCTAGCCACATGTACTCTCTATTTGCTTTGCTTTTACTGAATTTAAAACAGGTTCAGCCAGATATTATGTTTATGTAACCGTCTTTGGTTGACCTACCTTGTTGTGTAAGTCTCGCCAGCTTGTCTTTAAACCGACCACCGGATTCTTTACTGTCTTTGTTTGCATCACTCGCCTGCTGTTGAGTAGCTTTGAGAGCAGTTCTCAAAAGAACGTCTGATTGCGATGACTCGAACGTTTTCTCCGTAACGAGGTCATCTGTCGAAGATGTAAAATAGCGGGAGGCTGCCGGCCGTTTGCCGTTCTTTTCACCTCGATCTGCGCGTTCACCGCGATGATCCCTGTATGGATAAAGCAGAAGAACACAACGACATTTTTATAATAATTATAATAAGATTAAATTTAACACATTTATTATAAAAAATCTTGTAATTATTCCAGAGAATTCTTTGAGACATTAGCACTGTAGAATAACAGCTAAAATTTTAATTACCTGAGTCTATCTCGGTCATCCTTTTGATCCATAGGCGAGGTTTCTCGACTTGGGGAAGCTCGACGGTTTTTCCTTGTCGCGCCACCTGACTCTCGTTGTGGATGGTATTCACCTACATCATCGAAGATGCTAACATTGTCCCGAGCTACACTTGGATTTCGTGCCCCTTCACCTTCCTTCGCTTTTGGATCGGTGCTGTCCCCGGTTCCCTTATCGACTCCACCACGTTTCTTGCTTTTACGAATACTTAGGCCGGACCTGAAAACCAGTGCAGAATCAGTTTGTCTATAAGATTTCTATTTTAATGAAATGACCATTGAAAAATGATCTACTATGCTGTGCTATGCTCTAGCGATCTGAGACTCGCCACATTAAAATTACTTGCGTATTAAAAATGAATTTCAAAATCGTAGAATTAATTCGAGATAGACTATTTTACTGCTCCAAATTGTCGTCATCGAAGGAAATAATGGTTAAAGTGAGCGGTACTACTGAGTAACGTTACACCTACCTGAGGTATCCTAAAATTTGGGTAAGCTTGTTGATAACAATGTCATTTGTAGTGAGGGTAGCGGATGCAAGGGCCATTTGTGGGCAGTCTTGCTTACTGCGAATTAGTGCAGTCGGAATATCGCCTTCCGCCTGAGGAAATATACAATTAAAATGATAAGTTATAAAACAATGCGAATAACACAGCTTTGAACGGAACAAAAATATGGTCCTGCTTTTCCTTAGTATCGAAGTGCGCACTCATGGAGATTAGACGTGCCTATCTTTATACAGAAAGAAAGCAATTTTCGGGGGAGATTCGTATAATCTTGAAAATAATGTACCTCATCCAATTCAATGACGTATGCCATTCGGTGGGGAAGGAATAATTCGTTACGTTCGACCCTCGACGATTTTTGGGAAAATAGTAGCCGGTTGATATTCTTTGCTGAAATGTATCACACAAATACGTTACTCGTCGCTCTAAGCCAATTTAGATTATGCGAATTGAAGAACCTAATCGTATATTTGTTACCCTTGGCCTCTTGCACATAGTTTCATAGAACCAGCTATTGCATTTGGTCTGAGCGTCTTTGAAAATAATAGCTCAGTAAACAGTTTTATCAAAGCTACCCTCTTTTGCAATGAAAACAGCTTGAAAGACAGAATTCAATTTATGTGTGAACGTGCATGATTAACTTGTCTACTATACGATGTATTTAAGAACTGCTGCACCTTAGAAGACTAGTTTGTTTATTAATACAGCTTACCCATGGCAGTCCTAAACATCAGTTTAGTCTGCTCCTCAACTTCCTCTTTAGCTCGTTTATCCTGCTTTTGTTTCTCTTCTTGCTTTGCCCGAAGCGCCTCCTCAAATTCATTTTCCTATACATTAAAAACAAAAACAAGTCACTATGTACATTATACTTATTACTCGGTTTAGGACACTACTCCAGGCTACCGTATAGTGTAGAATACGTTTTTAACTATAACCTCTACCACTCGGCCCTTTGAAGATAATTACGATACACGTAACAATAGCAAATTGTTTAGTTGGTTAGTACGTGCACGCTCAACTACTCTGGTGCTACATAACTAGAGGGTCTGGAAGGTATACGCCTTCAATTAATAACAACTTGAGGAACAAATGCAAGTCTTTTACATAACTTTTCGTAAACTTTGTTCAGTACACAGTATATGTATATTACCTCTTTTTCTGTGGCCTCAATTTCACTTCGAACTTTCTGCAACAGGGCGTAATCGAGACCTTTCACAAGATGGGTATGTTCCATGTCACCACCCAAGAACTTAGATTCTTGAATAAGCTGCTTCCGACGTTCAGCTGCATTTAGATTTCTGAAAAAAACATCATAGCTTATTTTTGCCAGCATTTTAAAGCCTGCTGATTTACTACCGTCTCAGCGCAGCTAATAACAATTTTGTAATCTTGACAATCAACTAATTTTGTTAAGAAGTTTCTAGTTATTCTCAACGTTTACTAATATATAGGGGTAGTATTCCAGTAATAGGTTTCACTGACGATTTAAGGTCGGGCGCAACTGCATGGTATCCCGCCGCGGTGGCCGAGATTGATTCATCTGTGGGAACGGTTTCGGTAGTCGCGCCTTCTCGTCTCTCTTTTGCACGATCCCTGTAACGAGCAGCTAATTCCGCCAATTTGTCATCCTGGAAAAATTGCAAAAAAAATAAATCCGTTTGTTTGTCCATCCGTTACAATCTGAATGCGAACACCGCTGATTAGGACGCGTCAGAAGTGGAGGGTAAACTTCTGACAATATTCATTTTCATTTTCTAGTAGTCTTTATTTCATCATCTGATAAAAATGAAGTAAAAACGTAATGTTTGTAATCTCGCCAAAATTAAATCACGAGTTTCTTCTAACATTATATTTTGCCTGTGTAGACTGCTGTAAAGTTGTAGCGATATCGTGCAGTTAACAAACGATATAACTTTGGGATAGAAAGGCTCAGTTTTTTAGCAAGCTTACCTCGGCTTTACGCAAACTCGCATAATACTGTTTTTTCTTTTTTCGCTCGGTGATGCTATGCGACGGAGTAGCGGAAGCTACACCCTTTGGTGCCGGAGCCCCCATAGATCCTGGTGCCGAAATTCGCTCTGAGCGTCCTCCGGTTGAGCCTGCACTCCCAGCTGCCGGGACGTTCGCCCTCGGTGTCATCATTAACTTACGGAAATCGGCATTTGTCATGTTACGGGACGGCGTACTGTAAACAATTCAGACATGATAATATTATACCGTGGATTAACTTCGCTTTGAACGGCTCAGAGCGAAGCTGTGACACACGAAACGCCGTGAAGGCATAAGTGTGCGTTTCGTTTGTACTTACGCATGATAATTCTGTTGTTTATAACGGCATAAAAAGAACACTCGTTCATGCATGGGTAAAACTGAGTTGTTTGTCATGACAAATCTTCATCTTCGACGAATCAAACCTTAGCCAGTAAGCTAAATACCCTGTAGTATGATGTACGTATGAAAATGAACAAGGTATGTGTAGTCGACCTTTCGCCGATACTCACTCAGGCACGGTCGTATGACCTGACGGTGCTAGTGGATTGGAAAATTCCATTTTCCTTAGTTTCGATCCTTCAACAATATTGGTACCGATTCTTTTGACACTGCACCCACAGACACGATGCGGCGAATCTTGATCTTCTTGTTACTTAGAGACAGAATCGACAAACAGCCTTAAGCAGTATCTGAGCGAAGCAGTAAATGTAATTGTTCTGTCTACATTTAGGCGACGTATTCTTCTAGACCAAAATAGACGCACGAACCGTTAGGACCATCTGCGGTGCAAGCAGTACCGAGTCATGCAAAACTGTGTGATAAGAGTAGAACAAACTAAATATTGAAATTCGGAACTCCGGGTAAGCGTTCTCTTGCACATCATAACACTGCGCTGAATGTTCTGTTTTGACTTGGCTCTCTGCTAAACACCACACACGCACAACCTTGTTTCTGGTACACTGGATCGCTCAATGCGGAGCGGGTTTTTTTGATGTTCTTTAGATGATAGGTTTTCGTATATGACACTGACATCATACAAAAAAAATATAGGAAAACGCTATACACATTTGGAATATATTTATGTTATTAGTATATATTTATTATACAGATATATAACAACATAATTTTTATCCTTTTATGTTTGAAAAGATATTCTTAATTTCGATCATATATTCTCGTCATGATAACGAGAATCTATGATCAAACGCGAGAAGAATCAGAAGTTTTTTCAACTTCGTTTACAACCAACTCTCCCGGAGTTTTGTTGTTTTACGCCTCTGATTCTACATAGGCTTTGCTTATTTTGCACAGAATTGGTCAATAGAAGCTCGAGTTGACCAGCGCATATTTTCAAGTGTCCTTTTTGTAATAAATCTCTTTTGTCATTTATATAAGCATGATAGAAGGACCCACCCCTAGCACAAAAAGTGATAATCTTCACAAAATTTGCTGACATCTGTTATAACATGTTTAAGAATTAGCCCAGTTAGGATCGATAAAGCCTTCTCGATCGTAGCATATAACGAATTATTTTCTATATTTTCTGGGAGGCGATTATCATATCCAGCATGATTATCCTGATGGTTTTAGTGCCAAAACCCAGTTTGTTAATGTTTGTGTACAGTATCAATTTTAGAATGGCAAATCGCCAGTGTTGACAGATGAACGGTTACCCGTGTTGCATGTTTTGCTTTAGTCACTATGAATGAAATGACGCTAACCTACATAGTAAATCCTATTTATATTGAAACAGCCTACTAAGATCATCTTCATCGATCAGCAAACGGTCTATGCTAAGTTAAGAATATTACTTAGAATTTTATATTGCTTTTCCGTGCGGGGGTCGCACATGCTGAAATGCAGAGCTCTCATCTAAATAGTTTGATAGTTCCAAGACAGACTTCGTCGGTAATGTTCCATAACTAGCAAGGCACAGATCTTCCATTGTTAACACGATTACAAGAAGCTAGTACGTCCGCTCAGTGGCTTGTCCATTGATAGCCAATATAGGTAGACAATTGCTCTTTATTTACTAGAATCAAATAAGGTCGAAAGTCATTGTGTAATTTATAACACTTCCTGAGGGTAAAAAAAAACTTGAAACCCTTCCTACGTTTCGAAGAAGGCAATACTGCTCTGTTTTATTACGTATCATACTCTTGCGATTATGATGCCTGTGCATACGTTAATGATTTCTTTTTATATTAGTTATTATTTTGTATTTCAAAAAGATTCAGTATTGCTTATGGCTGAAACAGTGAATAATCTGGATGAGCACACGTCATAACTCTCGAATAAGGCTTATGTCATACACTGAATATATATGTCACCTTTAAGATTTCGTTTTATGCTGACTAATTGGCCAACCATAATGTTGTATAGCCACGATATTCTTCACTCTTCAGCGAAAGTGGTGCTGCTTAGCAATGTCATATTCAGTCAGTAAATATCTCTGAAAAAAAAATAGCAATATTCTGCATGTTAACTTGTTGCTTATGGTAGTTCAAAGATATTTACTTCATATAAAGTACGTTAACTTTTGTGCATAGTGAAAAATCGATTTTTTTTTTTCGATTAAGTTGAACGCTCGTAAACTTTAGCTCGAGTTACCTTACACTCGGTGTCTTACAAGATGAATATGTAGGATGCCCGTCTTCTTTGAAGAGCAATTGAGGCTGGGGGTTGAGAGGAGAATGAACAAAGTGCATAGACAACTTTTTAAGCAGCAGGACAAGTACTGTTAATTTTCCTATGACTAACGCGTATTGCGAATACTTTTCGGGTTTGGTGAGGCGATGCGATGATGCGGTTGATGTCACCGCACGATTGGCGCGCTGTACACACTGCCTTCGTTATGAATGTAATAGAGACCCATTGTTTCGTACCTATGGCCCTGTACGTGGCTTAATTCGGTTTTAAGATTTAAGGCCATTTGGTCTTTAAAAATTCTCTTAAAGTTTTAAAAGTTTCTTTAGCACTGTTGTCAACATACAGACGACAAAGTTTGCTTGATTCAATGGATATAATGTGACAGGTTCGACATTATAAGTGCCTCACGTTTATTTGAACGCGTAATCATATGATATACGAAACGCTTCAATGTAAAAGGGGTGCCAGCCTTTTTGAGCTGACGCATCAAGATTGTTTCATAATTTCGCGTGGAAGAAACAAAAATCTAGCTTTTTGCTATAAACTTTTCTAACATAACGCATATTAAATGTATGATACAAAATACCTTGGGATCTCAATGAGATACCAGTTACATGTAATGTTTCGGTGAATTAAATCAATAGACGATAAGTGATGATCAGCGAAGTTCCTTGAAGCTTTGTGATGAGCTTTAAGGATATAATTTTTGCTAGTCACCTTACTTACCTTTCCACAGAAAGTTTCCAAGAGACTATTAGTTCATTAACCTAATCGTGTTAGGCATGGAGATCTACGAACTAAGCTATTTATTTAATAGAGACTGCCTAGTTTCCCCCTGCTATTAACTTTCTATCTCTACTGCCTTGTAGGCAGGCCGCTCCGCTTCTGCACCCTAATTCGCACCGCTTATCCAACCTTATGCCATGTTCACTGTTTTCGGCGCTTTCAGAAGGTCCTTAGAATTATTTATAGGTATATGAATATCCAGGTCAATCTGAAGACAAAGCAAGTACGTTGGTTTCATATTTTTTTTTGTCGTCTGACGCACACAAAATAGTTCACCCGCCGTTAGTTTCATGTGCCCCTAAGATCAGTTTTCGATGACCATTTGCGTCTAAGGTTTACAAAACAGGGATGTATGAGATTCTCGCTTGCTGGATGGTGGTTTAATAAAGTTTTTTATATGATTTTAACAAAATGCAGCAGGCTTCTGTATAAAGTCGCATACGAAGCCATGAATCGATGAAAGTCCAAGTTGAACACATCTTATTTATATGCCGTTGTTGTAAGCAGATCGCTCCCTTGAGAGCAGTGCCCAGTGTATACACCCATGAAATCTTTTGTATCTTCACGTCCGACTTCCGCATCTTCTCTTGATCCTATTTCGAAATGCTCCTACCTTTGATTGGATGAAGTTTGTTATTTATTTTAATATACCCGAAATTAAACACACTCTAATAAAATAAACGAGTATATATACGATAAACAGCAGTTCCACACAGACAATTCACGCAATAATTTCAGTCAGTACTATCATTATTATTATTACTATTATTATTTTATTAGAATTTTATTCCGAGTTTGCCGTGATGTATGACTATGTAGCAGACTATTCCTAATAATTGATTTTAATTCACTTATTTTGATGAAACTAACTCGTATTTATCGTAGATTATCACCCGCATTACATATTACAGGTTTTTAGATTTCCTGACATTGTTCACTTATAAATATTTTACGGCGAGAGTTGTCTGGTTCCATACACGCGCCATTAGAATTTGTTATGCAAAAAAAAATGATTCCGACGATTCGTTCACTTTAAGATGGAGGCAAATAAAAGATTAGCTAACTTTAGTTCCTTTTTATTATATACGTCATAAAGCACAATATCCACCGCTTGCTAATTAAAATAAATTTATTTTGGCGACATTGATGCATGTTAGACGTCGCGAAAAATTTTTGGCCGCCCACACGAAGAATACTTTATTATGACGCCCAGCTACAAACAGACATGTTTATTGAACTTCACCCGTTTGTACTTCGTCTGCTAGCTTAATCATTACCCTCGTCGCCATCGATCGACGTATATCCAACGTAATGACTGTAAAGGTCTTCTCAACATAGGACTTAAGTATTTGTTTCTCGATGCAAACGACTAAACAAAACCACAGTGGATTCCGTTCGTTGCCTTTTGTTCTGCTTCCTATGCAGTAATTTGTTTACACCGCTGTAAAACGACCTTCATTTTCCAGAGTTGATCGAACTTCTTGCGAAAGGGGTGAAAAATGGAGTCACCAAGATCCGCTGGCCAGGATTATCGAGACGATAAACAGTATCGGAAGAAAGCCTGATATACCCTCCGTTGGAACTCGGCTCTAGCAGTAAAACAGGTCTTCTAGACCTGTTTTATTGCTAGAGCCGATAAATGATAACGTCTACCATGATGTTTCCGAGAAGTGATCGAGTCAGTGAGTAATTACATGTGGGAAGCCTCTGGAGACAGCTCGAAAATCTATTTAATCCTGTCTGAAAAGCCGTTCGGAGTTTTAGGCAATAGGAAGTGTAAGCATGAATTGCGCTGCATATTTATATTGTTAGTTTTTTATTTAGTAACAGATCTGGGCTAAAATTTGCCAAATGGTTTATATAAGGGGTGAAGTAGGTCAAAATATCTATGTAAAACCTAGAATTTTTATCTTCTTTAGGATGCGCGAAACGAGCTGAACGAAGATCTCGCCTAAAACGGGAGTGAGGCATTTAAGGGAATCAAGGACTACCCTTAATCAGCCGTAGCTGTGTTATTGTTGTCCTCGTTTGAAGGCGGCCTGGGGACTAAATTAACATGCTGGTATCGCTGTAAAAAAGCTGGAAGTTCGTACAGAGTTTTCTGAGATTGTGTTTCGCATATTTTCCAAACGTAGAGGAATTTAGTTCTTTGCCAAGCTTATTTAGAAGCCACCGTTACTTAATTTGCGCTTAACTTCAAAAAATTTTGGCGCTGCTAAAGCGGTAGGGATGCATCTTGTCGACAAAACTGTCGTGTGACTCAGGTCTTGGGCTAAACCACCAGGTAAAGACAGCAAACCATAATGTTCAAAACCTTTCACAAGGTGAACATAAAATTAGTCGAAAGCACTCACTAAAGTAACAACACGGTAAAAACCGAGTAGAGTTACGATTTCGATAGCAAGATACATAACCAATTTATAAAAGCTACTAGCAAGTTATATTTTGCTTTTTTTTGGGTATTCCTGGTCCGTTTTCTACCAGTGTGAAAAAAGGCAAGGTGCAGTATAAAAGAGATGCTTTTTTTCTGAATAGGTACAGATTCCCTTGCTTATGATAATTGGTGAGCTCTAGGAAACCGTGTCTATCGTAGCACTGCAGATATAAAAGTATTTGTGAAGGGAATGATTGCGTTTTAAGAAGGTATATTCATGTTTAGACTTTGGCCGATTTTCGACTATTCCTTATTGTGGGATAGTAGTATTACCATTTTCAATGACACTAGTCTAAGTAACTGCTAATATGAAGTCGGGAAAATACTGCTACTAAAGAGCATTACCAAGTAAGACATCGATAGACACAACTGCCATTGCTGTATATCGAAACCTGTGTTAGGACAGGGACCTGTTAAAGACGGTCTTGGTTTCTGTATAGTACTTGTCATCACGCCTATAACGATAAAAGCTATGATTCTCCCCATAGAAGGCTGCCCCATCGTGGCCTTGGATAGATCCCAGCTGACTTGCGTGATTAAAATCGGTCAAACTTGACAAGTGCACGACTGATCAGGCTACTACAGGCTAAAAAAGCCCACATTTAGACGGAAGTCACTAACGGTCTGTAAGCCAGCCTACTAGCTTCTCGGATCATCCTTCTGTATCATGCGTCTGCCTGTTGCATTGCTATTTTACTCTCATCGCCACGCTTTATTACCAGCACTTCAAATTTGTAATGATATCATATATTTTTTTTCTTGCCTACTTTTAATATTAGATTAGAATTTACAGTTAGGTGGCGAAAATCGTGGCCACATACAGTAAAAACCTACTTTCGGGACAAGTCACATTGGCGATATCAAATCTACAAATTGCAAATACCGGGCGGACTCCTATAATCATTAAAGTATTCGTTCATCCACCATTACCGAAGCGGTAGATGTTAGGGGAGTGCCGTATTTTCCGCGTTCACTGCACTGCATCGTAAGCTTGGTAGTGAGAGCAGCACCACAAGCCATCCGTCCGTCCTGCACAGCGCGCCTTATACACTTTATTTAGATTTGCAAGACGATTCATCACGGTATAATGTCGAGTTATACCGTATGGTATTATAATCATGGCGTCGAATCTATTTTTCGCACGCGTTTTTAATAATGGTTTTCGTCCAAACGTTATATATATATATATATATATATATAGAAGTCTGCCGCAAAGACCCTTACCAGTTAGCTGTATGCTTTAGGCGGTCATTAGACACCTCATATAAACCTAAATCTACCTCTTAAGAGCCTAGTTCTAAAACGTTATTCAAAGGTGACATATTTTGAGACTGACTCAAAAAAAGCATCTCATATATTTGAATATCGCTATAGGATATAAGACAGATATCCAAGGAGAATATCCTGATTCGTTTGTTTCGACAGCAATATGACATTAAACATAAACTGATGTTTGCAACAGGGAGAAATTGGCAGAAAGCGAGATTTCCATCGGTGTCCCTATGATGAGCATCTTCCAATAGGTAAATAGTTATCTCGTTTTTTAGGTGTAGGTTCTTTTTTTCAAAAGTACTGAAAAACTTTCTCGGAAAAAGCATATTGAGCTGCGCTGCCGGCCTACGTCTGAGGTCCTTCTTTCCTGATTCATCGAGCAGTGCATTACGCAGCAAATGTAGTACAATCTACTGGCAGGCGTGTGAATTGCCATGTCTACACCTGGGCAATCGCAGAGCTCGCGAGTACTACATTTTCTCTGTATAGCGCGTCATGTCTCGATGTTCTTATCGGAAAAGCTTTGAGGCTATCTACGCTGATTTTCCCACGAATCATCATTCTGAGGGTTGTCCTGTGTTTGAGATTCTCGTGTCTGGCTCAGAAACTCGTCATTATGTTCGAGTGTGTCCTTGCGCTGTTTAGGAGATGTAGAATCGGATGGCCGATGTTCTGTACACCCGACATTTAGGAAAACTGTTAATAGAAGATAGATGAATGTCGATATGTCTTGCATGCGTACAATAGCTTGCAACATGCATGATAAAACGATATTAGAATACCTAATACTGAACGCTACTACTCAACCTTTCCAGCCTGATGCTTCCAATCGAATTTGAGCGCGTTAAGTTACTACAGCTTCCACGAAAAAATCGCCCATATAGCGCTTATTCAGGGAAGACCTGAGTTCTATTGTGCCCTCGATGTAGGTTTTTCTGTCTATTGGCAGTGTGTGTACATTTAGCTACAAGAATGAAAGCACAAATTCAAATAGACTTGGTATACAAAAGGGTATTTATTTCTGAGAAAAGGTGTTTGTTTATGAAGTGACAAAATTAATTTAATACTATCAGTTATTATTATTTGTTATTATCATCGTCGTCATTATTATTACTATCATTATTATTTGTTTTCTTCTTTTCTGTTTGTTTTTCTTCTATTTAAATAAAAATCCTAGTCTCTTATTCATTTGTATGCGCAATACAGTAACGAACATTGGAAAGACCTTTTAACAGCTTCATAAATATACCGAGGAAACATCTTTTTTCATTTTTACTCTCTCTGCGTATGCCACCGACTCGTTTCGTATCGTCCCGGATACATAGCATTATGAGTCAGCCTGGTGCCGAAGAATCATGTGTCCACGTTGACAAGTCCTCCCATGTGCCTCAGCGTGTCACACCGCATCCCATGTTTGTCTCCTTTTCTACTTGTGCTTCTTCTTGTTGTTACCGTTGCCATCATCTTTAAAACTTTAGGTGCACGGAACCTGAGCACACCTCAGCTCCGGACACGTTCTGGTCGAGTCCTTCAAAACTTACCTCTTTCAATCTGTTGCATCGTTAGTATTTGTGTCGTTATCCGCATTACCGCCTTTGCCATCATCATAATGACAGAGTCTTTTTTTTTTGTGACTTCGACTGTCCCACGTCGGCGGTGAACACAGTTTGTCGTTTATACCTTTCATTGCTTACTACTAGCTAACCACTCTGAACGTTCAACGAATCCTGCCGGCTCATCTTCATGCTAACAGACGATCTAACTACTCGATGTTTGCATCTCAACGCCATATCTCAATCTCAGCAGCTTATTAAGCACAAAAGAGTTTTTCAATATTAGCACAAACGATCCACCAACGTCATCTTCGTCAACTCATCCTGCCCCTTTCGCGTTCATTTTTGATTAACTGATCTGCACGCGTACACGCTCAGCGTCTGGATTCGTATGCAATTTCAATCCATCTTACAAATATGTATGTATATATATTTTTTAGATATAATGTTTGTTTTCATGTTTATCTAAGCCTCTCTCTCCCTTACCACCTGTTTTTCATCTTCTATATTTTGTCGTATGTGATGAATTCTTTCCCGACCTGACTGCTTGCGTTTGGCCGAAAAACAACTTGATCTATTTCATTATATTCAGATTGACACTATATAGTATAATCTTGGTTTGTTATGTTACTGGTCTTCGGGTATTGTTTGGGGTTGTCATTGCCGTGGTTGTTTTTACTTTTCACCACGACGCCTCATTCTGACAAGTCGACTAACAAGACTGGTCGTATTAACGCTTTTGGATGAGTCTGTTTGTCAAACACCGGTCAGTTTTATTGTTGTTATCTGTAAATCATTAATTATCGCCAATTGATGATAGATTTCTATCAAATTAATGCCACGCTTATTATCATAACAGGTAGCTTCGAAATTTGTTTTTTACTGTTTTGCCATCCGCATCATTTAGGCTTGGTCTCTCGAATCGCTTGCTACTCTTGAACGCAAACCGCCTATACCACTTTCTTAGATTTACCATAAGCACAGATGTATCATATACTAATCTTTTTTTCTTTTATACCAATCGCACATCTGTCCTGTATTGTACCGTGCTTTTGTTTTTAGTGCTAGTGTTTTGTCCTTACAAGTGCCAAGTTATTCGAGATTCATATGGGGACGTTTTTCAGAATACACAAAATTTTATTTTGTCTTCTTTGCCCGCCCTGTTACGTTTCTCAGTTTTCCCTTTGCAATAACAAGAATGCCGAAAATTTCATCAATTAATCCATCAACATTCTAGCACTTCCAACCAAAGTCACCGTTCGTTAGCTCCCTCTATCAGCCCCTCGGTTCTCATTGCTTTCGACAACTTCAGAACTGCCACAAAACATCGATGCACACAGAGAGGATGGACATGTTCTTGGCTGATTAATTTTCACAGATTGTCTGCTAGTTTATTTATACCTGAGTGTAATTGCGTTAACTTTTCTGCTAGTGGGTGTCTGCACATGAGCCTGTGTGTGTGTGTGTATCAAACGACCATACTTTCAAAAGGTTGGCTGGTCATTGTAGCTCGAGCGATACCAGCCGCTACGTCTGCAACTCATGCAATTGTTAGTCAGATGCAAGAATATCTGGTAAAAAAATGAAGCTCGTTGAAGCTTCGTTTTCAGTTTGTCGTGCATCATCAGCATCATGATCGTCAGCATCATCACTATCACTGGTCCTGCATTTTTCGTTTATTGAATTTTTTTCTTAGTTTTTTTTTGTTTTGGCCTGCATTCGTTTTTCTGCGTCTGCTGAGTCCCGCCTATTTAAAAATTGATTTAGCCTCGCTCTCACGCCCTAATCGTAACGTCTGACGAAACTGATGGTGGTAATCACGGCTGACTGATTGCTTTCTTTATACTTTTCGGTTTATTGTCTTTGCTGCCTATCTATCTGTCTGTCTGCCTGCTGGTCTGACATTTGATCATTCCTTTGTTAATTTCTTTCTCGTTTTCTACTCAAAGTATCCTATATATTGTTTATATTTGTCATCATCCGTTCATAATAAAGTCATTTATAACAAGAGTGTCCCTTATCGTTTCTCATGTTTGTGTTACCAAGAATCACCAGGGGTAGTCTAGGTAGCCGTTAAGCTATAGTTAGCAAAGTAGTTACTGTTAGTTCGTTAGTACTTCTCTCTCTAGCTCATATGTTCTGCAGCATCGTGTCCTACACAAATGGCGTACGCGCGTCGTCGTTCTGTGCATTGGAACAGGTCGTCGATTATGCCTGCTACAGAACTATTTTTCGTCGACGGTGGCAGTGAAATCACCTCCCGTATGCCACCCGTATGTGCGCCTTTCACCTTTTGTTGTTAAGCTGTTTCCCTTCAGCACTTGATTGCGCTAGAAAAGCCCACTTTATCACCCTTGCTCGTTTTCTTAACATATGATATTTCGTTGAGCAGCTATGTTCCTTTAGCAGTGGAAACCAGCGGCCCACGGATAGTTCAGCGTGAAAACCCACCTTAAAAGAGATCAAGGCCGGCTTTCCTATCTTCGCCCTCTATCACTGTTCTGCTGCTTCTTCTTCTATGTTTTCTGTTCATTAGCACTCGAGCTACGACCTGGGCAGGTGCTAAAACAGCGAGGCCAACCTGCGTTAATCATCCTTCAATCAATTAACCCGCAAGTAGAAAACGAATGGACTCAAATGTATTTGTTGCCAATTTTTCTGTCCGAGGTCGCATCGATCAAAACACACGGTCTGTGACAAATCAACATGTCGGGCTTACTTGCGCTTTACTTTTTTTTCTATTCGTATTGCTATTGTTCATAATGCGGTGGTTCTCATAGTGGTGCGTAGCGCTAGCAGTAGTCAAGTGTTTTACCAACTAGAAAAAAAGTTGCCAACCCCGCCCGGTCCTGAATGCATCAGCTATTATCATCATTTCTGATACGTCTATTAGAAACCGCCGACGCTCACGGCCATATCATATTGCCATTTGTCCACAGGCCTTCTTTGTCTACTTATTTGCTCACGTGGTCGCTAAGTTAATCGGCTGTTTGTTTTCGTTTGTGTTAGTCCTCTTACCCTCGTTTGATCCGACAGTCAGCTCGGTTAGAACTTCTTCTAGTTCCTGGCATCCTTATCGCCAAGTGTATCTCCAGCCAACTACCACTGCTAACTACCTTCATTGTGTCTCTAGTTATGAGGTCCTCCTACGATCCGGATGCTGCTGCGTCTTCTATTGCTGCTGCGGCTGTCGCTGTAGTGGTTATTTTCCTCCTGCACCTGTACCCCTGCGGTTTTTCTTCCCTGTTTCGAAGTCGTCGTTCGCGTGGCCCCGTCGTCTTCTCTAGCGCCTCGTTCGCCACCTGCACAGGGGCCTTTGGGGGTCCCACAAGGATCCTTAACATCGGCTCGCTTTATCAGGAAATCTTACACAGCTTAGAGAATTTGGTTCAGCAGTGGGTTGAGCGGCCGGTAGGGACCCCAGGGACCCTCGAGGAGTCCTCACGTGCGAAGGGGTGTTTCGGCACAGGCAGAAGCGATGCCAGCCACGTCCTTGAAGCAACCCTCCTGTGATGTAATAGACAACGAGACAGCAAAACGGCGGAACAAAAACAATGTGAACACGGAGACTTCAGTAAGGAAAATAACCAAAATCAAACATAACATACTAGAATTATAGTGTTATCATGATACTAAATATGGATGTTATTATTTTTTTTCTTTTCGACAACAGGAAAAGAGGTTCGGCCTGCGTTCAAGTTTTCCGCGCTCTGTTTTTCCCAGCTCCAAAGTGGTTGATACAACTGGTGGTGCCGACGAGATAATGCGTTGGCAAGATATGGCATGTAAAAAAAAGGTGGCCAAGCGGAGATAAAGCTATGCTTATCTCGCACGAAAATGGGTCTGTACGAATAGAAAGCAAACGTTTTCACAACTCGCTAATGAAGACCGAGGCCATAGCAAATACGAAGCCTGGAAGACATAAACACTGAAGATTCATCGCAGTTCACTAGGCAAATTTGCTTGATTCTATTCTAATATAGGACGAAATACATACGCCATTATGTAAGGTCTCCCTTGTATTTTGCCATTTTTTTTCTGTTTCACTAACATCAGGTTGCAAATGTGAATAGACGCAACTCAGACGGTTTAAACGTTTACGGTCATTATCCTGAACGAGCAGCTAAACTTTAATTTACGATAATCAACAAAATCTCGTTTCCGCAGACTGCTCGTCGTGACGCTTCGGTGCACGCTCGAATTTCTGCCAACCGAATTATCTCTCCAAAAGGCAAGGCTGCACCCAATTCACTTTGAAATTACGCCTTCCTCTTTCTCTGGGATATATTACTTATTCTGAGGCTACTTCAGGTCCATGTTGTTGGTTTGAGAGCACCACGAGATCCTTCAAAATCGATACTAGAGCTTCTTGCATCTTTTTACGTCTAGTATCAGTGCCATGCGAAATCATGCGCATAGTCAAGAACTCATGTTTAACAGCTAAAAGTAATAACTAGCCACTTTTTTAGTTCCCTAAACCCATCAGAGAGGTTAGATACTTTTCCTGCTATTAACACAAACACATCTTGCGTGCATCTTCCGTGTGCGCACGCACGCATTTGAAGTAAGATATAATGCTACAGCATTTATATAAGATGATTCATAATTACAAAAGATACCTAGATTGATGGATACACGCTGGAAGATTTGCAATTACACCGAAGTTAACTTTTACGCCGACCAGAACTCCCAACAAATTGTTTCTAATAGTGACTATATGCAGAAATCTGTTAGGAACCGAGGAAATGTACGCGTGCTTGGCAGCACGACGCTAGATATCATTTGATTGCGAACTACATCGAATCGCTAAAAATAAGGAAGATAAAGGCCATTAGAAAAGGCAGTCATTGATTGCAACTGCTGCGCGGTTCCTTCGAATGAAGTAGATGTACACTTCAATCGGACTTCGCTGGCTCGAAAACCCAATACAAAGATCCGCTATGATAAGGTATTTGTAACTCGTTTAACTACCGGTAGCTGTTGCAATGTAATCGTAGTGTCAAACGCTACTGCTTACAGTATAAAGGCGGACGGGGCGAGTTGCCTCGCCAGCAGCCCATCAGTGGGTCAATGTAGTTTTTTCGTAGCGGAGGTTATTTTGCCGTACTCAATAATACTACTGCTACTAGCACAAACAGCCCCGGCACTAGCAGCCACAGCAGCAACTAGCGTGGACTAGATCGAAATAGTACTGAAAAAAAAATATTTTTAGGTCGTAAACCTTTCCTTAAGGCGCTGCGCGGCTACTTGTGGTGTTACTGCTATGTCTGTTGTGTCAGAAAAAAACGAATGAATAGACGGAACTCGCACGATTGGTCGGCTGGTCTGGAAGACTCTGTTGCGCTGTCGCTGCTAGTACTGCTTCTGAAAGTAGGGAAAGTTGGCTGCAGCCTTACTGGCATAGTCACTGGGTATGCAAGTAGGAAAAGTGGGGCTACGCTGGAACAGGCCGCGCCTGTGTAAGGGACGTGCGCTCGCTCAGACAAGAGAGTTCCGACCGGCAGCTTCCTGACTGAAGAGGTCGGCCTACGAGGGTTGAATAGTAGCAAGAGATTCTGCGGACCAACAACCACCAGATGACGCGTGACAATGGGAGGGACAACAGACAGAGAGGCTTCGCGTTACATCTAAAGTTTGAGTTGTGGAGTTGAATCCCTAAAGTTGGCATCCGGCGGCTAGAGTTTTCCGCCAGATCGGTTTTCCTAACCCCTAGCCTTCCTTTTACCCATACCCTTGACTGTAACTGCTCAGTTCGGGGCCACTGAGTACGAATTCGCTGACTCTATCGCCACGCCACACTGGATAGGTGTGGCAGCCATCGCTGTCGACGATGCCAGGGCTACGGTAGTGGTTAGGGGAGTGGTGAGGTGAAGCTGGACTTAAGGCATGCTGTTGCTGCTGTTAGGAAAAATATGCGGGTCACCGTTCTTGACCACCCATTGCCCAACATAACTAGCACACTTTAATCTTAGCTTCTCGGAATTAAGTCACTTTAATAAAACCGCTGTGGGGATTGCTGGCCATATCGAAACACTGCTATGCAATTGGCCCCACTGCAGTCCGGACAAGCTTCTCTATGAGCGTTGTATCCGTGGTAGCATGGATTACATAATCGTAGCACACGACAACCTTGTCATATAACTGTTTCTCGCTTATTAGCAGCGTCTATTACTCTTATCTCAAATCTATTACTCTTAGAGTTGCAATAGTACAGCGAAAGTCACTTTGATCGTCTAGCGATATACTACCGCCTACATATGCTATCATTGTTTGTTATGGCCACTTAGCCGGCGTGTGTATAGCCCAGTTTGGGATAAAGGGCCGGCCGTGTATGTAGGTATAAATGATCCACCTGTTTAGCGTTAGTATTTTTCGTTGTCTAAACTATGCCTTTTGTATTAGCGTAGTAGATTGCAGCGCAGACCAGGGAGCGGCCAAAAGCCTGCCTGCCTGCACTGCGTCTGTACGGTGTTGGTAAGGGACGTCTTGGCGATGTGAGTGCTGGGAAAGCTGGGGCATAACTTGGAAGCCCTTCTATCGATACCGTGATAGATTAGTGTTCCGGATATTAAATATATGCGAGCAACTCTTAATGACCACCGAGATAGGCAGACACAGAAGAGAAGAAAGGAGGAATATGGTGGTAGTTCTGTCTGTTGTTGACAGCTGCGACTGACACCAATTATCTCAACCGACCACGAAGGATGAGAATTAATCCTTCATCTTCTGGCCGTCCACCAAACGAAAACAGAATGAAGAAGAACGACATAGCCAAGAGACTCTTCGAAAGGCGGCTACTGGCTCAAATAACACTTTTCATGTGCTCGAAAGCACGTGACAATACGAGAGTATATTACTCAAGAGGCAAACCGTTATGATGCTACCCCCCTTAGCATTGCTTCGTTTCAAATCGTTCCGCAATGCGTATTCCGCAAGCCAGCTTTAGCATGTTCAGCGGTGGCGTATTTTCACCGGACAAAAGATACATAGACAACGTGACAATGATTATCCCGATTTTTCGATTCGTTTCCACGAATCGCGAGAAACAAACAAGAGTTTTCTAGTATTTTTCCTTCTCTATGCCTAATGTAACAGCCTAAAGGCGCATTGAGTTTACACGAACTTCGAAAGTAATCGATAACTGCGTCATGCTTTGACGCTCCAACATTTGGAAGTTATGTACTTCGATTAATATGAGATTAAATAATTGCAAAGCAGACATTATTTTCAAGCTTCTCACGAATAATATGTGCATATGTTTGTGTCTGTTACAAATTTAAGTTAAGAAGTCTTAAAGAGGCAGGACACAATTACCAGGTAACGCCTAATATGACATGAAATACTGTTGATCGACGGCTTCCAGTGTACAGATTATTCGAAATTTGACCATCTGCTCTGAAAATGTTGTAATTATTCCAAGATGGTACATTTTTTTTCTCTCTAAAGAACGGTGTGTTTCATTTTTGCTTTTTCGTGTTTTTGTTGAAAAAGCACTTAAAAACCCTCTGACTAGGCAACAATATCGCCGACAAGCTGATACAATCAGTTCCGGTTGTACTTTGCATTTTTTGCCTCCTTTTTTAGTTCTTTCGCGTCCTCTCTCTCTCATACCCACACACACACACTTGTTCCTTCTCCCTCTTTGTCGCCCTTGCCCATATTTTGCCTCATAACTATACAAAGCGGCTTTAACTCGGCTGGCGTAGAATTGTTGTACCCAAGTCACATGCCTTGATGGCGGATCCGTTGGAGAGGGGCTGACTGCTCTTGAGCGGCTTCCGTAGATACGTGCGGCGGTGCATTTCGTCAACGTGGGTCAGATACCACGTCCCGCCAGACAGCCCGTCCAGGGAGCCACCCGGCGTGTGCGGAGCTGAAAACGGCAAACAGTTCACAATATAAACAATTTCATAATATCAGTGCTAGTGGCGTATTGAAAAGTCTGACCTTATAGCGTCCATAATCGACGTGGAACGTAAACGTAGTTCACGGAAAATATGCGTTGAAGCATTTGTATGTACATACATGCATGCATGTACGTTTATGAATTCCGCAAATTCCAGAGAAGTATTTATAAATGTTGCCGACTGGCATATGGGTCCGTTAAAAATAACGTACAGGCATAAATATCCACAGTGTTCGACTATCCGTTACGTCTGTCTTATTGTTTCCTATTGTAACTAATATAATTGGAATAATCGTTCAAGTCG
Organism: Varroa destructor; assembly: GCF_002443255.2. Taxonomy (NCBI): domain Eukaryota; kingdom Metazoa; phylum Arthropoda; class Arachnida; order Mesostigmata; family Varroidae; genus Varroa; species Varroa destructor. The sequence continues at coordinate 42,100,797 of NW_019211457.1, forward strand.
TCGCAGGTTAACGTACAGTGATTGAGAAATAGTTCAAGAAAGACGGCGAAACAAGAACTCACCGAGGTGGTGTGTCTCTTGGCGATGCTTCATAATAGCAGCGAAATCGGTGGGTGATACTTTGATGCGCTGCGCGAGGCGATCCTTTAGATCAGTGAGGCTGTCGTGGAGAGCGCGCAGAGGCGAGTCCTTGGTCACGTCGTCGATCACCCGCAGTGAGAAAAAGGTCGCGGCAGACCCCGAGCCATATGAGAACATGCCGAGCCTCCTACCCGCGATCGACTCAATTGGCGTATTGCCGAGATACGAGGCCAAACAGGAGTATAGCGATGAGGTGTAGGTGTTGCCTACCTGATTCGAGATGAGTAACGACGGTTTGGTCTTGCGTTCGTAGGTGTCTTTCGACAACGCGATGAACGCCTTTTCGACGCCCCGATCGAAAATGCTCTCCTCGAGTTTGACATCCTTGAACGGTGCCACCGACTGGTACTCTTCCCCCGTCGGATGCTGTAGGAAGTCATTGAGCACGAGTCTAGCTAGCGATTTTTGAACCAGTTTGCCGTACGGTGCGTGAAAGATGAGCGCGTCAAAGTCCTTCAGACGAATCTGGGCTCCTGCAACAAACACCGCAAAACCGGGAATGTCAAACAACGTGTTAACCCAAGTAAGTCGCCGACACAAACAGAGCACAACAAACACACTTACATGTAGGAAGGCCCAGGCAAGACAGGTGACAGCCTCACGTAAGACGAAAAACGAAAAAGAGCTACCAAGCGAGATAAAGAGACCGCACGAACGCATACACCTACACACTTGTTTGTATACACGACAAGTGTAGACGCCATTGATGCCGGCCAAGCCAAAGCACTGGATGTGCTAACCTCAACACAAGCTTAACAAAGGGCTGTCTTTCGACAAAAAATTTGCAACTGCGGCTTGCTAGAGCACGCAGTTGATCGGTCCGCTTCGTCCTGTCTCGATAGTTACTCTAAATTGTTCTCCCAGTGGATGCACGATGGCCGGATTCTTGGCGACATTCAGCTAGCCAGCCGGACTGTGCTAACTTTCGCATTCCTTGCAAGCATTAGTTCCCTGTTATCCCCTTGCCCCTGCGTCCTCTTTCTAGAACCTTCGTGCTGCTTGTATCTCTTTGCTAGTCCAAGCCGGCGACCACATGATGCACACTCGCGAGTCATACAGGACAATGATCACAAGGTCGGACCATTCAATGATACATCTCTTTTCGATGTAGATTCTCTTGGATCTTCTCCTCTAGGATCTCCCCCGTTCATCCAGCTAGCCAGTAAAGCTCCATCCGGCCATTCAAGTACCCCTTCGCTGTCCACGGGCAATCGAGGCTCTCACGGGTTCTGTTCCGTTTGTCTATTACGTCTCATTTCCTCATACCACAAAAAAGCCTTTCTCTTTCTCCGGAGACCGGGGAATCCGCCGACCGCAATATTTCGCGGCGACGCCGCTATCGCCACTGGCGCAGCTGCTTTTCATGTCCGCTCAGCCATCCTTCTCTGACGCGTTTGTGCATTCAAAACAGTTCATGATAGCGACAGTCGATCTGAAACCAGCATGGGAGATTCTGCAGCTGCGTCCGCTAGATTCTCCCTCTGCGTCGCGACTGCCATCGTTGTCAGAACAGATATCCCTTCAGATCACAGCTTCATCGCATTCTACTCCTGTATCATCCGGTGACAAACTGATGGAAAGGAGCGTTGTGGCGAGGAGCAACGCAGCCCGCAAAACTGTTGTGGCAAATACCAAATCCCCACGGCCCCCCTATACGTATTTAGTTTTTCTTCGAATAAAAGCCAGTAGTGAATTCGTATGTGTTAAGCCAATAACAATATCAAAGATGACTGGAAACCCCCACTGGCTAAGCTAGCTAGTTTAGCTTAAAAGCATGCTAGCCCAGTATATATACTTTCACTCTTCTTTACAGTCAGTCCACAGCTATGCTGTTATTGCGACATCAATTCCTCGTATCAGAATGGCTAGTAGTTTTATAGTTGAAGAGTCGAGCCCAAGAGAAGTGTCGTTGGTAGGGTGGTTGGCTGACAGACGCTAGAAACCAAGTGATGTCGCACAGATACACTTTCGCTATAGATTTCTTACTTCACATACGAGACGTCGTACGCACCTTTTTTATTTTACTGCCTATACAGCTGCTACTGCAACTGTGAATAAGCCGGAAAGCAAACGGGCCAACAGATTAACGGGACGGTGGGATAGCAGTCATCGTACCGTCGCTTCCGCAGCAATGACAGAAGAGTGTAATACTTAATTTCTTCTTTTGGACCAACTGGGCCGTAGCCACGTAAGAATGGTCGGACCAAGCGACAAACCCACAAAGCAAACGACGTCAGTTTCGTTCCATCTAAACGCAACTACGACAACTTCGCTCCGATTCACCAGAAAAAGGTAGTGCCTAGTCAGCCAGTCACCTTTAGACACAAATGTAGACGCATGTTTTCCTTGACAGCTCAACAGATAATAGTAATCAACAATAAATCCAATCTAAATTTGTGAGCTTGTTTCGTTTTCGGGTTAGCCAGCTGCAAGTCGACGACGTTCATCACGTGTCTTAAGTTTATTCCGACGAACAGACGCACCCGAGCGGCAGATTGACTTCGATTGTCTCATGCATGAGGTAACGAAGGGTATTGCAACTGCTGTTCCCTTTCTCATCGTATTTTTGCTAATGTGGACAGCACGAACAATGCTTTACCACTTGTACTCCCAGACAACGGTCATCGGTGGCGAGGACAACTACACGCCCGGAAGGCATCGGAGATGTTACCGCTGTTGTTGGCGAATCTGCTTGCCGTAGATGCTAGTACTCGTGTAGGAGGGTAACGTTAAAACCACGTTTGAAGAACACGACAAATTGTCTCGATAAAGCAGGCAAAGGCCCAAGCCAATTCGACGAACAATATGTTCAACTGGCAGCATACACATACATACGGTGCTAACCGCAAGCGCTGCGTTTCTCCTGGGATCGTACGTATATTCGAGACTAATTCACGCTGCCTCTGTGAAGACACATAGATGGGGTCAAGTATTAAAATATCGATTCTAATTACTACGAAGTAATCCAATTCACACTGAGTGTGAGCATTGACACAGCACGTCAACGCCTAGATCAAATGTAGGCGAACAGGTAAGACGTGTAGATGGAAGATCCTCGTAAGGGCCACATCGCTGCCAACAGTTTTCTAATGTGACGCAATCCGAGCTCCTATGCTTGCCTGTCAGGTTATATCTGTTCCGTAGTACCATCCTGCTTAGGATGTTTGTGTCCGCTTAGCGAAACATGCACAAGTAGGATAATGCTTTGTCTACAAGTTCTGTTCTGTAGCTTCTATAAAGGTATGTGTGCATGGGTCTGCAGCATGAGCCATTACCACTAACTACTCAAAGAGCCGTAACAACAATGGCATCAATTCTTACCCGGTTTTTCATTATGCTGAAATGTCGATATAGTACTCACCTTTATTGATCAACGCAAATTTTCGGCAGTATCCCTGATAGCACTTGTCGAGCGCTCGCGAATAACATTCGACAGAGAGCTTTCCGTCAACGGTTGGGTATTCGGATTGCATATCCGGCTTGTAAAAGTCATAGACGTGAGCCATATGTGAGGCACGGACCCCACGCTCCAACACCAGAGGGGCCTGAAATCAAACCAGAACAATGGCAAATAATACTAGTTGACGTTTTGAAATCTTCAAGTATACTCAAAGGATTGAAGATCTAATAATAGATTCCGGTTCCATCAGCTGCAAAGTGATGAACTGTACATCACATCACGGAGCTAGCGAGTCACATGTGGTGCGCAAGCAATTTGTCATCCGCCCCCAAATCCTAAAGCCGTTTTTTCAATTTTAAGTAAGTACCGGACATGCCTAGGATGCTCCTCCTACGGTTAGCGTATACCATCAACTCATTATCCATTTGCTTTCCCTTCTTTTATCTGTTAGCCATATCTCTGACATGTCCATGAATGCCTAGATTTTTAACACAATCTAACCTCAATTTTAACTGCAGGCCTATCAGCAGAATTAGGAAAGCCCTGCTCAAGTAACAGCTCGCCTAGAAAGCAAGAAACCAGTCCTGAGGACACTTCAAAAGTGGCCGAGTATAACTGGCTGGGTATGAGGTAAGGATTTTCGTCGCGTGAATCGGGCGACCTCTACGGCTTGACAGGACTGTCATTCCATTAATAAAAGGTAACGCTTCGACAAAGCGAGGAAACAGGACGAAGGTCGAAAAAGAAAGAATTCACTGATCGTTGTCTCTCTGACCGTTACCCCTGGTTAGTGGCGTTTCCTTTGCACCCAATTGATGTTAATCAGCAAACTCGTCTGAGACGCCCATTTCCCGATCCACTATCGGCCGTCGAGTCGTCGATTGTCTATTATAGCCTTCTCATTCCATTCTCTCTTTAGTTGATAGCTGGCTTTCGTAAGAGTAGACCAACATAAGAACAGAGCCTGCTGCCCTGCTAGAAAGGTTTCTTCTAAGGTTCCGTTCCGTTTCACAACTTCTTGTTCAGATTCGACCTTTCTTCATTACTTCAGCGTCTTCCATAAAAGAGGGCAATATTCGAAGGAGAACATTGTGAAACTTAGTAGCAGCATTATTACTGCTGTCGCTTAGCGCCGCAGTGCATAGATAAATTAGACGAGGGAAATGGCTTTCTTGCGAAAAACCATTAGGGGGGAAATTTTGTACATGAAGAAAGGATAGGCCGAAGCTGTCAAGAATATGGTCTATGTTCAAGCTAACGTAAGTGTTCGCAAGGCAAGAAGGTGAAGTATGAGTAAAACAGTTGACGGGGGAAAATTCAATAATCGTTTGATGATATAACGAAGCTGGAACGTTCTCGTGATTAAACGTTGAAGTTTTATGAAACTCCAACAAGAATTAAATACGATCAGGAGCAAGGTTCTACTAAAATAGTATCTGCCATTGCAATGGCTGAGCCCAAATGATCTTCCAAGCGTTGACCCATTTAGGCGGTGGACGGAAAGCCGCTGTCCATTTGTCACGCTACAAGAACGGTGAGGGCGTCGATAAAGTGGTGCGACAGAATCTCTCTTAAAGGCATAGAAGAGGTGAAAAGCATCAACTTCGCCTGTTACAAAGGCCACAAGTCACCCGTCTTATTGACTAGACCGCGCACACGAACGCTAACAAACAGCGTTTTGTGATATGCCTTATATGTATGCCTACGGATCTCTTTATAAATCGAGTCCGCGGGTATGTTTGAAGAATCAGATAAATGGCAAGTCAAATAAAATGCGCTAACCTAGAAAAGACCTAGCGTATCTAGATAGTCTAGATAGTCCAAAATGGAAAAAAGCCTGTAAGAGTGTCTTTTCTTCAGAGCATACACACAAATCAAAGTACTTCCAAAACTCCTTTTTGATAACACGAGACTGTGGACACGAAGCCATTCACGAACACTTGTAAGCCACCCGCGTGTTTATGTATGCATACACTTAATGGCCTTTAATCATCATGCGATATAGCTATCGCACAATTAACATACGTGTATATACAACACAAATATATAACGACATGTTAAGTCCAACAAGATAGGGAGTTTGTTGGATTCCAAAAAACATGATACTCTAGCCATTATTAGTCGTTCAACACATCTCTTGGGTTGTTGAGGCCATCTTTGTTACATACGTACCTTGGGTTTAACAAGCATTGCGACGGCTCCGGCACCTCCCGTGGGCCGAGCGGGTCCCGTTGCGTAAATGGCGATGTCCGCCGCCACAACAAGCGCCCAGCGACCGTCCCACGCGGACGATTCGACCCAGGCCGCTGCGTTTAACAACGCCTGGGTTCCGCCGTAGCATGCGTTTGTCGTATCAATACCTGTCGATAAAGTAACGTGCATTTTTAAAGAAAAAGAAAGAGCTGAGTATATAAACAAGGAAGTCATCCAAATAAGCTCTTACCTTCATTCAAGCTAAGAGAGACTATTAAGAGCTATTAATAAAAAGACACTGCCATTGGAAGGCACTAGGGCCAGTACTCAAATTTGTTCGCTAGTATGAGATATTAGCAACGTTCAGTACTCAATTACTATGATATATTCTATAATTTAAATAAGATCGTACAAGAATCCACGGTAAAACATTTGTGCTAAACGAGCCCTGCTGCAAATGCACGGATTTATAATGTTTGGTTCTGGGTGTTGTTGGTTCTGGGTGTTGGGTAATGTTTGGCTGTTTGGTTCTGAGTTCGAGATAAATTCGCTAGAGTAAGCTATGTAAGTTACACGCTTTCTTTAATCATTCTTTCAATCGTACACCCTACTTTGTCATAAATGTTGCTATGTGGGGACCAGCAAGCTGTCTGCTGGAGTGCTTTTCCGTGTTTGCCTTTTTCATTAGAACTGGTTGATACGGAAAGGTGTGCTTTAGAGGGTTCGTCTAACCCTGGATAGGAGGGGCTTTCAACTGCTGTGATCATATGAATTTATTTAACTTTAATTATTATGTAACTAAAGCAACCAGTTGCTCTGAAGGTTTTTTTTGTCACGAACGTGCAAAAATTCATGGTGTCCAGTACATCATGTATGTCAGTTTCAGGTTGCTACGTAAACGTATTAATCCCGCGTGGATTTAAATTAGTTTTTTTTACTAATAAAGAAAAGTATTTGTTTATTGATTTCCTTCCATAGGCCGGACTAACTTTTAAAAGGGCATAACGAACAGAAAACAAATAGCCACCATCAACAGGGCAAGAAAGCGCCACGTTCTAGGAGTCATTGCATAGACGATGCATCTAACATTTTGCCTCTTTGTATCTTCTATAACTTGCTCTAATATTATCAGCTGCTTCGTACCTCAAAAAAATGACAGAACCATAAACCACACTAATCAATTACTTCCATTTTCCATTTTTGTTATCTAAAACGCACGTGTTATGCCATTGAATACCAATGTGCCATGTGGAACATAGGAAGTTCAGCATGCACCCTGTGGCATTTACTTTGTCCCATATTTTCCTTGTGGTAATTCTCTTCTAATCCGAACTTGTCGCTTCATATGGGACCCAAGACGACGGTTGCTTAGTTAGTCGACACGAAACGAGAAGCAGCGTTGACGAAGTGGGAGATCATCGATAGACTAGCGGCGATATTGCTGTATAAAGAACAAAGGCAAGGCGGCCTATCGCTGTCCAAACACTGGCTTTGGGGATGTCGATTGTCGAAATTATATGGAAGGCTGGGTTTAGGTACTACGGAGACTCGGCTAACTGCCGACACCTAAGTCGAGCTGTCAAAGAGAAATTGCACGCCTACAAACCTTCTTCGCCTTGTTATTCCTTTAAGCGGAGCAGCAAATCAGTCCGTCATCGCACTATGTATCATACTGAACGTTATTTGTGGCTACCATGCTATCCCCATCGAGTTTGCCACTAGTGCTGCAGCCGCCGCCGTGCGTGGCAGACGATGTCGATCGAAGGATGTGATGTTGGTCAAAGCGAGCATTGTTTGCACTGTACGTTCACTAGCCGTGCCTTTAGCTTTCTTGTAATCCTGATTTTGCTGGACAGAGCGCAATGTGCCTGTCAGAGTTAGTATTATTGCCACCGCGTTACACCGCGTGCAATCCTGTAGGCCCAGGGATATCGGCCTTTTCTACTGGTACGCCCACCCGCACATTCGCTGCCCCTGCGAGCCCTTAAGGTCTGTGAATGAACGTGAAGTTGTTTTGACCGTTTTGCTCTCTGCTAGTTTACTTGAATCGCCTACTTTGTCTCTCCTTCAGCCCCCGCTACTATCGATATTTCTTAAAGTCATCGACCGTCAAAGTTTCCGCCAGTCTGTGCTCGTAGACATCAAATGATGTTCGAGGAACGGCAGGCAACGCATGTGGGAGCGAAACTTGACGACCGGTTCAGTAAATACTCAAGTGGGATAATCCTACTGCCGACGTACACTTTCGGCTTTGACATAGAACCGTTACAAGACGTTACACAGATATACACAGAGGTAGATCTCAAAATTTGTTTATCTCAAACGTGAACGCAAACACACACACACACACACACACGGAGTATATTCCCTTTCAAATGCTAAAATAAACGCTAGTAGTAGAACGTTCATCTCTGAAAAGAGTTCAAACTTTTAACTGATGCCACGCATCAGATTGGTCAAATCTCATTTTCTTCTGTGCGGTTTGTACAAGTGGTCTTGGCGCTACGCCATAAGGACAGTGCCAGTTGATCCTCCTCTTCAGACATCAAGACTCCTCTTCAGACATCAAGCCTGATTTTTTTTGGTCTCGAAGAACAACCAATCGTGAATTGCAGTGGATTTATGGTCAAAAAGCCAGCTGGCTATTACTGCAGCAGCGTAGCAGCAGACGAAGGACCTGAAAGACTTGTCGCCTCATTAATAGTGCACACGGCTGGTATTCTTACAGGAGTTCCCATCTCCAGACAGCTTTGGAAGTTAATAGCTATGGCATCAGTCGATTGGATGGTGGCTGATGTTAAGCGACCCAGCCATAAGACAATGCCTATACATTGGTTATGATCACTACCGAGATACTGGTGTTTAATTTTATGGCGGTTGTTTTCAGGTATGCATGAAAAAAGAAAGTATGGTCAGTATATTATTTACGTGATGGCGAAGGTAATGCGGTAAATTGACCGTTCAGAGGTATCTGACAGGAACTCGAGCTTAAAGATGCTGTCCTCCGCTAAACTCCTTTATGAATAACCTGAAAGTTAGGTCTAGGAAGACGTTTCTTCTCATCATTGATTATATGTATACGAAGCCAGAATGTAGTCCAAAGTCAGTGATATAAAGTGCTGACAGTATGATTTGCATAATCATCATTAGAATATACCCGTTCCTCTTTGCCTCTTACGTTGAAATCCTGCTCCGTCTAACCTGTGTCCTAAGTTTATTCAATTGATATTTTATAAAATAACTAAATACAAATAGCATCTACAACAAAGTTGCTCAGCGATTATATCATGCCTTCCTGTCTGTTTGCGCAGAAGGACACTGAAGAGTGTTCATGCAAAGCTGACTGTTTTTGCCGGCACAGCTGAGCTACCAACTCGTTACACGTATTAGGTGTTTGTAGTAGCTTGCGTCAAAACGCATAGTCCTGGAACCTCTGAAGTCCACTGCTGAAATGGCATATTCGTTCAGAAGCTCACCGACAGATTTACCGCAGTCTGTTCCGCATCAACGACAACGCCAACTTCTAGCCGTTCCAATGCCGAAGCCAATTTGATGGAACTTTGGCCACGATATAAAGTACGAACAAACGAAAAAATAAAAGGAGAAGCATAACTACTAGGACTACTTTCCCTACCGGTCGCCTATATTCACTGTCTTTGCACCTATTTATTGGCACTCGCTTCTCGGGAAATCGAGTGGCGAAGATCTGTGCCGGTGGACTCGGGTCCCAAAATGCATTTCGGCCAGAAGAAAGCCAAACGCTAATGTACGCCACGACGCGTGTTACTCTCCTTGCGTTTCGTGACGGTGGCGCAGGCGGACGTTAGTGCTATATTGAAACTTCTTCCGCCAACGCCGGCGTCGTCGTAAAACTTTTATATCGACCCATAGCGGTTGGATAGCGTTAGACGCTAGCTATGTAACATTGCTAATACCATGTGTGTGGTCTGAATATCACCAACGGGAACAGACGTCGCAACCAAAGACTACAGAAGAGAAGAGGCTGGTCCTAAGCAGAAAATGACCGACTTCGACTGGACTAATCTGAACGCGGAATGGTGGAGCCAATGTTCGTACAACGTAACCAGCTCGCTAAATATAAGTAGAATCCTACCCGCGGACCTATTCCTCTCTTTGCCCACTCACCGTAAGAAAATAGGTAGCATGAAGGCAACTATATTCTCGGCGCATGAAGTTTGCCTCGAAATTAGTAAAACAGCAACGTCAAAAAGCGCTGATAAAAGTACCTGTTTAATTATATGCATTTGTTTATAGTACGTAAACGACCGCGCCTCATGCTGAACCGGAGAGTAGCAGCGCAGCGGTTCTTGAATTTGCAGCCTCTTCCGTATGCCACCGAGCGAATTCGGTTGTGTATAGAGAATACTTGTATGCGCCGAAGCCTCCAGCGAGAACGCGAAGAAATACCCCATAGTCAATGAGGGCAAATTTGCGGAAAAGGTGGTTGGCGTTTTATGACAATCCGCTGACAGACAGCTTGGCTATACGGATAAACGTCAGGGGCCAGGCGCCTGCTTCGGGTACGCTAGACAGAGTAGGATGTGAGGGTCAAGTGGGAAAGTCGATCGTAGTCGAAGCCAGCTGTCTTTGGACAGAAGAGTCCTTCTACTTCCCTTCCGTATTGACCACATATGTCCTGCCTATCTCACAGTCTTCCTTTACTGTTTTGTCTTCTTTTTACTGCTGCTCTTCGTTCGCCACTTCCAAACAGTTCAGTCTCGACTGAACAGGAACTCGGCTATACTTACCAGGCGCTTTGGCCTCCACTGCGGCCGCAACCACCGTCAAGTGAGTCAGGCTAGTATCAGCAGTCTATCAAAGCTTGGAGGCCTACGATAAACAAGCTCAAGGGAGGATGCCAACGAGGCAGCGAGAAGGAGGATCATAAAACCGTGGTCATCATCGTCGCATCGCCTTCCTCACAGCTGATTAGAGACTCGGCCAATTCATTCCGACAATACAGTCAATTCGTTTTCACGCGGTTAAAGAAAAGACAAAGAGTGTTAACAATCCAATAGCGACTGTTCCAGTTTGCCTTTGAAGAATTAATTTAGTTTGTTTTTTTAGTATCATCTGGCTGGAAACGTTGGATATTTCGAGAGGTCCCCAGAGTACAGAGAGCTTCGAGGCTTTCCACGCGCGGGCTTCCAGAGACGGGGTGATAAGCTACTGATAGAAGCTGCCGAAGCGCCTTGGATAGGAATTGCGACGCGCGGCTTCGTTCGTTCATTGGTCAGCAGAGTAGCCAACTGAAGACAGTAGCGTATGCCGCTATTTCAATGATGAAGGTCACGCTGCTAACAAAAACAGGGGAGTCATTTATTTAGCAGTCTTTCTTTTCGCTGCGTTGTTCTTTCTCGTTCTGGTAACGTTTCGATCTTATCATCTCGCTGGAACGGAATGATATGCCGTTCCTCTCGGTAGATGAGGCGGCTACGCTTTGTAAAGATGAAGAAAGCCTTTAAAGAGTAGTTTCATGGGGTTGATGCTTACAAGAATTGCGGTGAAAATACTCGGATTTGCGTAGCAGTAGAGGTACAATAGACATTCGAATTCATCTCCAGACTTCGGCTACACCTGCCGAACGACTTTGCTGGGAACGGTCCGTTCGATATATCATTTTTCCTCTCCTAGCAGCAAGTAGGTTCGACGATCAAAGAACTACCCCCCTGCCAACCATCACCACTGAGCTGGTTCTTATTCAGTTTGCTTTGTAAAGAAGGAGGCATACGAAATAGACGTTACGGCATTCTTACTGTTTTTCTCAATTAATTATTTCAGATAAAAGTAATCTCTGTTACCTGGATCGAGATGGCGCAAGAAGGACTTCCATATGGAAACGACTATCATTGTATTATACCGCTGTTATATTAACGCTCGCTCTGTTATTGAATTGAAGGTATTTCTGAGGCACGCAATCGTCAGAAATATGCTCTTTTGCATAGGATAGCTTGACCATTACTCAAACATATGCGGATATCTTTTAACGGAACATGGACAACACGACTTGTTTTACAAAACAAAGTTACTTCTGTGTTAGTATTTACTCACCCTCTACGTCGGTGTTGTCTCCGAAGAGTTGCATGAGTACGGTCTTGACTGATTTAGATTTATCGACAAGGGTTTCGGTGCCGACCTCCAATCGGCCGATCTGTGAGGCAGCGACGCCGGTGCGTTCAAGAAGCCTCGACACGACGGTCAGGCATAGCGAGTGAATGTCCTCACGATCATTGCAGAAGCCCATCTTGCTTTGCCCAAGACCCACCGTATATTTGCCCTGAAATAACGATAAAAGCGAACAGAATACTAAGAGCCCGATGTTGCACAACAATGCGCCTCAATGTTGCAGGTTAGTCTAGGCTATCGTATCTAACCGGCATTTGTTATTGCCTGCCACCTCGCACCGTTGGAGCATATTGCCATCAACTATTTTCTTCGAACGCTAGCGGGCGAGTACGGCGAGCAGTCCGAAGATGAGTATTTTTAATAAAATGTGAGATTTACTTTACGGTTGTGAGCATAGTATGTTAATAGTTTACTAAACGTAACCGTAATGCTAGCTATCGTTAGCTATTTTATTTCTCATTTTGTTCTCAGATTGAAATTCACGCCGACACCGTCCGCGCCCTTCATTGATTCGCCGCTCAACCCTATGCTGATTTGCTATAATAGTTATATACCATTTGGTATAAGAATACCGTATAGAGTACGCAAGTGCTCAAAGACATGGGAAGAGGCTAGAAAGATACAGCGCACCCACGTACGTTGCTGAGACAGGCCAGATTTGTTACTAGCTAACTACAGTGTCGCTTTACACTGTGATGAACATGTTAATATGATTCAAAATATTCAGGGACACACACATACGCATAAATCATTATCATCATCATCGTCGTTGTCGTAGATATCGCATGCATATAAGATGACAATGGTCCACTACGACTCTTATTAAGAACGCCTAGTTTTTATCGCCCCCCCCCCCCTGAATTCCCCAAAAAAATATTTGCTTATTTTTCGTCTATATTGGACAAGATCAAACATCGTAAAAACTAATTCGTTCGTTGGCGTTCTAATAAAGTGTTTGTAAGTGTGAGCGAGGCCTTACCGGTGGCCACATTTCACACCACTAAGAAAAGGAACAGTATCTAGAATAGGTATTCGGTACATTAGACACTATACCAACTGATGGTATTTTTTGGGGTTTCTGAACAAGAAAAAAAATTCAGCTGATAAACTTATTGTTTTTTGGTAGTAACAGAGCTTAATATCCTGCTAAATGTCACTTTCAAAGGAGTTAGCGAATTTCGATATTGGAACAAAATAATCAAGAGACAATGGGTTTTTCTAGGAACGTTTATGATACTAATGATCATCTCAATAGTGTCTATTCGTTCTCGGATATCTATGGTTGTATATCGCTGGATAACCTTGTGTGTATGTTCGCATCCTTATTGAAGTGTAGCAAAACTCAGCTGAATCCCTTTAGATTAAATATAAATATAAAGATAATTGACGCTGTTATTGGATGAAAATGAAGTTCTACGATAACCTATTTTCCAGAACCCAAATTTGTCCTTTCTAATAAATTGATTGCAGGCTGTGAAATAGTACTTTTCGCATTCGCTAAGTCCGTAAGCAAAAGCATTGGTTTGAACTAATTAGCGATATTCAGTTTCAAACTGCTACTTGTCGCCCTTGTGAGCTTGATGGGAAGCAGAGAACCAACAACAGGTGAATGGGTCACCTCGCCGCGACCCAGCTCGTTATTGTGCCTTGAATACTTCCTTCAACGGAGATTTCCGACTCTCCAATTTTCCCTGCGCAACACTGCTACATTAGCGCCACAATTTATTTTCTACCCATGGTCATCCAGCAGCAGCCCGGGGTCTTCAGATACCGCCATAAAGTTAACTTCTTTACCAAATACATCGACGACCAAAAAGCAGCTTAGCAAGCCATAAACAGAGGAGACAGATATCAGTGTCTCGGATATCTCCCGCGTAGTGGTTCATTAGTTTTCTTGCAGGCTTACAGCCAACTTTCGCGGTCACTTTTCCGTAGGCGGAAAGCTGCTTGCTATAAGAGTCTTGCATTGTGTCGAACTGTACCGTGCTCCCCATTCCAATGCTTCGCGCAATGAGCTTGCTGTGAGGTAACTGCTGGAGCTGGAGAGCAACTGCCAGCTTGTTATGCCAGCACAATTGTCCCCGCACCAAATGCGTTTGTCTGCCTCGTGGTAAGCTGCGTAGAGAAGGCTATACGAGGGTGTGACGTCAACAGCAGTAACAACAGCAGTGGCAGCTGCTGAGTCGGCTGTAGCAGGGCCGGAGACGTGCACAACTCGTGCTGGAAGGGACAAGCGCAACGAACGCGACAACGAATTTCCATCGACTTTACTACCATTTGCAAGGCGCAGGCGGAAGACCAGATAAGCGGGCAGGCTGGCCAATGAACTTGAGATTTCCAAAGGGCAAAATACGCGTTGCTCACACGCGAATTTGTTCCCACCAAACCAGCCAAAGGACAGTTAACAAGCGGAGATAAAACCGCCTTTCGCAGCGACTGCTATGAGCAAGCGCAGAGAAGGTCGAGGGGAAAACAGTGAGGCATGAGAAAAGCAGGCGACGGCTTGCAGATAAAAATGCAGCTAGATAGCGAACCGAGGTTTAAAGGTCGCAGAATCGACAGACACTAGGTCGTCGTTAGCCGTCTTGACGTCGTTGGTTAGACCCATCAGATTAGTGTAACGTGGACTAGGGCGAAAGATTGACGAAAAAGCAGAAAAAGTAAGAAACGGTCAGGACATGAGTTCCGAAACAGCAGTGGGGTAGAAATAAGACGACAACCCCAAGAAGAGGAATTGCTACAAGATGGGGCAGCAGCGGCTCATTGAGGAAGTGCCAAGCCAGCGCCGACAATGAAGCCCACAGCAGCGCACACGCATGACGATATCAAAACCATGACGTGTATTGGCACGTGTGCTGGTTGATGCAATCACTAAAGATTGCAATACGACAGCGATTATAGTTAATATCTGTAAACAGACTCAACAGGCACACGTGAGAAGAATTTGCAGTTGGAAACAGTGTACCGCCAGTATCATTACTACACTCCATTGCAAAAAGTCAACAATCGACTGCTGACTATTACCACTAATTCTGCTGTTTATACCATGATAATTATCGTATTGGAAAAAGGCCAGCGTGCCGAAGCAGCTTGCGCAGCCGGCCATCAGGCCACAAACATGAACTGCGGCCTAACTCATAACACGACTTGAAGAAACAGAGCCAGAGATAAACAACGGCGAATGCGCCGATCCGCCTATTCCTTGCACAGAGATTGCCGCTATTAAAATTAGATTGCCTGTGGCGTCGCGGCGGTCGAACCTATGCCTGGTATTACTAATGCTGCTTCTGTTGCCACTGGAGATACACTCAAATGTAATTACTCTCAATTTACTACTGGCATTTCCACTTTCTTTATTTTTTTCATTTTTCTTCCGTGCGTTCTTATCTTAGTCTTTCTGTTTCGTCGATTGTATTCTGTTCTCTGTTTTTTCTCGCTTTCCCGTCTTTCAGACACGACGAAATGCTAAACCGCAGACCAACTTACCGAGTCATACAATTAGGGAAAAAAGAAAAGCAAGCAACATAAGGCGAGCGCTAGCGTAACAATCAGATTGGACACAAATCAAAACGTCAGTAGATGCAAAGGAAAGAAAAACAACCCTTGTTTTTTTCATTATAGAGCTGTTTCATTGGTGCGGGCTAGGACAGCTGCTACTGGGTACTCTGATTTACTTTCACTGGCGTCCGATACAAGGGTATGTCAACAATCAGGCAACTAACTCTCATAGTAACGCTCTGCAGCCCCTTAGCCAATGTTCGCTCTTATTTTTTTCTGTTCTGTCCCGTCTTCGGCTGGCCGATTATGCCCGTTTTTGCAATAACATTTGCAGTGAATACCGTATTATGCACCGATGATAGGCCAATCAAACAGCTAAACAGAGTATACTACCACGTTCTAGCATCTTTTACTAGCACTGCAGTGTCGTGCAGATGCGTGACACAGGCTTTACACTGTCATTCGATTGAGAGGAGTTGTACGCACTGGGCGTTAAGGCAAGCGATAAATGGGTGAATCAAAAACTCTACTGTTTATTGTTCACTGAATTCGTTCTGAAGGGCGCGCAGATGAATCCAAAGGCAGGAGATGCACGGGTGAAAGGACTCTGAGTAGCAGAATTAGCAGAAAGAGAGACAGAGTGAATATGGGTCTATGAGAGTGATGTTAGCGTTAGATGTAGCGATAGGTGCCGTTAGAGGCGAGCTAGAAAGTTCGGGGGGTTCGAGGCCAGCCTAAGCAATAAAAAAAAGCTGAAAAGAAGCATTAATCTTGGTGTAAATGTATACTAATTTCCTATTCCCACAGGGTCACATGCGTGAAGGGGACTAAAAAAAGGAGGCTACAGTACAGTCAGCTGCAAATACAGCAGGGCATAGAGGGGGAGAGAAATGGCCCAGAGAAAAGAGCCATCGGCCTCCCTGTCTTCATCCTCCGATCCCCTGCTACTTCAACATTCGCCTCCATTCGATCAGACGTTCCTGTTCCGCGATACTTTTCGAGACTTATTTCGCGTCTTTCGTCTCTACATGTACATATATCTTTGTATCTATGTGTACTGGTTTGTTTGCTTTGCTATGGAAATTTACGACAAATCAGGCAGCGTCAGCGACCGATTCGGTAGTGTGGGTAGTCTCAATGCTACTCCGAGTGAAGGGTTCTACGTGAGCTACATTTGAGTGTGTAGAAGGGAACAGACAAGTTTCTGCCAAGTTTCGACTAGCTCAGCTGCTCTCCTGCTTGTCCAGGGACTGCGCCTCTTCGACACTGCAGTGGCAACAGCAGTACGTCCTATAATAGAGAGAGAGGGATGAAGGGAGGGTCCAAATGGGCGGGATAGTGGATAGATGCTATGAGACGATGTGCGGTAAGGCCTGTCTGGCATATCAATAAGACCAGTCGGCCACGTCTCTCCCACAGGCGCCGCAACAAGAACGGCCGTTGCCATTACCATTACTTCGACGTTGACCACTACTAAGGGACAGACACGGCGGCCGTTTCCACAGCTGCGAACTACGAATTCAGGTAATTAAACCTCCCTGCTGTGGCTTTGTGTGCTATTATCTGTAGTTTTGGTATCTGTCTACTATAGAAAAATCACCTTTCTCAGCATGTTCTTTTAGTAACTCCTATCCTCTCTTTAGTTTCCGCCGATACTCTAATCGTCGTTGTATTCGCCCGCCCATCCTCACGAATGACCCCTTCACTAACCCTCGCCGAATAACTTCTTCAGCCATACGTCTGTCCGTTCGACCCACGAAGCAGTTCAACGCTCAGCGCTTCTACTGGCTGCTCTTAGATCGTTGGATCGTCGAACAATTGAGACAGAGTCAATAGAAGAGAATAGAACCTATATAGCATGCTGCAGCAAAGACTTTATCGTATATCGTACCGCGCTGGAATTGGGATACGTCACACACTATTGCAATCGTAGCGGTCACTGTGGCGACTTCTGCTGACTACTCCGTCAATGAAGAGCGTCCGCCATGGGGCGGGTTTTAAGGCAGTCAGCTGGTGAACCCTTTCTTCTTCGAAACTTCCCACGCTCTAGGAAGCTATAACTATTCAGCCACATTGGACAGAACGTGCGCTGGACTGGAAATCGCTCCGTAAACGAAAACTGCCACCACACTAAAGACGATGTGGCTACGGTTAATGGTTCCTTTGTGCCTCTCTGGTAGCCGTGATGGCAGCGGTAGCAGCCGTGGCTGCTTCTACAGAACGTACCGCTACAATCCAGCTCAGCAGACCACTTACACAGAACGCCTTACGAACTAAGTGCAGATTTTACATATAACACCTATGTGACATCGAACAGCACTCTTCGCTTTTCCCAGTTTCCCTGAAACGGAATGGCGACAAGACAGCAATTACATTAAATGTTATTTTTAGAATTGTCTTTGGTTTTTGTCGCCACGCGGCTGTCCCCACGCTATAAAAACGGCGCATTACTCAACTGTGCGTCACGGCTGCGATAAGATCAAGATCCGGTAGCCCCAGTTCAGCTGAATCCGATCTATTTGTATGCGAACTACGAGCGTAAGCTTCTATGTGCTAGAGCGATTGTCCTCTTGCTCTTCGGAGCCGATAGTGGTAAAAGCAGCTGTTACTTATTCCGTCTGTCTTCGTTGTACTCCTGCGAGTCGTATTCCATCAATTTGCCGTATATCTGATCTTACACACGCATCCAGCACAGAAGTTGTAGATCCCTGCCAGCCAGTCGGCCGGTTTGCCGGCCGGCCGGGCGGCCGGCCAGCCAGCCAGCCAGCAAGCTGTATCCGAAACTACACCAAAGATCGCTCCTCTGATCTTGTCCTATTCGTAATGTCCAGGGAAGCAATACTATTCCGAAACAGCTCCGAAATGTAGCTTGGCTCTGTAGAATCATCTAATCGAAGTTTACGAGCCAGGAAAAGGAACAACGTGACCGAGAACGGGTCGGATTGCTACACCGTCTAAGTCTCCTGATACTGGTCGAACTCGATCGGTACCGTCCATCGTTTAGTATTCGGTCTACGTAACTGAGCCTGTATTACATTGTCCGATGTCCGCTGACCCGATTTTTCGGTTCCAGCACGGCGTACCGTAAAATTGGTAGTTGGTTCTGATGAGCCAGCTTGTGGTTCAACCGCCCCTTTCCCCCAGGTTCGCAAGGTCCCTTACAGAATTCAAAAAGGTCTGCTTTTTTAGTTCATTCTGACGTGTTGTGGCCAATTTTGCGTCAACTACACACTCCGTTTGTCCGTTATCGCCCGTCCACCAAGACAGCAGTCAAGGCTGTGGAGGCCGCAGTAAACAGAAACCGAGTCCGCAGCTGCGTGCGCACGCAGACCAAGTACTCATGAAACTTTGTACGCTTTGACTCGCTTATAAAGCAAGGGGGACAGGAACATAATCCCATAAGTCGATAAGGCCGCATCAATGACGGGGCTGCGGGTCTGTGGCAGTCAGAAAGACGACCCACTTTCAGATTCTTTTCCCACCTTTCTCCCATGTGCAGGTATATCCGTTTCTTCTTGTTACCGTCGGCTTGTTCCACTGGGTTGCTGACGCATGCAAATACGCTATTGTGCAATAGTCAGCTTGCGGGCCGACCAAATAAAACTGTGTTATAAACTGGGTGCGAACGGAAAAAAACGAATACGATACAGAGAAATGAAAAAAGGTGGAAGAAGCGTAGCCACATCTCTTTCATTTCTGCTGCCAGTAAAGACTGTCATTTCTCCGGTCAGCGTACACCATCCTGAAAGCCAGGTGGGTCAGTAAATGCAAACTGAAGAGCTTATGCAGCGGCATAGACAGGCAAATTGTACTGAAAGTGTGAAACGCTTGCTCATCAGAACTAACGTATTGCACTCTCTTTAGAACTGCTTTGCTCCACGTGGACCTCTCGTCCCTCGCGTCTTGTAGTTCCGGCTCTTTATAAGAGACTGTTCGACGATTCTAGCGCTGCCCAAAATGTGCCGTCTCATGCCAGGGCTAATAGAAACATCTATTGCGAGTCCACTTTTTTAACGACGAAGGCTTTTAGATCAGGCATTGAGAGACCACGGTGCACCGCGCAGGAGGGCGGCACAGATGAGTGATATTGCGAACGTTGTGATGAATGACGTCTCAAAAACGAGCACCTCTAGAGTACGAATCCTACCTGAATTATATTTCATTCTTTAGTGGAAAGAGTGAGCTGAATAGTGGACACATATATACCCTGTGTTGTTTTGAACATGAATATAGAGGCATTTGTAGTCATTTTCACTACGTAGCGTGGCCGCTGCAGTCAATGGCACCAATAGCGGAAGCCTGTTATTCTGCTCTGTCTCACGGTTTTAAATCATCCAGCAATATCTTGTAAAGCCTCTTTACTGAAACGCACAGCAGGCCTCCGCGATCGCCTTTTTCGCTTAATAGCGAGTCGCACTTCCCGCTTTTCTATGTATATATTGAACCCGGGGCTGCAGCAGGAGAAACAGCCGAACCACCGTCGCTGGCACTCGGGGAGGGTCAAAAGGGCTGTCACAGTCAACCGGAGCTTGACGACCGACAGAGGGCAAACAGGAGTCAAAGAAATGAATGGAAAACGAATATTTAGAACAAGAATTTAAACCAGTAGACACCTGGAATAAGATGACGACGATGAAACGAGGACATTGAGATCAGGAGAACCGTAAAACATAACGAGAAAAGGGAGAAAGGTAGGAACAAGAAGCGAATTTTGGCTAAAGCTAAAAGTAACGTAGGCCAGAAACGAAAGGTTATAAAGGATACCAATAGTAAAAGTTGTCCCACCTGAGAAAAGACAAAAAGTCAAAACCTTGTTAGTCCATCCATCCATTAATAGTAACGCAAAATAGTTTGGTAGGTAGGTAGGTAGGTAGGGCTCGTGACTGAAACCTGCCTCGATTTTGCCTGCAAGTCTGACCTCGGCCTTTGCCTACCTAAAGAGCACTATGAACTGAATTTTCGTAACTTAAAACTGACCGTTTTAGCGTCAAGGCTGTCCTGTTGTGAGCCCGCACATTCATATGTAATCTGCTACTTTGCCGGTAAAGAAGAACGGGAACCGATGGAGAGTATGACTATTGCCAATGTCGTTAACATTATACTTTTGCGAAGCGTAGCATTCACATGGACATTTTTTCATCGATTTCCGATCACTTCTGGAAAAAATTTCCATTTACGTTTCAGTGGGCAGAAATTTTTCACCCACTTTTGCCGATCTTGAAGGAACAAACAACTTTTCTGGTAAAAGATTACAAAACGTCTCACCACATTGGCAAACAAATTACCTAAGAAGAATTGGAACTACTACTTGAAAATCTGTACGGCAACAAAATGTACAGTTTTCTAATTTAAACTTAGATAAGTGAAGCTTGTAACTACAGGAATGGACATTGCTCTGTCACCTATGCTCAAATCCAAGTTCTGAAAAGGGCATTATTTAGAAACACTGAGAAAACATTGAGGTGGACTAAGATGGGAGTTTATTCCGTAGCTTAGACAATGAACATAGCCGTTACGAATAAGGTCATCTTTAAATAATAAAACCTTTACACCTATTAACGCTGGCTAGATCATTGAGACTCATGAGGAGAAGTTATCTGTGAGTATTACCGAAATTTACTATGTTATTATCGTTACTGTTATTTACGCTTCTTTGTTATAGTTATAGATAGCCATTATTAGTATATGATCGCCAACAATAATTTAGCTGTGGATGTCAGATGAAGCCTCGGTCAATGCTTGCTCCCCCGCGTGTGTCATTTGCAGGTGTAGAATTGTTACGACAGCCGATAGGACTGCGGTGTCGCTGTCCTATTCAGTGTTGGTCCTGTCTGATCAGCAGACGCTCCCCACTTCGTGTAAATTACCGCAGTCTGTACTTTCTCTGTCAACTTGTATGCGATCGCCTGAAAAACGTTCGACTATAACGGCAATCACCCTCACGACCACCATGTAATGGGCCCTTCATGTGTGGGCGGCCAGTAGACGTATGACCGTAAAGGGCCGTTATTGACATCCTCTGATCTCGGTCGTTCGTTTTCGTCGCTACGACCGTCAGCATCATAGGCGTGGTTGTGGTACTTGCGATATTTTTATTAATCCTACAGTAGCTTCCTATGCTATACCGGGATGGGCGCACATTGAAGTGGGAAGCGCGATGAAAAAACGAAGACTCGGTGTGGCTTAGAGGCCGATGCCTCTATACACGACCAGCCGACGTTTGTATAGCTGAAAATATCAAAGGCTGAGCTTAGGCCGACGGTAGCATTCAGTCAGAGTGGGGTGAAAATACGCACCGCCATGGTCACTATCGCCACTGCTCGATCCCATCTGAAGAAGGGGATCATCTAAAGAAGACCCCATCTGAGGGTGTGGCCCATTGAATTGAACAGCAAAGCAAAAGCAGCAGCAGTCAAAACTCCCTCATCAACCGGCACAATAATGGTTCCCTGCGCTCCGACAGGTAACTTGCTGCCACGCGGACCCTTAACAGGATATCATCCTTCCTTAATGTTAAAGGCTGAAGCCGAATTCCCGAAGTTTCTAACCGGCAAGGAGAGAGTAAGGTCTAAGGGTGGTACCCCACTGCGCCGCTTTTGGGATGGTTCCTGTGTTGCCAGTCCAACACTTTATCGCTGCACATGTTCTTGCAATAATATATGCAATAATAATAACACAATTTTTGCCACTCCTGTAATCTCCCAGCAGTATCCTCGTACGGTATGTTGATATATTAGCGCCAAGCTAGCAACTTCGACGCTCCAACTCAGGCGTTAGGTGTCGGCTGATTCGAGCGACATGTTTTTCTCTCATGCAGCCAGCGTGTGTTGAAGCGTTTTACGTCAATTTCGTCGCTTTTATGATTGACATAGAATTTTTTCCATCTCTGCCTCAACAAATCGCGTTTGCGTTCTTTCACTTTCAGGAAGTCGCCAATCGGCCGATTAATCGACCCTGGCATGTGGGTTTATGATACACGACAAGGTGGCCTGTAGCGCATTCGCTCCTATTTATAATACAAAAACACTCGTACAATAATGTAGCAAGACCTGCTTGTTTTCGTCACTGTCTAAAACGACGAGCCAGTCGAGAATTGTAGAGAGGTGCACTTAGCAGGTGTGAAAGCAATATTCTTGGACATACAAGAATTATCCACGGATCGCTTTGTAACACAGATTTTGCGTAAAAAGAGCTGACCAGTTGTCAGTTGTCCATTTATAGGTAGTATACGAGTAATAAATACAATAGTAGCAATGGTAGGACAAAACGGAGTTTCCGCTTTGACCTCAATCGGTCGGACCCAGTCGACTCCCCAAGTCTACGTTCAGATGAGCTGAAAATAGAGCGGGTGGTTTGGAGAGATTACGATGGACAAAGGCCTCTTCTTCTCTAGCGACGACGGTAAAGACGTTACCTCACGTAGCCTAGAAGTCCTCTTCTTTGTTGCTTTTTCCTTTCTAAAGGCAAACCCGCCTTACACCAACGAAGTGCAAATAAATAAACCATCTGTTATTGTTGCTGCTGCTGCTGCTGCTGCTTACTGCCTCTACACAACTCTCCTCTGCAATTGCTAGTGCCGTCGTGCAATTTTCCACTCAACTTGGCTCTCGCTATTCTTCGGCGGTCCTCTTCCATAGACATTTCGCAATTGCCAGGAACTGTGCTCAGTTCTCCTCCACCAGGATCGGGTGGGAAAGGCGGCGTATCTCACTTCAGTTCGGCAGCAAAACCAGTAGCAGCAGTAAATTATGGGCATAGTACTAAGCCAAACTCACTTGGACGAAGATGCCCCTATTTTACCCTTCAATTTGGAGAGACAATCCTTGTACCATTGTGGCCGTTTCTGCTAAACTGCAGTAGCTTTGCAGCTTACAGATGGCAATCTTTAACAATGTACGTCTCCGTTCGCTGTGTGTACGTCGCTGACTACTTATTTTCCCCATCGGCCACAGCAAAAGGCAGCAGGCTAGATTAATGATCAACTGGCAGCCACATTGTGTGGCGCTGTGGAATGGTGTGCACTTGTGTGTATTGCTAAATATATAGGGTGTGCAACGGGCCCGTGGTAGAAACAACAACGGGGCAGGTCTCAAATTGACACCCGCCTTATCTGTCGCCTAGAGAAATCATACGTCGCGAAGGAAACAGAACGTGCGTGAAATCCTGTAACGACGACCAGATTATTCGCAACGCGCAGGTGAACAAAGGGGTCAACAAAGCCGATTTTTTTTAAAGTCAACTGTGACGGTTTGTCACTAAGTCACTGCCATACGTACAATTTCCTAGCACGCGTACAAAGCCTCAATCCAGTCAAAGAAGCCCGTCCGTCACCGTTTCGACTCGTCAGGCCTCAACTAGTTGGTCGAATCCGCCCCTACCTGGCCTAGCTTTAGAATCATTCCTGTTCGTACGAAGAACAGAAGGTCACTGTGCTATCTTTTACGAACACACTCGTAGCCACAGCTGGCCGCCTTATGCTGCAAACCCTATTTATATTGCTCCGATATTCTATCGACACAAACTCAAGCAAATTTTTCTCATTGTGGTATCTACTTTTTCTTGAGTCTTCAGAGATTCTTGAAATGGCTTTCCGTACGTTGGACTGTCCAGTGCGCCAGAGAAAAGAAACTAAGAATCCTGTCATCGTGAGAGTGTTCCTGAACAAAAAAAAAATTAAACGAAAGAAATCGCACACATGCATTCAGCGTTTTTCGCACACAGGTTCAGTAAACATTTGGACTTCGTCTGGTTACGAGAAAGCACAGATTTTTGCATATGTAACGAAATTTCGGAACGTATATGGCTAGTTTCCCCTCGGTAGTGATACAATCAAAATTACGTGGTCAATAAAACGAGCTAGAATTATTCGCGTACCATATAAGTGCACATTTAAAGTTAGGTTTATGCTTTCAGATACTATTTCTCTGTTGTCTACGGTAATCTCAGCTGTCCAACACACTAAGTTTTATATACTATAGAAGACCCGAAGACTTCCGCAGTAGAAGACAACATACGAGAATGGTTACAACTGCTGTTGCGGCCTTTCGCTACCTGAACTAGAAATGACTAGTCCGGAGGCCATTTCGTCTGTCGTCTTCATTACAGAGAAGTAGATGGCTAATTGTATGCGGTGGTATAACGGCGAAGGTCGCTCTCACCAAACAAACGCCTTTTTTTTTTTACCATAGCTTCGTCTTTCGCTCTATTCGCGAATATCTAACTGTGGCGTGCCCTTTTGGAGCAATACGATTCGTTGCGATTTTGAAGTGTCTATCATACGCGTACGAAGTGCCTGTCCCTCAGTATAACTTCTACAAAATACTGGAAGAGATGAACAGGCATTGCTGGATGACCCGATGTACACGAACTCTTCCACTTCGACGACGTCATTGTTTGTGACATACGCTTTCCTATCCTGTAGCTCGATAGACACCTAAATGCCGTCCAGATCTGCTAATCTCGCTTAAGCCGAGAAATCGTCCGCAAGTTGCTGAAGCTGAAGACGCCCACACACATTGTTGGAAGGCAGTAGGTCGGATATCGAGCGAGCAATTTCGACAACATTCCCCACTTGACACAGGTAAAGCACAATGCTATGAACCGATGGCCATTTGGTGGATGTTCTATAGAATCCGGAGCTCGTAGCAGAAATTACCAAGCAAGTTCAAGGAGTATAGGTTGTAGAAGTGGGGTAAAGTGCACACCCAGGGCGGCTGCTGTTTCTTAGTGCTGGTACTGACCAATCTGAAGGGTGTGTTTGTTGCAGACCAGAAAGGAACTCTTGAAGAAAACAACAAAACGAAGTAGCAGTGATATCGGCAAGGTTTGCGCGGGAAGTGTTGCTGATGAAGAATTCTCGCGAAATTTCAGTATCACATTTTGGGGTTGAGCACACTGGACAGGCCGCCGGCCGTCCGTATGGCGCGATTTAATTGAACTTCTCCACAGTTAATCTCCACAGTGATAGACTGAGCGTTAATGTCAACCGCAACACGGATTCACATATTATCGACTTGTATAGTGTATTTGACATTTTATATATAACACATGCATTTTACTAACAAACTAAATTTTAGTGACGGAAATAACTAGGCTGAAACGACATCTTCGGTGTGGCCAAAATCACAATTATCATTATTGCTTTATTACAATTACAGGCATGCTTACGTGAACCAGTGTGGATACATCTGCCTGCTTTCCAATTCTCCTAGCTTGCCTGGCTTAGCGGTTCCGTCAGAACAGTCGAATGATCGCAATATCCGGCTAAACGCACGACTTTCATTTTCGATAGGTGACGTCTGCGATGCTCTGTCGACATCAGAGGATTTGGCTGGAAAACAATGATCAACCACTTCTACCTGGATGTTTGAAGCGCAGGCCCTATCGTCAACCACACCGTAAGAGAGAGAGAGAGAGAGAGAGAGAGAGAGAGAGCAAATCAGCGCGGGACGAGGCGAAACGAATCAGGCTTGAAGCAAAAAACATCACAAAATGACGGCTATTCCAAGAACTGTATCGTCAGCAGCGGCAGCGGTAGAAACGACAGTTAATTACCATCACACGGTAAAGATACAGTTGTTGCTAGGAAAAAAAAAATTGATTTATTTAATACGTGTGTTGAGACTGGTGGTGTCTATTTGTTTGTCGAAGAACGCGATGGTTCGTTTCGACTGAATACTCGACGTGAGCCGACGACCGACTCAAACTATGAGCATTACCGAAACGCTGACGATTACCAACTAGGATCCGCGTCGAGAAATCAATCTAACATGGACAATAGGTGGATTAACATTTAGATCTTAAATAAATGTCCATTTTATGTCCTGCAGGAGATCCATTATACCGCCGCTCCGTGTAATTGTAGAAATCATGAGGTGTAAGTATTGCAATTCTATACTATCCGCCTCCGGCGAGAATACGTTAATCGTAAAATTGTTATGCATTGAGGGATGTTGCAGTTCCTTTGGATAAGCGTTTTTTTTTTGCTTCTCCACATAGTACTCATGTGTACACTGCATCTTGTCGGTGTATCAGTAGCCTATAGTGGGTCTGAGCAACGTTTTTACCGGCGCTCTGATTAACGACTACTTCTACTGATACGAATTCAATGATCACCTTTTGTTGTGTTATTGTGGCGCATAGTGAGCTAGGCCTGACCCGTTGTCTATCCCATTCTCTTGTGTAGTTTTGCACACTATCTTTGCTACACACACCTAAAGACGTAAGGGACGCATTATTTAGCATACGCTGAAGCTTTGCAGAGTCAAGGGCGTAGGCAACCTGTGTTTTCGCTCCTGAGTAGAAGTAGTGTTGCTTGGCAACTGCTGACTACGGACTACGAGAAATCGAGGCAGCCTTCTGGCCTCATTCGACTTCATCTTTCCACTGTTTTCTTCTGCCAGCCAATCCCTTTCTCCAAAGCCAACGATAACACTTTCTGGTGCGTCGGTCGACCTTCCTTCCAACAATTTGAGCACAATAATCAACATTATTAAGCACAATTACCCGAAGCACATTGCGATCTGCTTTCTTGAATATAAATTGCACACGTGAGCCTGCATCGCATTTAACTTAATTCAACCGTATCAACCAACAGGAAAAGCGACAGGTGCGCATGTATCTGGCATATTTGTTTACTGGGTGTGAACTAGCGCGGCGTAAATTTGCAGCGGTGGTTGTAGCCTAAAGTAAGGAGGGGGACCTAACTGAGTAACCTTGTCCCATAACCGTTCCGTGAAACGTTCCAACCTGTCAACTATGTAGTCGATAGGAAGAGCGATATAGATGAGAAAAGAAAAACGCGTTTGCAGAAGAAGCAGATACCTGCCGTTGGTGTTGCTGAATCTTTAAACTAGACCTAGTTTCGCTTCCAGTACAACAGCAGGCGTTTTAGTCGGCGAGAGTCAAGAAGTTAAACAACCGGCAGAGGTCGCTTAGTTAGTCATCATTCATCTTCTCGCTTAATAACAGTCAGATTTGAGAATAGGTAAAACAAATGTCAACAAAATCAATGCATGCGGTATGATTTCACCAAGAGTATGAATAGTCATTCCTGCTTCAGACAACCAAACATAATCTAAAACACTTATAAACCCAAGTTCAGATTACATGGATGCAGAGGGGACTAAAGGGTAAAAAGGAAAGAAGCCTTTTCGTACTCGCCACCATACAAAACGACTGTTTTATCTCTCTCATTCGCAAAAAAAGCGCACGCACCCAACCTCATTCATGGGTACGTTTTCGCTCGTTCAAACCCAGGGGTTTCTGGCCTACTTAGTATCTTCATATTCACCTCTTTTTCTCAGTAAAGTTAAAAAGCATCTGAGCTTCCACTTTATGATACCTTGTAGTTCTCAGGGCCACGAACTATATTCTTCCAACTTCGTTTTCTTCCTTGTCGGCGTCTCGCATCGCCTTAGATTCCCAGCCTCTGGCACACTCCCAAAGACAAACCCCCCCGTTTTCGCTTTTGATCCCTTCTTCGATCTTCTTTCTTTCTAAGCTCCTACCATCATATTCCAGCTACAGGTCGTTCTTTTGCTTTCTGATCTACTCTTCTAACCGTTATTACCGCGCTCGTTATGCTAGTATCATGACCAAGCATCTGGTGTTAGTAGACAAGCCCCTTGACTCGCAGGTAAATCGGGCTTTTCGGAGCGCTTCTCACGTTACATTACTACACGAAACAACTATGCCCGACTAGCGCTTATCATGGCTAGCAAAATCCATTGCCGACGTCTTCTTCCCCTCTTCGGTCTCCTACTTTGCTTCTTAACGTTAAAATCTGTGAGCGCAGCTACTCCATCCTATTTGAGATTTTGAGGCAGCAAAAGAAAAAAAGGGGGAGAAGAGGAGAATTAAGCAACGGCCTGTATGTACCGATCAAAAAGAAGGGGTTAAAGGGTAAGGAGGTTCCGTTGTGGTCCCCTTTTCATCCCCCTTTCATCAACTCTGCTCTGTCATTCGTCGCTCAAGGAGACTTTTTACGCTACTTCTAGCGTCGTTTTTCGTAGTAAGCGAGCAAGAGGATCTCTTTGACAGACGGCGTTCGAAGCCAGTCACTACTGTGGTGGCAGCCTAATCAATTGGATCCTAGTCCTCGTAAGTCCGTCGAATAGGCTCTTCACCTCGACGTGTACGATGGATATAGACTCGTTGAAGCTTCCTTGGGTCGACCGCCTTCCACCCCTTTTTTTTGCAATCTAAGTGGGCAACATATTGTCCAGCTTGTCGCCCACTTGGACCGCAACATCTGGTCGTGCTCCTACAGTCTTTTTCAGTAGAAGCAGCGACGCTGGTTAAAATATAGTGAGTCTAGCCTTTGGCTTCTCAAGCTTCTGTTGCGGTGCTTTAGATAAAAGCCAATAATAAGCAGATATAGAGAGAGAGAAAACGAAGTTAACAATGTTGACAATGAAGATGGTAAAAGCGGTGACGGCAAACAGAGAGTGAGAAAAAAGGTTGAGAGAGGAACAAACGAAAACGGCGAGAACGATTAATAAAGCTTTTCGCAAAATATTAGGCAATCTTTTTCGTTGTGGCAAACATTGCCATTCTTAGCGACCTTAGTCGAGGCAGAAAAGGACGAGGGACGGTGTATATGTGTCAGGAACACAGACTGTTTGTCGCAATCAGCAACCAAAAGAAAGCAGGAAGGAAGTCAGCCAGCAGTGGGAAACTACCGTGTCTTGTTAGAGAAGTAAGAGTAGAAAATTTAGGATTTTTCGCAAAATCCTCACCTATAGTTGTGCATACATATATACCTATGGGTAAATAGGTGATAAATCATGTAAAAAATGACACATTGGGAATACGACAAGCAGGCTGGCTAAGCCAGAACAGCCGGCTGCGTGAAGATGGGCTTGCCTCATTATCGTACGATAAGTATGTACAGCTTTACGGTAATCAAAATCCCATCGATTTGTCATTATCACCACCTAGTGGTACGTACGCCAATGATTTGTACCCAGAGCACTTGACAATAATCATTTCTTTGTTTCTCTTTCGATTGTTTTGTCTGCTCATTGCTCCCTTCCAACCCATACTGCATAATTCTATCGGCTATCTTCGTCTAGCTGCCAAATGTCTTTGCTATATATATATAGCAGTATATATATATATATACTGACTATCCAGCTCTGTTCTATGTTCCTATATGCACCTGTGGGTTGTTGGCTACCTGTTGTTACTGCCGGCAAACCCCTAACCGAAAACACCACTATACGACATCGGATAGGAACAATAATGCTTTCAAATGATCATCAGCTATTAGGCCACAGGTGCACTACAGGAGCACACGTGTACATCTGGTATCACAACCATTTTGGTAGCTCACGAAGTCCCCTTGCTAGCCCAATCACCGCATTAATAGGAGTAACGCGTCCGCTTAGACGAAACCTACCTTCGACAACCATGGGGGAGCAGACACAAGCGCATTCGCACTTCATGTAATAAACATACGCTTGTGGTAATAATCACTATCCACTGGTGGATATCTAAAGCCCCTTGTTAGCTGGATACGAGGGCCTGAAAGGTAGAAACCTAGACACTTGGCAAAGAACTAGGTAAGCCCAATCAAAAATCCGACTGTAGGTATATGGCCAATGATTTACCATAACTTAACATGCGTGTCCGTAGGTTCTGTGTCAGCGGAAAAGTCGAGATTACTTATTTCGGTTCTTGGAGCAGTATCAGGAGCAAGAGTGGCGTAAAAGGACTTACTTAAATACTGCCCTGTTTTGCACTATTTTTTTATGTTTCTTACGTTAAACAGAGCAGCACGATAAAGAAAGAATAGGTGCCATCGGGACACTGGGGTACTCCTTTTCGTGTTATCCTCCTTCACTTTTTTACCCTCTGAGAAAATATATTCAGGCAAACGATGATGCTCGCTGCAATGGCCGCAGGGGCATTTAAGAGGCATTCTCACCGCGCTGTCTTACTCTATACAACACCAACGCACTGTAAGTAGCTGTCCATTTACCCAAACTGATATCAGCTCAGGGTACAAGTAACACAGCTGATAAGAAATTACAGCGTGGCCATGGCACCAGCAGCACGATCATCAGCAGCAAGCAGAATAATAATAATAATAAATTAGTCACAAGTAGAGACTACCAATCGGCCAGGTAACTGATCGCTGGCTAGTGCAGGCATTTCTGTCAAACAACTTGCTAAAATTTTATGCCGTCGTTAATAGCACATACTAGACGGAATGTAGTCACTGGTTGGACACGAATGTTCATCGCACCGCTATATTATCCAGCGAGGCCTGGTGACGTATCACAGTAGTAAGCTAGACGTGTACTTTGCTAGTTCGACCGGAAAGAATAGGAGGCACCCGGAGGGAGGCGATGATACGGTAATTCCTTTAGGCGTTGAAGAAAGGCACGAAATCTGGGCGGCTGGTTAGGTATTCGGTGTGCCAGTCGCAGACACCGACCGATCCTCACCCGCACGGTGACGTTTTGTCGGACAGATGGGTGCCTGCTTATACTGTTTCGCCCCTAATTCCTCTTTCTCATCTTTTCGTACCCCCTCAATTACCGCCATTTCTCATCGTTTCTTCTCTTTGACTTTGCTTTCTCTTTCTCAGTCCTTTAACGCAGCAGACTACGGCTTTTTCCGAATCGTGGCTCATCTGCGGCCTTGGTGTTTACCATTACTGCGCGCATCACTACGGTCTAAAACCTTCCGTAAAAGAGGACTAACTTCCGATAGCAAAGGCTTTTTGGCTGCAAGGATCGAGAGTGCTTCATGGATAAACAGAATGGATACAGAAAAACAATCGAGAGTAGAACGAAAGCCAATGAGAAACACGGTACTGACTAACTGAAGATCTCCTACTATGGTGTAGCGACATGCGCTGCAGTTAGAGAATCCAGACTCAACATAACCTGTATTGACTCTTCTTAAATCTCTTAAACTCTTCTATTTTTGACGAAGGACTCTGCATTTCTGCACCAATCAAAACTTGTCTAGCAGAATTTTCTTCACGTCTTTCGTTGAGATCTCTTCCGCCAACTGCGTGAGTACATGTTGGGTCGGGATTTTTGATAAGAGAGTTGAGGGGTCTAGTCTGAAGGTGACGGTTCCAAGAGATATCCTGTCGACCTCGTCGTGTGCTGTGCTGTCAGCTACCTCTTTGCTGACAACTGATCCTGTGTTCTTGGCTACGACTCGGTTTCGGTGATGTCTTGCCGTTTATAGGGAACATTATATACACTATACAACAATATCTGTACAGCATATCAGATCACAGAATAGAATCAATCAACCTTGAGCTCGTTTTTTTCGGTGCAACGGCAATTTTCTGCAAGTTTTTTTCTGAACCTGAACGCTGATGACCAATTAGTGACAAGCAGGTCACCACAAGTCCAGCTCCCTTCGCTAGAAAGCTACAGTTGCAGAACAACTGGAGGCACTGATCGAAATCTGACTCATCATTGAAATCCATTTTTCTCTATCTACCGGTAGATCGGATGTCTCTGTTTCCGTTCGTCTGATCACTCGGTGTCGTCACTTTCCCTATACATACAAGAGATCAACTGGCATTCTGCATTGATTATCCGATTTATGCGTTTGTCTGCGCGATTGTTGACGGAAGGGACACACCAATGCGGTGACAATTCAGATGCGTCTTAGTCCTTGGTTTTGTGTAGCTCAAATGCTTTTTTCTTTACGTTCCCCATTACGACATATTTTACTTGCATAGAAAACGGGAGTCATTAGCCATGCTAACGGAAAGCCTATACTGCACTTTGAATCCTCGCGGCATCGACAGAAGGTTACGATAGAAAAACGCGAGCAATAAAGGCCAAAGAACACAACATGACAGGAGCAGAACAGGCGCTCGTGTAGAAGCCTTCAACCGAATTCTGGAATACCAATCTCGGTCGCATATTTCTAAAATCGAAGGTCGGATCGCCTGCGACCGATTGCAAGCAACCCGGCTGCCACAATGCTGCTTGCACCGTAAAATACGAGCCCGTGCAATAAAATATCACCGAAAAATGCAGGCTTGGTACCAAGCGGCTTCCTATAACAGAAACTGGCGGACGCTAGAACAGCGCGACGTTACTTGCCTACGGTCTAAACACTTATTCAAAGGGTGCTCGTTACAGTAGCAAAGCCATTGCCCCCAGCATATGCATAAAGAACGGAACGAGGATACGAAAACCCGAAGATAACACGCAAGTGTTTGGGGTTTCGAGGGGGATAACCGAGACCAGGTTCATTCAATTTGATAACGGAAAAGAGACAGGAACAGGGTGGCAGAAGGGAGATCTCGTATACGGGAAATAGCATAGTAGACAAGTTAGAGCACGAAAGCTTAGCACAGACGAATATGTTATCAGATACAGCCATATCGGACGCAGGCGATGATGAACCGAAACACTAGGAAAGTTTTGCTACAGAGTCGCACAGTCAGGTTCATAATTGGTGTCCCCATGAAAGCTTAGTGGGTAATGTACTTGCCTTGGAGTCTTTGGAACACATGGTGGTCTAGGTTCAAATCCAAGCGTAAACCCACTTCGTTTCCTGTTGGAAGCCAGTGTCTAATAACACACGTAACCAAGTATGGCCCTGATTAGCTAGACTAGACTATTTCGTAATTGAATAAGTCAAGAAGAAATGATGCAAACGATGAGATTTGTGTAGAAATTCTGTATTTGTCGCCGGTAAACTTATTCTTCATTGGAAATGAGCATCCCAGTTTCTATCGTGGTATAAAAGTTAAAAACTCATTTAAGTAAATAATACTGAGAACATGAAAACGAAAAAAGCCCGTCAAAGTTAACGCCTAACATGCAATGCCCTTATCACTGAACCACTATGGTATGGAGTACGTTTGTCGCGATTTACCGGTTGATTTTTTTAGTTGTATAGATATAGGCAAAACTCGCAATTCCGCTAGTAACCTCGGAAGAGAGTTCCGTAATCTTAGAGCAGAACTTTGATTCTATACCTGCTTCATTGGTAAGTGCGTGTAGCAACGGCACTACTTTAAGCTTGTAGAACGGCAGAAATAACACAAAGACCTAGATAGCCCAGTTGGCCTTCTTCAGTCCAGCAGAAACAATCGGTGCACGAATACGCCTCCGCAGCAGCAGCAGCAGCAGCAGCAGCAGCGGTAATATCGGTAGTCAATGGAAAGTAGAAAAAGAGCCTTGAATACGATTGGTAGAGAAAAAAAAGTCGAAACGGACAACCAGCCAGCGAGACACAGGTGTCAGCCTATAAGAGCTATTATTATTACTGGCGATGGATTGTGCCAGCGACGATGCACCAAGTGAGCGAGCGAATGACTAAAGTTCGCTGGAAGGTGATGGAGAAGAAGCGACGACAAACAACAACGACAAAACGCGTCGTCGTGCTGCAAAGGAAGTCATGTCAGGGAACGAAACGGTTATCAAACCAAACTGATAAGACCGCAAATGAGTTGTAGGCGGGATGGGAAGCTGCTTGGTGTGGTGAAAAAGGATACGAGGGCTAGGAAACAACGAAACCACGTTAAATCGAAGTTACACGGGTAGCAGTATTAGTAGCAGGCAGTGGTGGGCTATGCGGGTCTCAGTCCGCAAGTAGTCTCGCCTTGATAGGGGCCTGGCGCTCGCTGATGCTGCTGCAATTTCAAGTCTGTTGTCGACTTGATTTAACGGTGAGCGGTGTGACATGAAGGATGTAAGCTGCCAACATCTCACGCCAACAAGCGGAAGCCGTGAAGCAGTCTTTGGCCGGTCTACAACTCTCTAACGTTGGTCGACTTGTCGATTTCTATCTTCCGAGGCAACAATATCCACTGTGCAAATCCCTCGGCCTCGGTTTAGAGACATTTTTCGGTTTTCTTCATCGACCTCTAATGCTCCTTACGTTCTCTCTCTTTTTCCCTTATCGTTCGGGTCGTCCGCCTGATACCAAAAGAAATTGCGGCATAGAGTCTGCGGTCCTAGAGTCTCATAGAGCCCGGCATGCCTAGGACGCATAGTGGGAATGGCCTAGTGGCTTATACGCATGTCTTGCAAATTCGTTGCTGCCGAAATACAGTCAACTGCTCTTGCCCGCCTAGCGTCTGTTAAGCTGGGTGTTTTGCTTTGCAATATACCTTTAGAATTCTCTCTTTCGCTGTTTTATATCACTGTCCACTCAATAAGGACGCATGGCACAATAATATTTGACGACAAATCGTCTCACTCAGTATATTCATAAACTCTCATTACGTTTAGAAGCGGTGGCCAAGCAGTAGCTATTCACTGTCTAGACTGTGATACGCTGCACCTGCATATGCTTCGAAACTCACGCTTGAAATCTTTTCACGCTTATGGAGTCAAGAAACGCAATTGAGTTCATTCCGACCCAGCCTATAAAATGCACGCGTAACTGGGAGCTCAAGGGAAAAGATGGTTAAGGGGCAGGTTTTAGTAGGCTTTTCCTATCCAGCAAACAAGTTTAGCAACTTTTATCAGCCCACACAGCTATGGCGGAAACGAGGTTAGATATATATTCAACTGGCAAGCCTCAATCCTTTACGTTGGGTAGTTTATTTCTTTCTTCGATGTCCCATTTAACTTGAGAAACTTGTAAGGCGTTAGAAAGAAAAACTGGAGATAAATGGTGAAAAATAATGAGAGCCAGTTTCTAATGATAAGAAAGAGCGGCATGCAACGGGTGTTTGACAGAAGCAGAAATTCCGCTAAGTTGGCCCTCCTGTCGCCGCTGTTTCTTTAAATATCCATCACAACACTGATTGAGGATACTGCCCCATTCCGCAGCAATCCGCGCGTACGTCTGTAATCTAAGCTACCTAATCAAACTGACGAGCGGTAGCATGCTTCCTGAACTACCTCCAGACCACATGTCGGAAAACGTGGGGCGTAGGCGGCAAGATATATGATGCTACCGGTATACGTCGTCTGTGTGTGCGTGTTCGAGCGCGTGGGTACTCTTTGTATATTTGAGTATGTAAGTATGTTTCTCGTTTGTACATATAGCGTCTTAATAACGATGATCAGGTTACTGTATCTGATAGCCGACGACTGGGACGACGTCAAAAAATGAGACAGCTGAAGCTGCCGCTGTCGCTATTGTTGGTTCGTCATTCCCCCTCAATAGGTTCTCCAGTTACTTCAAATTAGTGAAACGAAGCGGACCAATATATGACATAGGCAATATCAAAGATGTACACACAGAATACGGCATGGAATAGCAGTGGTACAAGCATCAGCAGTAGCTGAGGCAGTAAAATAGAAAAAGTCATAATAATAGAAAGCTTCAATGCAAATGGGCTCCAGTTTTACTCGTATTATTGGATATTTGACTTCAAACTCGGGTCTCGGCCTATCTAAAACAATGGGCCGACACTGCCTTGACTGCCTTCTTTTGATTGTTCTGCTCTGTAGGATAGTTTTTCTTAGCGGCCTACTCTCCCTACGACCTCCAGCTTGAACAGTCAGTGCAAAAGTGCAGATACAATCTTTGGTTGGCCAGCTAAAAACAGTGTACAGAAAAAGAATTGTGGGGGTAAGGTACCTCCATTTATTTTGGGTGTTTTCGGCGACATCGACGACGTCCACGACATATAGCAATCGTACCATCGAGTTGGCGCTAGCACGAGCTAGTTACGTCGAGCTAGGCCCTTTTCTCGTCTGCAGCCTTAAGGAGGGAGCGATACGGCGATCGGCACAGGCTGCCTTTGAAGGCACAGCCATTGACAGCGAAGGGAAGGCTTAGACGATAAGGAGCCAAAAGTAGTTAACAGCGAGGATGGCTGAGGGAGGGGAAGCTTTGTGCGAAGATCTGTTTCACTCTTTAATTTTTCTCCCTGGGGGGTTTGCCTCTGTTTCTTTCTCTCTGTCTACTTTTTGATTGCGAACTTACAGGCGGGACTTACGCTACCTTAGTATTCGGGTCATATCAATACATCTCCTGTCTAAGCATTCGCTGTATTATGAAATACGATGTTGTCTTTTACAGATATTATTCTCTGAGCATTTTCAGAACGTTTTGAACAATCGTTTTGAAGTACCTGAAAAATAGTTCAATCACTGAACGACCAGACTACAGCGGGTGTACTCTCTCACACAATATACATGGAATATTTGTAAGAAAATTGCGGCTTGGAGGCCGGTTTTTCAAAAAATCATCGAAAAATTTCATCGAACGCTGCGCACGTGAACGAGTATTTGCTTACATAAGGGGCTAGGAACAACATTATGTATCCTATATGCTAAACGATAACCATATTAAGAGAAATATATATATATATATATATATTAATGCAGCATTATCTCTGCCGTATGTACACGTCTGTCTGTAAGATCAGTTGCCAGCTTCTGAAAACGATCACACACTCTTAAGACAGTTATATTTTGACAGTAGTAGCCAAAACGATGCATGCATTTGATCAGGTTCGCCTGTTGGAACAACATCAGCTCAATTTACAAAGAGCTCCGGAAACGCTTGGTTATCAACGTGCATCTCCCAAAAGCAAACGAAATACTTGCCTTCGGGGCATTTTCACAACATTAGATAACGTTTAGCGCATCTGGGAACTGGAGTATTTGCCTCCGTGATAACGAATAGATGATGAATAAATTTTATAAAGCGATTTCGCAGATATACACATAGATTATTAACCAATGGTAAGGTGGCGACAATACTAGGTGCCATTGTGGTACGTAAAGCCGCAATGCGTCATAAAGCTTTGCCAATGACATCACCACGACCAAGTAGCTAATTGATTTATGCGGGAAGCCAGGCGACATCAGCGCGCAGTTTGCAGTATGCCGATAGAAGAGGATTCAGGTCTTGCCACCTTCCTCCGTGTTGTTGGGCACAAATTGAGATTCTACCTTGCACATTGCCCTTGGGCAATGGTAGCGTGCTTTCTGTTCTGTTCTTCTATCCCTATATCTCGTTCACTATCGCGATCGTACTAGTGGATAAGCGGGCGGAAAGGCCAAAGCTGATGATTATTGTGCCCCGTCACGACAACAAGTACTACGCTTACGATCGTTGCTACCGTCTTACCGGGTCGAAGCTAACCCACGGGCGTCTAACCGTTCACGGTAAAGCTAGACGGCTGCCGATAGAAAGCAGTCCAAATTTTACATTTAACGACTTGAGCTGGCCTTAAGGATTGAGTTACCTCCATAAAAGCAATGACTTACACAATGCGACTTATAGCAACGAATCAGTACACCCTGCGAACACGACCGGCATACAGACTAAAACTATATAAATCGTCACGAGCAACTTCTTTTCCGTTCATTAGCGGCTGACAACATTTTTTACCAAGCTTTCTTCTGTTTACGTTTGAGCAAAAAATAAAAAAGGACGCAATGTCGTCCACCATCCAATATAAATGCGGGAATCTTGAAAACGGCAACAGCAACAATAACGCATGAACGAAAAACTCCTGTGCATACAGCTCAAGATACTTATTCACTGTCGAAACAACAGGCCTACTTCTTTTCCATGGCCTTAAATACTTTTCGCCTAGCAAACGTAAACCCTGCGAAGTTTACTGTTCTTTCATTTCCTCTAAGCACGAGCATAGAATTGCTGACAGCTAGATCGCCCGGTTCGCAGCATAACAGGGTTTGAAAATATACACGTGTAGTCGCGCGTCACTTCAGTCAGTCTAGATCGTCACCTACATCGATGCACCTCAACGATTGCCGCCCACATATAGCTGCGAGATCTAAATTTTCTCTCGCGTAGTTACGCGCAGTCCAGGCAGCTTGTACCAAAAAAATGCATACTTTACTGGTTATTGATATGGATGAGAGCGGAGATTGCTTATGTTAACGTGTCATCACACCTTTGCGCCACGACCCATTATAATGAAGTTGTGAAGTTGCAGCCCAGTGCAACAAACCATATCACATATAATACCGTTACGCGTGCATTTGGCGGTTAGACGTTAAGCGTACCCACCGTATGCCGTTCTACGGTTAATGCCCGTAGACGATTGCGGCAACGATGAGAACAACAATGTAGGTGACCGCGTTGTGTGCAAGAAGCCAAAAACGAAGTTGAAGGGGTCCCGCGGGGTTGCGGAACGTCCAAAACGGTACTGGCATTACCGGCGGGGACAGTAAGCATTATTGACTGGTGAGAATTTGGCCAGCGGTGTGTTAGAGACCAGATGGAACGGCCCTTACGTGCGGAACGAAAGGGGTCTTATGGCCACCTTAAGGAGACCCAGACGTTGAAAAGGTGAAGCCGGGTTTGCAGAAGAATTTTTGCCGGCTAGGCGCGTGGACTATGTGTGTGCGTTGCTTAGAATTTAGGCAGCTGAGGCTTGCAGTAGCGGCCCAGTTGCTCTTGCCATCTGTTACAACTGATGCCCACCAATGTGATCAAGAGCACCCGTCGTTCGTTGATCAAAGGGTCGCTTTTTTCTTAGGCCTCCCTTTGGCCCAATTTTTTGGGGGTGTCCTAGCCTATTGTTCGAAGAAGCCACCTGAAGAGGCCACCATTAATGAAAAGATCGCTTTCGCCATTGCGACAGGAACGCTGCAACTCAGAACCAGCACAGGGGCCAACAAACGATAGGTTTTCAACGCCAGCAAGGTTGCGTTGGCGGCAGTCGTGATGATATGCACCGATCGCGTACGGTGCCCAACATATAGGCGAGACCGTGTTACAGGCTCGACAGGCTGTTAGTGCTTGCTGTAAATAAAAATAAATCCAATACATTACATAGTAATGTATCAGATGTATCGCAGAGAAGTCGAGCAGTTGAAACGGTAGAAACACTAGCGAAAGCAACAGTAGCAACGGCTGAAAAGGAAAACAAGAAAGAAATTACATTTTTTGCTACCTTGTTTTCATTATTATAGACCAATGATTGATGTTGATATTTTGCAGATGGCAGAATCATCTTATCGCGCGGCGATGGCGTTTGTCACTTCGACTCCCCTTGAGGAGCCGTCTCGGTCGGCGCAGATTATTTCCTCGATCTTTCCAAAAGAAGCCTTAAAGACGATAAATGTGAGACACCGTATCATGCCTGTCGCTCACTCTTGCATGGCTAATACCGTCTTCGAGGGATTTGTATCGAGAGCGGCTCGTATACTCATAAACAGGGCTAATGGAAATCCTCGTGGAGAAGTATCGGAATTCCTGTAGCCCCAAAGACACATTGCAGCGAATCTCTATATACCAGCGTTGTTCCCACTGTTCGAGTAATCTGCAGCTGGTATGGGATTTGCAGAGAGTATAGCATTACTCAACTACGCATCAGTGGATGATAGCGAGTGGCAAAAAAAGACATCTGTCTTAGATGCTAATCAAATAAACCAGTCAATAAAACAAATTATTTCGCCTCTATCCATAACATAAATAGAACACTTTTATCGTATACTTATCTTAAAATTCTCCTGAGGTCTCAGTCTGTCAGCACAGTAGCCATGATTTACGAAAGGACACGGAGAAGAGATTAAGTAAGTACAATAATAACAGCGTTTTTTTTCATTACGTATCTGTATTAACAACGACCAAGTGCTGTGATAGCAACACATTGAAGAAGAGGGAAGAAATGAACAACGCAGGTAGGCGTAGTTGAGAGCACTAACCTATTCCCTTTTTCCATAAAAGTACGAGCGTCGACCGGCGTGTGGAACTCGCCAGCCTCGAGACTAGACCTCCAAAACGTAGTTTTGTCGCGCCAACCCTCTTACTGTCAGCCTTCCGTGACCAACGGCTCTTCAGCATTTCCTGGGAACAGTACCACCAAGACCAACGTCTATTCGAAGCGTTGGTTCTCCTGGTTAGGTTGGTATTACCAGAACCTGGTGCCTGACTACGCTTCGTTTCCACATGTCTATCGATCGGCCGACTGGCCAAGCTTTCTTCACTCATCTACTTCCACACTTCCATAGTTGATGGAAGTAAAGGTATACTTTTTTTATATGTCGTCGTAAGTCTTCACAACGTTCTTTCTTCCGTCTCTTACGCGAACTGGTATGAGCGAGCAAAAAGAACAGCAAACGAGGCTTAAGAATGTCGGTCGACTCGTTGCTGGCAGTTTTCGCCTCACTGTCGCGGCCGATTTTACTTACGAGCGACCACTGGCCTGATGCTTGTTCAACGACGAAAAGCAATGAATAACGCCTAGCTAATATAGATTCGTCCACTTTTTGGTGTGCCTGTGTATTGACAATTGTTTCTCACCTTGAGGTAGCGACTGACTGCATGACCCGTCGAAGAAAAAGAGAAATCGGGCCTTTTTGCAATTGTCTATAAAACTTATCATTTCGTTGCTGGTTTCGTTTCACTTTGTATCTGCACTAGAAGCGTAGCGGCAGTTGAAATTGTGCCTTGAAGCTGGTGTGCTTTTATGTCACTCCACAGGTACCGAGAGAATTCGGCCGTTCCACCACTTGACAATCACTTGGTTAGCTTGGAGCAAAGAGGAGGACTGCGGAGGCAACTGTGGGTCGAATCTGTGCTATTATTCGAATCTTGCCTTATTGTAGCCCTATGACGGCCACTGCTGCTACGATGTCCGCTGCTTTGGCTCGACGGGTGCGATGGGTTCCCATCGTGAGTACCGTATCTATATAACGAAAAGGGTCTACGGGTAATGCAGACGCTCGAGCTATACGGTTCGGGGCTCGTCTGGGGTGCTTTTAGGTGAAACGGAAAGCGACGACGTAGGAAAGTCTGAAAAAAGTAGTCGTGGTTGGACGGGAATAAAACTGAAACGGTTCAGAGATTGTCGAAGAATAAAGGTGCGAGGATAGTCTTGAGGCTGCGGGTGATGGACGGGTGGTAGAGGCAGACTGCGTACCGCTCCTCATGCTAAACGAGTCAAGCTGAACTACTGACCGCCAACAGCCGACCGCTAAGAGACGCCCAGCGCCTTCAACTGCGCTCGTTGCCAGAAGGCTAATTTCGTCGGACTGACTGCCTTCTTGTCCTGTTCCCTGCCTTTTTGCCTTGCTCAACTCCATGCATTTCATCTGCTTCTCTGGCTAGTATCCGTCTTTTCGCTCCGTCCTCAGCTAAAGGTTCAGAGTCTGCAAATCCTACAAACATACACCGCTTTTTGTGTGTCTAACGTACAGCAAGGGTAGCAGCAGAGCGCATAATGAAAAGAAAGTATATGGATCACCAATCGATCAGAAAAGCAAAGAGCCGAAGACGAAAAAGTTACGTCGACTGAAGCCCGCACGACCCAGGCCTGGCCCAAGACGAACGGATCTCCGATACGAGATGAGCGTACAAGACCCCGTTGTCGGAAAAGGAAAAACAGAAAATACAAGTGAACTACACCACCAAGCCGGCCCCTTGCCCTCCGGGCATCAACGGAATGAACGCAAAGCAATGAACAAAGCAACATATTTTTTTCGGATTCACTAAAAACCAACGCTCAGTGTGGGGGGCGAGGGGGAGCGAATCCGTCGCACTTTCAAATTAATGTTCCTCAACACATCCCGAGGAAGGATTCTTGAATTCCACTGGAAGGGCTCGTGACTAACAGCTTCAAGGGCGACAGCAACAGCAGAGCGTTCGATAGCAGCGGTTCGACAAAGCGGACTTCTGCATCGAGTATATGCATGTATAGTGTAAAAGAACTAGACTGCTCTTGCGGGCTTCAGCCTCCAGCCCGCCAAGTCTCCAGTGCAAAGCACAGTTGGTCCGTCTAATTAATTTGATATTTTCACTCAGGTGCTTCATTTTGCGAGCAAACATTGTGCTGCTTAATCCGTGGAATAAACTGAAGCATCTGTTATGAAGATCTCCTACTTTGTGCGCGGCAGTCATGTAAGCCCGAGATCGCGCGTTGCGGGACATCCAAATAAGGCTACTAATATTTTGTCCAATCTCTTGAGATCCAGATCTGTTGCTATTTCAGGACATTTAAGACAATAGTTATTAAGAGTACTCGTCTTTAAGCGGTGTGCTTAATCGGGAGGCATACTCCAAAGGCGTGCATCTCCAAACGTTGAAGACTATGTTTTATGTATGACCGCACCGGAGAAATTAAAATTCTTGTTTGTCAAATTGAACGTATGTCTTACTTAATGCTTAACTATGCAAGAGCTTCTAACTTACAAGAAATCGCCCGTGTACCGGCGTAAGCTTACACTTAGGATGCCGCCATGTCGATGTTAGTGACAAAAACGCGAAAGAACCTTCAAGCTCTCGCATATATTTAGTCCGTTTTGCGGTAAATCTCTGCACTGGTACTGTGTCGCGAAAGCAGATCTTCGCAAACAAACTTCTAATAGATAGACGGTCAAAATTGCGTTTTCAAAGCAAACCGCATATCATCTAAAACTGTATTTTTCTCGGTATTCTCCAACGCAGCTAAGCTAAATTGAAGTTAGCCTAAATTATTCAAGATTTAATATTTTTCACATCCTTTTTAAATATTTTTATACAGAGTACGATTTTGTGTCACGTTGCTGATGATTAGCTACACTCGGATGTGCTTGTTTAACTTTGGGTTAGTAAAGAAATACAAATCAAGCACAGTGTACAATAAGGTGTTCCGCTAACTAGAAAAAGAGACCCAACATCAGGTACAAACAAGGAAAAACTCTGTTCGCTTGTAGATCGGGGGGAAGATCTCGCATATGCGGGTGCTAAGCCGTGTCTACCAGTTAAGTCTACCAGCGTCACGGACGCTGTAATTTTAAATGGAGCGCGCGAGATGACATACGCCAACTGGGCAAAATTGTAATAGGTAGGTTGAGATGACTGTGTTGACGATACGAGTAACTGATATTTAAGCGAGGGAAGGGGGAGAGTACTGTCGTATTAGTTGAATATCAGTTATTTTCACATGCTCTATGTTTCCCTCTTCGGCATTTAGAAAACTCTATAAGGAAGAAGACTTTCAGACCACGCGTCCATTACCATGAAATAAGGATGAGGGCATACAAGAAACGGGAAAGTTCCGAGAAATTGAGGTCAACATTGAGAGAAATTGAAGGGTACGTCTCCACCTACATAAAAGACGTGAGCGAAGTTCGGGGCAGCTCATAACGTCGATGGTACGGTATTTCGAGTCGTAACTATTGTAGTGGTCATGTGACTTTCGCATAACACGCATTCGCTAACCATTATTGCTATCGCCTCTCGTGATTGACTCTCGATGTACAAGGCTATCTCATCTTGTCGCAATCTTACCCCTCGGGCTCTGCCCATCAGCGATCTTTCTCCTAGATAGAACCTTTCTACCAGCCCTACCCTATTGTAGATGGTTCTCAGCAGACTGCCAGAACTGCCAGAGTAAAGATATCCAGTCGTTCGCAGTCGCCGCAAACGGGTCGTTGCTCATGCGCAGCGGTTATCGTTTAACAAACTCCAGGACTTTATACCCACAGTAACTACCCAGGCGTTTCAATTATTTAGCAACAGGCCAATTATCCGCTTCATGCGCAAGTACACCGCTTATCTTCTAACACTAGATCTGCAAACGGTTTCGTCTGCACGACAGTGCCCTTTCCCAACAAAGCCTCCATTATAAGCACCACCATTGAATAACCTGTCCCCTTATCTAGACTTGCTGATGACGAGTTGCTGCTCTTGATGAAAGCCACTTATTTGTTTTACCCCAACCTCAGTTTGTTCGTTGGGGGCCAACAATCAAAGAATCCTGGTTTACGTCAGTTAGCCACTGATGATTATCTGTATACATATTTTAAACAATATTTTAAATCCTCATAAAGAAGGAGCC
The DNA here is from genome assembly GCF_002443255.2 of Varroa destructor. Classification (NCBI taxonomy): domain Eukaryota; kingdom Metazoa; phylum Arthropoda; class Arachnida; order Mesostigmata; family Varroidae; genus Varroa; species Varroa destructor. Next base: position 42,144,872 of record NW_019211457.1, read on the forward strand.
CCGAAGACATGTTTTCATGCGTCGTTATCACCGTACGTCAATAGCCTTGTCCTTACGTAAAGCCCTAATTGTTGTTTGGTTTCATATCTCGTTCTAGTCATTAGTCAGTTAACATTAACCTAGACAAACAACCGGTTTCTTACCACATACAACAATGACGCTACAGCTAATGGCATTTATTGTATGCTATCATTTCATGGCAAGAGTTTCTTTACTTGCGAACGACAGCGTCACTTCGTGTTAAACTTTTGTGTCATTCTATGAAAAGCAAGATGGTCCAAGATATTTATGATTATGAATGGTAGGCCAGCAGGCGACGCATCCTGACGCAGCCAGCCAACTCTGGCCCCTAACCCAACTTTGCCAGGTTAGAAGGCAGACGTCAAGATCCCTCCTCTGAAAGGCGCAATCTAGCGTGAAAAAATGTGAAGTCAAGCCCTAGCCTGTCTGGTCCGCAGGAATGGCACCTTCAATCGACTGATTATAATCCGGTCAACCAAGAAGAGCGAATATTAGGCCCTATTAGGAAGAAAGCCTTAAGCCGAGAGTCGTAGGCTCTTTTCTCTGGAAAAGTAGCTGCTTCGCAAGCGCCGATTTCTATCTTATATGTCTCGTGGATTCTCTGCTTACGCTGTGGCTTCTGAGATTTGTATTATTTCTCTTGATATCTGTTGTGAGCATATTAACCTAATGGTCTCGACCATCTCCTGCAAGCTCCCTCAAGAAAAACAGCATGAGATTTTGGCACATAATCGGAACCATTAAACACCAATAACCCTACCAAAGGACTATCGCCTATAGCTCAGCAGACAATTACCCCTCAAGGCAAGCATATCGGACATCGTAACCTCTTCCCTTTGTTTCTGGACCTTCGCACGCTTATCCGGGACGTCAAGATGAAACTGTTAGCGAGTCCGTTGTCTGCTTTCGTAAATGCAAGAGCGCGGGGGTCCTTGTATTGTGGCCTTTTATTGGATTTTGGTCACTCTTAGTTTATATTAGCACCGTGGCTGAGCGCACAACAAGTTCTGCCTAATCATATCTACTGGCAATTTTATTACTCTTACAGCTACCATAGGACTGCGCTAATTAGCAGCGTAAGCGCAGAAGTACGGCCCTTACAACGTCGGTATTTCTTCCGTTTTCATCATCCCTGACACTATACCTCGCTTGGTTTCGTCCTTAAACGTTTTAGATCTTTCCTTATTTAATGGCTCTTTTTGTCTCTATCTACTTCATCTTCATCCCCTCTCGAGCCAGGGATTCAATATTGCGTATGAACACCTAGTTTTAGAGTTATATGAATCGAATTATGTTATTATTACTATATTATTGAATCATTATTATGTTAATCGAATGTAGCAATAGAAAAAATGATTAGTAAATATCAAAGGTCGTATGTCGGTCGGCAAGCCATAGAAACTGCATAGAGCAATTAAAGTGAACTGGCCGTTGAAACGTATTGAAGTTCCACTCACCTGTGATACTCCGTCGAATATTTCGAGGTCGGTTTGATCGACAAAGGTGTGAGGGAAGTAGACCTCAAGCGCGTGAATTCCCACGTCCTCGGGCCAACCCCCGGCACCTCCGGCTGCCAACTGGGGTACGCCTCCGCTGCAGTCTCCAATTCTTCCGCTCATCTTGTTGGTGCCGCTGATGCTGTCGTTTATTATTTGGAATATCCTTGAAATATGTTTATCGTTCCGAAATGCTAATATAGATTTTACCTTTTTCAAGTAGCCGTAATATGGGTTTGATATATGGCTGGTCTGGCTGAGAAGAGATCAACCGTGATCGTAGCTGATAGCTACTTATGTGTGACCATTCGATCTGATGACACGAAACAGACAACAATGCTTGCGGCGTCAAATTATCTTTCAGATAAAGATCAGTAGTGGTTGAAGGAGCTTGATTGCTTCTCTTTGTCTGGTCTGGATGTGAGAGAGCGGGAACTGCCGTTGTCACTGGAGTTGTTACTGCTGATGATGCTAAAATAAGAGCTTTTTTATTCTCCAGATCGCCAAACAGGTAGAAAGATGAACCGCGACTGATCTGGTGGTACCTCGAAGGGCCTTCGAGGGTCTTCAACTTCACGGGGTCGACGATAAGACTAACGGTACTAACAATGTTACTTCATCAACGGTCGGCTGTGACGACGCTCTGCCCACGGTGATCTATAATTAACCATACCACAGAAACAGATAATAATACAAAATGATGAAGAGATGAAGAGGTAAGTGCATACAGAGTTAATAGTAAGAGTATTGAATTCGTTAATTGTCGAGGGTTAAATTGGCTTGAGTGCCGCAAGTCCCACGTATACAAGGCGCGTTTAAAACAGTTGGCTTTTAGGAAATTCATGTAGTTTTTATTGTTTTTTAAGCACACAGGGGCAGTCGTAAGGCCAATTAAAGCGAATGAACATATCCAATGCCTGACAGGCTCGTATCTTCGAACGGATTAACAATAGTTACAGCGAAATGAAATAGCTGATTTACGATAAGGACACACACTGGTAAAGCTTTCTTCTAGGACGACGACAAAAGACGAGTCTGGAGTAGGCGCAGGGTATGCGTATATATTCTGGAAAAATTCATAACTGTATTACTGTGATAGGACACCACGTAACAACGACACGAACCTGCTATTGTAGATTCATAATGGACGAATTAATTGTTTTGCGAGCGCCGCATCTGAAGCGATCAGGAAGTAGTTGTTAATCAGGCACAGGCTTAACTTGTAGACCTGCTGTAAATCTATTCTTGACATACTACTTGTTTAATGATTTTTCTCTTTAGTTATGTTCTCAAGAAATTTTTTGTAGGGATTGATATCTTTAAGCGCCGATACCTCTCAACGGGCAGTAGTGCCTGTGGGAGCGTAAGGATCTTTATATTTATATTTATATATGCTATTTTAGGTATACTACAAATACTAATGCATGGAAGGCTAAAATGAGGAAAACAATTTTTCTGTGGTTCAGAATGACACCGCCCCACCGATTATCGCTATAATTGATGAAATTCATTATACTTACATCGTGGTGCGAATATAATTTACCTTATTTTATACGTAAAAATAATGAAGCTATTTTAACTACACTTCTAATTGAAAACAGAAACTACTATATGATGGTTCGTAGAACTGCAGCTAGCTTCGTTTGTAATGTTTCTAGGCTTAGGAATAATAGCTTGTTTTTATATTTATTTTTTTGTATGAATTTCTGTATTTCGATTAATTTGTTTGCCTCTACTGCACAGTAGTTATTAGTTGTAGACTGGATTCACATTTTCTGTGCGTCCTAGATATTTTTATGATGTTCTTCACCTCTTCGACCATTCTCGTAGTCGTGGCATTCGTAGTCCTTCAAAACGCTATTCCAGGCGTCTGACAGGAATTGGGACCCGCAGTTTTTTTTACCCTACTACGAGCCTTCTAACGTCAACAATGCGGACTTTCACACGCCTCCCTGGTCCATTTCTTCCCAGATTGACAAGGACTAGAGAGCCTACCCTGATGCAAACCGCCATGAGCTATCACTGTGGTTCAATTCTCTCGACCACACATGTGTCGGCGTGCGTCGCCGCAGGAATCCGGCGACAACATTCGCTGTCGCTTCTCTTCTTCTTCTTGATAGATGCCAGCAAATCTGTCCAAGAACGAGTCATGGTAGAAGTTAGGAGGGTACTCTGGATGATTTTCTGATGAGCGTAGTTTGATGATGCTTCGGCGTTGGGACACACGCTTCTTACACTTGCTTGCCATACGCTTCTCTCCATTGTCCTCCGGCTTCTCGCAGACAGGCTGTTCATGTAACTGTATTCATCTATCTATTCACTCAGGACCATGAATTCCGACTTTTCCAAGTAGTCTTCCTTGCTAGTTCAGCGTACAGGTATGGCATAGATTCCAAACCAATAGGGTCCTTTTTTCAATCGAGAAACCATACAGCTAACGACGTGTGCACGCCGTTCATTTGCTGGCGCTATTCGAATGCTCCATTCGAATGCACTGTATCAGTTCGTTCCGTAAGAACGTCTTAGACTTCAGCTACACGGAGGACATAGACATGTGTGGTACAATTACGTTGGCTGCCAGCAACATAAGACTGCTCATTTGCATTTACCTCTAAGATACGACAACTTACTACCAAGCCAGTGCCTGATTGAGCCACTGTTTTTCTCTTGGCTAGCAGTATATCACGGCTTTTCTTCGTCAAAGTAAGCTTCTCCTGCAGCTCTCAGCCGGCGATCATCCATTATTCTTCTCCCCAAAATCCCCTAGCGGTACTCTAGCCGATGTTTCTAACGTTTCAAACCTGCATCGCTGGATCGCTCTATTTGTTTTTTCCCACTTCGTATTATGCCCATTCAGTTCTGCGTGATGAGAGTGACAACAACTTTCTTCCCATCGAGAGGGGCCAAGAACAACGCAAGAAGGGCCGAGTAAGGGCGAGAATACACGAGATGAACCAATAAGACAGCTTTCGGCCCTACGTTGAAAACGTTAAACAAGAGCAATCCTATCCACACGACTCAGTCGCACACGACAACCAACACCACCCCTTCAGGCTCTCGAATCATAATAAAAAGGACATATCTAAATAGCAGATGCGGGCGTCTAGTTGTTCGCCACAGATAAAGCCGGCAAAAGGGCTAAAGGGAGAGAAGGAACCGAGAAAGGCCACGGAACAAGCATACAGGAGAAAAGTTACATGAAGAGGACGGACAATGAATGAGAGCATAAGAATGAGCAGGAGATGGTATGGAATTTGTATTAGGATCGAAACGGCGAAGAAAGAACTAATGAGGCATAGTAAAAAAACAGGAAACGACCAATGAGACGTCGCCAACTGCGGCAGAGATTGCAAATTCGAGGGAAAAATTAAAACACGATAGACGGCCAGTTAAAAGCCTTCTTCTGTGGATGTGGAAGGAAAAGTAATCTACAGCCAGAAAATGGGACTGTCAAAAAACAGGCCGTTTGGCCTAACTCTACTCATGTATCTTTCTATCTGATTTTTTCAACCTTCGCGGCCATTGATACAGAAATACTCGGCACAGTTTAGCATGAAACCATGACACTGATATTATCAAAAATGTTATTGCGTTTCTTTGCCGACACCATACTGATTCATATCCATCTAAAATTGCTCGTGTAGGTATTCGCGTACACGTCTTCTTTCAGAGGGATTGAAAATAAAGCTCTTTATTCTGTTAATTCATACATGTTGTTTATATCAAAAAGGTTTGGCTTTTTGCTCGCACTATTGCTGTGCCTCTGCTTTATTTTGTTATTAGTGTCCTAGCACGGATAGCAAAGGCGATATTATGTCACTGCCTCTAGACAGACAGAGCAAGGCATGTGCAAGACGGATAAACGGTCCATCCGTATGCTTCTGTACAGGTAACCCCTAACTAATTTTGCATCCTGTTAGGATTGCGATTATTGCAACAGTGGATGAAGCCAGGATGGAGGAGAATGTGCTAACGCTTTTTTCACGAAAGGAACAGACAAGGAGCGACAGGTCTGCTCAGTGAAAGCAGATCGACCGATGGTCGGACAGACAACCTCTGCTTGTTGCGAAAACGAAGATCATTCGGGGTCCCAGTTCGACCGCGTTGTGCTTTAGACAAAGAGAATGATCACCATGCAGTAGCGGTAGCGGTAGCAGCAACTTGCAAAAAAGTGCAAGCGAAAGACCTACCACTCCATTCGCCTTTAGCGTTACTGGCATTACCCCTATCGTCCTTTTCCGCTAGGACCTACTGTGCTTAAAGCGGCTGCTACGACTTGTTCTCTGCTAGATCTAGGGGGCCGCCAGCTAGCCGTCAGCCTCTTTTGTCCAAACGGGTCCCTCTGCCACTTTCTCTAGATAGACAGTCATGCTTCTATGGCCTAAAGACAGCTGTGCAGTCTTGTACTCGTGTCGATAACGGTCACTGTGCCGTTAGTCAGCCACTGGCAGTCCATGTCCGACAGTCCGTTTTGGTCCTTCATTCCAGTCGGCAGTCGGCTATCACTGTGTCACATAGTACGATTGTTCTATGAGGCACCAGGACAACAAAGCAGGATAACAATGACGTACAAATAGTGTTTCATTATCCAAAAGGACTAGGAGTACAGGGCCACGCGGCGCATAGCTTAGGATTCGTATAAGCTAGTCCGGTAAGTCGTAACAGGTTTGTTTCAATCCGCTTGTCAGAAAATAGTCAGGAAGCTTGCGCCCTGGCAATGCAGTTGAGCGTGCTCTTCAAATTTCAATCTTTTTAGGATTTACGGCTCTTTAGTTCCTTTTCCAGATTGTAAGCAACGCGAGTACCTAGCTGCCTATGGTGAATCCATTTTACCTCTGTCTCGTACTTTTACATTACCTCACATAAACCAGCGGGTGTATTAGTGTAGTAACAAATCTAAAGGGACGTTACTCGGTATAACTAGTTAATACAAGCTTACTTTAAACACATGTCCATTACATCTCGCTGTTACTTAATGATCGAACATAAGGTAAGCGACGGTCTCGAATTCCAAAAGATTTATCCGTCGAGTAATCATGAAATTTTGAATAAGGGGTCTGTCTTTTCTAGGTTCACCTTTTTAGTCCGCACCTTTTCCACCTCTCTTTCTGTTTAGGTCGATCGCTTTCCCTTCTGTCTTTTCACGTTCTGAAAGAGGTAAGAGTTGCAACAATAGTGCTGGATCGCTCGCAATCTCAATCGTCTATGCAAAATTCTCCGCTCCGTCAGCGGGACGACGGCCCCGGACGTCTGTTCCCATTTGCTTCCGAGGAAAGCACGCATCCTTTGCGCCAGCCGAGGGCTTCGCTGACGCTCAAATAGACGAAAGTGATTTATGACAAGAACCAGAAGTGTGCACTTGTGTTCGTTTCGTGACATGTGCTTCACCCACGCTCGGAGTTGGCTTGGGTCGAGCTGATTGTCTTAACGTTCGCTACGAATGTTAGTTATGAACTAGCAAAAGATCTACGAACATTTTGAATGACGATGCCAATGTCAAACTTTAACCGATCAACGATTAGATGTCTGTAGAATCTGCCTTTAGCTATAAATACCCGCGTATAGCAACGAACATAACTCTGTTCAACTGTTGACCGACAAGGAGGCGGTGGGCTTTGTCACAGGCACCATCGCAAAGGAGTATTTGCCAACTATTTCAAATCCGAATAACGCTGTGAATTCTTACAATAACAATGACAGCGGTAATATAATTTGACGAAAAGATAGGCAGTGTGCAAACTATAGCATGCTGCCAGTACTAAAAAGATGATAACTGTTGTTAGGTCTACGGTAATCATTTTAGGTTTTTACTATCGGGAGCCGGACATGACGCATCCTATAGGAGCAAACCGGCTCTCGCTTCGTCACACTTGGACAGATTCGAATGTACAACGAGTTATATCGTAGAGCAGAATTTGGTACTCGCAGCAGGTAAGGCGTTCAGTGCAACAGGATGCTAGGCTCATAGAGCTCGAACCGCATTCCACCTGGAACGTACTGACAAGTCGTAGTAGTTGGAAAAGTTATAGTTTTCATATACTTGCCCATAGCGGTTTACTGGAATAACTCTAATACAGACGAACTCTCCGCTCGCTCCCCGCCTACCGTTTGTTTACGACTCGACGAATCCTTCCTATACAATGAGTAAGCACAAGACGTGTGCCTGCTTATCCGCCCATATATAGATACACACATACACCGATGTTTACATATTTCAATACTGGCACGTACAAGATTCACAGCTGTGGCCTGCGATGTTAGCTCTCTTTTTTACACAAACACATCTACACTGGAACAGTTTCGTCAGGACCTAGTGGAACTGAAGCTGTCCTGACTAATCAGTGCTAGTGACAGTGGTATAAATCAGTTGCTCGAAGGTTCACAGGACAGCCCACTAGCTTAACAGGACTTACCAGGACACCGTGTTATGCATCAGGCTAGAGGTAAGCGCCAGGATGTGCAAGCGGTCATCGGTGGACATCGGTCACAGCCAACGACTCATGTTGTTGGCAGCCTAACACTCAACCGCAGCTATCTCATTCAATCCATCTCGTTTGAATGTCAGTGCGGTTATGAAATATGTTTGTGTATATGTACAACGAACAAGGGGGCGTTGTCAAGGTTTGATGACGAAACAGGCACCCTTCTCTTCCGATATGCACAAATAGGAATATCCATGGGTAGTAGACACAATCATTATAAAGACCACTTCGGGCAAGTACCATGATTGCCATCGATAGCTGCTAGTTAGGTTGGTAATCACAACAATAGTTATCAATGGAAGAGAGATCCTGGCTGTGAACTTGGCTGGGATCTCCCGCCGAACCCGAAAGCTGTCGGAATGACCAAACGAAGCACTAAACGCCTCTCGGAACACACAGCTATACCCTAGCCTCGACAAGCTAATCTCTTTCTTTGTTATGACTAGTTATTTAGAAGGGGCTACTTAGCGGGGGGTTATGTGTAGAGTAAAAACTAAGTGGGCGCTTGACCACCGCAGGCAGCGAAGCTTGGGTGTCAAGGAGCTGAAACGCGACGAAAGGACAAGCAGACAACGAACGCAATTAACACCTCTCAACCAGTCTCCAACCGACAAAAGAAGACCGATACAGCACGCAGGCGATTGTCGCTTTCTATCGACAACAGTTAACGTGACAAAGCAGTTACGTATAGGTCAGAGATAGCAATAGCGAGACAAACGGTAGATCAATCTTATACGTGTCTAGGTCTATGGCCATGTTATTCTTATAGCCAGCGTACATTAACTAGAATCGTTGCTGTTTTCGGGTGCACCCCTTACAAATGAGTACACGTACATAATTCGTCTTATCATTGCGGTTGGTATCGTCGTTGTTGCGCCGCTTCTGCCGTCGTGTTTCCATTCCTAGTCGTCACCACGGGCAGCCACATCCACGGATGTTAACTGTGATTTGTAGAGCCTGTTGCTACGGGGCAACGAAGCGCATGGAGAAACTGTAGGGGCGAGAATGGGGGCGGGGGGGGGGATAATTAGTAACATCCAGCAAATCAAATAGGGAGAGTAGACATAAACATACAAACAGATTAAGCTCATAGCTGATCTCTGATCTTATGGCAGCCACCGGCACCACTGTAAGGTTGCTGCTAGGCAGGGGTTTGAACCCTTGCCGTGAAATCGCTCGTATGGCTTGTGCTTGTGTTGTGTACCATGACACAGTTAGAAATAATATATCTCCTTGTGCTACTACAACAACTAATACCGCATACCATATTTTTAGATCCAACGAAGTCATGTTAGAAGGTAGAAGGACTGCAAAGATATGAACAGAAAATAGTCCAGAAAGACAGAGCGAACTAAACTACATACCACTATCGCTAAGTTGTTAATTGTGAAGTTCCACTTTTCTACTTATGGACAACACGTTCGAGTCATGCCTTGTTTAGCGTCAGGTCGTCGGAGAGCTCGGTTTGTATCAATGACAAGGAAACAACTAACTCGTAAGCCAATACTGGATTCTTCGGTTTTGACACAACGAACACGAAGCATCAGTCTCCCGGTTTTCCCACCAGTTCTGTTTCTTTGTGCTGTTTCCAGTTGATAACAGGAACGCCATTATTCAGCGTCAAAGATGATGTGGCCAAAGAGGTTCACTACGTGACCCGAACCGAATTAAAGAACAAATTATTAATAATAAAAAATAAGAGATTGCATTTAATTTCGACTTAAATGGTGAATCTTCAGTTTGTGTGTGCAGTGCCAAACCAAAATGCATTTCCTATATGTATATGAACGTAGCAGGTATTAATGCAATCAAAGATGTTACTGTTGTATTTTTAGGAACAACTTATTTAGAGGCGCAAGACACCATTATTGCTATTTGTCTTATTGCTCTCTATTGATTATTCATATTTGTTACTAATACTTCGTATCTCATAGTCGTGTCGGTCCTATAGCGGCGGGTTAGCATTTGAATAGCGGCTGAATAGGCTGACTACCAACAATTCCTATCGCACATGTGCGGTGGCTTGGAAATAGTAGTTTAGTATCATATTTGCAGTAATTGCATTTGTTACAGTCGTTAAACAGTGGACAGGGCACCGTCATGTCGCACTGGCTTGACACGGCGATCCATGATCATACGAACGGGGTTCTACCTTCTCCACCAATAAGAGGAGCGCGTGCGCGGAAGTCTTCTACGTTCGATAAATTTCACAAAAATCGATTATAGAGATCACTTGCTTTTCTGCCGAGCAGATTTCTTAGCCTATGTTCCCTATAGTTGTGACTTCAAGCCGATTCTCACTTGACCTACAACCCTCATCCGGCTGGCGCAGCATCCTGGCATTAGATCGTCTATTTTTCTCACTCGCCTAACGAACCCTGTGCTGGTGGAGACTTGCGCTGGCTGGAGCTTCTTAAACGTCACATTTGCTGCAGGTGCTGGTTGAAAGTGAGACCAAAGCTCCATCTCTACTTGGCGCTGAAAAGCGAAGAGAATTCTTATTCTCTTATTCAGTGGGCATCTCGGCCGGGAAATTCCCACGCCAGTCAACGGTGACTGACCCCCAATAGTGAGCTACCCCTCGAGAAACGTTTTGGTTTAGTGCTACTATTGCAGTTGCTGCCGTGCCAGGTTCTAGTTACGGGCTCAGTAGCCAGTTTCTCACTTTTTGCTCCTTTCTGTCCATATTTTCTCAAGTGGGCCAGGAAGTCAAGGACGGGCGGTAAAACGGACGAGGATGGCTATTTGTCTCGGCGAGAAACAGAACTACGTTCGGCTACAGAAGAAGGAGAAGGGGCAACAGTACCAAAACAAAAAGTAACGTCAAGTACAAGCATCGCGCACCAGCAGGTCCTACGATGTCAAGTTGAGGTACAGGACGGATGTGGGGAAAAGACGGGCCATGGACTTCAATCTTTGAGCGACCGCTATCAGAAAACACTAGTCTCGCCCCGGTAAATGGACCAGACTGAACATCATGAATCATGACTAGCCTCGCATCTCGCTGAGAGCGGCATTTCCTATGCCTCTCTGCGGCACTGCGTTCCTCGGCGGCAATCCCATCTCGAGCGTAACAACGAACGAGGCGATGCAGGATCGGTCGCTTGTTTCCCTGGTAGCCAAGGGCGGATCCTGCTGTGGTCGGTAAGTACTTGTCGCAAGCAAGTGCTGTTTACACAGCGAATAGCAAGCGGAAAGCATGCCGCTGACAAACGAATCGACCTCGCAGATCGCTTGGTCGATCGGGTTTCGAGGACTGACACGAAGCAAAAAGGGCTACTAGTAAGAGGCCGGTGGCGGGTGGCGGGTGGCGGGCGGCGGGCAGAGGCGACAACGACAAGTCAGTAAACGCCGCAACAGGACAGAAAAGTTGCGACAAGAACAAAGGCCCTGCCGCACGCCGAACGCTAACACTAGTCAAGAGTAGATTTACCGCGGCTTAGCCGTTTATACGCCGGAGTCATGACCCATGATTCACAGAAGTGTCGCCGCTGCTGGTGCGGCGACGGCAACTCCTTTTCTGCTTTCTCGTGTCGTACAATGACGCAGAGGGGTATGGAAGAACTCTGTTGTTTTGCGATGCAAACAGATTCGCTTCTTTCGCAGAGTTAACAGTTGCGGACAGTCGATGTAGGAAAAGAAGACCAACCTGCGATAGCCTGGGTAGGTGTAACGTCCCTTCTTACTTGGCGCTAACAACAACAGCTCATTGCAAATTGCGGCAAATCGCCAGCCATAAATGAATCCATGTGGCTGGTTCGTTTGAGGTACGGCGATAGTCGAAGCGGCCAAGGGTCAAAATTTTGTTCACGTTCTTTTCCTTCTTTCTGACTCTCGGTTCTAGTATTAACGCATGATGCCGCTCGGACCCCAGGCTGCCTCTAGCCTTCCAACCACTTGTTCCAACAGGGGTTGTTATGGCAAATGCAAAGATAAACAGACTTTTCAATCTGTACGCTTAGAGTTGAATATTCCAGTAACAGCGCAGACAGTGGTTTCTTTGATTCATGCTAAATGACTGTTTTGCCGCCGACGCGAGACGAGACAAAGGACATTGGCCTGTCTAGGCCGTTTTCGCATCTTACCAACCTAATTTTTGCGCGTTATGCAACGCCGTGTACCCGCTAGTTAACTGAAGAAGATGCGAGGACGAACTATAGTGTCTTATCCTATTCGGCCCCTCTGTTTTCTGCATGTCTTCATGTGCTTGATCAGCCTGACCACTGCGGCTGACAACAACTTTCAGGACAGCAATATGATTACATAATACAGGAATACACATAGACTAAGATAGCTGGATGAATGTCAGCGTAAGATGACATGGCAAAATTGCACAATAAGATATGATAATGGCAGCCACAGAGCCGGGACGACGGCGTGACTAATGCACATGTCTGTGTGCGTTACCGCACTGAGCGATGAACAAGAACTGGACTGGTTTAGGTTTCAGCATTAGCAGACGATGATAGCGAACGATTGGTAAAAAGGACGAGAGGTTCTAAAAGGGAAATAGGTGCTGATAAGGTTATGCCGCTGCCGAATTACATACAAAATAGTATTCGTCACGAAGTTGATGAAGATAAACAGCTAAAACATCATTGAAAAAAAAAAAATTATTAAGAATATTTATTCAATTGTGTTCAAAATACTACATCATAGAACATTCACGTAAACAGCAAGATATATAATACTAAATAATACACTGACATTATTTATGGCAGATTAAAGTCGCCGCTGCGTACAATTAGCAACATACGAAAAAACGTGGGGCGGATTAGAAGCATCGTCCACCGGGATAAAAGTATCCATCCATTGAACGCTAGAAACTTCCTGGTGAGAGGGAAGGGAGTTTGTGCAGTAGCCTATTACCTGCAACTCCAGTTATCGGGTAAGCTAACAAGGCCGATCGAAGGGATACTATCGCTGGAATTCGTTCAAGCAGCGTTACAGTAAGGACAAAAGTAATTAGGACAACAACATGTTCGTTGTTATTTTTAGGACGGTTATCGTTACTGTTACGCGAAGTTTACAAAATGCAATAAAAAAATGGGTGACAATGGCTGCCGGTGGATACAGTATTTCCAATGTCTGCCCGGTCCATTACCTTGTGCGGATGTACGCATGCACAGAATAAGAAATAAAAATTATAGATATCCATTTTCAAAAGTAGAATAGATGTAATCGACGATGGTGATGTATGGATGATATCATCTTCGTTGTAATCGTTTATTTGTAAGCCACATATGTGCGTTTGAAAGAATGAACCACTCAGTGTTAGCATGGAAGTAAATACGAACGGCTCGATCCAAGTAGACGGGCGCGAACGGCCCCAGCAGGTCCCTGATCTCATCATTGCACTCCTCACTACCCGAAAGGGAACAACCAAGAACCATGCGAAGTGACCCAGATTATAGATAATAGACCCGATGAGCTGCAATTGCTTTTCCTTCTTCTTCATTCGTTGAGGTATTTTACCTCCGGCCGTTTTCTTTGCCAAGTAGATTTTTGAGTAAATATCTACATTATTTAGGGGGCGAAAATGATTTCATATTAACCTGACATAACATTCAGCTTTTAAATACATAAAAAAATAAAACTAACCTATTATATTGACCTATATGACTCCAGATGATAGTAGTATCATCCACAGTACATCGTAGATACAGGTTTAGCACCAAACAAACACGAAAACACTTCAATCATTAATGCTAGTATCGGCGTTGGCGGCGTCTTCTAATTTCTCCCAGACGCTGTCACCCGACCTTTTTCTGTGCCACGTTCAAAAACTTCTGCCCCTGCTGAAGTTACTGACATCGTCGGCTTTATGGAGGAGTGATACAACTCACGCAATGCAAAAAATAGCAGTATTCTATCGTGTCATGCTGTCAGGACGGATAGGCGTTTCGATGTGGTTTGTTAAAAGTTACAGCTGAGACAGCACATGGAATGGCCACAGACAAAATTTTGGCTAGAAACATTTTTGTTCAATGGCTTACTAATTTTACATAGCCTAATATAGTGTCGTTGCGCTGAGCCAAGTATATGGGCGTCTTAAAATTACTTAGTACAGGAGCAGCCCTCTTATCCAATGCCTCTCTAACCTTTGGCGGTTGCGTACTGCCCTCTATTAAAAGTCTCGCTTTGCGGCCGCGTGCAGGCACTATATCAAAGGATAAAGGCTGACTGTCAGGCGGATTATACTCTTTCTATGTTATCAGCCAATTTGACAATGGGACTCTAATGGACACGCTGAGATTCTCAAAGGAGCAGCAGTGGCCCCACGATAACGCAATAGAATGAGCATCCAGTACAGTTTGGGTAAGGCTTAGATCGTTTAGGATCGTACGCCCAGTATTATCGTGACAAAACATTCTTTCGAGCGTTTTGTCGCTGTTTCGTGACCAAAAAAGTGCCTGACAACGGGTTAAGGTAATAGCCGGCCAATACAAATGCAAATCTATCGCTAGCAATCACATAGCAGCTATTACGGTGTAACAGTATAGCGTTCCTGCAACTTTATTCCTTAGCAAATTATTTATTAAGCCTATGTCCATAAATGGGCACAATTTCTCGTTGAAATGCCATTGAGCAGCGAAAAGCGAACGTATAACAGTCAGACTCCTTCAGTTTATCTACACACACATACATTATTCGTAATGTGTCTATGCGCATAGGCAGTATGTTGCGTTAATAAGGACGCTACGTAAACTGCAAAGTGACTTATCTGGAAGGTTTCGGTTTTCTTTGGGGGTAGTTCAGCTGCGTCGACCTTCTTCAACATGAAAGGCAAGCATGCACCACTCTCGATGTCGAAGAGGCTCAAGTTCTCTATCGCTTTATTTAACTTGCTTTTTCATTGTTGCTCATTCGGCTACAACTAAACATTGTTATAATACAGGTCGCAGAATTTTTATCAAAGCAGACCGAATTGTTACCCCAATGTTCATTTTAGTCATTAAACAGTTTTCCATTAACTGTCCCTAAATGTACTAAAGAACAGCTGAGAGTATCGACTGTGTTGGGCTGCTTCAATTAAAAAAAAAAGGGTAACAGAATAAACCGAGGCGTCCTTGCGACGTCGTAGCCGCACAACGTCAATTTTTTTCCCGCTCATGCCAATGTTCGATGAAGAATTCGTTGCGTCCAGCGAATAGAGACTTCGAAATAAAATGAGGACGTTATTACAGCACATCAGAAGCGACGCTCTACTCCTTTTCCCTATAGACTCGCTCAAGCCTATTTTCTCCTCTTTGATACTAGTCCTCTCAAAGTATCCATTTCCTCCCAGCGGTTCCGTGCAATATCTATTCAATCGCCACTGCAGTCAATTCGAGTAACTTACTATGACGGCTCGAAATCCACTTGGTCGACTTCTTTTGTGGGCGTCTCGCTAGAAGAGGAGACAGCGAGGATAGGGACACGGACCGGGACGGGACTTGGCCTTTATTACTCACTGGACCGCGGAGGCGTCCCCAATGATCAACGTCCTCATTATTATCATCACCATAGTGCTCCCTAATTCGAGAAATGCCTGGCTCACGTGACGACTGTTAGAAGCTCTTTTTCTTTGTAAACTCCTACCGTCCAAATCGCGTAACAGAAAATAAACCAATTAAAGAGAGACACATTGAAAAAAGAAATTCTTCACAATACTCGCTGGCATAGACATTGGCCGCGGAAGGACTCTTTCGCAACCGCTACGAACGGGCATTAGCTTTGAAGCTATCCAAAAATCGTAGAGAAACTATCTGCCAGCCATTTTCCTCGAGGCGGGTTCATTGGGCAGAACTTTTTTCAGAGGCACCACGGCTTCCGTTCTCACTGTTGCCGCTGCTCCGTTAGGCAGCCGGCCAGAACAGACAGGAATAGTGAAAGAAAAGGGGAAAATAGCGAAAATGTAAAAAAATAGGTTTTAGTTTAGTCTAGGATTCAGTAAGTTAGACTTCGCGAGGCTGCCACTACCTTCGCCAAAAAGGGTCTAGCTTCCACAATTGTCGTCTGCTATGACTACTACTACCTCTAATATAGCAGCATCTAACTAACAGGGGAAAAACCATGATGTTTCTAAAAATTGCCCGCCAGCTCCCGGCAATAGCCGCACCAACCCGCGCAAACTGACAGGAAACGGACATTCGGTAATATCCGGCGATTATAATACCATCGTTAGTTTTTGAAATTTTGCTTACTAGGAATAGCAGTGGTTCTTATCGTGTTAACGAAGACAAAATACTGACGACCCCAGGTCGTTTGTTACGAAATATTTATCGCCTTTTTTACATGTGTACACCTATGATATCGAGCAAGTGCGTATATATATATGTGTGCGTTCACTATTTACACCACTCTTGTACGCCGATATCAAAACCTACTATTAAAAACAGGCCGAAAAGGACACAGTCAGGTAAATATACCACCCGAAGGCAATCATATACCGTCATGTATATGATCGCCTTCGGGTGGCGTATACTACAGTAAATAGTTCTACTAATAAATCATAATTTAATACTGATTCATGTCTTTCGCCTAGCGTGATAGATTGCGGCGCATTGCAAATGTGAACGCATGTTCTAAGCGGTCAACTCGTACATATTTTGCCAACTTCGTGTGTCATTCTTACAGAACTTATTTTTCAATCATGAAACGAAAATTATTTAAAAAAAAAAAAAAAACATCTGCTTTTAGATAATCAGACATAAGCCGTTTATCTAAAACGAGATATTTGCTACGCAACTGCTGGCGATCGATAGCGTCTCCTGTTCTCTCGCAGTTTCCGTACTTCTGAACGCGAAGTATGAAGTCGCGGCGCAAGCTTTTGCTAGTAAAAAAAAAAAAAACGCGGAGTCGGACCGCTAACCGTATGAGTCGACTGAAGTCAAAAATCTAGTGTTTCGTTCTATACAAGGCTGAATTCAAATATAACAGGAAGCAATGATCTACATGTATAGGTGCATGAAAATTCGGGCACTACCCCGGCGCTTCAGGTGTTATGTCCGTATTTCTCGCTCGCCTTTCTGGCAGACCTATTCTCCAGTAGCGCCACCATAGCAAAACACAGACCGCCTAATCGCTAAATACCGTCAAGACAATGTACATTATTAAAGCATTGTCTTTCAATTACAGAGGAATACTCAAGTGCGACGATACGACGCCGACGCCAATGGCAGAAAAAAACAACCGGGTTAGAACAAACCGCGTTTATGAAAACGGGACAAAGTGGTGCTAAATGGCAAATGAGAAGGCTACGCTAACTGCAATAGTCAAAGTAGCAGAAGCGTCCTGAAAGCAGTCGCTGGGCCTGAAAAAAGGCAGCTACCGTTGTGTTGTTATGGCTGCTGCCGCGAAACTAAATAAAGAGCAAGATAACAGATAGAGCCAGGGGGAACACGGTAGAACCACGGTGTGGCTACGGTAACGAACATTTATCTTATTTGTTTTTTTCTTCTTGATTTTTCAGTGTCGCTAGTTTTCCGTTAGAATAAAAACGGAAGCGGTGGGCCAGACACACATACGCTTCGAATATATATCGCATTGTGGCAGCGAATAGGCCTTAATGACATCTATGCATACCTGGATTTGTTGGCGTCAAGGGCCAAGGACGAACGAACGAACGAGGTAAAAGCGAAATCAGCACGCGCATAAGCAACAGCCACCGATCCCCTTAAAATGTTAACTCGTCCTTTTTATCGCTTTTTTTTGTATACTAAAACGCCAGGAGCTTTCAAGCGTTACCA
Organism: Varroa destructor; assembly: GCF_002443255.2. NCBI lineage: Eukaryota > Metazoa > Arthropoda > Arachnida > Mesostigmata > Varroidae > Varroa > Varroa destructor. Next base: position 42,162,602 of record NW_019211457.1, read on the forward strand.
TCACCAAAACCGCTTTGCAGATAGTAACGTATCTCGTTTGCTATTTGCTTTACTAACCTATTTATCGTGGCCTGCTAATTTACCATGTAGCATACTTAGGTTGACCTGAAGGCCAGCGGTTTCTTAGTCAATTTCCGACCATATATCTACCAGCACAGGATACATGCAGTTGGATGCGCGATTTTCCTGCGTTAGAGACGGCCTGATGATGCCAACCTGAAAAGTAAGCTTGTCCCGAGCACTGAGGCCGATGGCCCGCTGGCGCAAAGCGTCTCAGCCTCATTTTTACCTTAACGAGGATACAGAGAACCCTAGCCATGTTTTATTCCACACGCTATGATCTACACATGGTCTTTTTTCCCTTCGATTTGTTATGGTTTTACCCGTTTTTTCCAACTCTCCCGTCCAGTGAGCTACTAAATGAAGCAATTAGCAAGACAATGATTCTTGCACCTCTATCAACTATTTACAGTGGTTGTTTCTGAGGGATTCACATTCGAGCCCAGCCAAATACTCCGGATTGCCATTGGCGCCAGCTGAAGTCTTAGGTAGACGTGTCATGCCAGCTAACCATGCAGCAAACATCGACATAGTCTCTGCTAAACGCAGGCCGCCTAACATGCCAGAGGCTATCGTCATTCGGATTCTGTATCAAATACCACTCTCTGTCGCTGCCGGTACCGAATCCATTCCCTAACCACCATTGGCACTCGCCGCGCGTCCACAATAGCCGTAGCACAGCTGTACGCTCTCCAGCGTGCTATGTAGAGAAGGCCGGAACTACGAACGCATGAATTGACGACTATGCCTGGCTATTGCTATAGTAAATCTACCTACCTGCTTTATCCTGTCTGGCTCTTGCCTGAATAACATGGCGCAGCGTGGCGCTCTCATAATGCCTAATAGGAGAGATGGAAAAAGCGGGATAGCGAGCAGTCGTCGTACGTTGGCGGCCACGAAATGAAGAATGTCATATGTTACAACGCAAGAAGTATACTGTACTTAAGTCAGTTGCTTAGCTAATGGAAAGCAAGTTGGGGAATTGAGAAAAGGGGCCAGGTTCAGCTTGATCTCCCATAGTTTGGTGCCATGTGCGTACGACATACGATACCACCATGCGTTAACACAGAGCTTGCCAGTGAGCAGTGGCTTTTTCTGAGTTACCAGCACCTAAGGTTCTGCTTTTTAGGCTTCTAGTTTTAGGCATAGGCCTAGCGGCGCATTCAGCAGTGTTGCATAATGACAGGCAGCTGGTAAGACCCACCAGACGGATACTTCGTTCTCTGAATACGCTTTGAAGCTTAGTAGACCGGTAGCACACAAAGCTGGTTGCAGAATCGGCGTTGTAAATTTAGATAGACCCACTACCCATTATTCTCCGGGGCAAAATAGCATGAAGGCCATCCTCTTTTGATGACTCTAGCAAGCATCGATGGGCACCTAGAAGCAGCGGACTGTGTTTGTTACAACGAGATAAACTATTACCGGATAATATATATATGTATATATATACATGGACGTCTGTTCATTATATATAGCAATACCCCTTGCAACAAGCATAGCCGTCGCAAAGATGCAATCAGGACTTCGATATTGACGCCATTTGGTTCTAGACTTACAAGTCAGTTTATCTTGAAACGTTGTCCTGTAGTACCTCGCCTCCATTTCTACGACACCGCGCACGTATCTGCACAACTATACCGCACATGGCAACGGCATTCAGTGGCAGCCGCGGGAGTAGTAACAGCCTTCGAATAACTGCAGACGCTTTGGCAAGACGTAAGAGTGAATCAGTCGGTAATGCGCAATATCGCTTTCACGCCTTTTCTTAGTCTTCCACCGTCGCACCTTACCGCACGCGAAACGTAAACAACATTCATATGTCAGAGAGTCGATCAGACCGTTGTTATGAGCTAGATGCTAGTGGGTGTCTCTGTGGAGATATTCAGTCATTAATGTGCCATCGAATGTCTGTCGATGAAGTTGTGAAATTGTCGTTACAATCGATGATTTCTCCAACATGAAATGAACGGTTATGAGCACGTCAACTGACATTTATGTTGCCTAACAGTTGAATAGAGATCTCACCCTGTTATAGTATATCTTCATTTCCATTTCAAGCCGAAATGAACTCTTTTCTATCGCCAAACAAGCTGATATTCAAACTAATATTTTTTGTGCATTCGACGAATCCGGCTATTGTGGAGTCTGTCGTAGTTTGGTGTCCAGAACTGTTCGGATAGGATGGGGGATAATGGGGGGTAATAGGGATGGATACATGTATCAGCATAACTACCAAGTTCAACTCACCCGTTTTTGATTGAACAGTGGCGAAGGGATGAGGACTGAGAGCGTATGCTACCCCGGTAGATACTTCCTTTTTAACGCCTCTTCTCTGTCCCCCCCCGTGTGTCAAAAATATTGCAGACGTCGGACCGAACTGCAAATGGCACTCTCCTTTAAGCAATTAGGGAACGCACTGCGGAAGCCCGACGAATACTGCTAGCTTGGTATAATGCTAAACAGACGTTCGAGTTATGAGTGCTCACGTTAGCGACTGTGGAGTAACATAGCACCATAGCAGGCAACGGCGCCAGACCGATCCGCGCACTCTGTTGCTCTTCCGCTGATACAAACGCCACCGCTGACTCTGCATTTGCGTAAAGACAGACGGAGCTTCCACTAATTATTATATGTACGCCTTGTTGCCATACATCCCGAAACTTTAGGCCAATCCCAAACTCTGTTCTACGACAGTATCAGCGGGAGCAGCAGATCAGCCGCTCTGGATCGTTCTTGCTGTTATTCATGGGTACGGCGCCGCCCTTCATAAACTGGTGACTGTAGAGGTGCTGCCCTTCTGTGGAGAAAGAGACACGTTCGCAAACCGTGCACACATAACTTATCCTGCAGAAGTCATGTCTTTGTCTCCCAGAAGTATCGGGATCCTAATCCAGTATCATAATAGACGTATGATGGCATAGCATGTCCCGAAATGTCATCGTCGCCACCTAACTTTCAGGTCCTGCTTGCAGTAAATACTTCTCTATATGCCGGCACATTCTGTAAAACATAGAAAATAGTACTTGCATTTTTCCACTTAATTTGGCCATTATTGGTAATGTTGCAGCGTTCGGTTAGGACGCATATCCGTTGATCGGGGCGCGCGCTATTATTTTTTACTATTTGTATATATAGGGGTCGTCGGCCGATCCATTATTAAGATTATTATTGTTGCTCGTTATTTTGTCTTAGTGTCATTAACAAATGTGCACCTATAAGATCAAGGGGAATTCAATCAGTGTCATGCGTCATCTGATCCTCTGATCACTGCGTCTGTCAGATTAGGCTTTTTATACCACCTCGTCCCTGTAGCAGGCCATCTGTCCCTTCAGCTTGATGGAACTAGAGAGAGAGCTAGCTTGCAGTATCAGTGGCTGGATATCTGACTCAAGATAATTTAATCGAGCTGGCTTTTCCTTCAATATACGATGGTACTATTTCACTCGCTTACAGATGCCGGTTCAAAGTAGATCAGTTTCTAAAAATGGTAAAGATTACCCGAAAAAGAAAGGAATAGATACCTTTCTAGTGCACTCCCGTGACCTCAAATGCCAGTATGGACAGAGATTTCGTTGATTATGATCGCGACGATCTACAAAGCTTCTCCGCCAATCTTTGTTGAGCGCTAGGCTTTGTGGAACCTTATTATTTTATGTTTGCTAGACGGCTGCTAGCAGTCGTATGTACAGTTAAAACTATTTCAATTAGACATTTTGATTGTGAACACTGCCTCGAAGCCCGCCCGAAAAAGACCGACCGGACCGCATATCAAGCGAAGCTCTTCTAATAGCAAAAATAAAAAGCTCGCGTTCGCCCTTTGCCATCTTGTGTGTACTTTCCGAGACGAACGTGCCGAAATCGTACCATGATATCGTTCTGCGAAGGGTCAGCGTCTGAATCACTGACCAAAGTGGCAGCAGGGGCAATACATTTTTACAAACATAACCAAAGGTTTAAATTTAAATATTCAACGAGGTGTTTTACGTCTATGGTCACTGATGTACGATATCGATTAAATAGAGATAATTAAAGCTATAGACATTTTGAACACTTGTCTATAAGCACCCACCTATACGACGTGCCGTATATGTTGAAGTGGGGTCCCATTTTGCCAAAGAACGCCCACGTGTACTCACCAAGTGCGAACAACTAATATCTGGCTAGTAATAAAACTGGCATGTTCTTTCTATTCAAAGTTCTGCTAAAAGACCTCTCGAAGCAACTATCTTGCTAAAATCAGTAACAAAATATATACCGCTAACCAGTTTTGAATATAGGACAGTTAAATTCGATAACTACAGAGTGTATAAATGCTTACTATATATATTTTATCGTTGTTTAAGTATCTGTTAAACTATCATTGCTGTGGCACACACTTGCCTCGTCAGTATCCTCCAAGCAGAATAGTCCATTGGACATTCCCAAGCGTTTATTTGTTTCGTCGTCCTAATGTTGGCGGCCCCCTAGGACCTGTTTATTCTACATGTAGATTCCCAGTTGCGCATGGCATTATTTCGTCTTCTAGTTTTAGATACTACGTATGCAGGTAACTCTATTGTCGTTCTTGCTTTAAATGGCCACCTTCTTTACTTTTGTTACCGTTTCTGCCGGCCGTAGCCAAAAAAGGGGTGCCGAATCGCATAACAAACGTCACTGATGTAACTGTGTTTCGATCGACGCAGCTTACCTTGCAGCTGGCCGATGGTGCCCTGTGTCCGGGCTGTGGAAGCTACCCCAGGTACCTTGGTGAAGGTCACGGCTTTGTGGGCAATAGTGTCGTCCAGTCGACTACGCTTTCCTAACCTAGACCTACTTAGTCAAACTAGGTGAAATCTAGCTGGCGATCGTAGCACCTGTAAGTAACTTGGTAGCCAATCTAAAATGACGAAATTTCATGACCGTTCGAGTTCTCGCTTAAGTTTGGTGACGAGATCGCTACGACAAAATATTTGCTGCTGCTGCTGCTGCCGCATTGGCTGCGCTCCAAGCTATTGGACGATGCTACGCAGATATAACGCTACCGACCTAACAAACAAAGGGTGCAGGTGTGGACAATGGCCTGGCCATTGACACATCGAGCTCGTACTCTAGTACGAGCGTTAACAACAGCTGTCAGGTGGTCGAAATGATGAGATGAGCGCGCGTCACGACAGATGTCACCATCGTGGCTCCCGCTCTGTTCGCTTCCAAATCGTTGTTACATATGCCGACAGAGACCAGGTGTAACAAAGCAATGCAACCGTGGATGGGCCACTAACTCGTCTGTCCATTCGAATAGTAACACAGAAAAAACGAAAAAGAGAGAGAGAGAGAGAGAGAGAGAGTTGGTGACGATGTTATGAGGTCTTGGAATGAAAATACACTTCTTTCTCCACTTTTAGGTTCTCCGGTCCTTGTCTTCTTATCTGTCTGTATAATAGTGTCTAGAACTATGTCTATCAAGCGCGTTCCGGCTCGTATCGAATAGGCACTGTCGATCCTCGTAGACACTACGCAAAACGATCTCACTGATCAGCTGATGACTAAGACTAGTGCAGCCAAAACACGGTTCAGTCAATAGTCACCATAAACGATTTTGCGGCCTCCTCTGCGTAATTTGCGGGCTTGTCACGTGGCATGGACAGGGGAATATCCCCAATTGCTGTGAACTGCTCCCGTTCAGATAAATGAATGGCAAATTTCGGACCATGCCGCTCAGTAGAAGATCATCATATATCAAGCTGCTCTATATATAATACCAATAGAGCATTCATGAAAAGTAGCGCCACTAGAACGCACTCACTTAATGGGGTACCACGTCAAAGAAGGCACCTATTCAGGCTGTCTGAGATAATCGTCTTATATGATGCTGTCGCTAGCACATACCACACATACGAAGTTACTTCCAACCAGAACAGACCAAAATAGCTTAATCGTTAAACCATATACTATATTCGACTGCTTTTACAACACTCCCGTAGCTATAACAATGTTCACTGCAGTGGCAACTGAAGCCCGTAACTTCTTAGCTTCGCTGGCTCACACTTTGACACAGTTCACCAATAACCACGATCGGTTCCAAAGTAAGCTTCCTACGCAGAGCTGAGTTCTCTTTATTCTATGAAGCTTCGGGCGCTGCTCGAAACAGCTAACGACGGTTTAAGCGTAAGATATCTGATTGTTGTTATGGGCCGGCCCCTGCATCATGCTGTCCAGCGTATCTGGCCCTCGTTACTCTTACCACACGCGACAGCAACCGCCTTCTGCAACGGCTCTCGTCCATCACTGGCAAGAAGCAATGCTAGCTAACGGATACATAGCGACATATATACATTTACTAGACGTCATCAAAAATGGCAACGATGGTGCGCATAGAAGGCAGAAGCGATGCTGCATTCAGCAGTGGCGGCCAGAGTCAGAAACCCGCAATGAAGGAAGACACGAAAATGGGGTTAAAGTCGAAGGCAACAAACGACGAACGCGAATAGACTCACCATAACGATAGCAGGAACGGCGGGGGTTGCGGCGCGAGAGCGTGCGCAGCACCAACATCGACGCGGCAAAGAAACCAAGCTGGATATCGCGACGTGAGCACGGCTCTATGACACAAACAGTGGTAGAACAACGGTAGCAGTGGCTAATAAGCGTAAAGCATCACTGAAGCTTCATCGCATCTGGTACAGCGAATCCTATGGCTGACTGAGATAGGCACTTTCAAAAGTCAACAACGATGACAACGAATCAACCTATCTAAATCGTGTGAAAACGAGGCAGTAGCGCAGTTGACCCCAAAACAAAAAAAGACGAACGCGAGCGCGCACACCTCAACGAAGTTGAAGACCAAAGCGCCCGCCACAAAATATTCGGCCACGGTCACAGTACGCGGCCATAACGGCGGCGGAGGACAACGTCGCCTGCGGTTCGCCCCACATGGCGCAAAAACTAAATGAACAAACGACGGCGAAACCCAATAGGCTAATACCAGCGACAACACTGCAGGTGTACCATAAGTGTTCACTCGTGCCTATACGCAACTGTCTAGGGGCACTAGACCTAGTCTTTATTTTAAATGCCGTCTTGCAATCTGAGAGAGTCCATCTTAGACTAGATATATTCGATCATACATTTTTGTGAACAGGACAAATTTTCTAGCCCTTCATCTTCTCACATCTCGCATTTAGCAGGAAAGTAGAATCGTTTATTTGACAGGACAATCGAGCTCGAATAGTGATTTGGATCTCATAGAACGTAAGCAATGCCATTTAAGTGTACATATCAACACGTATAGGCTGCTACATGTTCTAGCATAGGTTCATGCGCTAGTTCGAATTATAAAAAATCGAGTAATCGTACTTAAGAAGATCTTAAAAAAAGATCTAATGAATTTGACGACCTTTCGATTTATTCTATTGATAATGATAGAATTGTCATATAGTCTATGATAAGGACGCCTTACCAGAGTGAGCTATAGGACGAGCGAATTTCAAGTAAATAGAAATACAAAATAATATGTACAAAGATGCGTAAGTTAGGCACAAAATCATTTTATCTAGATACGATTGAAACGAGTTTTGGCAATTCTAACAGCAAAAAAAAAAACAATTATGTTAAAGCCATTGTAAATCAGCCTTTTTAACTTATCTTAGGATATTGTTTGACGTGATGCGTCGTGTCATCGCGTTCGTCGTAGCACATCGGCCAATTATTCAGGACTACCCTGGCGTCTGACCAGCCAGGACCCAACATTTTTTCATCGATTAACTTCAAAACTTTAAGCACTTAACAATTTGAACATGTAGCATAGCTTAGTGAATTATGAATGTAACCTATTTCTCATCAGTCTCGAGCACTGATGGGTCCAGGCTCACTACAGGACGTTGTCGTATTGACAGGCAACGCGGAGCAGGAAGTAATGACTTCTTGTGACAAATGTTAACTTGGTGGCAGCTGTTTAGCTTTTACGTACGATCCAGCATATTTTTTAGGCCTGCTACTACTTCAGTCTGAGAATAGGTAGCCTGTAGTGGAAAGCCTGTGTTATATCCCTTATCGATATGTCGGGAAAATCGGGCTCGAATTAAATTAGTAAGCCAATGACGATTTCTGTAGCGGACGCAAAATTTTAACATTACCGCAATGCATAAGCTAGAGCTTATTTCGGTAGTGAGATCATAGAAGTCCATGCACTCGTGGCTTTCTATCGCGACCTCATTGGTGCATGAATGATGGCTCCATTTCCAGCAGTACCGCCCTGCACTTTTGAATATGTCCGTTGTTGATGGACAAATGTTGTGAAAGTCTTTTTCTTTTTGTTCTAAAGGTTAATCTCGTGCGTGCAACAAACTTTTGTTTACAGTTCAGATTCTAATGATGGGCAAATCTGGTGGCGAACAATTTTCCGGATCTTCAAAGCATCTCTGATTTGGATGCCATCCTATCATCGAACATCTCACCACATTTAGTGTTTGTCGTGGACCGCCTGCGTCTCATAATCATAGGGCTCTAACGCACGCTCTCGTACTTCGAATAGATATCCAAAGTTGTTTCGACGACTTTTTTTTTCTGCCTAAAAATGAAGCAAATGTTGAAAATGCTGTGCCCGAAATAAGAATATGAATTGTGTTTCAGGCGAGCCGATAACAACACACCTAAGAATGAGCTTTCCAGTGAGAGATAGATCCGAAAAAAAAAGAAGTAGCCTATACTAACGTACGTATTACTTACGTACCAACGTAACACATCGACCTGTTTCCTCAAATCGTTCAGTGGAAGTAGCTTAATAACTTGAGAACAACTAACGTCTACCTACCAAACCATTATACTTCCGATAATGAAATCCAGTTCTAGTTATTAGCATTAATACGATTGTTTTGAAACGGTGACAACTCAGTTAACTGATTTATAGTTTACGCACAAAAACACCGATATACACATTATCATGTGCATACTGATGTGTAAGTAATCCTAGGTGCACTCACTTTAATCTCCCTACAGTATAACACTGACCACTGGACAGTTCGTATACACACGCACATATATTTTTAGCGAAATGTCAACAATCAGTTTGTTTTTATCCCTTAATCTTTGGCTAGAGTTTGTATCCGTTCGCACATACAATGTCGCATAGAGCGGGCTGTAAGACCTTAGTCTTCACCCCTATTCCCTAAGTTTTTCCGTCTTCTTTTTTGCTGGAGGGATCGATGCTGCATAGGCGGCCACGCACACACAAACACACGTCATACGCACCCACTCACACACACACACACACACACACACACACACACACACACGAGCGAAGCCTACCAGCTGCCGGCAGCAGTATGTCACCAGCCGCTCTCACTTGCTAGCAGCCCTAGACCAGCGGGAGCCGATACTACACGGTGACTGTTCACAGAACAGCGCTGCAGCATGGGCCGGCAATGTAACTAGCGGGGAGACGCGTCGCGAGTTGCAGCAGCACAGCCGAGGATCAGAGCTGGCGCAGGCGATTCTGCTACTACCGGCACGAACATGCAGTTATACCACTCAGCGCGTTCGCCGGGAAAAGAAAGACGGCGCACAACGATGGAAACGTGAAAGAGAGAGAGGGGGAGTCGGGGAGAGAGCGGCGGGGCGGAGACGAAGACGCTGCGACGGGCGCAGTCACGATGAAACAACCACCAACCACCGATTACTACAACACCAGAAACCGGCAGAAGAGCAGCAGACGCCAAAAAACCCAACGAAACAGGGACGGCGACAGCAGCGCGGCAACGGCGGCGGAAATTTTGACCCGCTGAACTGAATCCCAAATCCGCAAAGCGTTCCGACGATTTTGACGTTGTCGTTGTTATCGTAGCTGGGAAAGACGGTCAAAAAGACAGAAAAACAGGCTGACATGCAGAGGAACAACGTCGAAGGGATGCGCGATGGTAAATGGCGGCGCTGTGAACGGTAACGGCAAGTCGACGTCTGAGCGACTTCTGCGCAACTCGCAGAGACTGTGGCTTGTTGTCAAGCGAACTGGCAGGCAGGCAACGAGCGCTGTCCGTCGAACGCTGTCGTAAAAAAAAGCTCGCGAAACAAACACGTTTTCTTCTTTCGTGTTTCGCCTAGACAGTGATCGAGAACGGCCGCGGCCGTTATAGCATTCTCTACTCGACCGAAGGCATCGACAATGCAGAAATCGCTGCGCAGCAGCAGCGGCGTCATCTGGCGCAGTAGTGGGCTGCTAAATCAGCAATGCTGGCCATGGACGAAGCCTGGAAGCGGCGGCAAACGCGCGGCAGGACGCTGAAAATCGCAGTCTGAGAATACAAAAGAGATACCTCGAGATACTTAGAACGTTACAGAGCGATAGCGGTTGCTGCGACAAGACAGTGACGAATAGACTGTGGCTGGCGAACGGCGGTACGACTGAAGTGGTTGACCACGGAGTGATAGCAAATATGTCGGCAACTGATTGCAAAGATTAGCTGGCAAATTCAATCTACGTCAGACTATTGGCACCAGTACGATACGATAGTAAGCAGAAAAACAGGGCTACCACAAGTGGCCGGTGCGCGACTCGTTCTGTCTAGCCGCTATTCGGTAAAAGTCTTTGTTGAAGCATTAGCAATTGTTACCGCGGCTGCCTCGTGCGGTGTCAGTTGCCACACAACAACGATGACCAAAAAATGATATTGTAATAAAATCATATTTGGTTAGATGATGGATAGCTATGTCACTTCGTAGTATCATGATGATAGGACAAATTATACCGCAAGATGTTACATGGATATGGTAGTAGCTAAGGCTTGGCATACGCCTGAAATGAGATCGTTTGCGTACAGTGGCCCATGCGATTCAGTCGTCTATACAAGCGCTCCTCGTCGAAATTTTTGCTCGCGTTGTATTTTGTCAGTGTCATTTTGGCCGACTTTTTCAGCCGATGTTCACAAATTGCATTATCCAACAATGTGCAACACTTGATTGAAGAAAAGCTCGAACGAGTCCGCTATAGGCTGCATACATCTAATCAACGTTCACAATCGAGTCGGAACCCGTTAGATGACGTCAAATAACCTTCATTGTCGCGGTACAGTAGACGGCATACGTAAATCTACTTGGTTTTCTTGTACACCTTCCGCATTCGGCGGTACTATGGACGACTACAGTTATGCTATAACAAGTTTTGTAATTGGTCGTCGAAACAAGTTACAGACTTACCAAACTTCTAACTATGCCATATATGGTATAAAGGTCAAGCGATGACAAATTATATAGTTAATCAATTCAGATTCGGAACAATAACTGCCTCTATCAAAGGCACGTATCTCTGATCTGCACGGATCTGCAAACACATTTGTAGATCGTATATAAACAGTAGGGCAGACAAGTGAACAGTATGCAGTGGGAAATTTTCTAACTGTATTTTTTTTTCCTAACTCTAATGCAATGCCGTCTTCGGAAAGTTAATTTCCAGCCACACCTGATTGTGAAGTTTCTTAAACTTTTTTTTAACGAATGTATTGAAGCTCGCCTGCTCCGGGTGCCGAACAACTACAATTAAGCTAGATAATCGAAAATAGAGAAAATACCATTTATCCTAGTGAAGTTCTCGTCTAGGAAAACAAAAATTGTCCCCCAACAATATAAGGGTTTACATCTAATGACGGTAGTTGACTGTTAGATACAACCTCGCGACCAAACTAGCGCGCGTGGGACACGTTCGCTTAAAGCGAAAGCAAAATCCCCGCGTAATGAACGTAAGTACGGCATTGCGCATATGGATAGGTGTTGATATGAATCGTACTGTGCCTGAATTGGCGCCAAACAGGAAGAACTATTCACGCATAGCCTCTTACGACCTCCACCGGCTGACCCTTTCCGTCTTGCCCTTCGACGAATACAAATCGGTATACCTTCTTCAAAGAAATAAAGCCAAAAGTCACGCTAACCGATGCAAATTGTTAAAATATGCAAGTCGAAAAAATACTTAGGGTTCCTACACTTTCGCCATATGGAAAACGATCAAACACTCAAAGGATGATAGGCGTATTTCAAATTGACCAGCTTAGGAAACGGCAGTGGAATCTATGTGGGACAACTCGTGCGCAAGTTGTACAACACAATGGTCATGAACTTTATATATATATATATATACTACGGTATAATTTAACCTAACGATATGTTATCGTGTTTATTGCAATAATAGACTATATAAAGTCACCGTTTTCAAAAAACATACATACGGCTCGAGAGGGAAGGGGAGGGAGGCACATCTGGCAAAGAAGTACCCTAAGGCACATGTTTCATGTAGCCATGTATTAATAAGACTAGTACACATTAACACGGTCATCCAACATCATTTCTACAACCTATTCAAATATATGTAGATAACACTTTGTATATGTATTTGTATATATTCAGAAAAAAAAAGGTTTCCGTTCTCTTTTTACTAAAAAAACTCTTATAAGATTCACCTTTTCCTGAGCGCTTCTCCTTCTTTCTGATATCAAAGCAAAACACATACTACACACACTTATCACCTCTTGTGGCAGTTTATAGCCTACGATGAACATTTCAATGCACAGAGATATGCTCATACACAATAGCAGACCAGAAACAGATACATACGCAGCCGACGGCGCTTACCTTACCAGAATAATTCGTCGGATTTCGCCTGCTGGCGACGGTTCTGTAGGCCCACCTCTGCTAGGCCCCAATGTCAATGTGAGTAGGCCCAAGTTTTTCATGTCGTGCGTAATTTGCGGATTCCCAAAGGACTGGATGAAGAGTCGGCCTAAGTCAATATAGTGACATCTATGAGCCGACTTTCTCAACTGAATAGGAAGCTGGGTGGGGTAGGTAAGTCAGGAAAGCCAAGAAGTAAAATAATGGAATGTATAGTATAGTATAGAGAAAGACGGAGCAGCGTTCCGTCAACGACTAGAGTAAACTAGATAATGTAAATAGTTTACTCCCTACCAGGTAGTCTGTCTGCTTGACCTAATCGCTAGTACTAGCACCAGCAGCAGTCGTACAGACTGCGTGAAACGTACGCGTATGTGTTCAAGATTGTGACCAGGACGACAAAGCTGATGGAACAGGTAAAAGTCATGTGGCATGAAAAGTACTGGAACTGAAAGGGCATTTGAGTAGCTAATTCACTGCTGACTTCATTACACGAGGTAAACAGAGTAGAAGCAAGCGATACCAATGTCAAAAGGGATGTATGTGGGCTGACGTCTTTCGCATAATTTCTGCAACTAGACTGGAAAACGGCAAACATACTTTAGGATCTGCCAGAGGACTAGTTCGCTAATCCATGTGGATTTTATTCGTTAAGTTGTTCGTACCTTGGCGTCTAGAACTTACCGACGATAGCTACGTCGAATACTGCGTCGTTTCACGTTTGCCTAGAGGAACCTATACAGCAGCAGCAAACTCGCCTGTCTAACAATATCAGTCGTATTATCCGTCGCGTTAAGCGAGCCCCGACGTGGCTCATGTGACTTGAGGCCCGAGGCATCACGGCCGGGCTCACCTATGGGTCCTGTTGCACCTGAATTTAGCTTTCGATCGGAACACTCAAGCTAGCTTGTAGGCAGGCTTGTAACCTGCAGTAAGTACCCTTATTTGCCTCGTTTCCTCCATCTTTTCCCCAGTTTTCTTCTATCTGATTCCAATTACGAAGACTAATTGGTTAAACTAGGAGGGAGAAAGACAACAAAAATACTAGCAGAGGATATCGCTGCCGATGAGTACACTGCTTAACGTATGTGCACGAAGCTGAGTTGTCCGCAAAGCCAGAAATACGTCAAGGACGGAAGTCGATCGAAGCCAAGAAATAAACGTACCGTAACAGCATTGAGGACATGGCAAGTGAACTTCATTTTGCAAGAAAGGTGGCAAAAATAACGACAAAATGATGTTATACCGATGGGGAACTCCAATCGATCTACTGAAAATCGTCTTCTTCCAACGGAAGTCGCCCACTAACTATTAGTTCAATTCGGTAACCAATGTTTTACTTCTCTAGACAAAAAACTTGCTCAGGACACATGTTGCGTTCATGGTGCTAAATCGTTTTGGTAAAACTATAGATAGGGTAGTAAGCTATTCACGGCCATTTGTGAAACGGAAGTTCATTGTTTACCTGACAAAGGCAGATCGAATAGATATAGTAGTAGTAAAGTATGTATCGCATCGATGTAACATATTTAGTAGTAAACAACATGTTTAGTAGTAGTTAGTCACTAAGCAGTAGACTTAAGCACAATATTACAGTGACTTCCGATGAACAGGTGTCCTACAATGCTTTGTAGCCTTAATGATCCTGCATAATGCGCAGTAAGCAATCCTTAGATATATTTTCCGACAGTGAGAGCATAAGCTGAAAGTGAGAGCATAATTTATAGGTTGAAATGTAACCTTTTTTTGTCTAACACACTCATCTTCTCGCAGTCATGTTGCTATAATTTCTTGACTTAAAAACCTTATAGCCTAGGTAAGGCTATAAGAGTAATGACAGTAAGCTCTTGATAGAACTAGGTCTTTACATGTTGCGAGCTTAACCTGTCTAGGAGCATCGCGCTTCATCTAAATGATTTTACAAATACATTCTGTCGCTAAAAAGATGCAGCATATATAGTAAACTTATTGTAGCAGAACAAAAATAAGAAAATGCTGTCTTCCAGTCGCAGAAAAAGAAAGCCAATGATATGCAGTTGCGTTTGTCCAATCTCATACGTCCATCGCGTGGAACGGTAACCAGGCCAAACTAATCGGGATATGACGGACTCTTTACTCATTACTTCTGACTGATTACGTCCTGGCCAGAGTAAAATTCTACCCTTTCTCAAAATACGACTTTCTCAAATAACCCCTACACAAAACTATGTTCTATCCTTTTACAAAGTTCCTCCTGTTGCGCAATACAAATAGTCACATCGTCGACGAAATGTATAACACAATGCGTCGATGGGCATTGATAGACAACGGCGGTGCCTGACCCTTCTCGGCGGTCTCATTTTCATACTACATCCCGCCAAGAATATACAAGCGCCAAAAACCACTTGACCGTGTGTCTGTCTATCCACTCAATCGATACTTTACCTAACTCTCTCAGCTCATATTAATGAAAAGATTGTAGCCAATGTTTTTGCTATTGATTTGCAATGGCAACTATACATGGTCTAGATCATGCTCGTTTTGTCTCACAGAAAAAAGCTCAACTTCTTTTAAATAGGGTAGATTTGACGAAGTATATATATATATATATATTACACACGTAAACACCTCTGAACGTATGTCGGAAGCCAGCCTATAAATAATAAAGTGTCTGACACATCGTATCATTGCATGTGTGATGTCCTCTGTCTAAATACCTAGTTAGATGGCTTACATGGCAATAGAAATCCGTTGATAACACGACTAAAGTACCTTAGATGGCTCGAACGTTATCTTGTGAAGAATGCTGTCATTAACGTATTTTATCCATATTTTCTCTACAAAAAACGATATAACGAGCCGAACGCGGGCCTAGGCTATGGCGGGCGGATGACGTCGAGTGCAATTGGTGGAAATGCCCCACCAGTGTCAAAACATAGTGACGGAGGTGTGCGTGTTGGGCTGAGTCATCTTTGGTGGGCTCGATCTTAACGGTGTCTCTCCTCTCAGCGAGTAGCCTTACTACTATCTGATAAAAGCAGCAGCTAGAACAGCAGGTGCGACGAACGTCCAGTAACGTACCGCTTAAGGCCCGACTAGTATCCACATGACTGTCGTTGACATTCTTCCATGGCTGTCGCTATTGAACGTACTTCAACTAGTCGAGTTCAACAGAACGCATTGGACCCAGTGTCACAATAGCAGGTGCTACGCAATACTGCGAGGCACCGTGGAGATGTAAATCAGCAGCCGTCAGTGAAGAACAAAGTATAATAACCACGCTAAGCAAGCGTAAGCCCATTGTCATCATCATTGAGCGCAAGCGTGTTCTTTATTATTATGTACAAGGTATTTTTATTAGATGATAAGAACGCCATAACGCGCAACATGCTGTAAGGGCATATTATGGACAGTAGTAGTGGCATTATAGTATAGGCGTACCGTTGTGGCTGCAAGAACCCCACAATTCATCGTAGAGAAGATAATATGAATCATGTGAGACTTAGCTGTTATTGCCACTACCATAATGCGACTTGTATCTTTGACTTGTATCAGGCTCTGGAAAATACTCGAGAACAATCATCCACAAAAATGGCCGTGGAAAATTAAGAGACTTAATAAAAAACAATGGCGAAACTCGTGCCGATAAGTAAGGCGCGGCAGCGCCTCAAATCACGCCAAATCAGCAGCTAAATAGTCGTTCTTTGCGATTGTCGCTAGTAGTGAACTCCCTCAGAATTCTCTAGTAAAATCACTAGAACAAGCAAAATGGTACGATAATGGTCCTTTCGCAAAACCTGTTATAAACTCTATGTCTTTCCCGCAAGCAATTGACCGTCAAGCATAACCAATCCTCGCCGCTATTGCTGTTGCTGAGATCGTAAATTCTAGCACAACGACGTAAGCCAAGCTCTACGTAAAAAGAGCGCCGCACAAAAAGACACTGAGGGACCGCTAGGCATCATCGAAGACATTCATTTCTATTCAGAAAACTCCCGTAAGCACTAACGGCCTAATATTTTCCTTGCATTTTATACTAATTTCGGCCTTAGAAGCAGTGAGACGGAAACGCAGAAATGGCAGAATAGCAGAGGGTCAGAGGCACAGATACATGAAATTAATCATTGTCACTCTTATTGCCAATAGTAGAAGTTCAAGTTACACATAATTTCATTATACCGTATTCTGTACCTTCGGTCACATTGTGGAGCTGTTAAAACGTCTTAGTTTAAAGATAATGCAACGCAAACGTTTCACTTACGATACCACAACATTATCTCTCAACTTAACATTGATGAAGACTTGGTCGAAATCAAATAAGGTTACGTTTCTCGGCATTCAATCAGAAAACTGAAGTACTGACACTGCCTCATTTGAGATACAACGCAGCTCTTCATTAAATTTCCCCTTTGCTAATTCCGCTTAGAAAAAGGAAAGATAGGCTACGAAGCAAATACCACTGTATTTTCAATGCCTCGAAAGATCACACCTTTAAAATGTATCCAACATGATCTACTATTTTCCTACTTCTGCACGACAAGCAGCTTCGCATCGGCATGAATTCGGCTGATTTTATCGTTTGCTGTCGCGAGGCGGTAGTGCATAATACGCACGGAATGCATACTCTCCATTGTACTTTTTTGCCAAGTATGTTAACGCCTTTTCGTTTTTGAGCAAAACGAGCAGCTCGAGTGTTTCAGGGTGCTTTTCCGATGATTGAACTCGTATCCCTTCTGTGGTTCGAACGGATAAGACTCAACAAAGATGGTGAATGAAGAAGACATTACGAGCAGTGTTATGGTTTGTTTTACATGGGGTGGGAACGAGAAACAGGTGTGCCGGTAGTTCTATACTGTCAGTGCTGTTGCTGAGCGGAGAATGCAAATGCAGCACGACAAATAGGCATTCTGAGAAGAACAATAGGTCTCTGCTGGCAGTGGCCCCAAAAACAGCCTCACTAGCTAGCTGGCATCTATGCATGCGAAGAGCACATCCAGCAGCTTACAGCCAATATGGCGGAAACGAAGGCACCAGAAGATGGCAACAAAATCGTGCATAACTGCGGTACATTGTTAGCTATAGTCGCGGAGACCGAGACAAGCGAAATCAACGGCAGCGTTAAAGGAATAGTTTTGCCAAGAGCGCTTTGCTATCGCCGCCATCGGCAGCATCTAGTTTCATGCCACTACCCACTAACGCGATAGGTTCATTCAATACTGGGAGAAGAACAAGCTAATCCTCATGGGAAATCGGGTGCACCGCCGAAGATGGAGAAGCTTACCGAGGCACCCATTTCGTCCACACCTACAACAGCCCGAAGGCACAGACCTGTCTTCCTTTGGCTGGAAATACTTCCTGGACGGGACGACCATACGAACTTTGCTGCTTTCGTGTGTCTGTACTTTGGCCGTTGTGGCTTTCGTGTACTTAGCAATTAAGGTCTCAGAGTGTGGAGTATGCCATGAAAGCGAGACAAGCCAACTGCGGCTGGCCACTATAACAGAACAACGGTCGAACTAGTACTATCCAGGATAGCATTAAACGAAGGGCTGGCATATTCCAGACAAAATACAATTGGACAAGTTTCGATAGCTAGCTATCTGCCAAGAGCTGATTTGATACCAACAACTCTCGTTCTCGTTTCAACAATCGTCCTTTCTTTCAGTTGTGTGCAAGTGTCTCCTGAGCAGTTGTAGTAGGCCGCTATTGGAAATACCGTTTACATGTTTGCCGGTGCTTCTGTTAGACATTATACGAGCGGATAGAGCAGCGCCAACGAGACTCGATAGCCAGCCCGGTATGTATTATAGCACAAAACACAAAAGCGAAGATACAGCAGATAAATATTCTATAAGAAGGTCACCTGTCCGCTGGCTCGCCAGACCTTTGTATAGGCTACGGTTTCTGTCTCTAGCTGTTCTTGCCATTGGGGTAAGTGATACGAATACATTCTGAAATGAAGCCAGGGGACAGTGCAGAAAATAGAGCTAGAATGCTTCTGTGGAACGACGACAAACACGGACAAATATAGAGAAACAACACAGCAGGTAAGCTTAGATGAGAAGTCATTTGAGTGGCTGGATACAGAAGAGACAGAGAGCGACAGAAAAAAAGACAGGCAATGGACCCCACCTGCCAAATGCCTTACCCGTCGGATGCTTGGCAAGCAAACGTACACGCCGTAATTCCATAGTCCAATTACTCTTGTATCTCGTTTTAAACGTCGAAGTTCCTTTGATTGTTGCATACCTCTGACAAACATTGCTAGCTTTCCATTACCTCGCACAAGTACTCCTCTACATTTGTTCAGAGGCGAAAAACAGAAAGCAATACCGTCTAGTTTCCGTATCCCTTATGCTCTTTTCTTTTTAATTTCTGTTGAAACACTAGCAGCACCTAAAGTTCGCGAGTACGCCTTAACAATGGACTACAACTGATGTGTTCTGATGTCCATTTAGGAGTCCATTGTAGAATCAAGCAACATCAAAATCAATACCCAGTTGTACTGCCAAGAATCGAAACGGCCATGAAGAAAGCAAATCAGAAATACGTATCACAGAACGGCCGCAATATTCTCTCTACAAGTGCGACTTTGTGACGATGCACGTCAACTTGCCTTTAGCCCACGACAAACTTGCCCCGCTGACGATGTTTTCTTTGACTCACACGTATAGCTTTATGCGCTGACGCAGCGAAATACCGCGTGCCGGTCTGAGATTACATACGACGTGGATGGAAAAGGGCACGGATTATACGCGCAATTCTAGCGTGAATTGTCGGCCTTTTGCACAACTACACCCACCGCAGTATAATAATACGCAAAGAAGTAACTTTATTCTAACTATAATAATATGGTAGAATATTTATCGTTATCGTGGATAGTCGAAGCTTTCTGCACGAACTACAATAGTTAGAGATAATTACTGTAGTGTTTCTATTGTCATGTCGAAACGCTAGTTTTATGTACAATGTGCCCGCATCTATCGGCATTTCGACATCAACAAATCTCAGCATGCGTGTCATCTGTCCTAGCTGCGTGACACTTACTCCTAGCTTTTTTTTTCCCAGTAGTCAAGGTTTGAAGACAGCCTTAAATTGAAATTGTCCTAGGACAAAGTCGTTTCGGGTAAACGGGATAAGGCTCGTTTTTCCATATGGATACAGTGTAGCTAGACACATCGTTGCTGAATATAAATAGCTATCTCGTTCATACGTTTCAAGGTACCAATCAAACATACGTTCTACATATTTACAGATACTCTAAACATGGTCTTTGATAGAACAGCGTCGAATTGCCGAAATACACACATTGGCTTGGCAGATTAGAAGACACATTGCACTAAGGGGCTTAAAAGTTTTTTCCTTACAAAAATGATTAAGTAAAGCTGCTAGTGGAATAAAGTGATCACAGTTTTACATGGAATCGCCTATCAACGAATGGGTACCCGACATAAATGTGCAGAATATTCGTTACCTTTTAACGCTTATATAGCCCTCTACGTTGCGTATGCGTAAACTATGTTTGTACTGAACATCGGGCGAACGAAAACGTTCATGCTATTTACGTTACCAATCCAATGCATATGTATATATAAATATTCATAAATTATAACTGTATGGGCCAATGGTTAGATTATTACATAGAGAAATATATTATCTAGCAAGTACAAGTATTCGTAGGATATTTAGTTGTGCTACCATCTGCCAATTGAAATTGCCATGCAACAGCCCCGAATCACTGCAGGATATAAAGTTAATAAAGACCTACTAGACATACTGTCAGTGGTCAATCGAAGCCTACGGATGTTTCGACAAGATTGCAATGTCCGCCCTTCTATATCGTAGTACACCTCCTTAGTCTACGCCCTGTGGTAAGTGCGTGAAGCGCTGTTCTTTTGAACAGGCACATCGATCCTATAGGAAACGCAGTCTGGTTCGACATGTGCCGATATCGTACAACAATAGAAATAGGCCAACAAAGAACCAGCGCCTCCACCGTTCCCCGCCACAAACACACAACTCATCCACGGATTCAGCCATTTATTATCGAATCGATGCGCCCTGTTTGTGCCCGACAGACGCTCATGCACATCCACACAGAAGACAGACAATAGACAAACGATATAGTACACATGGTAATAGTAAAAGTAGATAAACTTGTCGATAGAAAGAAATTCAAATAGTGCACTCATCCGCAGCTGCCTCCGATCTCATCGCCGTCGCTAGCGCACAATCACACTGAGTCCTGCACGCGCACACGCGTAACGCAAATGGTCGGAGGCGTCAGCGGTGTCCTGGTGACTTGTGGCCATTGAACCAGAAGCTTCGGACAGAAAGGTTTGATGTGATCCTTTCGTGTTCATGCGTTCATTTTATGCCGTCTGTGCCTCGTAACTGTTACAGCTGTATGCTGTTCGGTATGGAATGGCATATAGGCCGGGAAGCGAGTGATAGCGGTTAAAGCTTTTGAGGGACACCGAGCAAAAACGAGGACTTACGAACAATGACTTAATCGCATTAACTTCGTTTATATATTTAGCACATATAGTAATACTTTATTGTTGCCCCCCAACGTGTGTTTCGGTTGGTGTTAGGAAATGCAGTACTTTCGCAGCACTTCTTTACAGTTATGTTAATAATAGATTTCTTCCGCGCCACAATTAACTAAAAACGGTCCAATGTATACCGCCATTATGGCGAACAACGGAAAATCAAAACAACCACGAAAGGGCTCAGACAATTGCGACGTTTTGAATATTGCTGACTAAACAATCATACGATGATTTTAATTATGTCTATCGTGAAGGATGCTGCCCATCAGACCCCGACCAGCATTGCGCGCGTTAAAGCCTCTGATTCTTAGCTAACTCATTGAGCAAATGATGCAGTCAGCCTGCACATCCCGCTAACGTTACGTTAGCTCTGTTGCAACAACTCCATTGGAGGGCCTTCTGATACCGCGGCGAAACTCTGCCAGGCCAGACTTACCCTCATATTAATATCGAGATAGAGATAGTCATGTAGCGCCGTCAATTCAGCCTACCTGGAAGTGCTGCTACTACCGATCCTGCCTTTCCATGCCTGAAATGCATCGCCATAGGCCATTTCGACCCGCTCAGCACAGGGAGATACTAGTTACCCAGCAAAAGTGAGAGTGCAAGCTACGTTTCACAAAAATCGCGTTCCGCAATTTAGTTGATTAACATGTTAAGTCAATCGTCTCCCATAACCTAAATCGCCAGCTAGGCAAGCAAGAGGTAACCACCCCAGTACGCTCTATTACGAGCACACTACGTTTTTCCGCACCCCCCAGTTTCCATCATACTGTTACTGATGGCGTTAGATCGCCATAGCGGACGCTGAATGCATTAACCTAACACTAACGCTATCGAGACCTGAGATTGCTGATATCGAATATATGTATACTAGGTAAATTGGTCGGTTCTTATTAGCGCTACATTAATTCAATAACATGGATGGATAAAGAACGATACTTTGTTGTTTCAATGTCAACGATGTACTCGGTTAGAATTGTATCAACAGCTGACCGATGAACTCAAGTGAAGGTTTACCATAGAGGTACAGGCTTACGGCCCTCCGAAAGGTTCAAGGTCGTCGATTATCGGTACGTGGTAATTTTGATGGCAGCACTCAAATGGTGCTCTGTAGACTTAAGAAAGCGTAATTGCTATTACCGAGAATTGAAATCACCTAATGAATCACTGAATGATCTGACTGTCAAAACCGTACCATAAAGCTTGCAAGGTTTGACCCTGATCGAAATTAAAAACCTGTTTCAAAGGTTTGCTATTGAGGTGAACTGTTACAGCATACTTGAATGCTATATATTTGCTAGACTTTCATGGATCAGCGCCATTAGCAATATAATAACGAAAAACTAGCCTTTTTTAATGTAGACGCGATGCGACCTGTCGATATTTTTCTTATATATTAGGGCTGTAAGAATATTGATTCTAGATGGATTCGTGCATAATACGTTTGACTCTCTCATCGCTCATGATATGTTGATTTTACAGTTCGGTGATGGTTTTGGGCAAACGAAACGGTACCAGAAGTTCCCTGTTCTAATCGTTTTCTTGCCGGTCGCAACAGCGAGCCAAGAGGCTGCAAAGGACTAGCTTTAGAGTATCCCTATTAAGAGGTTTATTATAAGACCAGTAACCCTCTGCGGAAGACAGGAACGTTGGCTAAAAGATTGACGAACAAATTGGGATGATTAAAAATAAACAGCCAGTTTTCCAGCAAATGTACTCAACAAATAAAACCGCACTAAAAAATAAAATGATGAACCGATCGTCACGCCCGGCCACTCGTCGTCGTTGCCCTCGAAGAGGGCCACGCCCAGGTCAGAGCGGACTTTTTCACTAAATGGGGTGTAAAAGGGATCCTGCTGCAAAGCGACCACGAGGACTATGACTAAGGGAAGAATCGAGGCTCCGCTGTCTGGTGTTTCAGCGATGAAACCGGCAAGGCCCTTCAGACGTTTTGACCGAAAAATCGAGGTGCTGATCTGTAGGTGCCAGTGCAGCATACGTGTGTCAAGCAGAGAAACTTCAGGAAAACCCGGTTCTCGGTCTCTCCACATCGAGTTCTTTCCTGAGCCCTATCCGTTTTTTCCACTAAAACCGCCTCCTATTGTGGCATTCGTTTTCGCTTCTTCTTTTCGACTTTAGCTGGCAGAAGACCGCGTTTTTTCCCCGATGTAAGACTGTCGTTTCTTATGAATCTCATTTTGTTGCCGAAAAAAGTACCTTGTAATAATTAACTCTCTCACTTGCCCATTGTCGTTGAAATCGCTTACAGGGGATAGGCTTCAGAAGGAGGAAAAAGCAAAAAAAAGCTGAAGAGAAAGGAAGCTGAGAAAGATACCGTAAAGGTATTTGACGTCCGAGTTCATGATGTTTACGGTGATATGCGATATTTATTGCTTGCCAATAATAACAAACTACGGTATGACCAGTTGGTGACTGAGTTGAATGGATGGAGCTTGAATTCGGTATCGGTTGTCTGAATATCATATACTTTGATTCTTTATAAATAGTTTCGAGTCCATCACTTAGTACAACAGATGGAAAACGACCCAGTCGGTCCAGGGCTATATTATATTCAGCCGAAGAACTGATAACTAATTTTGGTGATGAACGATGGGATTAACATTACCCACGAATATTACGAAATGGAGCCGTTTTTAAGGGACAACGAAACATTGGAAATACGCGACAGCGAAGAGCAGAATCTTAATAGGAACTAGACCTCGCCTTGAAGCCACTAACCACGAAACGAAAAACAGGCCATGACCTGAGCAAGATCTGGAGCAACTGAATCTTCGCTGAGTGAACTTCGAATTTAGATGCATAATCACTGTCGTCAATAGTTTTGCCTATACTACATCTGTACATATAGCAGATGCCGCTGTCATCGTTTTCGTTGTTTCTATGGTGGTAGTTTCTTGTCTGAGTGTTATAAACAATATAAATATTTCCGGCTTTCAACTATTCGGCTCTTTTATTTCACGTTTCTGCCATCCGCTCGGTCTTTTGCAATTGATCTCTCTGTTCTTATTCTAGCAATACTACAACCGTGTTGAATGATCGATGTTTCGCATGGTAACAATAGCTGTGCTACTAGTAGCACTAGCAGCTATTATGGTGCCTATTATTACTACTATTGTGCCTTTTGCAGTGTACAAGAGTGTACCGTACGGCCTCATTAAAATACTACAGGTCTTGCTAACTAAATAACACCTTCGTAAGATACTTTTCCAGTTAGCCTAAGAAAACGCCTTATTCTAGGCCATATTAGAAACCCAAAGCAAAGGGCCCTATAGCGGTACAGTACCGCTGAGCTATAGTAGCACTGCACCGGTGGGGTACTGTTATAGGGTAGGGACTGCTTTGGCTTAGCAGTAGCAGTTATGCGGACTTGGCACGCCGCGCATCGGCCAGGGCCCCAACCCCCCGACGACGGTTTCGAGTTTGACGAGGAGCGTTCACTGGCATTTTGATATACGAACTATTACTTCTCCTTCTATTCCTGCTTTGCCTCCGCCACTGCAGGCAACCTCCGCCGGTGCTAAGCACGTTTGCTACGGAAGTCTCAAAAAGGCGTGGAGCGCCAGAAAGCAGAAAATTATATATATATATTTTCTGCTTTCTGGCATACATATATTTGAAAGGGAAGTGATAGGACTCAAGCAAAGCGAAACACAGATTTATAGGAGTTAAGCTGAAGGGAGGTTAGAAACATTGTCATCTCTTCCTTCGCAGGTTTAGCAACTGCCAGTCTTGTGTTACCACTGGTACTGGCACAGCTGCCACCCCATTACGCAATGAGCACCGGTGCTGTAATCTCTCCTGATGCGCTTCTGCTACAGACTGCCCGGGAGCACGAGATTTAAAGTCCTTAGTATGAATTGAACACCAGCTATTGCAGTTTTATGCGACATCATATGTTCATAGCATACGTGCATAATGATGGCCTGCAGCAGGCCACAGCCTGCACTATAAGCGCAGTTTGCACTTCGATGATGTTCAAATGAAAGAAAGTGGCTGGAGAGTCTTACCACCTACACAGGCTTTACCGCCCACCACCGAGCCGGCAGCAGCGGCAGTGGTAACGGTTCTGAAGAGTGCTCTTATCGTGCATTAGTTTTCTACTAAGAGCACCTAAGTTTACAATGACTTCATCAGATTCTGCTATTACGTCGGCACCGTGATGGACTGCGTGGCTAGACCAGTCGTTGTATATCATTTAGGCCAAGAGGGCGGAAAGCTCAGAAGAGAAAAGAGTGCGGTCAGGCGTCGAAAGAAAATAGGCCAAGCACACTGAAAATGAACGGAGGAAATGGTGAAAATTTGAATGCTCTATGGAGCAAGTACGCTGTTGGGACTTTGAGGGGAGGGGTATAGGTCAGGGTATGATGGCGCCTGTGCATAAATAATGACATCCAGCCCCATCGCTGCCGCTACCAGCACAGAAGCAGGCATTTGTAATACAAGGACTAAGAGTTACTGTTCTCAGCGTT
Organism: Varroa destructor; assembly: GCF_002443255.2. Classification (NCBI taxonomy): domain Eukaryota; kingdom Metazoa; phylum Arthropoda; class Arachnida; order Mesostigmata; family Varroidae; genus Varroa; species Varroa destructor. Next base: position 42,188,322 of record NW_019211457.1, read on the forward strand.
ACTATAATGTGAATACAGAACAGCATTGCTCGAAATACCTTTTTCTCTCTCCAACCAATTGCTTAGGCCGTTCGTACATACAGCACACCTTTTGCATCTGACTGTCGAACACGACTCGTCCTCTAAGCCTCTAGCATACCTATTAACCTAAACCAAGCTTGCCGTCGGAAGCCCCTCATAAATGCCCGCCACTCGCTCCTTCTCTCCTTCTGATTCTTCTGTCTGCCTGAACCTACGACAGAATCGATCCAGGTTCGAATGAATAGGACACGATAGTGCTTCTGCTGTGGAACAGCAGAGGTAGTTAGTCCATAGTCGTATTCACTCGTTCCCTACAGATTCCCCTTGCCCCCGTTCGTTCATCGTCGTTGCCATTGAGATTTTCTCCTCGGTTCATCGCTCAAATGAAAGTTCTTCCACTGCAAAAAATAGAATGAGCTTTTCGGAACAGAATAATACCATCGCCACCGCCCACTCCGGCATATCCATTGTACTGCAGTGTTTCACTACACTGCTATGGAAAGTAACGTGTGACTGGAGCTCCCGCTACCCCACTGCCCTGCTTTTTCGTTTACAACCATATTTTCGCCTCTGTTCTGTACCCTGTCTCTGAGAAAAAAAGCAAGGTTATACACATATTATACATGCTGTGATGACTGCTTGTTCGCACCAATGCAGGACCGTAAACGGATTAGAGTTTGCTCCTTCGCTCACTTTGATTAGGGACATTTTTGTAAAGACTTGCTTACTGAAAGAGTAGTATCTGCCAAAAAGCGACTACGACCATCAGTGACTGACAGTAACTACTAGAAGATACGAGCTGAACAAATACAGGGAAGAAAGCAAAGGTGATCAAGGAGGTAGGCTTTTCTTATTGTCATTTTTGACAAAAGACATATATTATAATGTTACTTGGCGTATATATTTGTCATATGTCCAAATGACAAAACAAAAAACTTCAACGCTATCACTAGTCAGCTTTTTGATCAGAGACTCCAGAAACGCCTACTCCAAGGAATTACTCCCATAAACGATGACGTAACCATTCACCGGTAGTCACTAGAATACAGAATTATTTGAACCTACATAAAATCACATGATTTCCCACGACGCTTTTCATACGCGTGCCGCTTGCTGTTGTTCCTTGCTCCGGTTGATGGCCAATAACGATCGTTTTCCTATGCGTTGCCGGACCACCATTTAGTGCTGTGGTGAAGACAATTCAGGAAAAAGAAGCCACCAACAACTTCATTTCCGCAATGCATAAAGCCACTCAAAGACACGCACATGCATAAATGGTTGCACCTATTAAAATATGTTCCACATCGTTTGTCCATAACCTTATATATCTCTCTTCATTCGCGCTTTTTCTATGATATGTGCCATTGGCTGAATTTGGAACCTCTCGTTTCTTTCAATTACAAATTTGATCGATTGAGCTACCGCTAATAGCCGTCGTATCTGTCAATAGCACTGGTTGTGGCTTACGATTGAGCGTCTCATTGTCGACTTTTATCCCCCTTACGATCTTTCATTTTATCTGTGTTAAATCATTACAGAATGTATCTAGCTGGAGTATTCGAAGGAGGAGAATACGTACATACATAGCCTTTCCATGTAAGCAAGTTTATCAGATAATGTATACTTTGCGTAATACTGTGAGCATTTTTTAATTATTTCTTTCTCACAGGCTCCATCTACAACCTCGATTATTATTATGAAATTTGTTTAAAATCCTGAAAGCTACGGCGGCCGCGTGTCTCCGTGCAGAGACTTTGGCGATATTTTGTTAAAAATCAATTTACTATTAAACGTTGTTAGCGTACGAAAATGGATGTCTGTCATAGTCACGCGATCACGCTGGTCAGTATTCTATGTGATACGATATCGCGTTGGACCCCATGTATGTATATATATATAAAACAAACCGATATGATCGTCGGAGTTTTATCAGGCGACTATTGTTTCTCCTAATTAGCCGTGTCTTCCCGGACTTTAGTCCGACAAAAAGAGGCTCCTTTTTCGACCAGCGGTGGTTGCGTAAGGGTTTACAGAGTGATGTCGTCCCTTCCAGCGATGTCGACAACAAGATCTTCAATCTGATGCTCGTCCTTGTCACTATTTATGCTTAAACTAAATCCAGTACCTCTTTTAGGCTAGTAATGGATATGCTACAATGAGCGACTACTGCTGCGGTCTCGAACAACCTGGTATGGTTCGTTTATTTCATCGACAACAGCTCGAAGATATTCAAGGCATCAAACCACAAAGCAGACATGTAAATGCCGCTGAATACCCTCTGGGACTACGTCGGGGTTTTAGAGCCCTTTCACCACATCCTTCTGGCCACGCAGCAGGCTATTACCAGGCGACGCTGGAGCCGTCGCCACCACTGAAGACGCTACCCTTATCCAACACAGACCATCACACTAAGCCGACCCCGCGGTCGCGTTCATCGACAGGCTCGATTCAGGCTTCTACCACTATCCTCAACCTCATCGTTTTTTTTGTTCAATCCTCATCCTAAATTGTGTATTTCACCTCAGCGGGAGGCGGTGGCAGCTACACAACGGCAGAAGCATCAGCTATAGAACAGGTACTGAGTGGCCCACTGGCAGTCACTCAATGGCGATTTGCCTTTTTGCTAAAACAGCAGCAAGTACGTGTGCACTTAACCTTCACCAAACCAAAAAAAAACTCATTTCTCGGTCGCCCTTCAAGAAGCCAGCCAACCGCCTTTGCCCTTGCGTGCCCCCATTCCTTATTACCATACCTTACTCGATGTCGATTTCACTTCATTTTTCTTTTCTGTAGCATCCAGCGCACATATGCATAGAAGGCTCTTGTTGTTAAAAAAAAAACTCGGCACAGGAACGCCACACCGGAAATTGTACAGAGACTCTTGGTGAAAGGGGTCATGGAGCTTTGGAAAGCTAAAAAAAGTATTATGCGAACGTCGCCGAGAGGACACCACTGTGTCAGGCATACATGTTGACGATTACGGTCATCCGATGAAAGGCGCACGCGAACAGCTCAACAACAACAGCACAAAACGGCGTCAGTGTGAAGTTGTGTGGGTTCTCACCGGTGGTAACAGAAAATACCGACGTGAAAAAATTCGGGTGACCTTTCTTGCTTTTCTGTAAGTTCGACGACTCGTCCTTTGTCCCCAGCAGAAACATGAATCGAAGAGCTGGTTGAACAAGAAAGAAAGAAAGAGAAAGTGTAATCGATGGGATAAGAAGAAACTTTTTCGCCGGAGAGGCACGTACGACAGACGTGCGGTCGATACAGTTTGCTGTTTCCAAGACCACCACGAGCGAGAAGATAACTGAAGGTAGAGACGCATTCTCGAATGCTGTGTCCACTCTGTTCCACCCACGAGCACAAGTTCGCTTCACGGCTTGCGTAGCTTTGGCGTGATCCTTTTATACCGTTGCTGCTTCGATTTCGAAGGAAGAAATGATCTAGCGGGGTAAAGTTCGCACCTGAAATCGGCATTCGAAATATTCGAGTGCTCTGTTATACTGGGCGTGTTGGGCTAAGTTTGGACCCTCAATATCTCCTTTCATCCGCAACCCTTGTTTGCTGTGTCACGTCTGGATCCGATAGAAGAATAGAGGGATGAGCAGCATACATGTAAAGAGGGGAAACAACTCATTTTTTAAATAGCACAACTACAGACACGAAAAACGCAGCATCAACGGCAGCAAAAATAAAGAAGAACGAGGGGATCAAGTCGATCGATGAAGCGACTGATAGTCTTGTTGCTTCAGCTTGCCCAGGTTTTTCTGGTGCACTCGAGGTCGCTGTAATGTCGATATTAACATGTTTTGACCATAATTGGGTTTCGCTACTGGTCTAGGCCTCGTAGTTTGATAGATGTTCTCTGCCGTCTCGCTAACCAGCCGGCTATCAAAAGCTTTCAAGCCCTTGCAGTACAGTCAACTTTTGGCAGCAACACACAAGGACCAGTTACTCATTTGCTCTGCCGCTCCGTTGTACGAAGATTGTGCACAGCCCTTTACCTTCCGTCGGTTTCTCCACAGATACATGGCTTCCAGTTATTCACCAGCTACCTGCTTTGCCGTGCCCTCAGTTTGTGCGGATTTAAACGATACCGACAAAATGATAGAAAAAAAGGACAGGTGGAGAACATTAGATCAGTTCCTCTTCAACTGATTGTGTGCCGAATTGGTGACCGTACAGGAAAAGCTGGAATAAGTGGCCTGCCGCTTGTCTGGTTTGGTCTCATCAAACGCTGACTGGTCATCGTTTTCCGTCTTCATTATTCTCGTCAGCAATTGCACGGCTAAACTCGCGAAGAAGCTGACGGGCTACTTTCAGACACAAGAGTCGTTGAAGCTAGCAAGGACGCAGGCTACCTTCAACTCGGAAAAATAGCCGCAGACACCATCTACAACAACCGCCCACGCTACGACCATCGACCTTTTCCTGTCGACGTTACCGTCACTACCGCAGAGTTGACCCCACCGTTAACGGGACGTAAACAAGTACTAGAAGCTGTTTTGAGAACGTTTTTTTTCTGGTTTCTCCATCCGTTTTCGAATTATTTTGAGTCCGACCTCTTCCTTCATGCCGAACACAACAGCAGAAGAAACAAACTAGATTACCGCCACTACCACGGCAGCCGCCATCCTGCACAATCCAAATAAGTAAAAGCGACCCCATCGCGATAACGAACAGTGAGTATTACAAGATGCAGCGTCTAGAAAATTCGTCAGTTCCTGTACCAGCATGAGCATGTACCTTTCCTGTCGCTTGATACCTTTGAGCTGCCGGTACTACAGGGAATAGTCTCGTTCCACGAGGGAATGCCAACACCTATATTGCAACTTTTTTCCCTTCATTCGAATGGTAACCAGGACTCAGTTACTTTAAAAAATGGAATTCTGATATTGCAACACCCATGTGGGTCGTTTCCGGTTCCCACAACTCCCTCCTTCTGTTTATGACAAACTTCAGTTTCTCGTAGGCTGCTTGCATTTCTAGAAAATGCAAGAAGCGAACTATATATTAACTTTAGGGACCGTAGAGGCAAAGAAGAAAGGGGTTAAGGGAAAAGCAACTATGGCCAGTTGCATCATTGTAGGATACGTGTAGGTGAGTAAGTACAGTAGCATATTGGTTATACGACAACGGCCGTATCCATAGACTTACAAATACGTGAAATGTCCGTATGTTCATTAACCCAACTCCATAACACAGTGACACTCAAATTCACATCAGTTGCCTTTCATTTAGCGCAAATACGTCCAATAGGCCCGTAAACGCGTTCCGATCAATATTCATTATCAATAGACTCCTTACTAGGACGAGGCCTGGCATATACCGGCACATGCTAAAAATTTACTTTTATATAATCGTTCTTGGCAGGGATATTAGTATTTAATAGTTTCTATTACATTACGTAGCCTATAGTGTATTAGCACTAACGATATACTGCCACACAAATACGTACAAATTTCACTTTTTTTTTTCGTTAATGGAGATCCTCGATTCCCTGTCTATCCTTTATATTACTAGGAAAAAAAAAAAACCATTAGGATATCAGTACAATTGAGAACCATTAATATTCTCGCAGTGACTTAGCGCACTTCTGTTGAGTGAACGTACCTCAGTTGGTTTATTATGTCGATTAAGAAGCTTATTTGAATACATTAACACGTCAAATCCAAGAGCTATATTAATACGATTTTACTGCTTACGACTCGTATACCGGTAATGAAGCACCAGCTTCTATGAACTAGCTTGTTTTAGGACGGGAACAAAACGATACCTCTATACGCATACGCATACACACACGGAGTGTGCCACATATGGACCCAATGTAAAGTGTTCGACGCTCTGCTTCTGTACAAAGTTACGTTCTGTAGCACAAGCTCAGGCCGACTCACGCATGGCCCTAACTTGTGAACATCTCGTTGTAGCAACGCAACACGTTTCCCTTTTCCCTGTTGGACTCATCTAGCTCCACACGCTACAAAACACTATCCAGGATTGAATGCGACTCGTTAAATTCGCTGAAAGGTTTTGTGTGTTTGCAGGCGAATCACTAATCCTACTTTAGCTTTAATCTCGGTAAAAATGCAAATGAGAATTCAGTTCAAGATTAAAAGTTTGGACTTGTTGCTCGACACTGAAAGACTGCTCTCCTTGCCGGGCCTTTAGTGCCCCCGTGGTTTGCGAATGCAGTTTAGCTGCATTTGATCATGGCTTGTTATTAGTGAGCTGTCCTCTTGCTGTGGTTTGCCTTCGGCCATAATCTCCGCCACTAGTTTCGACAAACCCGCTACCTTGTTCTTTGTTCGCCCATTTCCAGTTCGCTTTTTTTAGAAAGACATATTCGAATATAGTGGGGACCGCTAAAAACACTGACCACTATTATTGACTATGAATGCTAAGCTACACGCAAATAACAATAAATATAATCAAGTGCACCGTACGACGTGGCCATGTATTACAAAGTGTTGATTATATAAATCTAAGCTAGACAACAGTGCTACATATGTTTGAGTCTATTTTCGGTCACACTCGACTAAATATCGTGAAAATTTTAGTTTCAACAATCGTATCAAACAGACGGTACACCACCTGAAAATATATATGTATATATAATAATATTTTATCGCGTTTTTGCTAGTTAGATTTAAAGGGTGTATAGCGAATTTTTAAAATATCGTCCCGGGTGATGGCGTTTATCGCATCAGTGTGTCTCTAGGTAATCTGTACTACCTATGTATGGTTATCTATGCAAAGATACGACTTTCTGGTCTATCGGGCCTTTAGATTTAAATCTCCAATATATAAAAACAACTAAAAGTCCATTTACATATACTGTTGTATTTACATGCATATATAGTATGTAGCGTACAATCTTACAAGAATACAACACACCGCACTTCGAATCAGAATCAAATATGCCTCTACCTGAGATTGTTTAAATGTTTGTTATGGCTTTCCTATCTAGACATATGTTCCAGAACAGAACCTCAAGGACTAGCAGCTTTCTACCAATGTCTGACGAAATTCAACCATCTGCTCACATCATTCCTAAACTCTAATTACGATTTTTACAAATTTTAATATTTGCCTCGGTAAGCGGAGCGATTTCGATGACTCGTATATACTCACATAAATAGTGCGGTAATATCAAGGGGTTGAAGGCGAGACTGTAACGACACGATGACGCATAGACAAGACTTGAGGCAGTAATCAAAAATGACGCTAATGCTCCTAATAGTTTATCATCGCTCATGGTAAGACCGCTGCCAAGTAGTGCCTCTTATGCTAAGGTTATATGCGACGGACAGCAGCAGGGATCGACAGGTTTGCCTTTATCTACTACGCTGATGTTTTTAGGTGCCTGCGAGACCAGGCGACAAGCTCTCGAGATTGTCCGCCCTGTACGGTCTCAACTATCGTTATCCTTATTGTGTCATAGTTTCCGTTGGTGCTGACATAGTCCTCGAATGATCCGCCTTCTACCCTTCTTCAGGATTAGGTATGTAATAAAGGTTGCCGCTAGAGCGCCACGGGCCATTGCATACAAACGATTTGACGGCTTCATCTGGGCTGGTTTTGGGGGTCTATCACTGACTAACATTGCAACACAATGGGGTAGTATCTTGGGGTCGGTTGAACGTTCATCGGTTGGTCAATATGTGTTTGTCCGTCTGCCGGTAATGACTGCAGCCATACGGCTCCAGTAAGCGTATTAGCAGATACGACGTCCTTCTAGGCGCACAACGGGCAGCATGTAACACAGCTAACTGACTAGGTAGTTAACTCATTGGGCAGATAGAATGGTCATCTGCTAAAGTCTGGCAGGATTATTCTATATGCCTTGTGCTTAGCAGACAACAGGCTTTGCGTATGCTAGCAATAAGTCTTTCAATTTTTCAGATTTCGTATCTAATTTTGCACACTTACACGCAGCGATAGAGTGGGGGGAAGGGGTAAGGGGTGCAAAAGTAGAGTGGTAATATAGGCTTCAAAACTTTTCGACCAGCGTTTTTCAATATTTCGTCGACCGAATCGTAGCAAAAACAAACGAGACCGACCGGACAGATTGTTACCAGAGTCCAACCTCACTCGTTGTTGCATGAAGCTACTATTACCGTTGGTGGAAGCTGATTAGAACATTATGTCAGCAACAATTAAGAGTTTTCATATAATGAAACGAACTATCACCTATTAACTACCGAACTAGAACGAACGCAACGTCAGACGTTGCCGCTAGACGGCCTAATTCGCACGTGTGGAGCAAAGTTCCTCCAATATAGCTGAATTGTAGCTGAAGTAGCATAGGGGCGGTTAGAGGATGTAACGTTCGCTGACCGCAAAAAAAATCAGAGAACCCATTAGTTGATTAGGATGCGTCAACACACACTATAGAAGAAGTGAAACAGCAGGAACTTGTCACGCGTACAGCCCATAGAAATACAGTCCATCGAATAGTCCATCCATTCTTACATAATTACATGGCGGACGTTTTCCCGAAAGTTTCAACGTGTTTACCAGTCAGAGGCAAGAGTCACCCTGCACTAGACTATCAGTTAGCTTTAGTAATAACCGACCCTTATGGCGATGTCGATTATACAGACGAGATTGAACACATAATCAGGAGTAAAATCTGTTCTTCAACAAAAATCTATTCTATTGGGTCTCAACTGTTTCTGTTATCTAAAAAATAATAATATATTACATTATTAGAGACTTTTCATGGCGCTTCTTATTGAGCTCGAACCTTAATCGCGTGATCGTCCATTAGACGATCGAGACGATAGGTCGTCTCGAATCCGCTTTTCCATACTAATTCACGCTTCTTTTTGCCTACGTGAAGCGAACAAGATGATGGGTCAAAAAGCGTCGTAGCAATCAAGTAGCGGTGTGAAGCCTTTCTCTTTGACCTTTTTCATCGAGCTCGGTCGGACATTCCAGGCAGAACGACCGACGACGGAATAGTTGCTAGATAGGAAGGATCAGTGGTAAAATCGACAGTGCATGCCATCACAAATAATTGTAACTACCGCCTGCTACGCTTCCGGCTATTGAAGTTTTGGCCGTCTCAGTCATGAGACTATCCCCACAGACGGTATCCAACAGTCACGGTTGCCCCGACGTGGTCTCCGTATGGATGACATCTCCATACAGCAAGACGATGATAGAAGTAAACGCTGGAGAATAAAAATCTAGCAGCACACATTCAAGCAGTTGCACATGCCCCTTCTATGACAGCCCACGCTCGCCTAAGTTTGCCCGTCATCGCCCGTTCAGCTATCAGACCATCTAACAACTTCTTTCTCCTTATCTTCTTTACGCGCACTCGCCAAGGAAAAGAAATAAGCGAATTACCACCGAACCATGCCGACGAGACGCGTCTGCCGCTACGAACGCGCCAGGCATCTTTTAGGTCGCTGCTTTCGGCTGCCGCGCCGGGGACTTTACTAGCCTTGCGTGCCGTGGCTTCGTCGCGCAGTTAGATGCTGATTTTCGGAAAAGAAGAATAGGAAAAGGAAAGAACAGCGGAGACGACGGAAGGCAGCGACACGCGAAATCTGACGAACGACCGGTGGAAATGAGTAAGTGCTTGTATGCACAAGGAACAGATATGACAGCACACAATGCTAAGAAAGACTGCTCCAATAGACGAAGCGTACTTCCGGGCATATCCGTCCTTGGGCCACCCCCGACACGTATCCTTATGTACAATATGTTCTTGTATGCGAACATACACGTGTGCATTACAATATAGCGAACGAATCACAAAATGTGCTCTGCTGCTGCTACCGTCCTTCCTTGTTTTCGTGCAGGTAAATATCGAAGGCGCTCGAGACACCCTCGATGTTACAGTCGAAGCTATTTCTCGAGAAAGACCTTCAGTAACAAGCAGGTGCTCCACTCATTAGTTAAGCATAGACTAGTGGCCAAGGTTTCGATAGTACTGGGAGCGGTAATAGCGGCGACGTGGTTGTTTAATGCGCCGTTAGGCGAATTCATTTTCTGAGCGCAACCTTTTGCCAATCTATCCCGAAAAATTCTTCACTTGAACGGTTTCTTCAATAGCACTCAAGGTCACTAGGAAGCGGGGAACCTGACGACACTGAAACACTGTCTTCAACGAATCAATTCCTTGAAAAATTGTTTCCTCCGTCATTTCAACCGCTTCAAAATTTCTTTGGAAGCCAACAAGATCCTCGAAAAAGTTCACGTTAAGAGAGGAACAAATAAGCAGATACGGACAAAGACTTCTTCCTCACGTAATGAGATAAGCTTCCACTACTGCGTCCGTGACCATGTGTATAAACAGAACGCTCGGATCGCACCATAAACAGAGTTAACGGATAGATAATGAAATTAACAAAAAAATCTGGTCTTGCATTTCAACATTAAGATGAATCATCTCTATGTTTAAACATTCCATGAGATGATTGGTTCCCAGCACGAAACGAAATCTGTCTAGGTCCGGGTACAAACCTTGAGCACAATATGTGCCTATTATAGGCGGGCGGTGGAAGGGGGGGGGGGGGATCATCTATCATCAGGAAACGCGCTACTAGTATGCCATTATGCAAGGAGGCAGCCGTCACGTACAGAGACTCGAAAGCAGTAAATCTAAAACCAAAGGGCCTTTTTGTAAACCAGAACAGTCATTTTCTAGGACTTCATGACCAGCTCCTCGTGGAATTAGCATTGTGCCCTTAATAAATTCCTGTAAAGCATTGACATTGGATTGAGACAACTAACTCCATAATATAAAAACTAATTATTCTTATTTATTGCATACATATTGTGTAACATGCTCAAAGTGATATCAATCGTCGGTAGGAAATTGACGACCAGTAATTAAATATATAGTGTATTATTGACCTCAAAAAAAATAACCAACAAAAACATGTCATGTGTGCTGATAGACCTGGCGTAAGGTGTTTCGTAATGACACCCTTACGCGTACGTCGTCTCCACTCCAGTGATAATGATTAACATTGTAATACAATGTAATCCGTTAAGGTTGGCTTAGGCCACGAGCTCTAATAAGAAGTTTTAAGCAGCTCGGCACAGTTTGCCTAAAAGAAGAAGAAATAAATAGCGACAGATATTGGTTTTTCTTAGCTTTGAACAACATAATTATGACGGTATCTCCGATATATTGAGGACCTAATGAAATATTTTAAATAAGCCAAGTAGTTTTATTCGTACGCTAATGCAAATACCACACGGACATTTCATTAAGGTTTGGTATTTTAAACAGGTATTTTTATATAACGGCTCATCCAGGCGATGAAATTCATTGTGGCATCGTGTTGTACCATAGTTTAGCTTTACTGGGAATGCTCGTAATAATTTTCGTGCAAATTTTACAATTTGGGGGTTCATATTAATAAACCCCCGTAGCATACAGGAATGTGCAACGACTCAGTAGTTACGAGCCTATGTAGGCCACAATGCGTTTATAAACTTGTCCACATAGACGAATTATGTTAATGCTGTTAATGTCATGAAACCTGATAGAAAAATAAACATTAAGCCATTAGTAAATGAGATTGATAGCTTTGTGTTAGATAAGCACAAATATGTAATGCCTGTAACAACGGCGGCACCAGTATACACCCAGTCGATCCTACCAATTGCATGCCAATTACGTAAAGATTCATTCTATTTTTGTTTAATATCCCTCGGGTTTGCTTGTTCTCGGTGAGGATCCTGATTAAGATCATTTGTATCACTCACAAGCGCAAGACTCCTCCTCTCAAAGGCGCGCGCCAGAGCTGCTTACTCCTCGTTTATTCTGTCGGCCAGACTCGGATCGAATTCGGTCGCCGATTACTAGATCAGTACTCAGCACCATCAACCAGAGTCGCAATATTAGCAACAAGGGCGACGGAAATGCTGCGTTACGTCAGATAAGCAAAACCGTAGACATAGTTAAATCGCAGGTCGTTCGTTAGATCGGCTTGAGACCATGCCGGCACAGCATAGCCCCGCCGTGTTAGAAAGGAGTCCAATAGATCTGAGTAGAGAAGGCCACGGGACAGAGTGAAAGAAATATAAAAAAAAAAAAAAAAAGGCCCCCCATACGAAGAGGCGTTGCCAAGGATTTCTACGTTAACCATCACATCTGCTCCTCTAGCTTTGTAACCATCTCTGCTGTGAGCAATATATACCTGTACCTTTCTTACTGACCGCTTGAGAAAAGCGTTTCCAGTCCACACCAGCTCGCTTGTACTGTTTTTTTTCCCCACAGCCCGTTTAGTAGCAGCAAGCCCTTCATTGAAAATACTGTGACTACCGCCATTGACAGAACTACTTATACACTTTGCATTAGTAGTCTCCTTTTCCCTTTTCTGTACTTCGTCTTTTATTATACTTTGTCATTGCTTAACTAAAAGGCACAGATGGGTATGGAATATGGACGAGGAAGGAAAATTAACCGGAGTATTTTGTATCTCCTGTCTGGATCGTCGCATCTTCCCCAATGGCCTCAAGCAATTTCGATCTCGTTGCAGTGCTAAAAGCAGCAGAAAAAGCAGGATTGGTGAGAGCAAAAGCGACAGATATATCTGTCCTTCTCCACGTCTCCTTTTACTCTTCAACTCCACATTCTCCAAACTGAACGTTCAGCCATTCGCTAACTCGCCGCACGATCGACCGACAGCTTGAACCGGCGAGCGTAAATCCCTCGCTTTCCTTACCCCCAACCTCTTCATCGCTTGTACTACTCGACACCCATGTTAGCTCCCAGTCAGACAGCCAGCCAGTTCGGCAACATAGCTCAAACAGCTCAAGCGGTGACACTCCCTTAGTGCCCCCTATCCCCCACCCCCTCTCCTTTCCCGACTTCTTTGCCATTCTATCGTCCTTGGTAGGTACCGACTGTTTATCTCGCTGCTTTTAGTAAGTTCTCATCTATCCAGCAAACCATCCCGTCCGCCCTCTCTCTGCCGCTCTGTCGACAAATTGCTCGATAAGCTTTAGATAAACGAGCGACCGTTAAGCCCACAAACGGTGGGCGAAACAAACTACCAGAGAGTCAAATGTCGAAGTTGTTGCTGCTGAACGGGTAGTTTTAAAAAAAAAGGGAAGCGAAGTTAAAGCAGAATCTTTTCAGACCGACTGCTTCTAACGACCAAACAAACTGAACTGATACAGCTAACGGGAGCCAGAGTCTTTTGACTCGTATTGCTATACGAGTTCAAGCGCTGGTAAACCTTAATTTCAAGGAGAAACGATAGGGGCAAAAGTAAAAGCTTAGTAGAAAAAAAAACAGCCCAAAAACAACAAAACCTTCTCGCAAAGTTCCAATGTGCTCGTTCGAACGGCAAGAAACGGAGCAGAAGTTCTACGTCGTTCGTTACTAACGAACGGTATTAGGCGTCTGACGTCGGTCGAAGACCGTTCTAATTCGCGTAAACGAAAAGGTGATGCAATGTAGAAAGAGATGAAAAAACTACGAAATAAATAAAGCATATTGGCCGGAAGCACCAGAGCGCTTCGCAGGCCATCGACCGTCGGCCTTCAGCATTATCTACAGGAGAAGCGGACAAAGTCCTGTTCAAGATGAAACGTTTTTTGACTTCAACATATATTAGCGGGATTGCTGCTGCGTAACTTTACAGAAAATTCAATATAATTTGGCGCTTTAATAGCAAGATCCGAATAAGAAACAGGACCCTATTTTCGTCGGTCAGACGAAATTAATTTTCCGACATAAAACCCATTGATTGATCTCAGAGCGATAGGGTTTATCTCTTTATATGCAAAAAGTCCTAAGTTTCAATTCACAACTTTAAGAACTCTCCTCCGATAACCACCGACTAAACAAATAACTTACGTAGTCCCGTAGAATTATTTTCTCTTTTTTTAGTTAGCACAACGGCCCTGTTACTGTAACTCGTATAACCGACGCAGCAATAAACCCTCAAAGTTCAAAAGCAACGTACTGTTTTCTTACTTAGTCAACCCCTATAATATCGGCTACACAAGCTTTCGATTGAGAATTTTGGCCCGTCTCTATTCTTCAAGACCTTTTCATTATTAAAACTCGTGTGTGTACTTCCACATACCAGTATGCTTCCTGTTGTTTTGAATACATCCGTGTATTCATCAGATTAGCTATTGTAGCATAAGTGTTCTACAGGCCCAATAACGCTTCGAGCGATCCCTACATTCGTAAACAGCGTATATAGCATGGACATCACTTCTTACTGCTGCAAATTCTATCCGGATGCCCACGGAACTCCATAGGCGGGAGATCACTGTAATGATGCTGCGATTCTATGATAATAATCAACGAAGACGGCGCTAGAGGTAGAGCAGGGTATTTGCTTATCCTTCGAAATTTCTATGCATATGCCAGTGAACTGGCAGGGACCCAACCAGATGGGTAGCTACTACTACCATCATCGCCACGATTCAACAACGTCATCCCGCTAAAGTCAGCGCGTAACGATGATATATAGATATATTTGTCTACTGCAATAGAACAAGTCAGGTTGAACCGAACGCGGCAAGCGCAATCTGTGCTTGTGGCGATTTAACGATGATGCTAACCGGGAACAGCAGGACACTCTGTAATTATGGCCGCGATAACTGCTACATAAGTAAAGCAAGCGACGTACCCAAGTGAGCACGGTCGGCCATTACAACAGGACGAAGAGAATGACAATCGTTCGGCCGAGCCGAATAAACGGGAGCGTTAGATGGTCTCTCAAACCGCCTCTACCGTAATCCTACCGTATACTGGCTACAGTCTGCTTGTCTTGTCCTCAGTGTACCAGGACATTGCCGGAGTGCGCCTCGTGAAACCTAAAGTTGTAATAAGGCAGTTCAATTCTAAAGTTGATGAGTTATTGCGATAACCTTGATGTTTCAAGGTAAACCAAAGGCTGGAACAGATGAATTTCTGATGCGTGCAATTCGTACACAAGACACTCCACCATCTTATCATCAAGTCCACTTAATTGCTTGGACATTGTGATGGCGCTGTTTCTAAATGATTTATTATTATGTTTGTCGATTCTTGTATACACACTGCGGTCACCGACCCACAATTTGCCTGTCTGGATGTTTTGGCAAGTAAAACCCAACATTTTGCCTTGATCGTGTCGGTCATCGTTGCTTCTGTAGGTGGTACCCCGAAAATCGTGTTGCTCTGTATACGTATGCGTGCCATATACCGGCACCACGTATCGTCCCTAATACAACTTGTCAGTGCCACTTGCTGCTGCACTAGTGACTGCCCGAACTATTGAAATGTCAGCGCACATTGTCGTCATTGTCGTCATCATCACCAGCGTCGGCATCGTCATCACCAGAATCATAAGCATTCGGCGCAGCTGGACTTAGCTAGGTCTCCGCCGACATCGTTGGCGGTCGGTCGTCGTTCTGAAGTCGTTTTCTAGCTTTTCGTCCTAGGTAACCAACGCTAAAACCACAATCAAGACCGTAGCGAGCCGTTCATCAGCTGGACCTCATCGTGTGTATGTGTATCGTAGTCGACATCTCAGCCGACGAGTGGTAGGCGACGATGAACAGTGTAGCGGCGGCCCGACCGTAGTCGAGCCTCGCAGACTGCAACCTCCGCGATCAGAACTAAGTCTAGCCAGAACCATCGTGGCCGCTCCCAGCCGGCCAGTCCGCCTGTTTGCAGTTTACCACCAGTGGCTTACCGACGATCTAACTGCCAGCCCTCGGCCCCCAGCAACGGTGTTCGTAGGTCAGCGTAATCGCGGGCCGACCCCATCACCGCTACCGAGCGCTGCATTGCCTGGTTTACTCTTCGTTGCACCAGCGCGATCTCGGACCTATAGGGGAACTACAAACAGGGAAAAACCGTTCGCTCCAGGGGCGTGTCCGGACCCATCAAGCCATCATCGCGGCCTTTTAGTAGCCTTACCACCGTAGGGCCAGCACAGTCACTGCCGTTGCCGTCGTCATCGACACATACACACTCATAGGTATAGACTATGCTGCGGCTGCAGCATGGTCTGTTTGTCCGTCATGACATGCTGTATGCGTTTAGTTCCCTTACGAAGAGCAATAGTGCAGGTATAACCGTACGTAGCCCAGCGATTTTATATGGCGTGGCGCCTGCTATGGCTCACATGTGTGCCGCAACTGCACGGAATCCTGCGGTATATAGCTGCGCGGTTTGTGACGGAGCGGTAAGTGACGTAGTATCTTACTCGTGTAACAGAAAAGCATAGACTTCACCTAAATTGTCGAAGATAATAAGAGTTAGATTAGCCGATAACTCTGAATTATAAAAAAAGTGCTAATAGCACGCGTAGAACAATGTAGACCAATCTCACACGCTACACTGTACAGCGGCAGCAAAAAAAATACCCAGATATCGTAGATATGTGTGAATAAAAAATCTTGTGTACTAATGCAGTGTCCAGACAAAACGGTGCAGCAATATATATTATCTTTGGCATGGTATTACGGAATGCCCTCCGTATGTAATAGAACCCGATAGCCGATAGTTTCGTACAACAAAGTGATCGCATCCATAAAAAAAAAGCGCCAAGACTCTAGAACCACCTGCTGGCGTCCTACTTCGTTCCCTTGACGTTATTTGCAACTAAATGTGTGTGCCTTTTACATGGTCATTCGCTTGTTTCAGGCTTGATGTTTCGCGCCACGTGATCTCGATGTTTCGCGCCATGTCATTTCGACCCATCCTACCGCCCTTGTGCCGACTAGCTTAATAGCCTAAGACCTGGCCGCCCCATAACAACACTATCCTGGCGTTAGTGAAAGCTAAAAAGAAAATAGGGAAATGCTTCGAAAGGATCAAGACAGACAGCGGAAGATGAGGACCCGAGTGGAGAACGGAACGAAGATAAGGACGAGGAGGCAAAAAGAAGGGGACACTGCCGAGGTAGTGGGGATGGCGCGGGCGGCTGTGGCTCTACTACTTCCACGACAACTATCAAGCCAGCTCCTACAGTGTACACCATAGGCCTTGCGAGGTTTTAGTGCAGAGTAGAGGCAACCATTGTTTTTATCCTTTACCCCTGGTGTCTTTCCTGTACGCTACCGGCAATGCTGAGCTATGGACGCCAAAGAATCCAAGCCTAACCCCTGATCCCCAATCTTCCATTCTCCTCTTCACTGCGGTACTAGCACTGCCATGATGCACACTTCATGGCCCTCCACTCCTTCGTAGTTACAGGTGGTAGGAAAGAGGGGTTAGAAAACGGAAAAAAAGCCGAAAGGCTAGAGAGCACAAGGTGTGGAACTCTGCTCTTCTATGTTATCATTCTTTTCACTACTGCTATGAATCTGCTGCAGCAGGCGTCATGCACTGCACGTGTATGGTCTAAAGGTATGAGTGTAGCTCCGGCACGGCCTTGTACTTTTCGTCCGTGGCAGCCGCGAATGACGCATACACCGAGCGAACCTCACCAACCACCACCCCTACGCACCCGCTGAGCTTGCTAGCCAGTTCCGTGACAATCTACCATTTTACACATCTCAGCACGCGTTTTCGCTTTTTCAATAGTTCACACTTCTACTACAATTCTAACCGGCTTCCCTGGTGTATCCCTATTTTATGGCGAGCCAGCATCCACATAGTTGTTTGGTCACAGGTGATCCTTCTCTTCGAAACATAAATGAACAAGACATCGTCACGCCTTTGTTTTCCTTATTCAACATAAACATTATGCGCAACGAAATAGCGTTTATATAGAGAGTTAGCGTTCTTCATTGGTTACTCTACTCAGTTTGTGATTGTCATGTCACAACTCAACTGAGAACCACAAACGCAAACGGCTTGGCTAATATATATCTGTGTAAGCTACTTGAAGCACTATCTTGATTTATTCGCCTGTCGTTTGATAATGAAAGAATCATTCATCAGTAAAAATTGAAGCAACGCTACTGATTGTGACAGCGACAGACGAATACCCTCATCATAGCTGCGACATTCGTGATCGTTCTGAAAGCAATAACACGTGCCAGCATACATGTAATTTAATAACAAGCGTAAACGGAAGAAAAAAGACAGACAAAGGGCAGGACGACCGCGAACAGTGAATAGGAAGATCGGTCGGCTGGTAGTCGACAGCAATGTGAAGATGAGACGCCTGACGATGAAGATAGTTGTTACGAATGCGGGCCCTAACAATGTTGGTATTGTTATTAAAAATGTGCGTTGTCGTGGCGTATGATACTGGTGGATCGTACGGCTGCATAGCCAGCAGCAAGCACTAAATGCCGATACGGCTGCCTACCCACTAAAGGCCTCAATGCTGACATGGTATGTGTACACATTGTCCATAGATTTATATGTGTTTTGGGGAAGGGCGAACTCCCACGGCTCCTGGCTGTCATCGTCCCCGTAGACAAGAGTAGGGACAGAAGAGAGCAGTTTATCCTACTATCCTCCCCTTGTAGCATTCTCTCCGCACAACTAGCCGGATCGCCCTATCCCGCTCGGATATCCGACGCAGCAAAACTCCAGGCCTTGATCCAAGTTCCAAATCTGGCCTTAACCTTTTCTGTAATCTCCATTATTTGTCTCATGTAAAAATTGAGTGAATCGCAGGGCTCTGATCGGGCTCAGGAAAGTTCGGAGCCTCTTCGTCGTTGTCGCCGATGGCAATGATATCATCTGTGAAAGCAGCAAGTACTACACTGCAGTCGCCGACAATACTGTAACGGATCAAAAAAAAGCCGAGATGAAATAATCGATAATAACCCGGCTATCGGCTCCGTTGTCACGGCCGCCTGCTCCCGAACCCACGCCACCAGGAATAACGCTAAGACGGTGTCGCCGCAGTGCTCCACGAAAAGGATCCGTTGTTGTTTAAAGCCTTCGTCTGCTGTTGAATCCTTTTCCCTTTAATTGACCGAAGAGAAATGAGTCGAGACCGGTCAGGCACTTAGTTTGAGGAAGATCCCTTCTTCTTTGGTAACGCTACATATCTCCATCTGTGCCAGCACCAGTGGTTGGACTCTGGTGGGTTGTCTGGAGTTGGCAGAGCTTGACGTACACATTTACACCCAGCCATTCCACATAGGCACATCTACGTGTAACTATAGCCGTGCCCATGTAAAGCGCAGCGACCCCAAAGCAGCTGTAGTACCAGCAGGAGTAAGCACCCTTTAACGCCTTTGTCATCGCTAGCATTTTTAATGATGGGGAAGCAGGAACTATCTTCTCCTTGGAGTTGCTTCGATGGTAAAATCCCCAGAATGACGCGTCTTTCTCTTCACCTTTACTCCTAGTTACACTCACATTTGCCTGCATACGTTCTGCGTTCCGCGATGGGTTTCGTTGATCCAGGACATTTCTTAAGCGAACGATGTAGTGCTGCTAGTGGCAACGCAGTACTAATGTTCAAAAAGCTGGCAGCAGGAGTCAGGGGCCTTGTGGAGAGGCAGGTCAGGACCAGTTGGGCCTCTAAATAGAGGGGGGGGGGGATACCCAACAAAGACGTAGACGGCATCTCAGATACTCCCCCCCCCCCTTTTCTTTCTGTGTTCCTGTCTCTCTCAGGCGTACTAAAATGGTAGAACAAGACAAGCTTAGAAAAAGGAAACTATATGATGCTGCGTGCGACCAGTAAAGCATATTTTTTATTCTAAGAGATTACCATCATTATGACCGCGGTCGGCAGCCGAAAACAACCGGCAAAAACTCTCCTCTTCGTTTATTCAGTTTTCAACCGAACCAAAGAAAGACGCCGGATATAGATTACAGTAAGGAAAGTATACACATAAAACAAAGGAACTTCTGCTTGCCCAATAGAGCAGCAATCGGGAAAATGTAAGAAACGCTGTTTCAGGTGTTAGAACGAGGCTTTATGCAAGACTTCTACAAGGCACCTCTTTAGCATAAAAGGAAAGGCTTCCTAGAAGAGACCTTTGCAAGAATATGAGATCAATGAAATCAGTAGTGTTTGCCAGCCAACTCGATTGCTTCTACTGGCAAGAACTGCGTACTCGGCTGTAAGTGTGGATAGGTAGATAGACGTTGTAGTGGATACCTAGGCATAATACAAGCTCGGGCTAAATTATGTGTCAATCGATTTCATACGTCCGCTATCCAGTCATTATTGGATCTATACACGACCACTCAAGGAAAAAACGCGAGCTTAACATTAGAGGTAAACTAGACTATGGTTACCCCTAATAAAGTTTAATTTAAATATTTTTTATAAATATTTTCTTTATAATAAAAAAAAATTTCCTATTAGAAAATGCGTTCCATATATGATAATAGCGTTCCAAAGATGACATATAGAAGATTTATATTTATATATGATGAGCATTGAAAATTTGCATATCATAAAATTAATCAAATGTTTTATTCTTTTGAAAAGCACTTTTTTTCTTCTTATTCCATCATACAAAACGCCAACTCCTGCAAATTTACCTATTTAAACGTATCCATATTTCACTACATACTGTGCACAAGATTTTCATTAACTATCGGTAACCTCCAAACAATAAATGAAATAATCAGTAAACCTAAGCCTATCTATAAACGTTAAATTCTATAAAACTTCACGTTGATGGAAGGAGCTGTTCACAGATTTTTTTCCTTTTCATTTTGGTAGCCCTAGTCTTTTCTTTAACAACTACGGACAAGTATGTTGTGTATATTACAGTACATCGAGCTGTTTTATCTGCGTGCCTGCCTGCACGAAGTCCGAAAAGAAGAGGTCCACTAGAAGCCCTCTCCACACACACATGCATACACAGCCCAATTGATTGTGATTCAAGTTAAATCAGTGCATTGACTCCGTCGCGACTGCTCATGTTCATCGTTTCAGCGCCGTCTCGGCCCACCTGCCCGATACCGGTTTTCGCTTAGACCAAACCTCCTATTGTTGGCTTTTTTTTGTTAGCTTAATCGAAATAAAGCTATCTCCATCTCTGACCTGACTATGTAGGCAATTGGCTGCCTAGCAAGGATTGATCTATAATGTCATTGCTCGTCGGTGGCACAAATGCCATAAAAGAGCTGGCGCAAATGGGAAGAGCATACAAAACCTTGCTTGCAAGTATAAAAAAGAAAAGAATACCCCCAATAAAAAGAAAAGATGCCCCAATAAACGAACCGTTGTCGTTGCACACCTGCCAAATCCAGTACGGTGGCCCCATGGTCTTTCTAATGTTGAAGTAAATCTTCCGGCCGGTTTACCTGTCTTTCTTCTCAGTGATCACCACACGCTGCGTACCTGCTCAACCAAAAGGTGCGGCACTCTCTCGACGCAGAAGGGCAGCGAAAAGGGTTTGCCAACGGCCCGTAGAAGGATTGCTGGTGCTGGTATTTTCCAACTTAAGTGTATGAACAAACAACTTTGACCTCGTAACCGACCAGGACAGACATCTAGCTGGTACTAGTCAATGGAAACGATTTGCGGGGGAAAGCAGGCTTCGTTTATATACTACTATGAATGAAATGCATTTCCGCTCGATATATTGCCGCCCCGATAGATATATGCATGCAACAGTGAGCTGATAAATTTTTCGATAAATCTAACTGCCAAGTGGTTCGGGTTGGATTCGGGTCCGATATTCCACTGACTGCTTCTGTGGACATATGAAGTCGTTACTGAAACAGAATGTACCGGCATTGAGGGCACATGTAAGCTGCCAAGGCGATGAGCTGGCGCGCTGTCTTTTCAGCCACTAATCACATAGCCGAATCAGCTGCGTGTTTCATAAGAATTGGTGGTTGGTAGGAGAAGCTGTGCTATTGAGGTACTGTCTTTTCTGACTCAATTCACCCGTCTATCTATTTCTTATTCCAAGATACTCTTTCTTACCACTGGCAAACCAATCAAGAGTGTCTGGCTATCCAGATATGCCATTCCTGATCAGGCCTCCTTATTAGAAACCTTGATGCCCAGCCAAGAATCGTTCGCCCTAGATGCAACGCGCAACGTCCATTTAATGTTGATTCGCTTACACTGGTGAAACCGGATAGTTTCAGTGCGATGATCCGGTTAAAATTGACTGCTGTCTATAGGCCTCCTCTCTACAGACAAATCATTCGGTACCAGATCCACTGCTGAGCTAGGCGCCTTTGGCCATAATCGTGAGCTATGAGCGCCCATGGCTAAACCTTAGCATAACCATCTCTCTAGATCCTAAACGGACCGGGTTGAGAAGTCCTTCACCTTACAAGCTTGCAGGTAGGTTTACCACAGCACTTCTGGCGCCAAAAAAATCCCCCAGAACAGCACTAGCGGAACAACGATGCTAAGGCTGACTATAGTAGCAGGTCCATAGCATCTAGAGTCGCAACCCATAAGGTATAATACTCTACCTAAAATTACTATTTCCCACCAACTGCCAGCCGTCCCGAACACAGCTAAGCAAGGTGCATAGCTAGGCCACTATAACTAACTTTAGAGATGTGCTAGGTCCTTTACTAGATTCGGTACATCCTGGAGTGGCGCGAAAAGCATGCCCGGTTTTCTTGGTCCGTTCGGCTACTTTCATGCCTCTTACCTCGAAAGGCTTCAACGGTAAAGCATGAGAACAACCTATTGCTTACTTCGTCCCCTAGCGAAAATCGCTGATGCGCAGTAAACGGAAGACAACTATTCTTATAGCGCCGCTTCTGCTGGCATTGACGTTATCTCTTCGGTCAGCACTGCACAGCTGCAAAACGGTCGGCTATACGGTCATGCGTTGTCGGTGTTCCCCTTGCCAAAAGAAAAGAACTACCTCTAGATATCGTCTTGCGCTCTGGTGAAGCAAGTACCATTTTCCGCCGTCACCTTTCAAGTACGTTACCGTAGCTTAGCTAGAAGCAGTGGCAGGAAAGAGAGGGATGGGCAAGTGGTAAAAGCTCTTTCGCTGATGTGGGCAAAGATGCTACAGTCAGGAGCTGAAAATGAAGCCAGCAATAATGACAACAGCAACGACTCTAGCATACACTAATATAGAGCCGGAACGGTAGAGCCGACAGCCATGCTTCAGGATATGGCAGGGCTTTTCAACTTAGTCTGCATGCCAAGACCCTTTCGTTCGCCAGATCCTGCCGCTCCCACTCTCAGGGTTCTGCTTTTCTTACAAGCCTCTGTTCAGCCGTACTTTTGGCGGCAACAAAAACAACTGCTGAACCCCTTGCGGGAACTCGTTATGTGCTTCCGTCTGTTTTTCTTCGCCCCAAACCCCTTGGCGAGCGGTTCTATTCCGCTTACGATACACCAAAGCCAGGAACGCACTGACAGTGTAGTCGACGCGTATCCCGCATTCGCCACAATGGTCCTACTGTTGATAATGGAAAATACGCATTGTTATCCGCTGGATTAGCAAAACGTATCTGCCTTCGACTATCTTCGACTAACAGAAGAAGCAGCAATAGCGGCAGCAGAAAAAAAACGCAGATGGCGAAGTTCTACCTCTTTCACTCTCTTGCCACAGCAGCTGCATTTGCTGTAAAGTGCACGCACGCATACACACCCACGGACAGCCACACCTGATAGTATATAAAATTGTTGCCTACCATTAGGAAGAAAACTGCTACACATATCGAAAAAGCAGAAGTGGAAAAAACCGAAAGAGGCAAAAACGGAAACTGCAGGCCCGCTCACTTGATTTGTCGGTACAGCAAAAAGCCGACTCAACAAACTAAGTCACGGCGTCAAACATCTTTCGCAAGTCACAAAATGCTCCATCTAAAAATAAATGTGTGTATATATGAGTTCTTATATGTAGACTTAACAAGGGGTCTTCCGTGTCCTGATCAAAATGACCCTGCTTATATACATACTAAGATTTCCATTTTGAAGAGCAACGTACTCGATTTTGAAAGATGACAAAAATGCCTTTCATATCGACGGTCAGGGGGCTGACAGGCGCATGCAGTGAAGAAATCCTTGTGCTAATATTAAAGTCTTCCCCTCACACCATCGTCTATCATTTACAAGAAGCTCATTTTTCCTCGAGGTTTTATTGTCGTCTGCTCAGTCACAAATCATATTGCTGTGTACGTACGTTGCCAATCCCGGACTCGATGCAGTTACGCGCTCGAGAAATTGCTTTGAATGAAAAAGAAAATAGGAAAAGGTACTAGCGGAGACGAAGATATCAAGAACAGCAGTAGCAGCAGCAGCACAGAATGAAAAGAACACAGGCCACCGTCTGTAATTCAGCAACGTATACTTCATCCAGTAGAATACAGGTACGCTACAACAATAGTGTCACAACAGCAGACTTGGTTGGCGCAGCAAGATCATCAAAAGTTAACCAAACGTTAAAACAGATAGAAGACAGTGAACATGAATATATGCGTTTGCGCCTGATTTAGCCTGATGCGCCGGAGTCCCTGATATAAGCGTGCAGCCTATGACCACTGTGGACGTAGTTAACCAAGACTCCGAACATGACCGCATGAAGGCTCAGATGCAACTCAAAACTACAGCAGCTACAAATTCAATAGGTCTGATTCATCAACCGGTTTGTTCGAGCTCGGACAAAATCATCTGACAAATGATTGGTGACAATGACCTGAGTTGCTTGTGCCGCAACAGTATATCCGATGCTTCACATCTCACACAGACGTAGGACGTCGTTGGAGAGCGTACTGTCATCGTGCGGTACGATACCGAGGGCGATAATCTGCCTTGATTGCCGAAATCTCCCTGTCTCTAATTAGCCGCTTCGTTCGGGCTGAGGATTTCTGTTATAGCTAGCTAGTTATGACGAACGTCATAACTAGCTAGCTCAATATCAAACACAACTCAGTTGTATAACATTACTCAATATGATCTAATACAGATAGTAAAATGATTGACTAGTCGCCGCTTCGGGTATTAATCAACATCGATATTCGACATCACACGACGAATTTAGCCGTGTAGAGGCAGGGATCCTTTCTTTACGTTGACTCTTACTATGAGGCTTACTGTTGTAGTAACAGCGAAACTTGTCACAATGATATACGCTACGGCGGTAGTTAGTCAAATGGCTGGACAAACCGGCTGGACAAACCAGACGGATATAAGTTCATCTTCTTCAAGTTCCAGCGTACAAAACTTGCAAAGCATTTACGTGTTTGACTAGTTTTTTCTTTGTAGGCCCTGCTGACGCCCGAGCCAGATGTCTCTCTCGGTTATTCAGCTGCGACTTTCAAAATGCTACAAAAATTGCTTGTCTGATTTGGTAGTAAACATCTTTAGTCATTCAAACGTAAGTATTGTCACACGAATACCACTTGGGGTATTCAACATGTACTATTGCAGCTGTAGAATGGTCGATCCGCAATGGCATACAGCGTATAAAGCTTTATGCGCTTTATGTTTAAGGGGTCTAGAAGTGCAAGTTAAGCTTAACTTGCACTTCTAGACCCCTCAATCTAAGTCCTGTGGCTATGTTAGCTCCGTATAGGTACCACACATCAAAAAAAACGTCTAGAAACACCATCAGTATTATTATACGATTAATTATTAAATTGAATTTTTAACTAACTCTTCCAAAAAAACTATTTTAGTGGTGGACCATAATAGCCTCATCTTAAAAACATTGGTGGTGGTAATTTTTCGGGGTAATTCAATCTCAGCACTTGGTACAGACGTACTCTGTTGAAGAAAACTACTGACCACCTTCAGTTCCAAGACAACCGTCTGGTAAGCCGATAGAATGATCCAACGATATTCTTCTTTCTGCTTGTCTACACCAAACTTTGATATTGGCGCATATAGCTGATGATGTTTATATAAACGACTCAAGCCAAATTCTTGAATACGCGTCGATTTCTTCTGCAGAAAATCACGAATGGTTTCCGAACGTTTACGTCTGCCAAGTCGTCATTAACGAAGTGTATCACGAAGGCCGCTAATCGTGCAGGAGCACCATAGCCTAGCCCTGCGTAACCTATTTAACCTATATCGGTCAATAGCAGGTATGCCTAATACTGCTTTACTTAATTCCAGGATGAACAGATTTTAGGTACCTTATATTTTTATGCATGTCGCTCGAGTCAAGCCCCAAAAAAATCGAACTAGGCCTCCAAATCAATCCCACCGTTTTGATTCACGTTCCTTCTAGACGAGCCTCGCATAAATTTTTCATATCCAAATAGTTTTTATATAATCATTTACTGACTCTAAGAGCAGCGTCTTCATATCAGGAACCATCTTATACCAAAGCAGGTCCGAATCAAGTATCTCAACTAATTTCAAATACTCAGCGAACTTCGATGCTAGAACAATTATCGTTTCTATTATTTCTTCATAGTACAAGAAAACACAGTTTCAGACAGACGGATGCCACCTTCATGTTTTTTTTATCAAGTTCTATCTATCTATGCCGCCACTGTTATGTTACAGAGGTTACATGATTTAATTTGGCTGATTTTTGAGTACTTATTCGGTTTGTAAACGAATTATCCTAGCCATTTTGTTAGGTGATCAAAGAATTAACAGTTAATAATGGATCATCACACTACATGCACTGAATGTGACACAATCATCATGAGTATAATCATAATCACCATACTGCACGCAATGCAACCTCAGCTTATTGTGGACACTTACTCGTATGGGAGCCTGACAGGCCATCTGCCAGAGATCGGCTTGACCACCGCCTTCCCACAGCATGGCTTGCTGTGTGCTGAGGCGACCATCAGAAGAGGTCGTGTAACAAGTATAACAGCAATAATTGAAGTTCTTTTTTCCCCGTCTTCACTTATACTCTTAACTTTCCCCCGACGCTGGCATATGATTTTCAGTTGTCGTTGTCGTCGTCGTCGTCGTCAGTAGCAGCAGCAGTCGTTGGAGATGCCACGAGCTGTGCACTGGCTGGCTAGAAAAATGTTTACTAACCAACCTACTCGCCGGTCTTGTCTGCTACTAGGTTTTTCGTCGCTTCGTCATGGACGGCAGCCGCTGCAGGAACGGCAGAAACAGCACCAGAAAAACGCAGAAGAGGCGCCCGCACTGCCGGGTTCGGCCCTTAATGGCCTACGCCTGCAGGCGGCCGCTCTGCACTCGAGCCTCTTGTCCGGTTACATCCTCAGTTAGCGTTCTCTTGAGCGAATGTGGTCACCCGCTACTGACCGGCAAGAGCGGTCCACATAGTTATAATGAATGGTGACTGCACCACCAATACTGCCACGTCTCACCTTCACGCCAGCAGCACCCAACGTTACGCGTTGTCTTTCCGTTGTTGGTTGTGGTTGTTGTTATGAAGAACAGTCAAAGTAGCTTCGACGGCGTTGCTTGTCTTTCAATAGATTTTCCTCCAGATTTCACCGACACTTGAACTATGGTCGTAATGGTTGAAATAACAATACTGGTAGAAATTATTAATGCTTGTAATGCTACAAATTTCCACGTCTCCAAAGCTTACAAGCAGTTTCCGCGATACGCTGGCTGTTTTCGGTTGCAGCTAAACAGCTCACGCAGTGGGTTCCTTTTTTGCAGCTGTTGCACAAATAACTAGACGATGATACCGGTAGGCAAACGACGTATCGAGCAGCTTACGCCGAAATCCTGAGGCGAAACCGTTCATGAAGCTGCTGTTGTTATTTCGAAGAAAAACTTACTGACTCCTGTCGAGCTTTTTGTTAATGCTGGATCCCTTTCGTAAGCTTATACTTTTACGGTTCGGACCACGGCTTCCCGTCTTTCCATTTAGGCCTCCGGAGTCGTATGAAACCCGCACTATCTCGAATAACGACACCCAAAAACTGTTGCCTTTTTTTGCAGAATCCAGCCTGTATCTATACGCGCCCGACACGCTTCTGCCTTTGTTGCTGTTTCTTTTACTGTACGCCCGGCCGGTTCCTCTCCATGGTCGGTAACCTGTGGGCCCCACCAACAAAATTTTCCCAAAAGTTAAGACTGCTAACCCCACCTCAAAAAACACCACTTACTTATCGTGAATTTACGGGGGTCTCCCTTTAGGTCTGCCTAATCAGGAAATCAAACGGCTCTGATTTCGTCTTACAAGGATACAGGATCAGATGAATCGGCAGATTCAGGGGACAGTATAATGAGTCAGTCAGTCTCCAGCAGGCGTCACTCCATCTGTTGGCACAGCTAAAGCTACATGAAGGTGAATTGCTTCCGTGAACGGAACGGCTCGAACGAACTACGTACAACGTCAACAAAGATGGAGTGAAAGGCCCGCGTGAACGGTTAGTCAAACCAACACGAATGGTCTGCTCACACCACTGGCTGATATCGGCTAGTTACTTCTCATTACCTTACATAATCGCTGTATACGCCGACCTAAAGCAAAAGGAAAGAGAGAAAACTGTATGTATACGAATCCTTTTATTGGGTGTCAAGACCGCTGATATCAGGGTAAGTGGTATCAGAAATGGTTGGCATATCAGACAGATAGATGCCGGTTTTCCAATTCGTTAGTGAGTTATATAAAACACGACACATGGACGGTTAAGCGAACAGTGGGGTCTGAGGATATGTCGGGTTGTCATATATATATATATCGAGAGTGCTATAACGGAAATGGTTATTGCTGTTATACTTTTGAACAGCAACAGAAATTAAGCAACAATCGTAACTTGACTCTCTTTCCAGCTCTGAACTACACCAGGAACAAACAACACCAAAACCTCTCCGACCACTTCATTCACTTTGAAGACAATGATTTCTTTATAAAGACAAATGACGACATGAGCGCACTTTGATCACCCACCGAACACAGCACATTAACGATGCAAAATGTACATAAATACAGTCACCGAAACTTCGATCACAGACAATAATACGTCCTTAATAATAGGACTAAGACAGTGCTATAAAAGGACATCACATTTGTGCGCCGCACGAGGATTTCAACGAAGATTTTTTTCTGTTCCTTTTCGAAATCGCGTGAGCTAACTGATAAACAAAAGACAAACTCACAAAAACGAATGTTTCACCGACAATCCTATCGTCGAACAATCATTCCGATGAAGAATTATTCTGACTGCAGATATACATGAACAGCTTCAGGCTGACCTGCTACATATATATATGTATATATACATATATGTATAGCTTAATTGTACATATATTGGTTAGCCATTATACTTTCTACCCAGCCTGCTAAAAGCCGACACAATGAGCCACACACGGGTACCCCTCTCCCCGTATAGAGTGCCCAGTATATTGAACACTGCCCGCTATAGCGAATGGCAACGTACTTCACTATGATACTTGAATCCTTTATTGTCTCGTTGGATCAATCAGCCAGCTTCACTACAGCACAGGTGATTTTTTTCGGCGTGTTTCTGTTCTGCCTGCGCAATTCGAACTCACTTGATATATAAATATTCTATCTAGCACTGCATTGGCTTGAAGGACTCTCCTGTGTGCAGGGCCACGGCTGCTGCAGAGATCGGTACACCCTTTCTTTCTCACGCATGGCAGGTAGAGCCTCTTACGATGAGTCTTCTGTGGATTTCATTGGTCTTCACAATTGACTAACAATTACTAGCACAACGGCGACTCTGCACCGACGATCGAAACACGAGGCTCGTTTTTGAGCGGTAACAATACCCCGTTGTTTCTAGTCGCTGTGGACACCAATCACAAACCTGGCCGTTTAGCTGCTGCGGCTGCGGGGGTCTAGCAGGTCTGCACTTAAGATTGCAACCGCGCGAACCCACGCTCTCTGTCTAAACAGTGACAAGTCGCTGACGTAGCGTATCCACATTGTGTAGTAGTAAAGAAACTGACAGATAAGGTGGTGTCGTGTAGAAGGACTGCTGCTCGTAGCTTTCTATATGCGATCATATAAGTCGTTCCGGTTGGAGTATGGCAGTAATAATAAGGGGAGTAACAGTAGAGAGTCCCCACGACGTGTGCTGAAAGACACTCAAGTGCTGGCGATGCGTGCCGTGTACCCGCCCTCACCCACGACTCTGACGACAGTTTATCAGAAGAACATACAGCGTCGACCCACTCCCGTTAGGCAACTGTAGGCTGCTATAGTTGTCGCAAGCCGATGGCGCCGTCAACGTCAACAACTATTATCGCTGCCGCGGTAAATTGTGCTGCCTGCAATACATCGCTAGTTTGTGAAGACGCAGTGGCAAGCCATATACTGTAGCGCGTAGCACTGGCCAACCAGCAACCACGACGTTTACGGCGATAAACGGACCGTCGCCAGCATTACAACACCACGAATACAGAGCCAGAAGAACCCCACAAACCCGACATGCCGACATATACGAAAACGAACTTCGCGCACCCCCGAATTGGCTACCCTCTCGCTCGCAGCCCCAAAAGCAGCTAAAACCGAATAACGAATGCGCGCGCTATCTGATAGCGCGGGCTGCCACCAAAACCCGTAAGTAGCTAAGCACGCAGGAAGTACAACTACCCACTGTCGGCCCTTTGTTGCATACGCGGTTACTTAATAATGACCTAATAGGTGCCACACAAATACACACGGTTCATACTAATTATCCATATCAAGATAAGATTTACTAAGCCTCTCTGAATCTTTCGAATACTGTATTGATAGACAACAAAGCGCAAACGTTTGCTCCGCCAATCAGCTGCCTGCGTGCTATATTTGTGTTCGATAATACTATACCTGCCGGCGTTCAAAACTTGAACGAGACTTGGAACGAGCACTGCGACACCTCACCGGCAGGCTGCTCTAAGCTGATGTGTCACAAAGGATATGGTCAACTTTATATATATATAAAGTATAGCCAATTAAAGCAGTAAATAAATACGTTAGTGTACGTACCCCCGAACCCGTAGCCGGCGCGCCAACCACGTCCACGGTCACCGTAACCCTTTTGAGACCTGACCGAACAACACGCTATCGAACAGAAACTCTTCTCTTTCGAATTCCGCGCACCCAACAAGGCATACTGAGCAAACATCACCACTTCCGCCACCGTGAGCAGTACCATTACCTGAACGATCGCACCATCCGGCTATAAATGAAACTTCGCGCAATCCTCTCGACGCTGAATCTTCTACGGATAATTGACACACTTTAAATTGCAATAACTTCGCTGTAGTACGGCAGAATATTTAGAGGGCAGAAAAAACAACGTGAGCCACACTTGCAACTACTGAAAACACTCGACATCATTTCATGGTAGGCATCGTCATCTGCGTTCTCCGCTGTCTTTATTCTCCATCCCCTTTTTGTTGGTCTATGAGAGTGTTCTTGTTCTGCACACGGTCCCTGTGTTTACCACTCGGAGCAGACGCTCGCCCACGAGATTCGAAACAACGCCGGATCGCGCATTGGGAAAGGGTCATGCGATAGGCAAGGCTGATTGGGCAATCTATGCAATATACTCTTGAGTGGCCATGGGTGGCCCAGTTGCCGCGACCGCAATCGAATACTTGGCGTAGACCTGTAGTTCTAGATAAGAAAAAGCGATAGCAAAACCGAATACGGGCGCTAGTTGCACCAAAGGAAAGCTGTACATCGATTTCAACAAGGGTAGCGTAGGAAAAAGATAACAAGCTGCTAAACTGATAGCGGACAGGGAACAAGCGGAAGGCTTCGTGGCCTGTCCTGTCTAAAAGGACGAAAATTCGAAATAAGAACATGTGAGAGAAACACCGAGAGCGCTTCGAAATGAAACGAAGGAAAGTGGCAAATACAGGTTTTCCAACGGAGCGAACTTTGTTACCAGTCTGTTACTATATATTATATAGAATAAGAATGCGATGTCGCCATAGCTCAAGGACGATAGAACCGGGCAAGAACAGTCAATTACTGAATGATAAGATCAACAGCGATGCTGTGCAGAATACCGGAACCGATGAATCCGTTAAAAGGCTGGGATCTCTACGTCACTTGTTAGAAAATACAATGCGATGGGATAAAAAAGTGAACGAAAGTGTGACCATTAAAAGTCATGTTTTGTCATAAATTCTCTCATTATTACTCGAAATGGAACACATACAACTCTCACATAACATTAAAATATTTACCTCCTTCCTATAAGAGCATTGGAAATTTGGCCTGGATTTTACCGTGAAAGGCACACAGCCGATCCTGCTGGCATATCCTTTGGCCGCAAACGTAATTAAGAAGCAGTCAATTAATTTTTCCATCAATTTCGTGTCGTATGCGCTCCCGATCTATACGCGACGGCGACAGTCAGTAAGGAATCCCAAAGCTAAAGAGCGACACTCAATACATGGCTGATATTTGTGCGATCATAGGGGAGTTCGTCAGGCTATCCAATACGAAGTTGTTAAATTACTCATGGCTAGACGGACACTCAATTTATAGGCTGAGGCGACATGTCAATGTAGTGACATTGCAGCAGATCCATCATGGAATATTTATGCAATTGTAAGCTTGAAACATTAATAAGCCAAAAGTGTGTTAACGTCTGGGATATATATAGGTTGGTGCATTGATCCAGCAGCGGTTTCTTTTTCAATACGAGAGTTATACAATCCCAGTGGTGTATGCTAGGGTGGACTCTATAATAAAATATGAACAACTGGTAACCATTTAATCTACTAGATAAATTGTGACGAGCTAAATAACCCGATAGGGAAAACGTCCGAAATGGGACCGTTTCTGAGAGAGCTACTGAAGCCAGCTGTACTAAATAACCGTCAGCCCTCTCCCCTTCCGTACAATCTATACGTGGACCGTTTCTGTCTACGTAAGAAGTGAAACACCCAACCGCTGCCCCTGTTACTTTTTTCTACTCGATATGGCTAATCACACATTCTATATGTGGAACGTACACGTTCGTATCGAGATAAGCTCTCGAAATACAACCACTTGTTGGCACGTTTAGCTCCGTCTGTTGCGTAAACATTAATGCCCTATCCGTTGCGTTTTGATCAATGTAATGGCGCCTGGCGAGCCGATGGGCGGTATTGGATGGAAAATGGGCGCATGCTGAAATTTCCTGAACGTAACCGATAGTGACAGCGTAGTTCGGATAGCGAAAAAAATGAATAACAATCTGTCTGTCAACAATGGCACTTACGATCTCAGATCAGCTACAAGTGATCAGATTCCTTTGACCATATCTAGAGCGCTGAGAGAGGTCGATCTCACAACGTCGAGCGATTGACGTACGCACATGTTGTTCGTTCTTAGAACTTGTCTATGAATTAGAATAACTTCCTTCTTTGTCAAAAGCTATTCTGTGATCTTGCGTCTTACAGGAAGTATAATATGGGCGCTTACGCCAACCATAGGCACCCGGTCGTTGGTTCGAAACTGCGCAGTCGTAGACCGTTGCTCCAGCTAGTCTCTAGCCGGCCGTTACTGTGACGTCGATCACAACTAAAAACGTCTATCCGTGGTAATTTTTATATAACGAGCCCAATAAAAAGCAGCGCAAACAAAGCAGTTATATTTGTGTAAAAGATTCATGGTAGCTGTAGTGATTCGCAAAATTTCGTCGTATTATAGCATCTTTCTTTACAAAGACACGCTTAAAAACCGCGAAAACTATTGTGATTACGCACTACCTATCTTTTCGTGCCGTATGAAGTGGCCGTTCTAACAATAGAAAACACGTTCAATCCAGCTAATATTAATATAACTATATATTATATAAAAATAATTAATACAGTATAACCTAAACTTGTGCACTGTCTTTTGATTATGACTATTACGTTTTACTAGACGTACCATCTAACGATTGTGTCAAACTTATATCTAATACATGGGATATTTTGTGAATTACGCCATGTCAAATGGTCCTGTTTCAATCAAGTTCTTTATTTATTAGGTTACCATAATAAAATTAACTGCTATAGTTAATTGACGGAATAACTTGAAACGTCTTACGCAGCAATTCAATGGTAGAGGGTGGGTAGTGGCGTAACATCACTTGCTACAAATCCACTTACAGGTTATCACCTTGCACATCGGAAACGAAAACATTTAAGGACCCAACGTCCCACTCGCGCTCTCATCTCTTATCATTGCAACACTAGCCTTGGCCACGCCGATTGAATATTTCATTTTTATCTTTAAATTCATTCTTTATACCTAATGAAGTTTTGTTACTCACCGATTTCACGGTAATCGACAGAAGGAGAGCCCTGCGCAGAATGATCGAAGTGCATTTATAGCCATGGCCAACCTTCCTCTTTAGTAGACGCTTTTTCCTTGATGCGAGGGTCTAATACTGAGGGTTCGGCGACATTAACCCAGCCGATTCCGTAATATACCGAAGCAACAGTCCATAGTTGCCGGAGCTGATCATAGTCGCGGATTCATTATTAATGATCAATTTCGCTTCGTATATTGTCGATAGGCAAGTGTGTCTGGTGGCGCGCGGGTGCCCGGCATCGTTTTCCTCAACACGTTAGCTGATGCTGGTATTAAGCTCTACTTAGTAAAAAAGAGATGGTCGACGCTGGAAATGTGAACTTTTTACAGTTTTGAAAGGATTCGAAAGATAATAGGTCGGAACGTATTGCTCGTAATATCGAGTTTAACGGGTCCACTTGCTCGCAGCAGCGCCGAAAATCGTCTCCCAAAATATACTAGGTATATCTTACATAGTATTTCAGATTGAAGTTGGAATACTTTCGAGCCACTTTAATGTGAAATGTAGTGGGTCTCGCTCCGATGGAACTACTATCCATACGGCCAAACTACTCGTCATTAAATTAAGCTGATGATGGAAACAAGAGGACGACAACGAAGGTCACTATCGCTTCTTTTACAGTATATGCGTCCCTTTAGAGGGTATATATTCAAGCTTAGCATTTTTCTCTTTTTCTTCTTCATATACGCTCATTTAAGCTACGCTACATAGCATCCGTTGTCATTTCTGCGAATCTCGACATTTCGACAATCATTGAAGCAATCCATAAAAAAAAGATCACTTAACTTCGCGAAAAGAAGGGAGAGTGACGGATTGTGGGTTAGGTGTTTTTGCACTTGGCAACTCATCGAAATAGAGGTGCCTTGGCCGAAGCTAACGTTGTTATGGGCTAATAGTTAGTTTTTTTTACATCTTGACAAAACTTTCCTGTTTTTTTTTAAAAAGGCCTATTTTCCCTGCTGGACACTACGTCGGGCAGTAATGTCACAGCAAGCAAATGACCGGTATATAAATGAAGTAACATTTCGTAAACAAATCTGTTTTAAAGTACTCAGTATTTTCTCATCTACATCCCAGCACATTTCGTAGTTGTGCATTATATACATGAATAGCCGGTACGCAACAATATAAATAGCTATTATATACTTCTAGATGATTTTAGTTCGGGGTTCTGAGGCCCAGGTGGCTAAGGCGTATCGTCTGGGAGTGCATAGCGATGATTACCAAAACAACAAGCGTGCTGCCACGCTAGCTCAAATCTCAGCAAATTTTGCAAAAAAAATTAAAGTATTAAAGTTAATAGTCGTCTGCATGGCCTCCGTGCCGTTTCATAAGTCTGTTACGGAAATCCGAGATGAGAAAATCGGGACCCACTTCTAGTTCCGAGTTCTGCTAGGGCCAAGACATTTATGCTGCACTTACGGATAGATAGCTACGGGATAGATTATACAGACAGAATATATACTACACGTAAAAATGGTTATATTGGTTTTACTAGCACATCAGCCATCGTACATCGTTGGCTATGCCACGGCATTCACGTCTTTCGCTTAAATTCTGTTGAAACGGGGCTCATTTACTGATGCTCCTAAAGGAACGTCAGTTACGGCCTTTGCGGTCCATATAATGAACTTAGTGGTCTGGTTTATGAGTGTCCATGGACAGATTCTACCCAGCGCGGCAGCCAGCGGTTGCACTTTAATAGCCATGATTTAACTGACTCTGAGCTTCGGCTGAGTCCTGTTGCGCGAGTCCCCCAGCAGTAAAGTCACTTGGATGGCTGATTACAATTAGAAGTTA
Organism: Varroa destructor; assembly: GCF_002443255.2. Taxonomy (NCBI): domain Eukaryota; kingdom Metazoa; phylum Arthropoda; class Arachnida; order Mesostigmata; family Varroidae; genus Varroa; species Varroa destructor. Next base: position 42,224,140 of record NW_019211457.1, read on the forward strand.
TTGTTAGTTGCAGCTGATTACCGCCTCTGGCGCTACCGCTAACTTCCTACAAAAATTCGACGAATTACCTTGACTAATATCAACAAGCGGGTGAGGTCGTCCCTCTTACAACTTCGCAGCGTAATGGACGTGCAGCGGCGTTCAAACGTACGTATCCTCCTCGAGCCAAGCCAATAAATTGAGCTCGGAAGTAGACCACGAAGCCTGACCTTGCGCAGGTCTCGCTTTGAATTTCGATGCGTAAGCCCGCGTGACGCTTGATATGAAGAACTCCAAATACGAGACTGTTACGATGCTTCTTTTTTGCGAATGTGCGAGCTGATGGACGTTGGATGATTATACAACCGTTCACCTGTTGCTCCTTCGGCTATGATCAAGGTGTAAACTATACAAGTGAACTAATGTAAATACTACGACAATACATGCTTTAAGTAAAGAGTGAAACGCGTCTGGATACGAGACCATAAAATTATGTGGTTGTGAACTAGTTTTCGGCTAATTGTGAGTCGTTGGGTAATTGGTGGTTGAAATTTTCGACCTGACCCGGTAGCAAGTAAAGCTTGCCCGATTTTAAAATGGGCAACAGCAAATAATAACATTATATATGAACCGAAGGCGAATAAACCTCGTTTCTATTTCTAAGTTAACTACAGAAAAAATCAACCAAGTAAGGTACTAAGAGGCAAAGGATCCACGAAAATTTACTTCGCTGCGCATAAAAAGCCAAAAGACTAGGTCCTGAGGAAACTTCCCCGCAACAAATTATGGACAGTTATTAATTTGATGCAATTTTATTTTGATATAGTTGCGCTGATTTGGCAAGCCGACGTCCAAACAACCCAAGTGTCACAATCTTTATCTTTGTTCGTAACAAAGCAGGTGGACATTTCGCTGATGTAGTGTTTGACTGACTGCGTGTTTCAAGTTTTCCCTGTGACTTTTGACCCTCTGCTCATGATCACCACGAAACGGAGACCAGTTAGATTATAGCTCATGTGAGAGTGAATTCTAAAGGGTTATAGTCGTGTCCAACAACACAAAATGAAATATCGGACTGTTTAAGCGAACAGCTGCTGGTAATCGTTTATCGTGCTGAGTTGGAGGGTTTTTTTAAATCATATTAGAATGTGTGTAGGTGCCCAGATTACACGGTCTAATGGTACATATGATGAGATAGATTCAGTACATTGTGTTTACTAATTAGAACAATAAGACAGAACGCTCTTGCATACATTAAAAAGCTTATAGCATTGTGTAAGTAGCATGTAGGATTTCCCTTTGAGTTTATTCTAATCCGACAACACGACACGTAAATAAATTCATTTGTTCCAGTCTTCGCATGTTCTCTTTTAATTAGTACTATATTGTATACGTGTTAATATATAATGTAATCCTAAATCGTTTGAGCGCCGTCTCTTTGAGCTTTTTTCTATAGAGATTCTCTGTTCTGCTCTCGTCTATGGAAGTATAAAGGCTGTTTGTGTAAGCTTTGCCCATTTTTCCATCAACCGGCTGCCAATGTGAGCCTAATCAGGTACAACTTTATCAAAACAAAGCAATAGACGAATTTTCTTTTCAATATAGCATCATGTGAAGTACTAATATTCATGTCGTGCGCGTTTTTCGTCAGGCTTTAGCCGACGAAAATGCCAAATAGCCTGGCTGACCTCTCACCCAACGGGTGAGTACGTATCAGGCCGGTAAAATTCTCGTTGTGTTTTGTAAGATTCTATCATACGGATCGAGCGCTGGTATTCAGCGGATCCAGTCCCCCGTTGTAGCACTATGATACGATAGTTGTGCTGAATGTTTCCGTTCGTATTCTATCCGGGAGAATTGTTGTGATTCAAGAAGATCAGTAAGATATATTTTCAAAAAATGAGCAGACGATACGATCCAATAATCTTAAAGAACAAGTCACAATACATACAGAGAGATTCTTACTGGCAGAGCCGTACACACACACAGGCACACATTTGTGTTATATGTTTATCAAAATACAAGTACTACCAAGTCACCATAGCTAATTTAATTGTATCGATACTATAATTATTCATTTTGTTTATAAATATAACAGCAGAAGACGCATAGTCAAGTAGCTCAAATAACAGTGTTTTCATTAACTGTATTAATTTATGGGATGCAGTTCAAAATAAAGTTTAGATCTACGTAAGTTCGACATAGTTCGAGTAAATATACTATTAATTTGCATAAAATATAATTTTAGATATATGTTTTTAGTCCAAGGACGACGCGCTGAGTACCCTGTATCAGTTGCTTATCAATAGTATTACATATATTCTGCGGAAGCAGTCCGTCTTTCGACGTCCTTAAACGTTGACCGTGGTTAACGTAAACTATACATGCTGGATCTTATGATATAATATCGTATGTCTAGTGTTAGAGACATCACGGTCGATATCCTATTCATCAGATACCTTCCGATCTAGCTGCATTTACTCGGTAGCATTCCAGTTGCATATATAGTTAGAAAACTATTCGAATTTTAAAAAAATAAGGAAACTTCTGAAGTTACGGATGCGGTCCTAGATGTGGACTGCTGGGCTAAGTAGGCTCTCGCGTAGAACAACAAATAGGCTGAAAACACAACAAACATTTAGTGGTTTTTAGCGATGTGAATGAGTGCATCGTCTCTGCTTGAAGATGGGTATGTACTGTATAAAAATTACAGATAAAACGAAAGAAAACATAACCAGCTTGAAGTTTGGATGCTCCTGGCAACGCAGTCGACAGGCATTATTCTTCAGACAGATGCTAACATACACTACAGATATTAACGACGTATATGTGCCTGTAAAAGTTAGCATAGTCGAAGGACAAAACAGAGCCGTTATCAGCTGAACGCCTTTCAAAGGCACGTGTGTACATATGTGGAAGCAGAACTCCGATCAAACCTCTAACAAGGGCAAGTTTTTAATGCTATACATAAAAATAGCTGACTTTGAATACTTGTTTGTATAGGATGAATTGTTAGCAGTAATAAGTACAACAAAAAGAAATGTATGTTCGGCTTATTAATAGCGAATAAATAGGACGTCATCCTGAACCTCCTGAATTTTAATTTGGTTAGTATACAATTAATCGCGCAGGACAATTAGCTCGCCATTTTCTTTTTTTTTCGCCACATACACATAAACCTTCTTGTTTGTAAACATTTTTCTACATAAGCATATAACTACGTATAAGTAGTTTAAGCAGCGGGATCTACTTTTTTTTTTTTTAGCTGGACATAAAATTCTGTACGAGCCTATTTTTGCAAGGTGCTCGAATATGCTTAAATCTTGAAGAACAATGTAACTATACTTGTTAACCGGGCTAGAAAAGGATACCTTCGTTAACTTTGAATTCAACTTATAAATAATATTATGGGACCCTCAGCGATCTACAGCGGTTGCTAGATAGCTAAAAACATTTAGTTAAACAATTACTCGTATACGCATTGCTTGTATATGCATTGCTCTTATAACTGACAACTTATTTTGGTATTTATTTATTTAAATAAATATTTATTGTGTTCAATTTCAGGGGGCAAGGTAACTTTCTTTATTTTGCCGTGTGGATTTGCCCTGCGAATTGGGTTAAATGCAAATGTCTATCGACATTAACTCTATAAATGCATTAGAGTATATAAAGCAAAATACACTCTATTAATGACGTTCGTGCAGCAAGTTACTGCTGTAACCCTACTTAAAGTATTCAAGATTGATTCAGTGCAAACGAACATGTGAAAATTTCAGAATTAAAATAAACGCGAAGAAAATACCTAATAAAAGGAAAAAAGGAGTAATCTGAACAAAAATTCGAAATTTTCAAGTGTAGATCAAGAAGAAAGTTCCAGTTTACGTAGGGCCTGAACGTAAAAAAATCCGAAATAAAATTAGAAGTACGCCAGGTAGGTAACACTCGGGAAAGGATCAGGGTTCGATCAGCTGAGAACACCGGGAGAACTGATCCAGTAAACTGAGCAGCAGAAGCAAAGTCAACAAAACTGGAATATACACATGAGAATAGTTCGGTCGAGAAAAAGAGAAGAAACACGGGGAATTCTGTAAAAGATTGTCAGCTTCTTTGCTTCAGAGGTGTTACATATCTTCCAGCAGTGAGCCGAACGGCTATACACGTGGAACGAATAATGCGTGGAAACGTATAAAGTAACGTTGTATGTTTTGTTTCATATAATTCATATTATTTCAGTATTTATTACCAATTACGTAAAGTTCTATATTATACATTAAGTAACATAGAAAATAATGCTAGCTCACTAATTTCGTGTTACTTCCTAGAAGGTGCCATTGAAGAACTCTACTTACCGCAGTTCCCTTTTAATGGTAAGCGAGTACCGGATAAATACAGAAATTATATTTTTTTCATTAGGGAAGTCGCTCCGATCGAACGTCACTGTTTTATGCGGTAAGGGAAACTAGATTCGTGAATTTTCCTTTTAAGTTTCCTTGGTCGAACGCTGGGTGGCATTATAAGGTACAAAAATTTCAGTGGCCGCTGAAAAATTAAAATCTACGAAACGCTATTGCGAAATCGGCATGTTGGTTAAAATTCATCAAGATAACTAAGTCAGTTCTATTATGAAAGAGTATATATATGTAATTCGCTTCTTAAGAAACAAACTTCAATCGAAAAAACAAATCGAAGACTTATTATATTATATCTTATTATAGTTATATCAATTTTTTCTGTTTTTATTATAGTTATATGACTTTATTGGAACATATTATATATTTATGCTAAGGACCGCAATGTATCTTCCTAGTCCATCACTGCTTATATGTATGCTTACGTACGATTCGCATCGTATAAAATGGTTTGAGGTCACTGAGGCTTGTTTCGTGGTCTGTTGATGAAACTTGAAGTGTTCATATTGTACAAAAGTGCCACAGAAAAGGAGCTGCATTAAACCATCTGGCATGGATCTTGGACGTGTTTCTGACGCCGCCTCCATATCTCACTGATACGATAACGGTGACGAATCTGTTTGTCTGGAGATTTAAAACATACATACATTGCATAAACACTATAGGGGAAATTCACGAACTCAGTCATCAGTTGTCCGAACAACGTTTGTCTACGCTCCAATTCCGCTTTCAATGGAGAGTTTTGACCAAAGCATCGGGTCACTTGGACCTTTGACCTTCCAGGCCAAGAAGTGACCCATCCAACAATTAACACTGTTCCTCACCGGTTCAGCTATGATTTACTAGATCGCTTAGGTTACAGTGAAGGTTTTTCTCAGACAAAGAACGACGACAGCCCTAAAAGCCGATATCTCTCTCCGTCGTTTATTTTCACGATCGAAACAGAGCGTGCGGCGGAGCATAGAGCTCGAACGAGGACTAGAAAAAGCCTATAAGCATACAGGGTAACAAGGTACAATTGAATGTCTATTTTATTGAAAAAGAGGTTAGAATAGCCGATTACCATGTGAAGGATGTAAAACAGATGCGCCATGTGGATAGATTGCCACTAACTTGCACTCTCGCTATCCTGCGGGCAATATCAGTTGCTAAGTTAATTAAGTTAATCATTTAGCCGAATCCCAAAAAAATATGGACGTATATGTACGTTTATTGAAGATCATTAATTGTTCATAAAGTCACATAAAACACATGTAGCATGAGATGAAACAGTGATTCAACTAGGACACCTCTGAATGTAGGAACGGTCCCTAGTCTACCAAGGACAATGTTTTGTTAACGAAACAGTGTGAAATGGACGTTTTGAAACTTCTAAGCACCGACTGAGTAGAAACTTAAATGTTTCAATTCTGGCCAAACGTATATATGATGCGGTGGCATAATAACACTTAGAAAACATGAATAATAATAATAACTCAATAATTATCCGTATTACTAAGCAAATAGAGACAAGTCATCGATATAAATTGTTCTTTAAACGTGCTATACATTCGTATACTGACCAAATAGACTTCGATTAATAAACATTGGCTGTATAAACTAAATTTTTTCGTTTATACTGCGTCTGGAACAGAACACGTTTTACCTGGCAAGTGTGTAGAAATTTGCCCGTTGCATGATGTGACGATGAGATTAATTTGGCACGAAAAAGACTCATGTTTATACTTACTTAGAGGTGTTACTATGCTAAATTATATAAATAACCAATCACTCTGCTGGAGAAGAGTAACTGACAACCCACGACTACTGAGAGGCTGGCTAGAAAAACTCAACTGCTGGGCAAATTGTTACGAATGAATTAGTGATATTTTAGCAATATTGCTAAATACCACTTCTTCCTCGTATTACTACACGCAGTATCTCTAAAGGCTTTTGCTCTGTCCTTAGTTTCTTGACGCTCATTTGCTAGCCTCACGTCTATTGAATTACGGCTAGATACCTACACGTAGAACTATGTAATTGACCGATGCGGGTCTCTTAGATAGCCTATCTTAATTTACGTTCCTCCTATTATACAGTCATCAGATGGCCGTCGCATAGCCGCAATTTAGTTTCGATTCAGGCCCAGTGGCAATGAATCGCTTTCTAAGCTTCCCACTCCCGCTACATATTACCAATTTTATTGAATTGTCAAAGATGGCAAAACGAAAAAAGACATAGGAGAAAACTAACACTAATTCTATACATAAAAACATATTAATAATAAGTAATAACGTATGCATAGTGAAATTTTATTAAGAAGCTTTGATTCAGACGGTACTGATTCAATGAAGAGCGCACAACTGTTGCGCCTTGACGGCACTGCTTCTTCTTTCGCCGCTGACTCGCCATTTTGTAAATATACGTACGCGCTTCATCTCAGATTTATTCACAAAATGACTGGATAATCTACGTCAAACCATGACCCATTACTTTTCATTTCTCGTCACTATGTTGCCCTTACACTGGGCCCTATTATTTAATAGGACAAGTCATTTAAATAGGTTCTGTAGAACGTTTGGTGTATCCGTTACGCAATTTACTATGGCAAATGTGACATGAAGGAGCAGATAGAAAGTTCATAGCAGTGTATGGTTTAGTAAATAATAAAGCAACATAGCCACGGTGTTATAACAGACAATTCATCAAGATGTCCTTACGCGTTATTACTGAAAGGTTTAATAATAGGTTTGAACAAACCAAATTAGCTGTCAAACATCCATGTTTTAACGTAAGCTACCACATTAAGTTGTCTAACTGTGCGGATCATAAAGTTATCCCAAGATATTTTTATTGTCACATAATATGCGAAATTTCCCTATTCCGTCAGTGCTGAATAGCTAGGAGCACAATATTCACTATTGCATCAAATGATGTACCAAAATGAACTGCCAACTTTCCTTCTAGCTTAAGGGTGGTATGATACGATAGGCCATTGATAATAGTTTGCCATGCGTCACGCCAGAAGCAAATACATGGGGCTTGTTTGTTGCCTCGTTAGGGCGACGTGAATGGCTTAGACGAGGGCATAGGAACGCTATCTTCGTTGTTCTAGTGTTCGCCAAATGCGGCGTCAAGTCTTCATATAGTGCATAAATTATCAATAAGCACGGGAACAGTTGCTGCACAGCGTCGTCAGCAGGACAATGACAACACAGGACACTGGGGTTGATATCCTTGTCGCGTGACATGGCGTTATACACACATGGCACAGTTAGCAAGGTCTATTCACACTTAATACACAGCACTTACATGATGCACATGGCCGTACAGCATAAAAAATGCTCGTATATATATATATATATATATATATATATATCGAAAAGAAAAAAGCTACATTACACATTGCTGCGAGCTCGGTATAGAATTGAAGAGAGTATGAAGAGAGCTAACCACATATATACGCATGGCTACAAATTGTTGTAGCACAATGTTATTTGAGTCCATAACTATGAACTATTTCCATTATTGCCTAACCCCCAAGTAAAGTCTTGAGCAAATAATGAATTGGAGTAATTTACCGATTTTTCATTCATTAGAGCGCAGATCAATTCTACTCATCGAGAAAAATATATGCTTTTTAGACGGGGACAAAAAGAGGAACAGCGGGCATACTACTACTACTACGCATTTGAAGCGACCTGGCACCAGCGAAGTCCGTAGCTAACTTCACTCATGTAAAATACCCAGCGTTTTGGTAACGGCTGGCTGGTATCACAACGCCACCAAAGATGGCCATCCGTAACGAAAATTCGTCGCAGATGCTGTGAGGCAGGTACGCGGTGTTGACAACACGTATGTTCGAGATCGCTACGCAACCTCACGGTGCAACTCCCTGAATAGATGAGCCCTAGTAATCCTCATCTGCTTTCCGCTCTAAGCCGCGCACGACGATAAGCTTGACTCGTAGCATATGAAAAAAACTACCTTAAATACTTAGAAATAGACACATCCGCACTCTGCGCAATGGTATTGATACCATGTTCACAATAATTTCCTCTTGCAGCAATAACTGGCCAAAACGTGTATTAGAAAGTGACACCGAGGATATATACCTTTTTCCTCATCTGCCGATCGTGTTAAAACGATAATAATCTTACTGCTAATATATGAGTAACTTAAGTTCCTTTTTGCTCGCTCACCATTCTCGACGAGCAAGTTACGATAAAACATTGACAAAAAAAAGGTACTCATCCGAATACAACTAATGGGAACAAGCCGTTTCATTCAGTAACGTTTTTGTTGTAGAGAGGTACGACCTCGCAGAATTAATGACGAATGTTCGTGTTCGCGTTTAGATTAGCTGTTGTGTATCAGATTCGAGATTGAAAAGTTGATATCAGGTATACATTTAGGGTAAAAATCAAATGCTTACCTTCAATGGCTTAAAATTAGCTCGTCCTTAAGAGAAACTAGCGGATTATTGACGAACACCTAGTTGGAATTTTCCTTCTCATAACTTCCGACAGTTCTGCTGATAAGTAAATTGTAACACTGATAAAAGCAATCATCATAGCGCTGGTCCGACGCAGAAATCAAAATCCTTAAAATCTTGTTTTACTACAAATGTTATAAAGTTGCATCGCTAGTGCCACTTTCGACTTGACAGCCACGCTTTTTATCAAGTTCTCCACACAGGGCGATACGGTTACTAGTTATATAATACTACGGAACTGCATAACTGGTATTACACAGTTGTAGGAAATAAGTTGGCTGACCAAGGTTGAACGTGCGTCGAAATCATTTCTAGAACGGTGACATTGGCTATGTTCGTCGAGGCGTTATCAAATGAACCCATCTGTCTCTTATAAGATCATTATTCAAAAAGTCAAATGTTAGTAGCCGAGCTAAATTGTATAAATCAGCTCTTGGTAACCATTACTTTAAGCTTAGATTTAATGACGTTCGTAGAAAATGGGTCATCGATCCTAAAATGGTTGAGCTAAACGGATATCTAAGCGACAATTGCGTGCGGAAGAGGTGTGGATGAACATGTTTCTATATCAGATGTGCTCGAGCGTACCGCGTCAGACAGTCATGATATTATTACGGGTACGATGCTCTACTGTTATATATGACATTAGTGACATTTTTACTACTAATAGTTTTCAAACTAATTTGATCCGATTCCTCTGTTCTATTGTTTCGACTTATTTGGCCAGCGGGTACTTCAGAACGCCTGCACGACATTTAAGCGGAGCAATCCAGATCTATCTAAAACACCCGAATGCATTGACTGTTGTCGACAAGTTCCTGTCGACTTGGTCGGACTGGGCCTGATTTGAGGTCAGGTACGATACGACGAAATTACAGTATATACAGGTACATACTTCGGCCCACAGGGATGAAGTCGACGACGCGTAACGAAAACTGAGAAGGGGAGACTTCCTCTGCTGAGTGACAACGCTGCTTAGATCGCGGTTCCGACCCGTCCAGTAGCATGCGGGGGAATGATGGCTCTCGAAACGAAGACGTAGGAAGAGCGGTTAGGCCATGGCAATGGTGAGGCCGGACGCAAGCATTAGAGTCATTGTCGTGACGCGGCACGCCGAGTGCAGCCGCGGCAGGACTAGCAATGGCAACATCAGCTCAAGCCACAACACCGACGGCTTTACGGCCATACGAATCACTCCAACGTAGTGCATACACATTAAATTGAGACACCGTTTTGTCTAATTGACTTGTCACTCCGGCAGGTCGATGCGGCCTCCACACAGTCACATGACTGGGTAACGCTACGAAAGAAAACAAATGGCGTCGCGTTATCTAATTCTGTATCCAACATGAGATGAACGGAACCACTTCTACTGAGCTACTACAGTATGTACATGACGAGCAAAATGCATAGGTGAACTTTACGTGGGGCCGAAATAAAGACCAATCAATGACCGGCAGAGATTATGTTGAAGCTCGTACTGATTTTAAAGCCTGTTTTTAAAGAATCAATAGGGTGTATACTGGTTCATTCTGATACGTCGTACAGCGTTGCGTATGGCTGCGTTTTTTTACGCTTTTTCCTTAAATCGGCTTTCGATGATATTTTATTGTGACCCATTATTTGTCAAAGGGTTTTTCGTGTTTTACGGCCCGTGTTTCGGACGGCTGGTCCCAGCCAGCACGAAACAAAAGTGTACCAACCAAAAGTACCGGATGTACTCCAAAGTTATCCCACTACTCTACCAGCCGAACTCATTATTTTCTAGCGAAAATGAAACACTACTAATACTGACAAGTAGTAAATGCGTACACGCAAAGAAGGAAAAGCGTATAAATCTTTTCATCTTTATAAGATTACCCCACTGCATACAACACGTAAATTTAGACGTTCTGCCAGTACCTCACGGAACTGTTAAGTACCGGCCAATAGATTTACCCATTCAAAATGAATGAAGTTCGTAATGTGATTTAATTGATTTTCTAATGCCCTTTTCATTGCAGATTAGAATAGCTCGATCGCCTCTGATCTTCTACAAAAACCAAAAAGGCTAGCAATTGATTAATCATACGTAAGTACGATTTAAAACTAGTTTCTATTTGTACGCCGGTAAATTTCTTTTTCCATTTACGTTCACAAACCGATCCGGAGCGCTTTCTAAGCACATAATACTGCATAATTTTCTACCTTCTTTTGAACCTATCAAACGCTGCTGTAGTGGTAGCTGCGTATAGCTAGACTTCAACATAGCCATAAATTCATTCTTCCGACTAATTATATACTGCATTTTGTGCACTAGGTCTATTGCCACGTGTTTCGACCTGACGGCGGACACGGCGTTGAGGAAGAGCATTACATTATTTAGAACTAGCTTTTTCATGTACGACCTCACTTCAAAACCATTTTATGTGCTTACCCCTCACAGCTGTTCTGTTATTGATTTAAGCAATAATAACAAGCAGCGCTAGTTTATTTTCCCGCTTGATATGATGTTTTTTCGATAATTTTACCAATTAAATGAATTACCGACAATGCCAAAGACGGCACGTACTTGAAGCTAATTTCGCAGAATGTAGCTCTATCCAATGCAAGATTTACCAATTAGTTCATCTGTGTCTAATTACTATGAATTAATTAAAAAACAAAACAAAAAATATATATACAAGTTCATACCCAGATCTGAATAATAAATAAAAACGTTTACAAGACGTTTGGCATTTTTCAGCGATTTTTCGAAATTATCCGGCACGCGAATAATGGCCCGTAATTACAACAGCTAAACCCTTCAACATATGTTTGTATAGCTTTCTGACGCGTCATAATAAAGGTTCATTTATATATTTTTAATCCAAAACTGTAGCATTCAATATACGCGTCATCAAACGGTCGATGACTGATGCAGTGACGTTTTTTATTGGTTTCAAGTCGCTTGTTCGGTACGTATCTTTAATTTATTCTTAGGTCATTGTTCACAGAAAACAGAATAGGAATCTTTCGAACACTTTTGGACTTTTAAAGCAACGATACATGTAAATGGATCTTATCGAAACGTGCTTTGCTCGTATGTCATTCTGGAACTAACAAGAGTGTATCAATTGGCGTTGATTCTTGGTCGATAGTGGAAGGACAGACATGGTTCGAGAGGAATATATTTGAATTTTAACGTTTTTATACAAAAGATGTTGCCGATCAATACTTTAATAGATCTCGAACGCGACGTTTTTATGAAAACGTCGGATAACCATAAAGTCTGTCGTGTTCCGGTGTCTGACCGCCTAAATCAGAACCCTCGGGGTCGAGAAGCAATTAAACGCCGGCACTAGCTTAAGCGCACCGCTGTCGAAGTCCATAGTTGATGGTCCCTAATGTCTGGGCATTGCAATTTGTTCGCTGCGTAGTTTCTAGATTTTTTTCAACCCTCATGCAGACCCTGATCAGCCGGGATAATCTTAGTGGTTCCATTTTTAGATGCCTCACTCAGAAAGACCTCACTTCTCAGAAGGAACGCTGTACAAGTAAGTTTTTGTTGGCACAACGAATTACACAGAATTTTCTGCTGAGGCCAGCCGACGTCGTCGGCGGAAGCTATAACTCTCGACTGCGTTAAGCGTTTGGCAAAGTCAACCGGTTCTAGCTATATCTCTGCATTCATTCTCAAATACGGTTATTGTTTTTGCATGCGGCATATAATCTATTTCATGTCTTCAAAAATTACGAGAGCTCGCTATCGGCCGACGTTATTCGATTCAAAGAACAACGAAGTTCGTCAAAAACGTTATGCCCGTCGCATTACCGCTTAAACAATAGCTATTAAACGTATGTTACAAGAGTTAGGCTTTCTTTTGAATGTTTACACAGTATTGTTGACTAATCTACGGAAAAACTAACCTACTTAGGAGGTTCCGCAAAAATCTGACTACGGCCTTCATCGGCATTTTATTCCATTACACCACAGGAACTCTAGATATCCATTCGAATGTAGATGAATACATACATTTTTCTATTCTTGTTCTCTCGGCTGGGGACGTTTGCGTTTCCTGATTTATGTTAACGCTAAAAACCTGTCCGTCCAACATAAGCTCATTTTACTATCTAATAGCGTGATTACACATGAAGTCGTTTACCAATGTTTGCTGGGTGGTCGCGCGTTGTGTCAAGCAAAAGGTTCTTTCTATTTGTTCATCGACTTCAGCCCTTGTCGGCCTGATAAACCGGCTGTAAGATATAGATAATGGAAGGTTTGATCGGACTCCTTGTAGACGCCGCAAAGGGCCAGCCGCAACAAGGAAAACGACGAAAGACCACTGGTATCAGGCCGAAACCGATAAAGATTTAATACAGTAACGCTTTTTGGGATTTCATAGGCTCTTGGAAGCTTCACGATGTCAACCTAAATACGCCATGTATAGGTTTGGTGCATATATTAGTTACATGATATCTGCTTGTTGATTCACATCGCTTTATATAGATACGCGCACGAGGTGTATTACGTGGCACCAACATGCATGAAAAGTACGTGAGCAAAAATGTGGAGCACATCGATGATGACTATGTATTTTCTTTTTGTTTTATCTTTGACAAACATTGTAAGCTTTGTCAATAACTTATAAGACTGTTCCTGTAGAACATCTATATAAAGAAATTGGGTTACCGCAAGATACTATTTAGCTGGGAATGCAGGCAGTACTTCGAAATGGTCGGTTGATCGAAGTTTATCACTCCGTAGATAGATAAACCTCGTGCACGCTGGGTACTTCTACTTCATGAGTTCATTAAGTGAGTACAGAACTAACAGCAACAAAGTAAGGCTGAGAGAGCGAATTCAAAGTTAATATTGAATCAAAGTAACCTTATTAAGTGCAATAGGAATAGAAGGGTTAATAATAATAATAATAACGATGATAATAGGGTTAAAAAAATAGTGAGCGTAATAAGTAGCAATGGTATTGTGTGTTTGCTTCGAGATCATATTGACAACGTATTGTTAGTAATTATTATAATTATTCTATCTAATGCCTTATATACTCAAAAGTACCAGATAACTGAGACATTTTTATTCATTGAAACTGCTTTGAGCGGAAATCGGAAAGGCTTAGAAGAGATACAGGTTGATTAAAACGACCTATGAGTAGTTATGGTAGCGTTGAAGGCACTCACGCTAACAGGCATTACAGCAAGGCTGACGTGCTTACACTGCGCATGACGTTGAAAGCACGTACGAACCTGCACAAATTTGAAGCTACGAAAATAATGTGCTCAAGTAATAAGAAATGTAGAAAGCTTATATATGTACAATTTACTGTGAAAACCGTCAACGTCACCGTACACTTGTGTGTATTCCATAATGAATGTGTTTTAGTCAAGACAGCTTTTTGAAATAGCGCGGTTTCTCGGGATGGCACAGCTGTTGCACAGGTAAATTTTGAGGGCTTTTGTGTACGCTTATGCGATGGGTGTACTGAAGAGTTGGTGTTCAGTTTTAGAAGTAAAACGAAGCCATCTGTCAAGTTAGTTAGAAAGAAAAGGTATCGATGAAAAATTACCCCGAAAGCATTTTTCTTTGAGAACTTCTACCTCTCGAAGTTTTCTAGCCGACCTTTCGCTCAGCTTCGTGCCAAAAGGCTATTTTAATACCAACGAAAACGAGCCCATCGAACAATGATATGAACAATGCGTCTACAATAGCTATCTATGTAATAGGGAATACATCTGTATTACTTGTGTTGGTGTAGATCGTTTCAAGAGCTCGACGATGGCTAAAATATGTCCTACTCACAATGTTCGAACGAGCCAACTAACTTAGATTAAATAGTAGAACTGAAAGGATATGTTTAAGGATAAATCGCATAAATACCTAATAGTGTTTTGCTGACATGCAAATAATTGATTCTTCAAAAAATCCAATGGTATGCCTACTCAAGAAACTCTGCCACTATTTTTGTTTCTATTCGTGCACACGCAGTCGTTGGTAAGGCCTCTGTGGCTACGTTAGGATAAATCTGGTAGCGCTCGTTTGGTAGGACACGCTTGGGTGGCATCAGTTTAAGCAACAGTAACGACGGCTATTCGCAGTTTCGATTTGCAGCAATAGACACTTCCTCGCACTGACCTGTGCATCTACCTTCACTTGGCCTGTTCCATTCTGCAGTTTCACAAGGTTGGACGCCTGTTTATTTTTCGGCTGGCGTCCGTCCTAGCAACGTTAACTAGCAATAGAAGCAACAGCAACAGCTGCAGCAGCAACAAGCCTGACATCGGCATCAGGCTCACCTTTGGCGGCAGGTCCGTAAGGGCATCACAGTTCCTTTCGGGCTGTCGTCTGAAGGCGTCGGTAGTGGTATCGTATGCGCCGCTTTCCCGGCCTATCGGAGGTCGCTCGCCATACACCTCGAAGGTCTAAATCGATTCACGTCGGGTTGGGCGGTTCTCTTTGCCACATCAGCGGCAACGGCAGTAAAGCGAGAGTAGATAGCAACGCTTGACGACTCTGTGCTTGTGATCCTTCCCTTTTTTACGGGTGTATTTGCCTATCATACCCGAGAACGACACACTTGGACAACAGCGAACTACTAGTGAACGCAGCAGACTACACGCTCAAAAGTAAGTCAAAAAAGTAGTACACGACTTTCGGTCGCGTTTGGTGTTTGTTTCAAGCAAAAAAAAATAGGGAGTACACATGGAGGCTGTTAGTTGATGCCGGGCTGAACGGATTAATGAATAACTGTTTAATGGCATCGATTTTGTAGAATCGCGTAAGTTTGCGATCAGGTGTAACTTTCTTTTTTTTTAAATACTACGGTCCGCGTGACAGCTAACTTCTTTGGCTAGGTTGTATGATGTTCAAAAGCGAACTTATGGATACTCAGTGCATAGCTCATTTTTAACAGTGAATTCAAGGATGCTGCTTTGCTGTGCGACCGTCCAAATTAACTTTCGGCGTTTTCTCATTAGAAGTTTTTGAGTACAGTCGACTCTCATCGTGCATCGTACTTTCAAGGCTTACGCCTTAGCTTTAAATGGAAATAAGTGAATTTATTCGTCTCGAAAAAAAAGATCACTGTAAAACTGGTGTCGCCATAATTGCACGCAGCTGCTTCGGACTTTTTATGTTGAAAAGCTCATTTGATATAAGTACGGGACGATACAAGGGAAATTACGTGCAGAACGTTCTCGCTAAGTTATTTATGTGGTAAAAAATGTATATCGTGCCTAGCATCTATTCGTGTTTTTATTTATAGCATTATTTCGTGTGGCAATGGCACGTTGAGAGTAAATACGACGCATTGTTTGCGTCCTTAGCAAAAAAAAAGGATCAATTACAAGGAGCAGAAATTATATTGCTGTGCGTGAAACAAAAAGAATCGATTATACACGATTCATTTAACGTTCAAGAACTATACTCCGAGTCGCTCTTTGATTTACAATCAGCATGTCTCAACATTAAATAACAGCGGTAGTATAATGCTATTTGGGCTTCTGCTTACGGAATTACCGTGCACTGAACACGTTGGCTACTAATCGGGTCGTAGTGACGAAGATTCTATCTAGAGCTTACCATCCTCAATTAGCGAGCCTCATTGAGCTTGAAAAGCGTTCTCAGATTGGACGAACAGAGCGCTCATCGGAGCCGACTTGACCTGACCTCTAACTCGAAGCGCTCTCTTCCTCCCCGGGGAGTGACAGCCCAGATCTGTTTCGTATCACGAGCGTATTGCGAAACGTTCTCGTATCACATAATATTAACTATCACACTATCGGAGTCACGGTAGTAAAAAAAAAAAGCTAGCCAACACGTCGCGGCCAACCTGGTCTGCCAAATCATCCGCAGCTTCTGACCCAGCTAGACAAGACTCGGGCCACGGTGACATGACATTTCTGATCACAATAAAACGTTCGCTCACTTACTGCTTGTTTCGTGTATTTTGCTCTGTCCGGTGGGATCTTACGGTCCTACGCGGTACACAATTCCACAGATGGTGAATTGGAAACGTCCGCTGACGTTGATCTACCGGGATAACCACAAATTCGGTTCCGCCCTCTACGAACCAACACTCGAAGAGTGCGAGAGGCGTTATACGGGTTCCCTGCAAACGACATCCTTTCGATCGGACCGACCCGACATTGCAGTGTTCGATAAGTCACCGTTGGTCGGATGTAAGTGAGAGTACGCCGGTGATCTATTCATAATCTTTCGACAGCGATAAATCTGCTAGAGGAATGGTGAATCTGGGCAGACGTTTGGTACCACTAGTTTCACTTACTGCTAGATGACAATTTTTACAAAACAAGATGAACACGCAATACCATCACAGTAGTAACTATCACCCCCCCCCCCCCGCTCGCGTATTTCAGTGGGCATAATACGTGACGCAGCTGTTGCGTGGAGCACAACTGATCAACGTTTGGACTTTTCGGACTCTGTTACAACAAAATGAATACTTGTTTTTTTCTCGTTAACATTAAGCTCATTTCTTTTTAACGAACGCTTATTATAAACTAATGGTGAGCCTTTGTGGAAACGTCTCCCTGGGTACCGCGCTACATCGAGATATTCCTGACACTGCCCCCTAGAATTCGATCTGTACTGGAAAGCTTGTTGATATATATGAGGGTGAACTATATCGTTGATAATCAGCTTTACATAAAAGCTATTTCTAACATACTGGTTGCGTTTAGTTACAGTCTGACACTATCAAGGTAAAGTTGTTGGAGCCCTAAAAATGCAATCATTCTTATGTATACTGTTGTTTATTTGCTTCTACCGAATATACGAGTTCCTGGGATACTGATAGGTATCAGAAAAAGGTTGACATCGGGTCGGTCTCTGTTGTGTTGAAGCTGGAACTTTTCCCTTTTAGCGATTGCATGCCCATCGATTGATGTGAGCAGATCATAAGTAGGTGGCATCCGCATATCTTCACCTGTTTACTAACTGAGTCAATACGTCGTTTAAATATGCCATTATCAGCGAGTTTTAGACGTACTTCGTCTAGTTATAAAACACCACGTCCAAAATCGCTTTTCGAAGATCTTCACGAACAGCGATCTGCCAGCTGTACGCGACCTACACTTGATCCCAACAAGGATGAGTCTTTACATCACCGCTGTAAGTTAAGTATGTGCCTTGTATTATATAGTGTGTCTAGCAGTTGTTTGCCTGACTACTTCCTATGTATCGAAACAATAACTATGGTATAATGGGCGATAAAACGGAAAAAACAGGGGAACAACAACGCTGTATAAAGGTAAATAAGCACTTAATACTTTTATTCCCATTTTTCCCGGATCGCGCTCGTGTCCGTACTACAACCGTCTACGTTAGCATGAACCGCCAATCATGCAATAAGCTATATACGATCGTTCTAAACCGTCGTATATTTATCTGTCTCTTTTCTGCTAATTTATATAAAAACGTCGCTAATATTCTATTCTCGTATATCTTATTCTCTCATAGGAGCGAAATAGAGAACTAATCTATCGAAACACATCAGCACAACGCTAACTGCAGTGCAAGCGGTGTCATGAAAATAAGCTTCGATCAAGGATGGCAAATTTCTATAAACGCGTTTGTTCGCTGCCAGTTAGCCGGCTTGCCACGTAAAAGTCGCTTAAACATAGGTTTCAACAAGCATAAGTGTTTCATGTGAAACAAGCATTGTAGTGTCTCGCCAAAGCCTAAGGAGTCTACTCCTAATGCCAGTAGCAGCTCATCCTGGTTCCATTAGCATGCTATAATAAACCGCTCAGGGGCCTGCCTAATTTGCCTGGCCACGGATGCTTTGACAACGACTTTTCCGCTCATCCTCCTTCTGTTCGCCTCTCCCCTTCGTCCCCTCCTTCTCTCCTTTTCTTTTCTTTTCGCTTCTACCATTTTCAAATAGATGTCACTTAGAATAATACTGCAAACTCAGATGCTCCCAGGCCGCAGGCCCGTCACTTTGTCAATACGTAAACGGGTTATTTCGAAAGAATCGTGAATGCTTGCTAGTCATCGTTCACCCGTAGTTATACTGCTACTAATTATGAGACGTCATGCCATAATGTGCGTTACGAAAGCCCTGCACTATAACGTTAGGTATCGTCGTTACCACATGTAGCACCTGACAACTAGTGGATAACGGTAATAACGGTAGCGGTGACGGCCGGCCCCTAGACTGCATGCACCAAGTAGCCGAGAACGAAGATGTCTTCTGGGCAAGTTCATCTTGCGATAACGCCCAATCTAATTTCTATTAAGCTCATCGATGTGGTCTGGCTAATCTTTAGCCGGTAACGGATGCGCATAATACCTGGGCACTTTTGATATTCATCGTTGTACGCCATTAGCTACAAGCCAGATGTATGTCGCCTTTCATTTGATAGGGTCAAGAGACGTACGAGTGTTTAACGTTCCCTGACTTTTTACAGCCTTGGAACCCACGCTTCGTGGTGCTTCCTTTGTAGCTGCGTACATCATTCAGTGGGCAGATCTAGTTGGCTTGAAGCTGCTTGCTGTCGAAATAGCTATCACGGACGGGAAAATAAGGGAAAAAGATCTATTATGTATGAAGCAGATACAGGCTACGTTAAAAGGATGTCGTCCTGAATGGTCCGCTACGTGTGACAGTATTTTTAGCTAAAATCGTCACTGGGGAAAAACATTTTTAACTCGTTGAAGGTTCCCCAAACGCGGGCCCGGTTTCGTTCACACACGTTCGGTTTAATTTGAGCTACGTTACGACAGGGGGTCTTGTTGAGCTTAGCTTTTCTATTATTGTAGATGAAGTAGTGATATAGCGATAATTCGTACACTGGGATAGTATCGGGACAATCTTGTTCGAGGCTATTGTGTAGTGTGATGTGGTGCTCTCTATCTTCAGAAAAAGGTCACATCTAAATATAGTTGATAGAATTTTTAGCAAATTTTATTCATTTTTTTTTAGCAAAACTGGCATCGGACATGCATGCATACATAAGAATACGAATTGCAATCAATTTGTCATCACCTCCGATAATCGGAGCGCATACCCTTCGAATGCAAGAATTTTTATTTGGGTAGCATTAATAGCACTAATAATAAAACTATATGGGTTTTCAGAAGTCAGACCCTAATTGTTAATCATCTTAGCACGAAAAGGCGTAGCTACCGTCCAGTATCGGGCCATGCTCTTTGTTCAAGAGACATAGGGTTTACGCCCGGTCGGACGTGTCATCAAACTCGTCGTAGGGAATCGGCGCTACTGTTCTGCCTATGATTGAACATTGTAAAAGTTAATTACGCGAAAACGCTCGGCTGACTAGCGTCGATGATTGGTTACGTGTGTGAATGGCAAGAGGAAGGATCCGGGAACCTTTGGGCCCACCCCCTTTTCAGAGAAAATGAAGTATTAAATTCATCTTTGAAATTTCGAATATAATATGATTCGAACATATTTTATGCTTTTAAAAGCTTTGACCGTTATTATCAATTAAGATGACCATGAGGATTTGAGCTTTAGAATTGTCACATCAGATTTCTTTGAACAGACCTCTCGATTTACAAAGATAGAACGAGAAACACATACAACGTTCGTCTTCTTGTATACGTAAAACACGTTTTGAAATTTAGCGCGCTTGCGTTTTAATATCAAATTGTTACATTCGTCTCTAGGGTGTACCACTTCAGCGGCATAGGTTCGTTGTGACCTACTGCGGACAGTAGTTTGATTAAGTAGTACTGTGATAGAAGACAAATACACGCGTATAAAACATCGGCTCCGTGTTTGAGATGGGCGAAACAACTCCGATTACCATCGGATGGCATATACATATAATAATAATAATAATGATACGCAAAAACAAAAAACAAGCATTTGTCTCACACACAAAATAATGTGTGTAATAACACTCGGTTGGCAAATCTCTTTAAATTGACTGTTTGTAACAGACGATTCCAATTGGCTCTGTGTAATTTGCGCTTGTACATCAGTATCATTGGCGTGGAAAAGTACAGACGTCCTATAGCCACATCGAGATCACACAAAACAAAAAAAAAACTTTACCCAACACCTGCAGAAGCGGCTCCTGGTGCAATAAAACAGTGTATTTAAGATCAAAACTATAAAATTGATTGTAGGCTATTTTAGTGATTGGTATGTCGGAGACGTTTTGCCTACGATCCCGGCGAACGCGTACATTTAGGCTTATACATGAACATTGTTTGACCATACGTACAGAATGTATTACATGATCGTGTATTAAGCGTTGTTTAATTACCCCGATTTAAGTATGATCCCCTGTTTCCATGCAGCTTTAATTATGACTTCCATGTTGTGTGTAGATTTCTACACCTTATTGTTAAGTCTTTAGTCAGTCAGAAGGATGTTGGGCTTCGTTGTCAGTATAAACGCTTGTTCCTGTCGTCTTCCGTCCAGCTTTTGCCCCATTAACATTTCCACAGGTTTCTTAACCTATGAGCACTGGCAACGCCGTTTGTAGTTGGACAAATTCTGGATAACGATGTCCAAATGGATCTCACACCGACGGACCCATGGAGCGGCGAAGTTTCCTTAGCGGTAGCACTGCGAACACGAATATCGTAGTCCAATTGACCACAAAGACCTCAACTATAACTACCAAATTCGACGAGCCCCTCTCTGATACCTTCCCGTTTGCATATCATTTTGCGCCAACCATGGCAGAACGCAGATCTACACCGACCTATTATGTAGATGGTATTTACAGATTCGTGTGGTTCAACAGTGTATGTTTGAACACCTTCCCAGTAAGTATATTGCTTTCACAAATAGCTTCGCTTTTAGCCCTTAGCAAACGTAAGGCATTGTCTATAATAGTACAAACCCGTGCCCTATGCTGGGATTCACATTGAGATCACATCACCGTAATTATATCAATTAGGTCCCCACGGGTTCGCAATCGAGCGTACAAATACGGTTGTACAAGCTCACAGTTGGTTATAAATACTTGTTTCCTGCTATTTGAGGCTGACAACCGGATGAACGAAAGTATCAGGTTCGATGCTTCTACAAATGTATTATGTATACATTTACACATATTTACCAACTCTAATAAGAGGAAAATTTACTTCCAAGCAAAGGTCACATGTTCGATGCTTACGTACGTACATGTGGTGTGAATAGTCAGAGGTTACTCTCAGACGCTCAAACAAACTACGTGGTGGAAATCATGAGGAAAAAACAATGATGCTGTGTCACGAACTAAATCATATACCCCGGTACAATGCAATAAGCCGAACCTTTGTGACCGAGGCTGCTCACCTAGTAAATTTTCTGAAAGCGGCCATAGACGTAATTGCTTACGTGCTAGGCGAATGTCGTTTGGAGAAAAGGTTACAAGCGGTAAAGAGCGCGAAACTGAAATCTGGCCATTTGTCATTATAGGTACGAGCTCCACAGGGCACTCCGGACTATGCGATGGCTTAACGCATTGAGCACTGCAAATTTCAAGATACTCATGTGTCACGTAAACATACTCCTGATCGTATCAACACATCCGCCCTGTGCGTCTCAATGATGTTGTCAGCGTCTATTATTACGTTAGCGCAATGACAATAGAACCCAGCTATCGTGCCGATATTTTGATGTCGTCGATGGCCGGAAACCATTGCTGAACAGGGCGGCAAACCTACCTGGTCGGATTGTCGCTGACCGTTGACGTCGCGTCTTGCCCACACCCAAGATCTTCTAATTTCATTTTTACCGTGTCACATACGCACCTCGTCTCTTATTCTCTGTTTCGCAGTCTGATCTATGCTGTACTGTTTTATTTTTGATAATTATGCTGAAACTTACTTTGACCGGCTAGCTAGCTGGCCGGGAGTACACTGAACCTACGATGAAGGTGCCCGTCTCAAAGTACCACCGACCGAAGCGCTACAGATAGGTTCATGACTGAATCTGTCTGCAGCGCATGTCATGAATGAACGAACGCTGTCTGGTTTACTGAATAGCCGTACTGCGTAAGCGTACATGGTGTACATTTTCAAGGTCTAATATCGGCCTAGCTTCAATTTTGTCGTTCGACTGCATCAAAGGTATCGCGCAACTAAAGTCTGTTTCATTGGTGGCAACGGCGACGGATGTGGGACGAAACCGTGTAGCAATGTCATTCCAACGCCGTTGTATTCGCTGAGTAAGATTGAAACTAGACTTTGTCTAGGCAGCTCGAAGTAAGTGGCTGATTCACCGCAGTCTGTCATAAATGCCAGTGCAGCATTAGCAGCTGACTGGCGGCATAAAAGTGACATTCGACGACGAGTCACCCAAGAAACCTGATAGGACCCAGCGCGCCTGAGGAATTCGTTGTGACGTTCTAGGCAAAATCGAAAACGAGCGTCCGAGACGTTTGCGGAATGATCTTCGTGCGAACGATATCGTAGCGTAATCAAACCTCTGGCAACGTAAATACCATATCGATCGATCGAAAGAGTCCCTATAAAGCATATCTGTATCATGCCAGTTCTGTATGATATTATTATACAAACAGAGACGAGATCTGACCGTCATAGTCATAGCGGTCAGAAACGAGCATAATCTAACATGAACCGTTGAATGAAAGCGTAGAGGCTCACAACGTCGAGGACTTGTTGATGTCCATTGACTTAGACAATGAACAACTTCAATACATTTGTGGGCAAGTTTTTGTCATGCCAAAACTGCTCTAGGGTCAAGAGCCTGATAAATTTTACCGATGACTAATGCTTACTTGACACGTATCAGATGTGTTTGTCTAAACGAGAAAGCTTATCTTACATTCGAGAGTTAGTAGTCGTTTTTAACAGTTATTATTAACAGTGAGGTACGTGTTTTATATACAACACAGGTCGAATAATAGCCGATACTCTCGATATAAAGGGCTTATTATTAAATTACCGAAAAAAAAACGACAGTAACTTCTGTGAATTTCAATTATTAAGTGGAAAGTCCATAGGAATTTCAAAGATGGTCAGAAGAGGTACGTTACTACCCATACAAGCGCATCTTGAAATGATTGTCTGAAGCAAACCTATGTCACCCACTAATATACGCCTATAAGATAGTTGCCATATTGCGAACTCGAAGTTAAGCATTTCATATACACCGGCGCTTATTTACCGCCAAGCAACAATACACGTACGGCATAGAGAATAACCATATGAACAGGTCTCTATTGAGGGCGGTCACGCCATAACGAGAGCATGGACGCCGTAGAGCATATGCCCGGTCCTCGAAGTTACTCGAATTCACTCCTTATAATGTAGTTCAATCGGTACATCCCTTTTGGCAAACGTATGCGCTGTATAGGTGAGTGGTTGTGATGCGTATATCGATTTTTAGATAGGTCTCTCTCTTGGCAATCTCGCTGCCGACAAATAGGACCAACCTACTCCGACATCCCGCTTTTTTTCCCCATCTACAAACGAGAAAAATAAGGCTAATTTAATGTTGGCCAACACTGGGACACGATGCGTTCACTTCTTATTTCCCTTTTTGACACCGCAATTTTGTAAAATAACACAGAGAAAGAACAAGCTGGCGGGACAAGCGGCCAGAGCTTTTGATGGCCAAAAAAATGGGTTGCAGCTAACAAACGATAGCAAAAAGATAGCTAATACGGGATACGATAACTGATGATATCAAATAACGCCATCTGGCCCAATGATGATACAACAACGACGAGAAGATTCGACCCAGCAATTGATAGGCACATGTAGGACTTATGTTGTCCAGAGCTTCTCGGTAAAACTGTACCCTGTTTTGTTACTGCGATGGAAACATGTGCTGTTTGCGTGGCAGGATACAATTTCGTGTTTGGTAGCAATAGGAAGAACTAGTTTTAGTACTCTCTATTTACATAGAATGCATGATTTGTCAAACATTTACGCTCCCTTTGGTTGTAGTAATGGCAATGTAACCTTTTACTATGGCAGATTTAAAATCTCTTCTTAAAAGCAGTTCTTGTAGACGAAATATCTAGTTGCCTTCTAGCCACTGCCATTAAAATGCTGAAAACCAAGACATAAGCATCGGGTTCCAATGAATATAGTAACGATGATTGCAACAGGACGGACGACAAATCTGCTAATTAATTGTTGGACAACGACTGTAGCTAAATGACGTCCTAGCAAACTCATTTCAACATCAGACTATGGCCATCTCTTCTGGCTTTGCTAAACGTCATTCAATGGGTTCGTAAATAGTAACTAGCTGTGTTTCTTATCGTGCAAACGTCCTTATGATTATTGTAGGAACGAAACGTGCCTGTGCGACTCTGTGCACTACTTCGGCATCATTGTTATTCTATGTACTTAATTAATAAACTCGTGGCTACTTTAGACAAAATACATATTTTCCATTGAACAGATGACATCGATCTGTAGAGGTTCTTTTCTTTAAGGAGATATGTGCGTTTAAAAGCATTCAACTCCAACAAATTGAACCGATCATCAAACAGCTTAATGCCAGCTATTGCACTCATACTGCTAGATCCACTGTCAATGAGTACAAACCTGTGGGAGAAGTGTGACCAGTTTCAGCAACAGTTTCTCGTGAAAAATGTAATCATATTGAAGCGTCGTTTACATGTATGCAACATACGTCAGCATTGTCAACTTTTTTGCCGGCAGGCAACTAACCATAGGTTTTCCAGGCTGTCTCCGCAAGGTTTTACTAGTTTTTAGTTTTGTATGTTTACGCAACAAATATGGTCGTGGCTAGGGGCTATCCAAGTAGCTGTTAAGCTGGAGCCACTGTGTTCATTATTTACGATGCGGACGAGTCAAAGCGAGAGAGAGAAAAAAAGGCCAGGTAAGGCCGCCGCGCTCGCAATGATGACAGAAGCATTATTCATAAACGACTTCATCCTGTGTAGCGCCACGGAGACTACGGCACGGCCTGCCAGCGCCTTGCAAAAGAGCCTCAACCGGCCTAACGTGAATTCATACAAATAGCACCAAACGAACACTGGCAATAAGAACGACGGTGCGTAACTGGCGGTGAAAGAGTAAAGGCACACCCGCCTACGTAGCAGTTTATGAATCGGGAAAGGCGCTGGGTTTTCCTTCATGTGTGTGTATGAACGTGTTAGCAAACACTCACGACACTAATACGTTCCAGACGATACACGACATTTAGTTCAGAGAATTTATATTAGAATAAGTGTCTTCAGATTGTGGCGGGCTGGCGATACAGGAGATCCCGTAAAATTCGCTTTAACAACTCTCCGGCGTTAACTGTCGCCATGCTGTTTTAAATGGAACGTCTGCTACAAGTCGATTGCCGTAACGCGTGTGCTCTCTGATATCTAACGCCTAACGTTTTCTGTGATGTCGAGTGTCGACAACAACGAACTTTTCTTGTAGCGATAATAGCTATGACATTGTGGACTAAGCCAGGCCTCAACTCAAACCTTACTCACTCACTCACACGTGACAAGCATATAAGCCAATCATCATGTAATCGTTCTTCACCGCTGTTTGCATCCCAAACTCCGCGGCCATCTCCGCATCCTTTTCCTCTAAATCGCTTTGAATCTTTCCTCAGTTAAGCTGGGTTTGGCAACTCATCTCAATTTTGTCATATTCTACGCTTGACAATACACGTGCACGCACACACGCAGACCGCGACTATGTAGTCGGTGTTCTAGACAAAGAAGCAACATGAGACGCTGTTATATTCTATCTATGAGAACGCCTCGACTGAAATCGTCGACTGCTTCCGTTGCTTGGCGTAGTGATTTTGGTTGTACCAAAGGGATCACAGCAGAAAATGAGGCATCTCGTGTAAGGTCGTAAGGGAAAAGCGACAATGATGTTAGAGGACGGGAACGACAGCAAACCGACAAGATGGAAAAGCCCTTTTCTTTTCCCTGGCCCGTAGGACGACTCGAGCTGGTAGGACCTGGGGCGCCAAACAGATGAACGTTGACCAGATGACAGTTATTATGGTGTTTAGTATCAACTGAATTCGACGAAGCTCATTGTTACAGATGAAAATGCAAGAGACAAAGCGCGGGAACTATGGGAGGTTGCTGCGAACAACAAACACGAATGAAGCATGACTACAGCTATGATGAACCGGCTTGGGTTACCAACAACCTTATTTGCAGA
Organism: Varroa destructor; assembly: GCF_002443255.2. Classification (NCBI taxonomy): domain Eukaryota; kingdom Metazoa; phylum Arthropoda; class Arachnida; order Mesostigmata; family Varroidae; genus Varroa; species Varroa destructor. The sequence continues at coordinate 42,251,090 of NW_019211457.1, forward strand.
CGCAGCCCCAACACTGACTGACCATTCGCTTGGGCTACCATTAGCACTTTTGTCATGACAACTAGTGGTCAAAGGGTGCTAGCCTATCCGACACTAAGAAAGATTGGGCCTGGAGTCCACCGTTCAGATAAGCCTGACGACAACTGAAGACGGAATCGTGGTGCCAGAGTGAAGAAAGCGGTGAAGAAAACGCAGTTTCTCTGTCGTCCATTCCCTTTTTCCTTTTGTATAACTGTAAGCCAAATGTGAGTGAGTGGTAGGTATCAAGTGTGGTAAGCAGACAAAGCCCTATGAGCACGAGCGGCGACTCTACCGCGTGTTTTGAGTAAGCGCGTATACGAGATCTTCGTATCAGTGTAACATTAGGAGAATTTATTTCAATAGGTGTTCATCTGTGAACACAAATGGCTTGTAGTTGACTTATACGCAGTTGTTCTAGCCGGCAGAATCGATTTTCCCACAGCGTTCGCGGTACAATGCACTGGCACAATATAAACGGAGTCCACGAGAACGCTATAGCATTGCCCTATGCACACGCTTTTTATTCGTGAAATAGGACACATGGTAGGTCGAAAAAAAAATGCCTACGCTACAATTAATATAATAATCGTTCCGATAGAGCAACGATTACACCGTTGCCACATTTCGACAACATGTGAAACAGAACTAAAGTAGTTCCTTGTTATTCGTAGGCGTCATTTTGCGACGCGACAAGTTCTGCTATAATCGTTCCTTTCACAAGGTATGCTACATGTTGGTCTACTAACGCTGCCTTGTTGCCCATGCATGCCTGGGTGCGAAACAACCAACGTGTTGGTCTTTATGATGGTGTCGTTCGGCGGGCGGCGACGCACACAAAACGTGCAAACGTGGTAAGGCACGCAGCGTTGCGTTTGTAGCGCCTCGCCTGTCGCAGCGTTCGGCTAATTTGCGTCCATACAAATTGTCCTTTGGTGTCATACAATGCCCCAGATGCGTTGTTTTAATGTCGTTGAAAATGGCAGCGACCTCTTGTGAGAGATGTGGCGTCTATTACTGCCGAGGCTGTCAGACCGCTCATTCATCATTATCAGAAAGCACGCCATTAAAGCAATGTCGCCTTCTTCCAAACTCTTTGTATAGCAGAAAATATCACGACTGCTTAAAGCTAGCTACCTTGGATGCGTAATAATCATAATCTTGTAATCACTTAAATTATAATACGAATAGGTGAAGTGAGAATCTATTTTTCATTTTCAGTACAGGGAGCTACTTTTTAGATATATATAAGATAAGATAAAATAAGACTGACATTACGGTTCATCTACAACATATTCGAAATACATCTATATTTTGCCACGCGTATTATGTATGGCTTATTGCGAGATATCGGCTCTAAAAGATACTTCTAGCTAAACGAAAACAAAAAATTATCCACAAGATTAAGGTGTTCCACATCCTTTTCCCCGAAGTTTGCTGAAGCAACCTACCGAAAAATACTTATGACAATTACTGTGGTACTTTGTATTGGTCAGGAGCCACTGTACACAGGCGGCCCGCAATACCGTTAATATGTAAAGAAGATCACTAATAATACCATAGCACCGGTATAATTGAATTAGAACGAATACAATCTTGAACCGGGCTTGAACAAAGTGATTATTTACGCTATGTAAGGCGGATTGACGGAAAAGAATAAACGCTCAGAACAATCAAACAGATAAAATGTGTATGAGTGTCACAAGGTTTGCTTGCGTGCGTGGGGCTTACGGCAATGCTTAAGTATAGTTTCTAGGCCCTAGTTAATGTTTATGGGGGTAATATAGTTAGTCAGTACCGGAAGAAATTTTCTTCATGCCCATCTACTACACTTCGAAGACAGCCTCTAAATAGGTAACTAGAATAGGGCATAGGCCAGTTGAACATTTGGGCGTGTAAGGGGCGAAACTGTGTGTGCAGCGCCATCGATGGATATGCAGTCTAAAAATGGCTTAGTGTTTGTAAATATTTGTAAAAACAGTCGGAAATTCTGCTTTTTGCACAAAGGTATTACGTATCACATTATATAGTAAACATAAATAGTGACTTTCGAACATTGTTAAATTGTTTCAGTACGATTGTTTTCATCTAATTCGGTATGGCCAAGATCAGTACCTTCGAAGCTTTCATTTAGAGGTTCATACTGGTCCTCGAACGTTTTCTTTGCATTTGTATCTTATTTATGGCTCACTTTTTGTCTGCCGCTTGTTATCGGCTGAGCACAGATTGTTTGGCTATTTTCGGTACGTGCGGATGGCCAGTACCAACGGTTTCAGACAACCAGGGTTACACAGCGTAATTCGAAATAAGCGTGGTCATGCCTTTCATCGACTTATCGTAGCGGGTCACGAGCAAGCGATAGCTTGTCGGTGGTATGTAGCCTGCGATATAGCACGGTCGTCTGCTTATGGTTGGTTACGTACTATACGTTGGTCTGTACGCGTGGCTGATTAACTAAACGTCGGCTAATTTGCACCCAAGACAATAACTCCCTCTGATAAAAGCTATGAACACGGGACTTTCTAATTAGACATAAACTCACCGTTTACTCGACCGATTACATGATCAAACTCTTCCAATAAATACTTATTTGTAATAGGTGTAGCTTAATGTGGCTTTCCACATGGTAATGAACGAGTCCATTGCAACAGTCGATTGGCCTTGTCACATCTCGGACAAGGTGCATTTCAAGTAATGCATTTACTCGAAAAGCCTACACTTCTTTACGTAAAATATATGCGTACATTCTATATATATCAAAGTATAATTACCTAGATAGATGAATTGTAAAGGAAGAGACCATATCCGTTCAGGAAACGTCGGTGTTCACGAATAATACGGCATTGATGGCAGAGGGGACATCGTTTTAAATCGTCTATGCATTTGCTATGACTGAAGTCAGGGTTGGCAGATTACTTCATCTGCTATCCAGGATACTTTCCCTCATCAACTTTGGGCAATTCGGAAGAGAACAAGCTACACTTCGCCCATCAGCCCCTCGGTTTTTTAGCTTACGCCGTAGACACTGGCGCTCATTTTTCCGTCGTAATTCTTTTGTCAGCCATCCTAGCCAACGACGCGTGTTAGATGAGGAAACTGAAACGCTTACGCCCCAACCTCCTTAGGTCTACTCATTTATGCACGATTTACCTAAAAATTAAATTATGATTAGAAAATAATCTGAACAGAGCGGTGTCTGTAAATTGTACTGGTATTGCGAACTGCTAATTGAACATACGGAAATTGCTACCAGTTTGTAATGTGACTACGGGAATGTTTTACGGTTTATTGCTGCGCAGCTTAACGTTGTTGTGACGAAATTGTTCAATGACGAGGTTCTACCACTTCCCTCTGCTGCTTCTATCGATCCCCTACTGCTGCTGTAAATAATTAATTCGATGTTATCTTCATGGTGACCAGTGAACGAATGGCAGGACCGCGCTCGGGAGTCAACGCCATCACCCCTAAGGACGTTTTAAACAACTTTCTAATGAATGATTCAACTTGACAGAAAAGGCCTCCTTCGCCCGCAAACGTGCCAAAGCACGCGCCTTTCAAATCAACACCCAAGGAACGCGGCGGCAGTATTCCATATGACGACGTACATTACTGTCGTCGCTGACAACTGCTAGTAATACACGCGGCAGTATAATATAGACATTGTTGGGTAGTTCTGGTTTATGATAATGCTTCTCTACATGACTGTGCAATTTAGGCTTCTTTGAAGTAACCTTTAGTAGCGCGCTATTAGAAAAAAGCACAACGATACTAGGATGCTTTATGATTGGATTTGCCAGATCTAGCTTCGTTTACATACAGCTCTACGTAGAAAAAGTGAAAGCTGCGACCGTGTTTCAATGGACCACTCATTGACACCTTCCCCATTTGTCACTCATCTATTCCTGTATTTTTGACCTGCTACCCTGTCTGTGATGCCGTTTCGAATCGTGTAATGTCGGCTGGCTGAAGCCAATGCTGTGTTATGATTCGCTTAGTATTGCATGTGGAAGGGATTGTATATATATATGGGTACGCGGCTGACAACGCCGTTTCGCATTAGCGGGAACGAGTGTCATTTATAAGCTTTGTGGACCCGAAAGCTTCTGAGGTAATTGAGCCGAGCAGATAATAACAGCGTTGATTTACGAATGTGAAGCACAACGGTGACAAGTTGCCGTCAGAGCATCCGAGACTCGAAGTGGTCTGTGGTGGCGGAACTGCTCTTCTTAGGGCAAAGGTCCATAGCGCAGCTCTGGCCGACTAAGCCATTTGTTATTTTGTTGTTATGTTAGCTAACAGTACGCTTAAAAATGGCTCAATAGCTTCATACTTAGATGACTTAACTTTGCGTAAGTTGCCATATCTTATCGAATGTATTTATATATTTATAGAATGCTAAATTGGAAATTTTACATCCGTTGCATCATTATGCGGTTGCCTTGCATTATTTATCGACAAAAAAAAGGTGTCAACTAAAGGTAGATCGCCATATTTTATCTAATTAGTTCATTCACTTGTGTATTTCAGCGGAAGACCGCGGCACAATTAGGAGAAAGCAAATCAGCCGACAAGGGTCATCTGCTGTGTAAGTTAGCTTACAGTCCGTCTACAATATAGAGCTTTAAACTGTGATCACCAGTTGAAACCTGATTTTATTAATAGATTAGTGATATTTACTATTACGTTACCAGGGACTCCTTCACATATGATGGTAAGGATAATGAACTGAATGTAAACAGATCATCTTCACTGACAAAAATAGAACGGACTGCGGTAACTTACGATAACAAATATACTTACATCCGTACGTGCATCCATAATACACCACTGTGATCTTAGCTAATACGTTGTTACAGTAACTACTCAACGAGAGTTACTGAGTGAGACGATGGTCTGCTTTTTTACAACAATATGCCAACGGCACGACAAAGCTTACGTTTTCCAAATTGACTCGTTTGATTTTTGTTTGTCAAAGCTGCAGTTTTCGTTCTTATAGACGATGTGAAATAAGCATTTAGAACAGATAGGAACGTACGCAAACAGGGCGATGACTCGATGCAGCAGCCATCTTTTGATAACAATATTTTCCTCAGGCAACACTATTTAGGCCATCCCTTGCAATCGTATGAATCCTTTAATCGAGAAGGCACACGTAGACTGTCATTACATTGGTTCTATTGAATGTAAAAGGAATAAAGCTTTCAGGCTAGCAGGGTGTTCATTTGAACTGAGTTTCTATTTTGTAGGAAGATAAGCACTATGTTTCGATTGTATCCACAATAGGATTTTATTATTAGATCTTCGCAAGTCCTCAACTTTTCCTTCTATAATAAACCTACCATTATCGGATCGCTTAATATAATTAGCAGACGATATATTTTGGTCATAAGAACAGTTTCTGAGAATTAGGAACTGATTGACAAATCTAGTTACCATTATTATAAATTACAAAAATGATAAACAGTATTCTCATGATAGTAATAACAATAACTGTTATTATCATTGGTATTGCGCCACCGTCAATACAATTGTTATAAAAACATATCAAGTAACTTGTTCACGACAAAAATAACTAGATAGCCGATAACTGTTTATACTGTGCGTATGTTTGCTATAAATGTTAACGAGTAGACCACGCGTTCGTCAAGGACTCGCTGTGAATTGCAGAGTCGATATAAAGCAATCGACTGGCATAGTGAAATAGATAAAGTCAACCATTAAAGAATCTTAGACGTCTAAAGTCTCGACTAAAGGATTACGCGAAACATATATTAAAACCAAGCAAAACAGAAGATGTGGGCTAGTGCTACACGCCATGTGTTTTTCAAAACGACTGACAGGCTTGACCGGAAGCAGATGTTCTTGACTATTCTCAGACTGAGCAACAATGGCGACAAAAACAGAACAATTTGCTGAAGTCCTTAGTCAATACGGTATCTGCTCAAACCATTCGGACAGTATTAACATAAGTTTAGGTTTAGCTACCTTTAAAAAACTGATAGACGACAAAATTATTTTTAAGGGAAGGTGCCAGTCCAAGTTTAATCGATTTTCAGCTGTTTCTTGTGTTGCTGGTGTTTATATTGCACAAATTTTACATTTTAGATGTGTGAGTTGCGTGTATGATGTGCCAAACGCTCGAATTATTCTACAGTTCATTACATTATTCCGGTACGCCGTACGTAACATCTTTCTCTCAGAACGATCAAATCGCATAAGATTTGTGTCATTTGCCGTAGTTTGTGAATAATACTGTTACCCGTATTTACGGAATGTTAAAAGATAATCCTACATGGACACGTGTACTCATTTTTTCAGGCGAGAGTTGAAATCTGAGCTTGAGCAACTTCAGGCGCGTATCGGTGACAATGAGAAAGCTGCTCGTCAGGATGCCTCAGTTCTGCGAGACATCATGGGTGGTCGAATGATGGAAATGGCGGCGAAAATTCGCGAAGCCGAAATGTACAACGAAGAATGTCAAAAAATAATACGCAAACAGTCGCAACTTATGGGCGTTAGTATTAGAGCTCATCAACTCAAGTTGTCAAACGATTATTAAAAACATGTAGAATGAATATCTGGCTCTTGAACTTATTTACACCAATCCCTGTCCTATGACCCTGCTTGCTGGCAACATTGCATTTTTAGTAGGTTGGGTTTCTGATTTCCCTTTTCGCTCTGATAGACATAATAGTTAAAAACGTACAACTATATATCCAAGGATGTGCATGGCTCTCCAAATCTAAGTCTCTAGAAAATCTTAGCAAAAGTCAGAACTTCAAATCTCTACTGATATGCATGATCCAGATGTAATCCAATACAATTCAAACTAAAGACGAGCTAGTATTCTTCACAGCTATTAGTAACATTAAGCTCCTGGTTCGAGATGCTATAGTATTTTTAGAAAAGAACAACCCAGTTTATTTTACAGAAATTACCCATTCTGACTAGTTCTAATCTTTCTTCATTGTTGTGCTGCAAATTTCACAGGACCTACAGAGCTATTGTGCGGGCCTAGAACGCAAACTTGCTGATACGATCGACGAATTGGCCGCATCAAATAATAAGGTCAAAGGGCTTTACATCCAGCTAGAGACCGTGTGTGGCGACTAAGTACGGTGCCGTTTTCAACATGACCACCGCAGATGCCCTATTAAGAATCTGTGAAAATCGTACGTAGATAACTCCTTGGGATCATTTTTGAACGGAGATTTCTATTTTGTAGGCGCGGAATCTTCCGAGGTGTCACTTATACCTCAGTGACATCGCACCACTTCAACAATAACCTGTCCGCATATCGCTGCTTATGTCACGCTTAATTCAAAAACTGTTTCCTGCTTACGCCTAAACTACATTGTTTCACTCTCAGCGAAAACGATCATCTACACGACAATTTTTCAATCATCTTTGTCAGCTTAACCACATCAACATCATAATAAATGGTCATAAGGACGAATGACAAGAAGCCGTATCAACAAAACAGACATTGCTATCGAGACATTTCTAATGTCTCAACTTGGATTCACTATGATAGACCAGTTTTTCGTTTTGCACACCTAGTAATATCGAGCCTGGTGCAAACAGAGTACAGAGCTTAGCCAACCAAAACATCCAATAAGAGCTCATCAATGATTTCCTGGTTGCTACATATTCATCAACCCATGCTTAAATCCACGGGCCAGCGTCACTTTTTCAGGTAGTTTTTTACGATTTTTTTTTATGTGCAAGTTGGACAAACTTAGATACAAACTCGATTTTATGGAAGCGCTTTTTTAAACAAAAAAAACTTAGCTACATCTAAGCGCAAAATTTAACCCAAACCCTGTGTACTTTCAGTACTAATATTTGCATGCAAACATACGCCGGCGACATGTTGCATACGCTGCGCATAGTTGAATATAATGATTAGTTTACTACTACCACCTAATCTCTGTAGGAAGTCTACAGCCACTTTTGCTGTGCGAACTTGCCTCGTCTGTCTCAATTAGCAGCCGAACAGTATCGAAAATAATAGTGAAATCCAGTTCCGCTAATAACAAATACTAATATGTCTACTAATAAGCTAAGACGTTCTATTAATAGGTAAATGTAAGTGCTCGCTAGTTACAATATAATTTGCTGACTTTTCTTCTAGTATACTCTTGAACACGCTGCTATTTTTTCGCTTTAAGGAACAAAAAATCGAGCTTATGATAGTGGCAAAAACAAATGCATTAAGTTTCTTTTCTCTCTAACCAAAATATCTTTTTGTGGTTACGACGAGAACGTCTTGCATCGGTCTAACTCAAATGAACCCTAAAACTAATCTTGTTTGTCTACAACCAATAAGAGTGACTATTACTGTCGTCACTATCAACTTATAGTCGAATCACATCTTCATCCTGGTATTATAATAAATAGGGTTACCCATTTCCTTGATCTTGTTCCATGCAGATCTGCGCCGGACAACGTTAGATGGAGAGAAAACCAAGAAATAATCTAAAACGATTAAGCTAGACAGTTTTAGTCAGCTATATGTGACCTAAATGTGTTTCTTTGCCTTCGAAATTATCGTGCAAATGTACATAAATATATAGCGGCAATCGCGGAAAATGTTTCAATGTAGGACACAGGATAACTATGAAAGAACAAATGTTGAACGTTAAAAATAAAATACTAAGATGAACTGTCTCCATGTTTACAATGTGTGGTTCTTTTGTTACTACCGCTGATTCAAGCTGATAGCAAATGGGAAAGGCCAGTCTACGCAGAATGCGTTTGTAAATTTTTTTACACTAGTGAACATCGCGAATTGGGCGTAAGATCGCCTAGCGATGAAGTTAGGCAAACTCGGATTACTTGATACTTCTAGATGCGCGACACTTCGCGAATGTGATAAACGCTTACAGCTTTTATCAATGTGAAATTTCATAGGATTTTTCTTACAGGTGCTAGCAGAGACGCGGGAAGCAGGAGATCCAAATTTTTTTTAAACAAGCTAGTTTTTCTCTGCCAAATCACAGGATTATTAACGAAGCTGTTATTCAGCAACAAAGACAATTTCAACAGACACAGTGTGGCTGGAACACTCCATTATCGGGAATAAGATTTGCTGAAATTTTGTTTATGTTTAATCGTTACAACATGGTAGACAAATTTCAGCATAGGCAGGCTTGATATGCTATTGACCAACAAAATCACCAAACAGTACCAGGGCGTAATGACTTTTTATATATGACCTTATATGTGTATACGAAATCAAACAGATTCTATTGTTATATGAAGATGAAAGTTCTCGGGTTAATTTTCATTTTTGAAAGAGATTAATCCGTAGCAATGCTTTTCAAGGAAAATCCTCATGGTACCATTGTCAAAGAGTTGTTGACTCGTAGAAAATCGTTCCTATGTAGCCAAAATACCTCAGCTTTCTGTAAAAAAATAACATCGGTAATTTAATCCCATTGTCTATAGAATGACAAGATCTATAATTGAATTTGGCTGAAGTTCCATAGATTTCTACAGAAACCTGCTAAAGAAACATGGACGTACATGCATTTTTTGCGTCCTTTCTGATAAAAGCATGTTATTAAAAAAAGCAGGTACTTCGTTTATTAAGATAGTCATAATGGTGGTAGATAATTTTAATAAAGTTGCATTTAGGTACGAAGAAATTATAAAAAAACAGGCAACAAATTATTATGGTTACGTCGGTGTTTGAGATCGGAACGTTATGGGTTCGTTGCACTTGTCCTTCAACAGTATGCTATCTAGTCTTGTCCTCTGTCAAATACCATTATTAATCGAAAACACGTTTTTAAAAAATACATTTGCGATTAGCAAAAACAGATATATTTAAAAAACTTTAGAGATGTATGATATGTACAAAAAGTGGGCCACAGAGACACAATATTGGTCCATACATATACCCATGAATATATTCATGATCTGGATCAACATTTTTTATCCACAGTCTGAGTATGTGTATATCTCTATTTCTTACTATATCAATACGCATAGTGAAGTCGTCACGGCGCGCAATTTAAATTTAGTCCATTCAAAACAACGAATAGAAGAATACGTTGACGCCGACTCTACGTGTCCCTGAGTGACGCCTAACCTGAACAACCCTACTGAGTGTCAAACAAATTCAAAATCGACAGAAAACAAATTCAATTATATTTTCAAAAATAATATCAGCAACTGACTACAAAGGGAAGTGGATATATACTTGTGCGATAAACGATAACTAGAGTATTTCTCAAAAATTAACTGAATAGCTAGATCAGTGCATGGTACGAAAAAAACTGGTGTCTAAAACTAAAAAATTGATATGGTTGGGTATGGCTCTTTCACATATTGAGCTCTGCTTCAAGGCACGGCATAAAGGATTGACATCCTGCCTCAGTAATTGTAAATCATGTCTAGTCTGCGTGGATTTACTGTGGGATTTTAATATTTGTCAACGAAACAAGGTAATATTAGTTGCTAGATCCTTGTCCCCGTCATAGGCGATTTAATAGAGCTACATGTACTTTATTCGTATCAAAACGCAACCCAGCGTTGTTTAATGCTTACGGGGGTGCAACTGTTATATTGACACAATACGTGCTCGTAGCATTTCTTTCTTTATACATAAACACATAAAAAGAATATTACGAGTTCCTGCTACCTATCGTTGCACGTCGTGATCACTGGTGCTAGCATAAGCACATGCAGTGATATACTTGTTGAGGCAGTCTTCTTCAAAACACTCATTTCATACTTGCCACATTAATTATGGCGAAAACAATAATATACTTCATAAATGTCAACTATTAAATTTCATATCTGCACGCATGTTATGATGTGAAACAGCTATCGTCATTGAATCAGACTTGTGAATCACACCAACTGGTAGTAAATTAATAGTAGGGAAATGGCAGTCGTTTAGAGGTAGAACGGCTATTTTTCAGCGAGAGAATTGAAAATAAATTATCGTAAAACGAAAAAGGCACAGTGGTAAGCCTGAGTTTGCTATTGTTGAGAGTAACAAGCGCATTAACTACTCATCTGGGCCCTATATTACGATCCCTCGACGAGTTTATCTGTTAACCAGATTTACCCCCCGTACCCATCCGATTCCATGCTGTCTTTGACGCCTTTACAGCTATTCTATACCCTTATGTTAAACTATATTGTACCTTCTCAACATTTTATATACTGGAACGACGACATATGTTGTAGCGGGAATGGCTGACATGTCCATTATATGATCCTTTTTTCTCATCATGTAGTCTGTCGTGATATGATTTTATATTATTACAAAAAGTCGGAAAATGTCGTGCTACTCAATTCAGCGATGTATTTCCTGTACACAAAATTTAATTAATCATTCCCATCCATAATGACACCGATATATACATAATTAATAGCATAATAGTAATGATATGCTTCTAGCCGTTCGTCTACAGCGTTGCCAGAACAGCGTTGACGTTGGTGTCAACTACATGCGCGGTCACCTGTTCCACCAACTGATCGCGGACCTGCTCGACACAACGTGTATACTCTGTCCATTCGCGCTCCTCTTCACGAACCTCTCTGAAAAAAATAGCACGACAGTTTGAGTACGACGGTGCAATTCCACAAGCATTCTACGAACGATAATTGATACATCGAGGTTATTCATTCAGAAAAAGAGTGGCGCGAGTGGTCAATTTAGCATCAAAACCTAATAGGCAGTACAGAACTTACTGCCGTAACTAAGCCACCGGATAAACTTGAGAAGCGTAGTATTTATTTAAAGGAACTTTTGATACTCACTTGCCCATAATGAAATCGATATAGTCCATTCGACGACTATTGATATACGACCAAATGCCCTTGGGTCGGGTGCTTTTACTCTTCTCGGCGGCTAAAACAGCTCCAACGAGAGCATCGATGAAGGCCTGTTGCTTTTCCTTTGGTGGTAATGGGCGCAAAAACAGGTTTTGGCTATTCCGTCCCACCCTGAAATGAATCATATAATAATAAATGCACTGCAATTCCAGGAAATAATCGTTGCCATTAGTCGTAATAATATAATAGAATTTTTCTCCCCGTTCGACAACTTAGTACCATGCTAAGCATCAGCTTATTTTGCATGGTTTCCTTTTGAAGCTAAAAGTGCCATTGCGTGGGCCATTTTAAATGGAATGCCTATAAACGACGCAGTGCCCAATAACGGTTTATGTCTTCTCAAGTGTCGTAAGAGCACCGCGTTAAGCAGAAATGTCCCAAACCTACGAACCAAACAGTTGACCACCAGCTGAGGTAAAGGAACCGAACGCTGTAACTATACCGTATTCGACTCGAGGAAAAGGCTTAGCATGGAATATAACTGTTTCACGCATATTGGCCCACTCATACATTCATTACAGCGCCTCGACGACAGGATCAGTATCTGAACGCGCGGACACAGAAAAGATGCAGAAAAGCGTCAGTCTAAACGACTGATACCTGTGCACGCCAGCTGCTACAAAGTGAAAAGTTCTTTCGAAGTACTGCCTCTCGAACGGATAATAAGCGTAAACGGAATACCTAAGGCAGTCATTATCGATAGGGATCTGTAGGGAAAGTGCAGCGTAAGGTAGCAGCTAAATAATAATAGAAGAAGACCATTAGGCGATATAACTGTAACACACCAGTGCACTAAAGTTAATAATAATAATAACATATGTATATATATATATATACCTGAACATCTTTTCGGCTGTCTCCTTTGCCACATCGAACAGCATCTCTCCGTACTGGAGTTTAGCCATATCGGCAACACCATCACAGTGACTGTGTTCGTAACTGGCTTCTTCCAAGGTTTGTCCACTCGCCAACTGCGCGTAAAGATATTCGGCCGCATGTGATGCTTCTGTCTGTAACTCGCCTAATGTCATGGGGACTACGGGCTCAGGTTGTCTTGGTTCAGATGTGAGACTTGACGACGGAGCTATTGACACAGCTTTGGGCTGGTGACTAGTCGTGTCCGAGGCCGCAGAAGCCTATGATGGGAAGAAACAGGATATAGCAATCGCATGAGTCTATCATATAATAAACAGAGTAGTTACCGGGAAATTCCAGTAATTTCTTTCGACGCTATAGGTTATTCCTGGTTTTTTGAACAGGTTTTCAAAATCACTTCTTATGTGTAGTATCAAGGACCTATCTAACCGTCCTTATGGACTGACGCTAAGTTTCAAAGAACATTATTACTACAGAAACAATAGTTGAAGTTTGGATAAACAATAGCTGAATAGAAAATCTTCATGCGAAATATACAAGACGCGACTGTGACTACCTCTAACGACGTCTACGCATAGTCAGATAAGTATATATATTCCGAACCTATATTTCTTTGGGGACGGAATTATTATCTGGTACCAGTGCAAGTGCAATTTCATGTAGATTCGTGTGAGCGATGATGTACCTTAGGTGGGGTGTAGGGTGGCGGGGGTTTGTTGGGAATCTTTCGGATGCACACCTGCTGGCTGGCGTCGTCCACAAAAATCTGTTGCCCTATTCGCGCCAATGTTCCATTCAGAGATGAAATAGGCGAAAGTTCATCGGCCAACCCCTCAGATAGCCACACAAGATCTGCGGAACCGGTTGATTCGGTAGGCTAAAAATGAGACCAATACAAACAATACATCAACATGATGTGCAAGACGTCGGCAATCGACGTAAATTAGACGTGACTGAATTCGGATTAAATACATGATTATTTACAATATCATTGGCAAGATTAGTATTCGAAGTATTTTTACCTTCATTGCGTTGGTCTTGAAAATATCACCAATGGCTTCTCCAACCAATCGTTCCATCATTCTGGCAGAATGAGAGTCGACGCGAGTCGCTTTCACCACCTCTTTAAACGTGTCATCTTTAAGTGACTGTACGACCTTGTCCATCGCGGCATCCACTTTGCGCTCCTTAGTATTCGGACTGTCTGAACTACTTGGCGAGGACTGAATTTCTACGGAAAACGACCCCGTTTCGGATTTTGATGTGTCAGAAGCTGGGTCTTCAGGTACCGTCTCGATAGTTTTAGTTCTGACTTCTTCACTAGATTTCTTAGCAGCCTCTTCAGATCTGTTAGACGATTCTTTAGCATCTCCAAGGCTTAAATCTATCGTGGGTGCGCTAAATGATTTTTCCGAAATACTTTTGTGAGATAAAGTAGCCGACTGAACAGAGGCAATTGAGCTATCGCTCTTCTCAGATGCATCGGCGTCATTTGATTTTTCCTTCTCTAGACCTGCAGCCGTAGCCAACGGAGTCGTGCTCTCCGCCTTTGCAGAAATATCCTTACAGGAGTGCGATGACTTTTCATCTTTATCATTCTCTATGGCAGAACGAATCTTCTCTGAGGCAATGCTATCCCTCGATGCAACGGACACATCACTTTCCTCGCTTTCCTGACCTCGCTCAACCTTTTCTTTGACAGCCACGCGAGGACGACGGATCTTGGGCATCACATGGGTAGCTGATTCGAGCATTGCCACGGCAGCTCTGTTGTTGGCTAGAAGCCTCTCGAGTACCTCGATTCTTTTGAGCAGCATTTCCTTGCGACCAGGTCTTCTTGTTGCTTCTGGTGTTTCCAGAACCTTACGTAGTTTCTCTAGTTGTCGAATCTCTCTTTCCTGCTCATCGCGAAGTGCCCTTCGGCTACCCTCAATATCAGAAGCGTCTGTTTCGGACATACTGGCGATATCTTCTGACCCTGACGAATCAGCGCGGCTTCGAGGTTTGCGTACTGACATTGGTCGAGGACTGGGGCGAAACTGCCTCTCCTTTATCTCGACACTAGACTCGATACTCTCCGTGTCTTTATTGGTGGCGGAAAGCACATCTCTCACAAGCGAAATTTTCGATTCGCGTTCGCGTTCCAATGCCGCCTTCATCTCCGCCACTAGTTTGGCTTCTCGTTTCTGAAATCATATAGAGAGCAACGTCTTACTTTGAAAAATTTTGGCAAATCGTATGTCGTAATGAGCACCAGACGAAAGTCTACTTTGTCTAAGACAAAACGACAAACTCCTGGCGGCGAACGATAATGGGTCCTGTTTCGGAAGATTCTTAATAGGATTTATAATCTGAAGGTCTCGAAAACTTACCAAAATGTCTCAATAAACCCTTTTTGATACACTTGAGTTTTTGTGCTGTTTAGATTAAGTGCTGTGTAAAGGGAACATCAAGTGTTAATTGATTGGTCCAGATAAGTTCTAACGGATAACTTTTTTTGAGAACTGTTGTGCCTTTGTATAGCTTTTTCCGTTTTAATACTTTGCGTTGATTTTTGACCTGCTACCAGTTCAGCATTTTATACTGTTAGAATATATAGTGTATTAACACCTATTAATACTGCTTGGTATTGGGTTTTCTTAAGAAGACACATGTGGGTCAAAGTGATCGTCAGGAATGACGCTTTGAGCACAATAAAAAAAAATCGTTGAATGGTCTATTCTTCTTTAAATACAGTCTTACAAACAAAACACAATGTTTTGAGTTATAACCGCTACCCTGTAAAGTGTATTCAATAACAAAATTGTCACATATATGGTGATGGTAAGAAGCAATAATGTAATATATCTCTCAACTATTGTCAAAGAGCGAGCGTTTTAGACTGTTAAACGATTCCTCTGGAGGAAATATCAATGGAGAAAACATGTTTTCTTCGGAAAAAAAAATAACTTCTTCGGAAAACGGTAATCGAATGTATGGTTAAACAACTGAATTGTGAATTGCAGAAGCTCAACAATAAACACGCATATTTACCTTAATCGCCTCTGATCTCCTTTCTATTTTTTGTCGTTCCCGCTCTAAATATTTGACGAACTTTTCTTTTTGAGCGACTTCTGCATTGCGCTTAATTAGTAGTCGGATCAAGTCAGCGTTTTCGATAAGATCCGCGGTTCCCAAACTGATTGATCGACTGCTATTATTAGCTGAGCCATTCAGTGACGCCCCTAAATTATCAAACAAATTATATATATAATTTGTCTAATTGAATTCGTATAGGTATAAAACTATCGACTAGTGACACACTAAATAGCAATGTACACGATTTTTTAATTTTTATCTTTGATGCATCAGCCGTTAACCAAGCTACTAAATTATTGGAACAGCATGATACCTGACTAACACTGATTATTAGGTTAGCAACCTAAATCTATAAGAAGCTAAAATATAATTCATAACATGTAAGCTGACTAATATCCAATAAAGAATGCGTCGAATATGTATTGCAAACATAACATTTGTGGCAACCTATGTGAGAGTTGAACGTATAGATCGATGAATAAAAAAAACTACTACTGGAATACTGCGATGTGAACATTACGCAACGTTTCATTCACCTTTGCTACCGGCAGCGGAAACGGAGGTTTCAATGGCGCCCTTGGTGCCATTGATCTTTAAATGAGTTTCAGCATCGTCTTGCTTAAGGTCTCCTTGACGAACTTCACCACTCTCATCTGAGGAACTGTTGCTGCTTGATTGTTGGCCCGAACTACTGGTTGAATGGGAAGCTATCTTTTCCTTGCCAACTTTGTCCTGGGATATTTTCCGTTTCGCAAGCAGATTTAGTAGTTTCTGTACCTCGCTACGGCAGTCCTTACGTTCGGTTGATTTAGGCTGCTCAGGCATTTTTGATAGAAGAAATGACTCTAGTCTACAATGTACAAGCACAAAAGCAAAGAATACAGCCATATAAGATTTGTTCTAAACTGCATATGTTTACTGCCACTGCTTACGCTCACCGTTAGCGAGCTAGAAAGAATAAACTCTCTCTTTTCACTTGTATTGAAGCACTTTCGTCAAACAGATTTGCATGAGGCGCACATAGGCTTCATATTTACAATACATCAAACGCTTCATAAAGATCAAGTGAAAGGCACTGCGTCGCACGAAATCGTGTGCATCTCGTGGATATATTAAGTGCTCTCCACAGGAACGACATAGTGTCTGCGAATCATCTATAGCCTAGTCACAATTTTTTTCGAAGTTATCATAAAAGTGACCCAAACTGAATTGTGAACATATAAACTGTTGAGAGCATTTGTTAAATTTGGCCATCAATTCACAGGAAATGCGGTGTGAACCCATAAACCGTGTTGTACTATATATAGTTGAAGATTATTTTTAAAAAATTGCTACTTCACTTCTTCACGCAAATTATATAACAGGTATGTCGCGTGCAAGGGCCCGAACTTCTTAAAAATCTCTTAACAGCCATGTTAAAAATAAATTCGTGGAATATTTCTATTTCTAATTAAAATGTTCACTCTATCAAATGTAGCTAATAAGCATTACTGCGTTTCACGTACGAGGCAATTCCGAGTGTTGAGTCCGAAGAGGCTGAAAGTCCCGCTGCGAGTCCGACAGCGACACCTTTCAATAAGCGGAAACCCTCAGAGCGATGCTCTTCCCAAAGGCGCTCTCCGCGTTCCATATATTCGACGAGTGCTGATACAAGGGGATCCCCTCCAGCGCCATTTTCGTATAGCAGCGACGTCCGTGAAGTCAACGGTGCACTACCGATAGGAAAAGTAGATGTCGTAGGCGAAATTTCCTGTACATAGTTCATGCAGAGTACGCAAAGACAAATGATGAATTTTTAGGTTAATATATGGATGACTGGCCTTGCCAGATATAAAGATTCAGATTATTCGTTTCGTTCCTTTTTTTTGTCTTTTTTAATTCATATAATTTAATAATTTAGAAAGTGAAATGTGTCCAGTTCTCGTGGTCTAGTTGCAAACTGAGGAAATAACTTAGTCGATTAGTTTGAATTGGGTTCAAATTCTGTCAGAGGCTGTTTTTTTACGTACACGCTTTATTTATTTATGCTTTAGCCATTGCATTCAACGATATCAAGACGCACTTTAAGTGACTGTGACTAATACTTTAAGCCATAAAGCTTCAATTCCTAAAGCAATTAACTTTCAGAAACTCTATTTGAGCCTGTAATTCTTATGTCGTTAATATAATCCAGTAGTAATTTCGTGCCGTTAAGGAAAACAATGTCCGGTCTACGAACGTTCCGTTAGTACCACGGAATCTTTATATATACGTGTTAAATGCGCTGGACATGAATGCTCTCCATGTAATGCTCTCAAACTACTAATTACAATTACAGTCCTCTCAAGCTATGTTCGATCCCATTTTGAAATATGATAAACTGGTCTATCGATAACTAACTCACATCATCTGAAAGGATTTTCGCAAGACATAGACTTCTTTACATTCATTTACCAGCTTAACGTGTTGTTTTTGGTAGAATATTCATCAAAAGAGATGGTATGCAGCCGAATGCAACAAAATGTCCGATACCACCGATTGAATTGAATACAAAAATCCGCATGCAAACTTCATAGAAAGATATAGTTTATTATAGATTTTATAAACGCAAGCATTCGCTCGAGAACGCCAGCTAGTACAACCTTGGCTGTTTGTCCTTTGTCCGCAACGATTTGATGCTTCATGTCTTTAGTTTCTTGTTCAATATCGCTGTTTTCATTTTCCCGTTCACGTTGCTGGTCGTGGATTACCTTTTCAGTGGAAATCGTGCTAGTCAAACTGTCTGTCCTCTTACTTAACGTACTCAACGATGGTGACTCCCTTCCATCCACGGTACCCTTTTCAGGTGAAAAACTTTTCGACTTGGTCCGCACTGGAATATCCTGGGTTTCCAGTTTCGAATTAAGCGTCTTCACAGTCGAAACGCTTACTGAGGACTTCGCCGACTGAAAGACGAAGTTAAAATCAATTAACTAAGTAAACAAATATTGTATTAATAATACCTGTGGCTTTTATCAGTATTTTACAGTATCATTTGTCGTTTACCAAATGTCAACTGCAGAAAAATACTCCGAACCGATCAACGATGTGCGCGTCCGGCCAGTCACCTTTTCAGTGTCCGAACTTCTCGAGCGTGTATCCTGCGAGACACTCTCAGAGTCCTGATCTCCTTTCTCGTGTGCAGATGTTTTACGGAGTTTTTGTAGAGGCAATGTGCTTAGCCTCTTATAGTCAGCACTTGAACCGTCATCACGACCTTTAAGCTCTGCCACCGATATTGTCATCTGACTAGAGGCCGATCGAGAACTTTCTTCATTTGTGTAGGTAACTGACTTTGCCTCACTTGCGGTTTGGGCAGATCCCGAAGTCATGCTACCTTCCTCCTGAGCACCACTCTCGATCAGCAACGCATCTTCGCTTGGCAGAGCTGCAGACGCTAACGTGCGACTCCTTGCTGGTGTTTTGGTAAACTGAGCTGTGGGCAAGGGACTTCTCAAAAGTTCTGTAGCCTTGCTGGGACTTTCACCTAGAATGTGTAGTCTAGTTAATAGTTTTCTCGATTTCTACTGATTATAGGGGCAATGTAATAGCACTATTAAAATAGGATTAAATCGCAGAAGGGAAAAAGATACGCAATCTTATTTCTTATTTTATATCAGTTATTTTAAAACGTTTCGAACCGTTTCGTTAGAAGGAAAACAAACTGTATTATAACCGCTGCCCCAATTTGGAGATTAGAGTGTATATCGTAACGAATCGTCAGACATATACAATCCATTGCCCAGCATGTCTTCATTAAAACGATTTTCTGTCGTAGGGAGGTCGGGAACCTACATGCTTGTCTTTACACATTAACCGGTTTATACCTAACTATAATTTTAGTAGAAATGTGGACCTAATATCATATTCGAAAGGTTCAACGCATATTTTATAATTAACTATTCACCGGAGAGACGTCTGACCTTTTGAAGTTGACATGTCCTTTTTGAGCAAACTCATCTCGCGGGACTGTTGCTCAATTTGATCGAATGCCTCTTGAAGGCTGCGGCGCAACTCATCGACAAGCGTGTCGTTAACCGTTGGAACAGCAGAACATGGCTCAACAGGCTCATCGCCTCGAGGAGGGCTTTTGTATTGATCCTAATATTAAACAATAGCAAACGTGTGTATTTTCAAGTAGCTCTTTGTGGATCGATATATTTGTTTATCAGTTACACGTTAATAAATCAGATTTCAGTCTTCAAAAACAACGCTGAATTCGATTAGTTGGAATACTATGAATGTGCTCAAGGTCTTTGTACTTAAAGGATGATTTCTTTGAACAAGCTTATGCATCATCAATTATAGCAGTTTTCTTAAGTCAATTAAAGAAATTAATGACTTTATATCATGTGAAGTGCTGACCTTACTTTCAACAAAATTTGTTTAGCAAATTTAAACAAAGTAGTATAGATACTAAAAATCAGCACTTTCAAACGGCCGCTCGGGTAGGCTGAACTCGAACCGTGAGTCAGTTCCGGTTATCATATTTGTGTTGGCAAATACCTTTTTCAAGAATTGATTGGCTAAATTGGTCTCCTTGGCGAACGCGTAGCACTGAGCACGTGAAACTTCGCTCATTTTTAGTAAGGTGTCATTACAATCCTCCAGGAAATCTAATTCGTTGCTGACGAGACAACTGAGCGTCACTGGAGCGAAGCGTTTATCCTCTTGTACATTTTTAGGAACTACATTTCTTGTGATACGCTTTGGTTCGTTTACTTCTTTTGAATCTTCTAATGCAGCCTTTTCAAAACTATCCATAAGATTTCTGGATACATTTAAGCGGCTCTTAAATTTTGAACTTCTGCGGGTCACATCCAGCTCTTTCAGAACTCTTTTCGCTTCTTCTAGGATATCGTCTCCTTCGATTACACTAAGTGCACTCCAACTCCTTGATGTTGCACTAATGCTACCATGACTGTGTCTTAAACCTGACTCCCTAAGGATTTCAACGGAAGAATCCTGGTTAATATTGGACTTGTTTTTGCTTCTTCTTTTAGTATCCTCAAGGTTAGCATCTTGCACGTGTACCCCCTTTGACGTCACACAAGAGTTATCTTCAATTTTTTGAATATCTTTAAGAACTTGTTGTGCTTTTCCGATGTTCATTTCGGATACTTCCAGCTGACGGAGCACCTGTCTTGCTTGAACGATAGCACTATCATCTATCTCGCTAATGGCAGTATCCGAAGTGTGAGGACTAGAACTTTTTTCCTCTTGCTCTTCACTAGATATGTGCGATAAGTCGAGATTATTAAACGAAACTTGCTCTTGGATTGTGCTCCAAGGATGTTTTGGAGTTGATGAATGCAAACCAGCGACGAGGTATTTATCGCGCCATTCATGGATGAAATTTGGATCTCTTGCTACAGATTCGGTCTGCACAGCGGTCTCAACTGAAACCCTGGGTTTTGTAGGAACGTTTAACTCCATAACGATGTCCTCGCAAGGAACCTGTAAAGGAGAATGTTCAGTAGGTGAAAATAAGTATTCCTTAGAGTGTCTCAGTGTAGGTTGAGGCCGAGGGGTATGCTGAAGACCATTTTGAAGCATTATGGGCCTGGGACGGGATGGAGTTGTTTCAGCGGATGTCTTCAATGAAGGGGCTGCAAAATACATACAGAAACGAACAAACATACAGATACACACCACAAACAAAGAACATAAACACGCAACATCGTCTAATAATTCTTGAAGATAAT
Organism: Varroa destructor; assembly: GCF_002443255.2. Classification (NCBI taxonomy): domain Eukaryota; kingdom Metazoa; phylum Arthropoda; class Arachnida; order Mesostigmata; family Varroidae; genus Varroa; species Varroa destructor. The sequence goes on from NW_019211457.1 coordinate 42,272,638, forward strand.
AACACAAGAAAACAACTAATTGTAATTTTCGCCGACGTAAATTCATTATTCATTCTAATTATGGGTGTTATTCCAACTAATATTTGCATACACTCAATCAAACAGATGTGAGTTGAATACAGTTAGCCGCAAATTTGACCGTTATAGAAATTCAGATCCCAAAAGAATCATGCATATCCGCTCGAATTAAACTAGCTAAATTAGCAAAATGAATAACTCCAAAGACAACACTACACAAGACGAGAACAGCAAAATTAAAACACTGCAACATCAAAATTTAAATCAATACTCGTTTATTCTACATAATTTGATTAATTAGCTATTTTCAGCCCAATATTTTTTCTTAACTACCTGAACCATCAGTGGAAATCTGTTCGACCACAAGTCTGCTTTCGCGTAAACCCAACTTCACAAGAAGTATTTCGAACTGTCTCATAGCTTTCTCGAGTCTCTCTTTCACTGGCATATCCATTGCTACATATTTTTCGAGGGCTTCATGTAGATAAAGTTCTTCGAATCCACACTTAGATAAAAGATCCGTCACACCTCGGTCAAAATTATTTAGAAGTCTCGTGAAGCGATCCAGCTCAGGGGAATTAGCTGTAAATGCACAAAATCGCATATCTTAGAATATTTAACTCTGTTGCCTACTTAATATAGAAAACAACGTTTATAGTAAAATAACATTTTACTCAGGATACACTCGTGATTTTGTGGAACGTTTGTACAGAAATTCTTTCTGATCCTCGACTACTTTCCGATGAAAGCATTTTTGAAAGGCATTGCGTACGAGAATGATTGCAATACGTTGTAATCAATTTGTTATGACAGTTGGAGGCTTTCTTAAAGAATGACCAACGAAAAATATTCAAACAAAAAGAAAGTTCGAGATTTAGTGCTGCTTCTTTACTTTTCATATTTTGAAAAACGTGCTTAGCGAGATTCGCCCCTGTAGCTTTCATTACAAAATATAACGTAGAGCCTGTATTTAAATGAGACCTTTTTCTGCTGATTTTTGAATGGAATAAAATAGATGCATAACTCTCGGGCCTCATACGCACCAAGCGAAGTCGCATCCAGATTGTTAATTTACAATATTGACGCACTATGCCGTTTTCGGTTATGATACAGGTATAAGAAATCCAGCGAAGTTTTTACACGCCAGTATAGGAGACTTGTAACACTCTATACACTGAGAAGGCTGACAGTTAATAAAAAGAAAAATATTACAAGTAATTTGTGACGAGTATTGAATCTCATATTAGTATTAGAAGTATTACATATTGCTTTTGAGCTTCTTGTTTTTCCTTTTGGACTTTTTGGTAACTTGGGATTTTTGAGACTATTAACCTAAAATGTAAGTCCGCTGGATTCTTCATCTCTGGCATGTTTCAACATATTCAAGTATCAATATCGTGTCACTCACTCTTGGTATGAAAGCACTTTCGCAAACCTAGTATATACATTCTTAGAAATGAGCGGATTGAGCTATTAATTTAAGCGGTGACCAAATCAAGCGGGAGTTGATTGAAGACGCATGTCTGCGACGAATATCTTTGTCGGCACATGCGGATGACCATAATTCCCACTCCAAATATCCTATTGATTTATGTGATCATGCTGTAATCAATTGTAATTTTCCCCATGGTGATCGCGTTGTTGTAGTAATATTAGAAATACAAAACTGGCAATAATGATAAAGCTAATTCTTCCTTGATGGACAATAATTTAAAAATCACAACAAACAGTGTAAACGTATTAGACAAAGTACTCTGTCAATGAATTTTAGTTGCAGGTTCTAATTCTGTTTTACTGCTCTGCATAACGTCGACTTCTACTTACCATGTACGTGTTTTGCTGTGAACGCAACGTTGGACAAGTTCCTGGCGACCTCTGCAACTTCGCTTGCCAATTTAACGGGTTGAGAAAGAGGTTTAAACTCGGCGAGCGTTCTACCGCTCCTGTCACTATCAATGGGAAGTTTTTTCTCTTTTCCAATTTTACTGCATGGAGAAGACAAAAGCGGCGCATTCCGCCTTTCCATTAGTCTTCGCCTTTCTAATCTTTTGCGTTTCATAAACGCAAGAACCTCGCTTCTGTTGTATTTTCGCACCCGCGGAGGCTTCGGCGTTGTTGCCGTCATTCGAGTCAAGCTAGCACCTTCTGTCAAAGGGACATACATCGCAATTCCCTTACTTACAGTTTTTTTCGGCGGCGACGAATGAACTCGAGTGGAAACAAGAGGTTTTTTAGCCTGCTGCGTTGCTGGCCGTTGTTGCTGTTGTTGACACGGCATTTGATATTCCTCAAATAAAGGATCATTTAAATTTTCTACTCTATCTATATAGCTTGTAGAAAAACTATGAACGTTACAAGGCCCTACGGACTGTCGTCCACTGTTTGACGCACTGATTGGCGGAATGCTATAAACTGGTGGGGTATGAGGTGTGGGTAGACCGCTTCCCGATGCTTCCGATCTGGCCTTCTCCATTGGAGACAGATTGGGTGATTCATACTCTTGCTGCTGCTGGAGTCCCTTCTGTATAACTGGGCTATCATTGACTGGCTTGAAACCCTTTCGGTTGTTGTTAGCGAGATGTGATGTAGCATAATTTTTCCATACAAATGCCTCTTTTATGCTCTTGGATTGCAACTCTCGCGGGGCTCCTTTCCGTGCGCGAATCTGAGGTACCTTGGTGATCACGTGGTAGGTATTTACCAGTGGCTTCACCTGAAGCAGATCACTGCTTCGAGATCTTTTAGGTGATGGCGGCTTCTGTTTAGATGATTTCCGAGGCAAATCGCATTTCTTCGGTGAGGGGTCCGATTTCGAGCGACACAATCGTGGAGGCGTTGTTAATCCAGTGCTACGCTCACATGCCGTCGGAGTCCTTGGTGTTTGAGGACTTTCCAGAGGGGCTCCATTTATGTTGGGACTGCGTTGTGTTGTTGAGGTTCGTGATGACGGCGGCGTTTGTTGACTACAAGTCAAGGGTGTCCTGGGAGTTTTAGACGGGGTACTTGCGCTCGGTGACCTACTCGATGCTCGTGGACTCCGTGAGGTGCTCGTGCAGGCCGCCATACGAAATCTCGTGCCAGATTCAGTTCGAGATTGCTGTGGTGAAATGCTTGGTACTGAACAAATTTCATGCGAGCGGGGTCGTTGTGGACTACCCACAAACGTCTGGGTACCGCACACCTGGCTCTCAATCATCACATGAGACTCATTAGAGCCCAGATTAGAAATCTCGGTAAGAGACTTTTCACATCGCAACTCCGTTTGCACAAAGCATGGCTGAGAACTACACGAGACCATAGTCTTAGCCGATACCTTTTTCTGTTGTACAACCTGCCTAGGTTGATATGGATCAACGTTAACCTGATCATCTTGCAGTCCTGCAGTGGTCTGCGTACGGAGTGCTTTTCGCCTTTTTTGACGTTCTATAAGCTCTAGGAGGCTCTTCGCGCCACGGACTGAAATTAATCAATACGAATTTGGAAACACTGTTGACATAGCTGCACATTAACATTTTTTCATTACTGGAAGCTGCAACAAGGATTATTGTGCTTGTGCCTTTTGGCCAGATTTAGCAAAATATAGAAGCAGTTTCTTTGTATGAGAAAAGAAATGGATACGTTTTCATATTAAAAGCAAGCTGATTTCCAGGCAGTTTGGAATTTGAATTGAATTGTAATTAAGATTAATAAAAAAGTGTTTCCGAGAAATCAAAAATGCATGCTAGAAAGTTAACTAATTAAAATTAATTAATTTTTCTCAAAAATTAAAAGAACTTGTTTTATATAATTACATGATCTAAGGGCTAAGCTATTTTTTGTTGCCGCCGAATGAGAACCCGGTTTATTTAAAGCGATTTATGTCAGTTAAACCTGTTACATTGCTAGCTGGAAAAAGCGCATCGTAAGATTAGACGCCCTTTTAATGTATTTGCGTATAATAATAAATGTAATCTAAAATATGTATTAATTATTATTTTAATGACCATGCAATTTTGATGCTCAAATCGTTCACGTCTATAATTGTTAAATATTTCTTTCTTATTATAGCTTACATGATTTTAAATTTGAATGAAAAGAGAACAACATATCTCGAATAGTTTGTTCCGAGGAACCTTAATATATTCTCAAATGACACCTCTAATAAGAATACCAAGTAGTTCTTTTTCCTTCCAAAACAGTCGGATATAACGCATTTTTCTCAAGCAAATAGTTCAAATACTCAAAACCCTTTTCTTATAGTGTTCTTATAATAATGAGCCTATAAATTAACGAATTTGAGAAGTGTTCCCTTCACTTAATTAGAATACTACGAAAAAATATATACTTATTCTTGGTCATTTTTTTATTATCCTTTTTGATGCACAACTCACTTTTCTGCTGATGTCTTTCTTGTCCTGGGGGTATATTTTCCTCCAGGGTGTTTCCCAAGTGTGTCATTCTTGCGACATATCCTGTAATAATGGAATACACAGTACGTTTCCCACAAAAGATAACATTCACATGTTAACCGATAAACGAATAAAAAATGGCCTCCTACAGTACCTGGTGTACGTAGTGTGTGCACATACCAAAAACATCGAATCGAAAGATCATTGAGATGAAGTTATCGAACCTGTATTTTATTTTTACAGTTCTGCGATACCCCATATCTGCTCGGGCCCATCAGGACGCGTTTGCTCAAGCCGTCTATAATTGTTAGTCGACCCTTCAAGTACACGTGGTTAGATCGTGTACAGTGCGGGGTTGCTGTTTGAATATAACCATTCCCTACCACACACGTACACATACAGAGTTGATGAACCAACCGTTGTCAAGAGAACCCCCCTTGTACAATGGGATTGGCGGGTCTCTTTTGAAACCCAAATGCTCACGAATCTGACGAACCTAACTGTTGCTGGGACGTTGAATAAACACCGCTTCACGTTGCCCTTCCACACTCCCTGCACAGATTTCAAGTTACATGGTACAACAGTGTATCGTCAAAGGTACAACATAAAACGATTCGTTTATACGCAATTACCATATAGCAAACAGAATTTTCATTTAGAGATGCTCCCTCCAAGAGTCTGGCGCGTTTTCAAATCGCAAAAGAAAACAAACTCCCCTTGCTACTGGTCTGCCCACCGGCAGCATCGAGTAATGTCATGTCTAGTTGTCTGCTATTGGGTTGATGTTTACTCACACCCTGGCAAATTTCTTTGTTTCACGAGGCATGTTGTGTGGAGCGGCACTTGTGGTTGCATTGCCTTATTTGTCTAGCTGCTAACAACTGCTGCGTGACAGTAGCGCGTCGATTCGTTAAACTTTTGTCTTCAATCATCTTTGGCTGGCGGTCATTTGGGTAAATCGTCGAAGCGTTATCGTGTTTGCTGCAATATCTGACAAGCGAGTGACAAGACTCCTTTAGACAGTCGTCATGGCACAACTCGGTACCCTTAACCCCGTCCAAATTCTCAACCAACAGGCAGAAGAAGAAAAGGCAGAGAATGCGCGTCTGTCATCGTTCGTTGGCGCAATAGCCATTGGAGATCTACTAAAGTCCACGCTTGGGCCCAAAGGAATGGACAAAATTCTATTGTGCGAAACATCGCGTGATTCGAAAGTGGAGGTGACAAACGATGGGGCCACGATACTCAAGGCGATTGGTATTGATAATCCTGCCGCCAAGGTTCTCGTGGATATCTCGAAAACGCAGGACGATGAGGTTGGCGATGGCACAACCTCGGTTGCTGTCTTGGCCGCGCAGCTCCTACAGGAAGCTGAGAAGCTGGTTGGTATGCGATTACATCCGCAAACAATTATTGCCGGTTGGCGGAAAGCTGTAGTTGCGGCACGCGCTGCTCTTGAGGAATTCTCTCAAAATCGCTCGAACGATGAAGCGCAGTTTCGAATCGATGTTCTTAATATTGCGCGCACAACCCTTGGATCGAAGATTTTATCTCAGCATAAAGACTTTTTTGCACAGTTGGCCGTCGATGCCGTTATGCGTCTAAAGGGCAAATCTAATTTGGACGCAATTCACATTATCAAGAAACTCGGAGGAAGCATGCTTGATTCTCACCTCGAGCAGGGTTTCTTACTCGACAAAAAACCGGGCTTGAATCAGCCGAAACGTGTGGAAAAGGCTCAAATACTCATTGCCAACACACCCATGGATAGCGACAAAATTAAGGCAGGTTGCATTTAGCTATTGTGTTATCGAATTAGTTACTAGTTTCCAGTTGTTTCATAATTTGGATGGACAATCTTTGTTTGTTTTCATTGATGTAGGAAAGTTGCGGGGTAACTACTGACGACGAACATGTGATCGAAGTTTCTCGAACAATTAAAAGTTGCGTTTATTTTTGTTTCTTTTAGGTCAATTCTTTCATAAATTTTGTGCTGCATGGTATGAATGAATTGTATCAATAAAAAAGTTTTTTTTGTGAATTGCTCTAAAAATGAGAGAGTTTACACGGGACCTGTTGCATCACTGTTTCTGTACTGCTTCAGACGAGTGTTTTAGTCGTGTGGTGGTGCTTAATGAGTAGATTTTTTTGTAAGACTGTAATCAATTTGGCTGCTTTCGACTCAATCAGGGCTCAGGACGAATGTTGTTGGCCCACGATTTCATATCGTTTAGAAAATTCGACACACGCTAAAGTAATGATGGAAGATCTAGCAAATACAAGTTATGTGGTTGTAGTTCTCTTAACATCTGTGGCCCGTGAGACATTACATGTTGACTATACATGTTCTCGCGGTATGTGTAAATGCTTTTTCATTGGAAAATTAATTAAGATATTTAGGAAAAGGCGAGAACGAATTATTTAACTATTCTTTTATAAGATTTTGTAGGACTTAGATATGTATATGTCATTATTAATCATTAATCGATATTGGTTCTCGCTAAGTTTACAGAAAGCTTTGTTATTCCTCGTTTCACTTGCAGGTGTTCGGTTCCCGTATGAAGTGCGAGTCGATCGCTAAGGTTGCTGAACTCGAGGATGCTGAGAAGCTAAAAATGAAACGCAAAGTGGACGCGATTTTAGCTCACAAGTGCAACGTGTTCATTAACCGTCAACTAATCTACAATTATCCGGAGCAACTCTTCGCTGATGCTGGTGTTATGGCTATCGAGCACGCCGATTTTGATGGCATTGAACGACTCGCTTTGGTCACTGGCGGCGAAATCGTATCGACGTTCACCAGCCCAGAAAGTGTGCGGCTAGGTACGTGTGATGTTATTGAGGAGGTGATGATCGGCGAGGACAAACTATTGAAATTCAGTGGGGTGCCGCTCGGGGAAGCCTGCACTATCGTGCTTCGTGGAGCCACCCAACAAATCTTGGACGAGGCTGAACGCTCGCTGCACGACGCTTTGTGTGTACTCGCATTTGTCGTCAAGGAGAAAAAAATTTGTTATGGTGGAGGTAGTGCAGAGATGCTGATGGCCGCAGCCGTCGACAGCGTCGCGCAGACCACACCTGGCAAAGAGGCCCTTGCCATTGAGGCATTTGCTAGGGCGCTTCGCCAACTGCCAACAATCATTGCGGACAATGCTGGTCTTGATTCGGCACAGCTGGTATCGGAGTTACGTGCTGCACACGCCAATGGCCAGAGTACTTTCGGTATCAACATAGCTGATGCAAAGATTGACGACATGGAGAAACTCGGCGTAACTGAAGCATTCGTGGTGAAGCGACAAGTTTTACTATCGGCATCAGAAGCGGCCGAGATGATCTTGCGAGTAGACAGCATTATAAAGGACGCTCCCAGAAAGAGGGTGCCGGACAGAAGCCACTAAAAGGACTAGGTAATTAGTAGGCATTCTGTCGTACTGTTGATTTTGCTAATTCGGTGTGCGTACCGTCTTTGCCTCAAGTAATGACCTTATTACTAGCAACAAAAAGAAACATCGAATCATCAATGAACACCTAACTTAATATGACCAACTTTCTTCAACTTTCATTGTGCACATGATTATAAGGTGTACATGCTATCCTTTAAAAAATATGATTCGCCGCTTCGCTCTGAAAAAGGCGGAGCGAGAGGTTGCATTGTTGTTTAGGTGCCGTTAAATATCCCTGTACGACTGAAAAGCCTGCTGAACCAGACTAGGGCTGCTTGACTGAGGAAAGCAGACTGACTAATGTATTGTGCATGCAGAGCCTTCGAGAGCCGGCTAATTATTTATGCGTGCATGGTCCAAAACGCTTCTGCTTAATTTTTATATTATTAAAAATAACACAAGCAAACAATCAACGAGTCCTCTTTTTACTTTAGAAAATTTTTTCATTTAAATAATTCGGCTACGCTCTAAGCGTATAAAAACAATAATATAGCAAGAAAAAAAAATAAGAACTTTGCGCTAATTTTGTTAACACGAATTTGAAGAATACGGTATAAGTGTACTATTTTTCTGGGTCGCTTAGTATATACGATGCATTAAACTAGTAACGTTCATTGTTATTTGACTGATACCCTTAAATTGATACTTGAATCAATATAGACACCCACAAAAATACGTCAACTAATAATTAAACAATCTTCTATCGAGTACCTTGCAAGCATGTAAATTATATCAGGTGCAGGGTAGAGGCATAGACAGGACCCTGAACGGTGTTCTCATGTAGACATTCAAGAGCGTTCGGATGTATGTAGTTCTTCTTGATAAAAATTCAATGTTACCTTGCCTAGTAATGCTTACGATTACTTTTTTTTATATTTCACTATGTTATTGATAATTTAATCTGTTCGGGCGTACCGCGTCTAGTTGGCTTTATGAAGTTTGTGTGATTACTACATATAAAGACAAAAAACCCTTTTAAGTAGCGTAGATAAAGTGATGTTACGATAATAACGTGTATTTTTATTGCAACAGCTGCCAATGATCTAACTGAAGGTTAGTGTATGATTTTATATATTTTCTATATATATTTATTTAAGTGCGCATCCTCTCTCAAAAGTTGTTACTGAAGATAATTTGATGCTTTGACGGAACTATTTGCAACCCATATATTTCAACAAGAGAAAGAGCGTAAAGCTGTCCGTTCTCGCTTTTTTTCATTATGAAGATAGGTCTCGGTTGGGTTTATCCTTTGAACAGATTTTGGTTTTTAAAGCGGTGTACCGAAAGTAAGCTGTATATATAGACAGCCGTCCGTGTGCACCGATGCGGAAACCACTTGTACTGTTGCTGCATTTACTCTACTTCTTTCCAAACCGCTCTTCAACTATGTACGGTCTAGACGCGAAATGCAAGTCAGAAGGACTCGTATTATATTTGGACTCCCTGAGAAAGTTCACTAAGTTTAGCAGAAAGGCATCTGATCCGACGAACTTGCGTTTGTCTGCTTCTTCAGAGGAACAAGTATTCAATAAGGGGCGCTACGTGTTCAGACTCTAGCTATAGATATAAAAATTAATATAGAGGAAAACCAAATCGCTTTTCTATTTGGTTTTAAGGTATCATAAAGGTCATTGTTTCAGATAGCGTATTTCAGATAGGTAAAAACGCACGTTATAATCCAACATAAACTAACATTTATAAAATCTTTAAATTTATTTTTATATCCTGTAGTATATGAAGAGTACATGAAAGTCGACAAAACTGATCACATCGTCCTGACTTCTGCTCATCACTCTAATCCGAACTGCTGCGAAAACGTTGCTCCGTTAGGACGCAGAAACTTAGGGTTTTTGAAAAATTAGGTGATCGCAATCAAAGGTGTGGCGAAAGCAAATCGAAGTCGGTAAATATATCACGTTGCATTAATTTGTCCGGGGTACGTAATGCGGCCTTAGCTTATCGCCCTAAATGCCCTTAAATCGTGCCGTCGCAATACTCATCTGTTGTCATCTGACCTATAGTTTGTGGCGTTGCAAAAAGCGATAAGGAATTCTATTTGGTTTATCTAACTATAGGGCATCAAAATCTTATTTTGATATTGGGGCCATACAGTTTATAAACAGGCCTATTAGCTATACCACGCGGCCACTATAGAACGTTTGCGATATTTCTTAGGTTCTATTAAATGTGGGCTTACCTCCCGCAGATTATAATACTAAAGATTGTTTTCTGCAACGTAACATATTTAAGGAACTCACTATAACGATATTTCAAAAGCATGAAAGATCATACTTGATCCTTGCATTGTGAAGCGCATAAAACAGTTTACCAGCTATAGATAATTGGTTTTTGTATTGTTGCTTTCACAGAGCATAACTGTAAAGAAAAAGCCACTTTCGTTAGGTGTCCCTGCGGTAATACATTTGACCTAATTATCACATGATGTCAGACTTTAACAGTTTAAATTAAGTGAAGAATTGAAAGAAAAAGTGAATTAAGTGAAGATGATCTAATTAAAGAAGACGTAACGATTTCATTGTCACTCTATACCATCTCTTAATATTTGGCCTAATTTAGATTAAAAATCAAACTAGTCGACGAACGTCACTGCTGAAACTAGTGGAGTTGCTACTGAAAGCTCAGCTAAAATATGTAATATGAAACTTGCAGTGAGTGTTGAGCTTCACTTTAAATACGAAGCTTTTATTAGCTGAAAAATTCGTGTTGAGGTACCCAGAGTTAACATCTATTAGGCAGATTCTCTCACAACGATATTCTCGCTAGTGATCAGTTCAACTTTTTTTAAACCCTTCCTCACTGCATCTGTACTTCTGAGGCTGGTGCCGTTAATATTTTTACATCTTGAATTTTAATTGACAAATAAGAAATGCCTACTGCTTTATATGTAGCATCTTCAAATATACCCCAAGGCAGAATAAAACAATTAATTGAAGAACCCCGTTTACCTTATAGACGTACCGTAACAAGCGATATTCAATTTGACGTTGCTAAGCAATGTCGGTGTTCGATCAGGTCGTTCATTAAAACAACCGGATCCTCTCTTCAATGAAAAACTGACGCATCAAGACGCTGACAACGGATCGTGATTACACTTGCAGAAGACAGCAGTTTAACGGTGAATCGCTAGAATACGTTACGTTGCGCATTACATTGAAGCCCTCAACAGTGTTCCCTGGCAAATTCAATTCCCGGCCTGTTTGTCTATTTTATTGATGAACTTTTCTATTTGTCCGGTTTCGGCTGCACTATATAATTACGTGCATTATGTATATCTTTTATTGAGAAACACTATTAGTTCAAAGAGATCTAGAATTGCTTTGGTGTATATTGAAATTGGGCATAAATTATTCAAGCTTAATAGTGGGTTTACGCAGAAACCAAGCAGATGACCCCGTGTTTCCTAGGAGTTGACCGCACCATCGATGTTAGATTCACTTTGAAATGGTTGAGGTGACGCATTACGTCAATTTCAGCCAAGTTAGGGCTTCTTAAAATGCAACCTCTCCTCCGTTCATTAGCCGGGTTATGTCTCAGATACGCTGTGGCGAAGCCCATGTCATTTTATAGCATAACTGTACTTCGATTCTATCCTTACGATGCATTTTGAAAGTTGGACCGGCCTGTGAAGCTTTTTAAAACAAAATGAGATCCTTTAATGTGCTCCGTCAATTTATTACACACGTCTTGAATTTCAAAGATTTGAGTGCCTTGGTATGACCTAATGCAATCGAAATACTTGGGATATTTAAGAAAATTGTTGTCGTTTTTGTAACTGAGACGATTTGTTTTCAGGCCAAAATACTAGAACATCGTAAATTATGTCTATATAAATGTAGGGAAAGTGCTTAACTGTAACGGAAAACGAAACCAGTGCAACTAGCAGGAATGGGTTATGTACCACCGGTAAAGTGGCAACCGGGTAATACCAAACCCACCTATGCTCGGTATCAAATCTAAGCCACATGAAGTTATTTAGGTTCGTGTAGAGTTTCAAGCTGGCATCCGAACCTAAACCAATGCTTAGCAGCGGTATTGGACGTGAATATTAGTCCGCATCTGATGTTGGATTAGGGAGAGTATTAGTAACAGACCGAGTCCCCGGTTAATCCCTGGGGTTAACTAAACATATACACAGATAAATTTGGGTGGCTATCTATTAAAAACATAACGAAGTGATAGCTGCGACATGGCAACAGACGATTTCGAACAAGCCGATGGGAAAACGGGCTTGATGGGGTAGGGTAACTGCTGTTAGATTGACTTATAGCTTACGTGAGGCTGTGAGACGTGTTTAACTTTGTGTCATGTTAAACCAATAGCAAAACACCTAGATAAAACGGCTGGTACCAAAACGGCTGGTACCAAAAGCAAAGTTGGTTCAATAGTCGGTAAGCATCATTACCTTTATCAACTTTTTGAGAATCGGGTTAAAATAAAATGCATTTGAAAAGCGCTAAGCAAGGTACGATATCTACTCCACGACCCTAAACGGGCTGTGATCATATTTACTTTGCTTTCAAACAAGACAGAAGAATTATTTTATTTAGCAATATAATTCATTTAGAAGAGAGAAATTCAGGAATACACGCAAGCAACCACGATCCACTACATACAGAAGCATCTTCGATTCTGACGGGTCCGTTAATGTCGTGATTGAATAGTCATACAGTTAATTGATCTACTACCATAATTTAGAAATTCGGGACAAAATGTCGCATGTTCCGGAAGTTGACTTCGAAGACGTCGATGTTCGGGAGGGACTTGATGCTCTTGAAGTTCCTTCCTGAGTCGTAACACTTGTAAAATCGTCGGATGTAGTTGTTACAATTCGAGGTCTAGAAGACCCCGAAGCTCTAGAAACCCGCGTTCCTGTTGACGACGTTGGCGAAATTCCGGATTTCTCTTCGTCGGTTTTCTCCTCGGTTCCATCCGTTTCTGTTGTTTCATCCGGTAGAACTCTTGCAGGACCAATTTCCAGAGTTGCTGTATCCGTTATCTGCTAAATGCACAAGACTATTTACGGCATTGGAAACGAAGATGAACTTCGTAACAATTAAGACTCTACAGTCGTAAAATAGACCGATTTCTCTCGGCACCTCGAGAAAATGGCTGGCTTAATCTCACTAACATCTACGATCATACATTGAAGGCCGGCTTCTCAATCCACGTATTGCCCATGCAGACATTCCTGACAATGACAATGCCAAGGTGCAGCGTAACCAAGAAATATGCAAGATGTGCGAGTATACAGCTTTACAGATGCCAAACGGAGCTGTCACGGCCAAAACAAAAAAAAAAAAAAAAAAGGCAAAAACCGACCCGCGCCCCCTACACTGTTACTGGCAAACAAGAGTGAAGAAATGAACGAGGCTCAATTTGTTTATACATTCACTAATATATTTTCTTTGCATGCGAAACATATCTATGTTTTTGGATACTTTACCAGAAATTCAGTTTAATTGCTAATTAATTTGAGCAAAGCAAGTAAATAGGAAATTTAAAAAAACGAGAACTTAAGATCGTACGACGATATTCGAGGCTGCAAGGTCACGTAATAACTGCCGTGTAAGGTTTATGAATAACTTGAATTAGTTTAACAGAGCTCAATTTATGAGGTGCGACGGGTTAAATCAACAACTCAAAAACGCGCAGGGCATGCAAATTATATTTATTACTCGACTTCTGGCTACGATACCCCTGCCGGTAGTTTGTTAGAAGAACGTGACCGTGTGGTTTTGATGTTTAACGATTCCCGAATCGATTTAAGTCTAGTGGAAGATGCAAAGTTCCCCTTAGTCGGGGGCTCAGTCGAAGGTATTTAATGTTAACTTTACAGAATATAATCTGTTGCGCCTTACCTCATCATCATCGGAGGTAGTAGTATCCTTGAAGTCAATAAACCGAAGCAGCTTTTGTGACAAGGTTAACGGTATATCTTCATCATCGCTTGAGAATGGTTTTAACCGCGACTTACCACCCTGCCCAACCGTATTCAGGTTCATTGTCCTCGTTCCTTACCCCGGAGCACCACAGAAAGATGTAAATTGTGGCGATAACTAAATTATAAGTAGTAATGTACGAACATAAATTGCTTCGTGTTAGCTTAGAGGCATTAAACGTTTGCCGGAGTTTAAAAAAACGAGAAAGTTATTTAAAATCCGATCAAGCTAGCTGATATAGTATCCAGGAATCAAATGCTGATTTAATAACTGCATAACTCACACATATAGTAGCCGTGTATTAATATTGTTCAATTGATGCACCACATAATATTTGTAACGCTTACGATTGTCAGCGACAACTTGGCTTGACGCGGTAAATTCGCCCTCGCTTAGCGCAGGTTCGTTGTTATAAATATAAATATCCATTCTCAACTGTAGCAACTGTGTACATTGTTGAGCAGACCAAAAAAATAGTTGAGAAGTATTTAAACACCCTGCTTTTGAAAAATCAAATTAGATATTGTGGTACTCTCCACGTAATTCTCCATGACGAAACCCGATGTCAAAATCAAATTGTGTATACAGAGAAGGGGTTAATGACAATTACAAACTTACATTGGAACTAAAGCCAAAGATTCTGAGGGAATGGTTTTCCTAAATACAAATTAATTAAAAACATTTAGCACAGGTTTGCTCGCATGGCTAATGCGGACCGAATAGTTAGCTAGTCTTGAGGGCCTTTTTTTAACATGATTTGCAATAAAACACAAGTTAAATAACCGGAGGCATATTATATGCCTCAGTTTGTATTAAAAATTATATATATAAATCACTTTTGCACATTCGTCTAATCAGTTACGATGGAGGACTTCGATTGGCGCAGCTCTATGATTGTAACTCAGGTGCGCCTGTATCCAAGCAAAAGGCAGACGGTATTAGAAACGTACCTTGAAAATACTCATATCCGGTTGGATCTCACTATTTTATATGTTTCGATTAACCTACAATAAATAGTATCCGCTATCGTTCACGGAAAAAATATAAACCGCAGTTTTGATAGTACAACATATGTAACATTTTTAAGTGGTGACAAAGTTCTCGCAATACGAATGTATGTGTAGCATAGTCAAAAATAAAGTTTACTTCTGAATTCCTGCGTATTGTTGAACATCCGTTTTTTTGTCACCCTTTACGAAGCTAATTAGCTATGGTCATCTTTGCACTCAAATATCTACATCTGCAAGAAGGCAAAACAACTGTTCTCAGTATTGCGCATATGTACCTAAGTTCGCAGCAAGATTTACGAAGCTGATGAAGATTGAGTCTTTGTGCACTTCCACAGAAGAAGCAAACCTTCAGAAAAAACGAAACGAGAAAAAGAAATTTGGCTAGATACCTAAGATATCTGATGCCGGAATACAAACAAGAAATCTCAACTTGCAGTGTTGTTACTTTTGAAAAGGAAAAGTTAACATGCATTGATGTGGCGCATTGCTAATGATGTTTCTTGTATAGACGCCGCTAGCTATTAGAGCAACGACGTAGGGCTTGAAGGAAATTTTGAGTGAGCAGAACGATTTCTGCGTTTGTAGAATGTATAATACTTGTATTATAGTACAAATAAGCGATTCTTGCAGCCGTGAGAATAAGGCTACTATCCAGGGTTGGCCGTTATTACTGACGTTGTATGATGAATTACAAACATGATGTATTTGTAGGATCTATAGGTAAGTATCCATCTTTTAACAACGGCTGCCCAAAGAAAAAGTAAATTGTTACGGATACCATTATTATTACTAGTGAGGCAAACCGAATGTAAATAAGGCATTTTTTAATCTATTTCAGCCTAAACTTAACTCATACTTGAAGTTAAAGTTAACTACCGACGCGCTTGATAGCCAAGACCTGCTTAAGTTGAGCCAACCCATAGATAACCTGATGGTCGCTTGTAAGGTAGGTTTGGAGAAACGGGCTGATTTGTCACGAAGTAGCGATGTGGGGAGCCTCAAGATTCTGTGACTCCAACACGAGTCAATCAACTGGGAGACAACTGGCAGCTTGGTCCTTTCATTTGCCCACCTGTGCAGATGGTGGTTTAGCTTATTTTGTAGAATGCGGCTTTTCGCTGTCTTTTTTTCTTAATGCGTGTATCACGTTGTCACACGAGGTCCAACGCCTTCGACAGCTATTCTGGTTTAACAAGCGGATGATGCATTTTGGGCGTTTTCATGCATTTGCTAAACCCAGCAGCTGTCCTGTGCCAAGCACGAACCAATATAAAATTAGATTAGCTAGAATTCACCCTTCATTTGTCTCGTGACTTTAGGTAATTATGTTAATGGCTATGAAACAACAACAAAGAGTTCAATGCCCAGCTCCGGGACAAGTATAACACGATACTGTTGTACCCTACGTAATTGATATTATGCAATATACACCACGTTCCGCGAGCGGTAAACATCTGGGGTCAATATTGCCCATAGAAAGCTAGGTTACGCAATAGAGCGCTTACGAGTGAAGCATGCGTGTATTAGCAAATCAAGTAATATATATAATTTGCGTTTATAGCATGCTGGCACATCTAAATACGTGTCACACATCATACTCACAAAAAAATCGCATTGATTGTTAATGTTAGCTAGTGCGGCTAGCAAAACTAAAAGTACTAAGCTTCCAAATATCGGACACAAGACGAGATAAGCCAAGTAGATCTTGTAGGACTCTCTGTGTATATCATGAGGGTTAACGATCGTTATTATGTCCGCTCCGTGAAAGTAACTTCAGTACAACAAGAATTGCAATACCACTTAGAATCGATTAACTTTGTTTTTCGATATTTAAGAATATTTCTTGCCGGAACCTGTTACGATGCTATATGTATTTTGTATGTACGGCTGCACTATAGATAATAAAGGCAACTCTTAACAATAACCTTAGCAAATTCTCTGTAAGGTTTAACAAGACAGTGCATGCTTAGTATATAATAGTCTTACTGTAAATTGATTTTTCTCCTATCGACTAAATTTGAATTACTATATCATCAAAGAATATTTTTTTATGTACAACTCTGTACTACTGTCTGAATGCTATAGAATTTAAATAAGTCATAAGATAGATTTTCAGTACAACGAATGGGGGTATATATTAAAAAAAAAAAAGACTATATTTGGGAAAAACATGTTTCTGATTTTTCGTAGTGTGTTGAGTAAACTTTTCGTAACTGGACAAGATCATGAAATTAAGATGCTAATGAAATACTGAAAAATTGCGAGGCAAGTCAGCAAAGATAATGAAGTAGCTTGATCGATTTATGAATGACTCGAATAATGCGACCCTGAATCAACCGAAACAGGTCCATAGGAGAACTAATACGAGAAAATGGCAGTAGAACAACACTAATGGCAGCCACAAAGTATTACGTATTGTATCATAAGGCTACATAACGATAGCAACGAGTTTGGAATCAGAAATTGGTTAAGGCTGACCTAGAATGAGCTGATTCTTGATCGGAAGGAGTAATTGCATACGCGTACAAGTTATGTGCGAGAAATACATAAACAAGTCAATGAGCTCTATTGTTTGTAGGTAAAAATGGGTGAACATAGCACATGCGCTAACTCATTGCTTGTAATCGAATAGGTTGAATTTGGATAGCTACCTATACCGCGTTGTAATGCATATATGGATGCAAAAGACCATGTTATTTCAATTACCGGACAGTGTACAAGCACATCCAATGACTGAATGTACTAATGGTTGAGTTCAGATTAAGCCAAAGTTTCAGACCAGACTCGTGGACATCGTTGGTATCAAGAGCTTGAACATGGCAAGATTTGAGTCTGCTAATAGGCCTCTCTTTTGGAATTGTAGCTGCCGAAATTCACGGGTGTACGTCTGGACCCGATCTTTTACAGCTTGCGATGTCTTGCAGGCACCCATCAGGGCCTTTTGATTTGTAGACTATTACTGTTGCTTAGGATTAGGACTCGATAACAAACCAGCATACCGAGATACTCATCGTAGATTAATAATTGATCGCACTTTATAAAAGGACCCCGCTGAAAGACAGACTAATGGTTATAGGAGACAGGCCACCATGAGTTTATAAAATAAAGGAGCACTTATTATAGCTAGAAGTAAGGTCTTTCTTCAATAGGCTTGTTTACTCAAGATGGTTAGCTCTTACACAGAAGAAAATAAAAAAAAAAAAAATTTGCAGCACCAAGTCAATTCAGGGGGTTACTTCAATCTATAAACCGTAAAGGTGGCCTAATATAGTCTCTCTGTAAAATATATATATATATATATAACCAGTTTTTTGTTGATTGGTTCATGTCAGGTAAAGCTATCTATAAAAATATTCCAAGTAAATTGTACCGTCTCCTAAATGAGGAAAATATTTCTTTCAGGTAACCAATCTGTCTTTCGAAAGATCTCTTTTGATGTACTTTATGTCCACTCGCTTTTTTTAAACATCAAGACGCTCTTTCGGCAAATATTTCACTACTTAAGTAAAACATTAAACAAATGATTTTTCCTTTTTATTTACAGCTGTGTTGTCCTTTCAGATCCTTGCAACTTTTGTTTGGATAGATAATGCTACCTAGTATTATGCAGACAGAAGACGTGGGGCATACTGCTTGTGTTCCAATAATCAATCGTTTCCTTAGTCCGTTAAACACAATGTTAAGCGCAATGTCTGAGAGTACTTTTCTGACATTTAGAAGTTCCGGAGTCATCTTGCTCCAAGGTAAACTCAATTCTACAAGCTCTCCTTTGCGCATTATTTTTATTCACCTTGTTTCTCATATTAAGGAGAACGTTAAGGATTTAGCCCGGCGAAAACAAAAGTCCGTTGCTTCCGTCTTGTCCTAAGGTATCTAAGCACGTACTGAAAGTGTACGCATTCTGGCAATGCTCTACAGCAGTCCATACACACCTAGCATTGTTCAAGTCCAAAACAAAGCCAAAGTTTTATCTTTGTATAAATAATAGAGTTACCATGTTTCCAGTTTTTCCCTCCACCCAGACGGACATCCATCATGCTTGCACGCGATACGAGTAGTGCCACTGCTACTAGAGCTTTTCGGCACAATGAAGAACTGTCGGCCAGCCATCCTCAAGCAAGGGAGATTGTAAATCTGTATTGAAAGGAAGAGATTTTGAGCAGGCCATAGCCTTCATGGCCGCTAGTTTCCATTATGTATGAATGCATACAAATGAACGAGTCGTGACGAAGGCAGGTTAGGCGAGCATGGTAGACACTCTCCCAGCCTGCCCTCATAGCCTCTCCAAAACGTCATGAGTATGTGTCTGTATGTATTCGTATGTGTATGTGTGTTCCTAAGAGAGAGAGCAGTTGAAAAAATATGCTCCGCGCCTGGTATCCGTGGCCTTGTCGAGCTAGCACGCAGGCACGTACATACATCCAGATCTCCTACTGCTTCTTTCTACCGTTGTTGGCAAGGAGAGAACTCTGGAGAAAGAAAGGGTAACTGCGGAGAAGGGTAACTGGTTTCTCTGTGGCAAGACCAACTATCCGGCCTTCCGCAAAGACTCCTCGAGCAAGCATAAACCGAACATAGGAATTAGCAGAATCGGTCGACGATTGTACGGAGCAAGGCGCTTCAGTTGTCAATATTTGCAACACAAAGTCAGAAGAGTGACAGCGCAGGCAGCAGCCTCTAGTGCGGCTACTGCCTTTTGACTGACAGTCTGGCAGGTCTACCCAGAGGCCCAGTAAAACGAACAACCAAATTCGTTGTAGATCGTTGCTCGTTCCACCCTCTCCCGTTGTTGATACGGTTCCAGCGACCCTTGCCGCTGTGAGCGCGGGACGGCATCGCCGTGTGCCGTTGTTCCGAAGCTCTCCGTCGGTCGTAAGAACAAGCGCGTTGGCCAGCCAACTAACAGCAACCAGCAAGTGCGGAGCAGCGGCGCAGTAGGCGCGATACTAATAGGCCACAGGGGCAGACTGTACACCTGCTTCGGCCTACGGCTTCTAGAACCGAAACGTGCGCAACTTCTACCTCTTGTTCCATAGGCACCATCCTTTCTATCACACGGACATTAAATTAATAAGAAAAATTGCCCGCTAAGCGTTTGTATGTCAACGAGTATTAATAATCAGGCAGCACCAACAACACGAACAGAGTGGCCGATCGTGTAACAATTAGTATGTCGCTATTTTCTCCCAGTCAGAGCTGGCTCGTTCTTCCTTTTTTTGCTGCGTTCAGGCATTGTGGATCATCAGCAATAAAAGCAGTAGGAGTTTCGGGCAGTTCCTGCACGTGATTCCGTGATCTCGTTTGGTGAAAGCGCTAGGCGGCAGTATTGTCGGTGAGTCCGACATTGCATAGCTGTGTCGCCAGCTGCCAGTAGCCAGTGCGTCAGAAGTGTTGTTGCGTGTTTTGCGTGCCATCGTCTTTCTTTACTATGTGTGTCTGTCGGTCGGCGAGCAGCAGCCCGATAAGCCCATTTTGTGTGCCTTCCCTTTTCGCTGGCAGCTGTGTTTAACAGAAGTAGTCATATCATATGTCTCTATTTATCGCTCCGTAGAGTCTGTGATCGTTAACATTTGCCAACAACCGCACCAACAACAAACACACATAATCGCCCCGTCAGTCCTCCGATCAGAGCATCGATTAAACACTGATTGTAGACGGTTGGAAATATATTGCTGTGTTTTCTGCTCCTCTAAGCTAAATTATTTTTGTCGGATATTTCTACACGTGGGTTGATAGCCAGTAAGTGCAAGTACATTTGTCGAAGTGACTCAGGAGTTGTTCGTGATTTCTGATTGATAAAGGTGCGGGAACGACACACATTCAAACCAAAAAATTCTGATTTGGTATCATCCACGATGGCCTGCGCATCACCAAGACGCTCTCCGGCGACACCGCGCCGGCGTCTAAAAGGACCGCCTGCACCGCCGCCTGTTGAAACTCTTCCTCAACTAGCAAACATCGACTCGATCATCGACAAACTGTTATTCGCAAGGAAAACGCCCGGAAAGATGGTGAGTTGTTTAGTAAACGATAATTTACTTAGCTGTAAGATGGATACGTCTCTACAAAGCCTAAACAGTGAGCGCAAATTGGTAGCAATGTATATACGCATAGAACAAAGATCCGAGAGGATGCAGTACTTGAACACCGGCTACCATAGCTAGGTATGAGAAGGAAACGCCAAAAGGATATGGTCAACAATTGTCTGCTTCGCTAAGACGGGACTGAGACCGAATTTGACAAGGAATGATATGCGTGCGTATCTGATGACATTTTTGCCGCTGATTAGAGGCCCGTGCGTGAACCTCCGGCTTGTCTCTCTGAAATCAGAGAAAAATTGCTTTGGATTTTGTGTATCGTATCCAAACTTCTACTATATAAGTTTGGATACGATACATGACATTGCCGCCGTTGTATCTGATTTTAACCAGAGATATGGCGATTACCTTGGCCAAAATAATGTCAATATGCTGGCGAACCTATAGTTCCTACTGGTAATCACCCAGAGATGTCCCGCTCTGTTCGAGTTGCACTTTTGTATTGTCAGCTATTCAGATATATCCGCGTATATTCCCGCCACGGTGCGAGATACATGAGATGCCCTGGTTTTGTCGTCCGATGATAGATTTTGTATGAAGATTTGGCGAAAGTATATCTGTTACGCTCCAGCGAAGACAGAATTCCATTATTTCGTAGGCTACCGTATGAGTACAGTGGTCTAACCGTGGATCGCCAGCAGCGCAGCTTTAGAACGCCAAGAGTAATTATGGCAGAACACAGGTTAGACAAACCTTTTAAAAAGACCGAACCAAATGAAGATCGTTTTACACGAGACATAAGCCTAAGATAGTTGTTCATGAATAAAAGTGGATGTTTTGAGAGTGGTCACTACTGGGCGAGCACAGTTGGTAGTAGGCAGTGTTTCGACATAGTGCAGTAGGCTGCAAAAAAATACAATCCTAGGCGGGAAATCCGCGCGTTGCTCTTCGGCGTGCGCCTTTCAGATTGTGGGCTGAGCCCTATGAGCAGTCGGCTAGCGGTTGTGGCTTTTTGACAAAAGTCAGAGAACTCCCATTTGTTCTTTCGCCCCACTGCTCTGCGGGACTTCGTGAGTCGATTACCTAGTAGGTTCCCAATGAGACTGATTTGGGATACTAAGTCCTCCCTCCCAAAGTCATCCAAGTATACTTCGACCCCCTCCCCCGCTTTGTTTCACAGAAGGACATGGAATGCAAAAAGCTGCTTCTGTTTTCTACTGTTTCTCCAGTTGGTTTCCGGTTACTCCATTGCTTCGTAACCAGTGCCGATGGGTGTGTTACTTATGTGGCTGTCTTCATTGGAGATAGTGACAGACTGTTCGAGGATATCCAGACTATGTTTTTGGAGTTGCGATAATTTAAGGCCGTTACAAAACATTACGGTGGTTGTCATCTGCGCTTTCCTCTATTAGGTTGCTGGCTACCAGGGCGTCAGGTGACGTGTCCTTAACAGTATCATTTTTGATATAGCAGAAGCACGATAGAAGGATAAACAAGCGCATAGGCGGACATCATGGAGCCCGCCAAAAGCCTCTTCTGGAAAAAAGAGTGGAGTATTAAGAAGAGCGCAGCTACAGATGGGTGATAGATGAAACCCTAGAAAGGAAAATGGGCCATGAAGCTGGCTACCTTAGAAAACTTGAAAAAAATTTAGGAAACCGCAGAGTTGTCGTAAAAGAGTAACAAAGAGAGAAATAAGAAAAAAGATAGGTAGAGAGAAGCAAGCCTAGAGGAAATGAGAAAATAAAAAGACGATACAAGAGGTTTGTGGTTTACTTCTCTTCGCAGGTCGTTCATTTTTTCTTCTCCGTTTTCAGTGCGGTGTTAATTTTTTTGGACCCATCTTATCCAGGAAAGGAACGAACTTTATGTCGCACGTTGTCCCTGTGGCGTTCTTTCCCAGTCTGTTCTCAAAGCCACTCTTTTTCAATGGCAATGCGAACTTTGAAACCAAGTTTGCCTGCTTCGCTATGACTGTTTGCGACGATTGTAGTCATGTGGCAATCTGGTTGATCATCCAGCTACACTCAGATATGCTTCTAGAATTTAGAAAGAGTCACGGATGTCCCCTACCATAAGTGTCGGTAACACAAACTCATCGAAATAGGGTCCAACGTGGACTTGTCATCCGGCTCCTCTAACGTAAGAAGTGCGATTGTTTGACTAAATCGACTGATCATCGGACAAGACGTTCCCTGGATTCTGTTGACTGACTTTCTTTCTGCTTGTTCAGTCGAGGGTGGCCAGATTTTTTCTAGAAGGTGTCATAAATGGACTATTATTTCTTCGTCCATAACGCCAGATCTCTCAAGCACAGTCTGCCTCTCTTGATTCTCTATGACGTACGGCTGCAATCCAGTTAGTATTGATAACACAGACAATCTTGTGTACAACGATTTTACGTGTTTCCCTTTATTTTTTTTATCATTTTCTTCTTTCGCTTACGTTTCCTCGTCTGTGTTCAGCAGCTCGCTAACAGAAAACCTGTGAACTAGAGAGGCCAAGAATTGGATAAGTTATATAAATGGAGCAACAGGATCCGAGTAGGGGCAGAACGCTGACGACAGGTTGGACAAGATTGTGTTCAAATCAGGTATAGGTCCGATGATGAGTAGTAAATGGTTTAAGGAAAAACAGCAGCGGCAAAAAATGCAGCCAACTGAGCTATAAATACTATATTTGGAGTTAAGTAAAAATAAAAATAAAATTTAAATTTAAAAAAATAAATAAAATCCTTGGAAGCTTGTTCACGCCTTAAGTTGAAGAGAACGGGTTGAATTAAGAGCCGCGGTAAGTGTGTGTTTTATCCCTGAGTTTTCCATTCAGAAGCTACAAAAAAAAGCTTTGGCAGATCACAGATATGTGACATCCGTGCACCTGATACTTAGAAAAATGGGAAAATTAGAAACTTTTTAGTATCGTTGACAAGCTATTTTCTAATGGGAATTTTGCTGAAAAGTATGGTCTTATCGTTATCATTATTTAGGAGGCAGCTTTAGCCTTTTGGCGCGTCGATCTGGACTAAGTAAAGAAAGATAAATTTGTGTAGATGCGTTCTAACAAAATAGGGCGACTTGGCCAATACATCAGTTCAACGATGCAGCTTTTAATAGGTAACTTTTTATAGGACGTTTTCATAATATTTTTGTTTCTCTATTTAGTCTCAACTATTCTGCACAAATTATGCTTCTTGTATACGATCTCGTATAAGTTGAACCTGTATCACTTAATATGGGGCCCTCTGTAATAATAATAATATATCTTCTGTATATCTCTGTGATAATTTTAATATATCTTCTGTAACTGGATCAACAGTTTCCGCTCTCAGATATGCGAATGATATGCCAATTAAATAGTATGCTCGCCTATTAGTACCGTATGTTACGAGCATTTGATAGAAGGTCGATAGTAATCTTAGCATATCTTATATACGTTTTCGTTGTCGTGTCAGATACCATTTTTAAACTAAAACATCAAACGACAAACTCATAACGGATTTTTTTCACCTGTTTAGGTAACAATTAAATATTTTAATGATCATTTTTAAGCACTGGGTTGTAGGACGTTCCACTTGACTTTATCTATAATGTCACGAACGCCGAATCAACTAGAGAATTGCTCGGTTGTCTTAGTGTCTTTAATGGTTGCGCTCACTACTTCGCAGTCTTTCATCTTTGCCCCTACTGTACACTTTCTAGCCCCCTTTTCGCGCTTTTCTCTCCCTCCGTCTAGCTCAATAGTTGTTAAGAAATATTGATGATCTCTTGACTTGTCAGGCAGACTTCGAGGCCCATGATCAGGTCGGCCGTCGATGACTACCACCAGATCAATGTAGTTTGGTGTTTCTCTAAATCTCAAACAAATGTCCCTCTTCAAAGCTTAGCGACCTTGATTATTCTGCTGCACCCGGTGACGAGACTGCTTACCCTATATGATTCTACCGCGAAACTCTTACACTAGGACCGCCATTTGGGCTGCTGTTCGAAAGAGCTTTACTTGACATATTGCATATACATATTGCTGATTCCGTTGAAATTTATAGAATGTGGTAAATAATGAAAAAGGGCAAGCGAGGTATAAAAGTAAACTAAACTGTTCGGCCGTAGCGCTGGAAAAAGAATAGCTTTGTTACTATTTTTGTTCATAATTACAGTTTTATCGCAAGCCTATATCACAAAACAGTATTTTATAAATTCGGGCCGTTTCGTGTACTTGGGCTTGTATTGATTAAATGCGTCGGATGTCTGATGGACCAAGTAATCATTTCGTACTAATAGACTAAGGAAAACCAAGCAGGAAATTCTTATCGGAGAGCAAAAATCAACTAAGGCTGCAGCACACGCCAGTCAAATCTAAGTTTAGGGCGATTTAGCGCTTAGATCTGCCGGACAGCCCGATTGACAGCTGAACAAGATTATATTTTACGGCATTGCTCCGTATTTCGATACCTTTTCAACAAGTACTCTTCAACAAGTACGACAAATCCGTTTGTCGATTATGATAATTAGCAAAGTTACCACCACCACCGATACACGAAATATTTTTCACGCATATGTCATCTGTGTACGATGAATGGGCTTCGTTGAGGTGAGTTCCCTAATACTTTTGTGACGGCCCCGTTAATGGCATTCCATCGCTTCGGGCAAGTTTAAGATAGGGCATCCTTCAGATGCGAGGGAACATCTGAAATTATTCTCGATAATAAATCAGCGGTTATAATAGTCGCGAAGTAGCACCACTTCTGTTCGTTCGAGAGCGCTGATTGTTTTACTGTATGGGATATGCAAAACAGTTTCGCTGTCGCCGTTGCTGGTGTTGCCGGAACATCTGCCGTGTCGATCGATGATGGATGTGGCAATCGCTGTTGAATTCGAATCGACACAGGATCCAAGGCTAATGCAAGTGGTCCGTCACCAATACGGTCGATATCATAGTTATTCTCATTGATCATGCGGGTGATAATTACGTTGGCAGTGATCAAGAATTTTCTAGCGGCGGCAGTCGTTCAAATCATCGAGCTAAGCAAAGTTCTCAGACCTCGTTTTTCGATAGCAGCGGACATCGAGTTCGTTCTTATGTCTCACATCTTCCTGCTGTTCCACAAGATGACATGCGAGATAGGGATCTACCTAGAAAAGGTAGCGAATAGCTTCTCATTTCCCACAACAATAGCATCTGGGATAAACGTATACCCATAATTGAAGGCAGAACGATAGGGGCACGAGTCGGAGAGTGGAGAGTGGCTTCATAGTTATCCATAGATATGCGTATGCAGACGCGAAGAGAACTTCCGAGAATCTCCGCATCTTCTGTTTGCTACCAGTAGCGATGAAACTGTTAGTTGGATGATTGTTGAGAGCCTCGAGGAAAAAGTTCCACTTGAGTACACCGGCCTAAAAAGCTGATTTGGCAATTCAATCCTAGGGGCTGTCTGTTGGCCGCCATAGCGAAACAGCGATCCTAGCCGTTGGCCACTTCACTTGCGTTTCGCTAGCCTTGTCGATAACATCGATATTCCGCCTCTGTCAATAATAACACTAATGATAGTAGGTCTGAAAGTGGTTCCCATTATAATGCCGGATTTGACTGTTAACCGGCAGCCGGTGCAAAGGGGGCTGAATCATCGTCAGTGAATGTGTGTTTTATCGCTACTGCCAGTGCATTATCGTGCGAGAAGACAAGAGGACGAAAGTGTCGTTTACCTACTGAAAGCTAAAAATAGGCTGAACTTCTAAGACGTTCCTATCTGCACCCCTGTCGGTATTAGCAATAACCCAATGGCTTCTGACTTGGTCAGTGTAGACGTTTAAAAAAAGAGATCAGACACTACTGGATACACCACACACCGGAGATAAGGACACACTTGAAGCATTGTAAAGGTCTCGGACGAAGACGCTTGAAGAGTATTGCTCGACGCTGCAGAAGACAAAAGTAAAGATAGCAGCATTTGGCGCCCGCGCAAAAATTAAAGAAACAAACAACTTTGTGGTGGGTGTCAACTATTTCCTTATCTAGCGACTGTAAAGCGTTCCGTCAGCAGCGTCTGCTCAAGTATCATGGACAAGCAACGTAATCGTCACGATGAAAACCAGTACGCGCAATGTGTGTGTGTTGTCTCATCTCAAGTGATCTGAAAATTTCAGCAGAATAACAGATATTGACATATATTATTTGTTTGTCATCAGCGCGTGAAGCAATTGGTTTCGGGTCCCGGTTCAGTAGCTGTGGAACCTGGACTTCAAGACGATTAAGTTCATAGGCGGACGTACAGGATCAACTGCAGCATTTAGTATAGAGTAGTTGATTACAGCCGTATCAAGAGCAGAAGGTAAAGGACAGTCTTCTGTTGGTTGGTCCAACAGCGTTTCTCGATTTAGGTTCGAGTGCAATGATCACACGATAATAGTAGTAATAACTTTTCGTATTAAATGAGGTTCTCCATAACCGTCTAACTACTTTGTTTGGCCACTGTTCGATGCTACGAAGCTTTGGTCGTTTGGCATCAATCTATACCTGTTACTCTACGTATTTATTTCGAAAACCTTGTTGTTCCGTTGCCGGAGCCGATCGATAGACCTAAGTGTTCGACTAGCTTATAGTTAAATGGAGACACGGGAAAGTGGCTCTGAATTGATCGAATTACAGTTAGGAGTTGCTTGCCCTCAGCATCAATTCGAAGGTGATCTCTTGCTTTCGATCAGAGCCGATAATACGTTGATGATACAAGCTGACCTGATAAAAAGATCCTCCATTCATTCTTCGTTGTTTGGTCACTCTCCTTCTATTTCACTGTTCTTCAACATAAGCGAAAAAGCCATAACTAATACAGTATAGAAGTACCTAAGCTGCCTATGCAGTCTCTAGGCTATTTTGTATAATACATATTATATGAATACGTGTGTGTTGGTGCTCCCATCCTAAATAATAGCTCCATACAGAGAAAAAGATCAACCATTAGACCGCATAAGATATTAACATTATGCAACAGCTCCATCGTTGCCTATTCTATGCACCGGCAATATATCATTCTAATATACCATTATTTTAGTTACTTAGGGTTGTTTTGAATAACTATTCGATTCTTATTCGATCATAATAACTAGATTCAGGCGGAACTAGGCTGTAATTCCGACAAGCTGTACCCCTTGCGTCAGTGCAAACTAATTCAGGTTTAGGTAGTAGCATTCTGGTCTGATTTAAAACTTTTTAAACTACGAATATTCCCCAAGAGTAACAACAATGTACGACGAGGCCCTGCTATATTCGTTGTACCTGCATGTCGGCACTCGTTCTCGCTGCTAAATCAATAAATTTGTTCAGCCGAATCGACGAAGCTCAATGGCAGTACAAACGACGATGGTATCTTTGAGGGTTGCACATGCTACTTCATGTCATTGGAATCTTCGTTGAGCGTCGCTGGATGACACCCTTGGGATGTTAACTCGCTTCGGCCACAGCCTGGTCGCCGCCTTCCCCATGACTCGCTTTTCGAACTGACAGCTGTATATGACAACAACAATCGATGGTATGGAATGTCCTTTCAAGCTCACTTCGTTTTTAACATCTACTGCTACCTAGTTCTCTGCTGCTTCCGCCGCTGGCGCAGCAATATGTGTCTCAGCACGTTGCCAAACAAGGGACTATTTGCTACCGTTATTACTATTGTATTCAAGCATAATATCCCTTCGCCCACCCTCTTTCCGTCTTGGGGGCTCTTTTTCGTTGTTCAAACCACGACGCATCGCGGATGTCGTCAGTAGACGAGCAGTTGACTCGGGGTTTCGTTGACTTCGTCTGGTTTCACCAAGAATCGCCCAGTACCTATAGCCAGTAATAGACCAAAACAAAGAGGGAGCTAACATCGCGGTCATTTAATGAGCTGTTAGCCTGATTGATCTTCTTATATGTAATGTAGGTTACCAGGTTCTGCATATAATTTGCTTTGTTGCCCGCAGTAATAATGGTAGTAATATTAGGACCGACCGGGAATATCAATTTTCATTGCGTTCCATCCGAAACCACGGTCGAGATCTCCTCTGACACATTCTGGAGTTTAATATATTGCTTGGGGGGAATTATCACTGCCGTGACTGTTTTAATTAGCGCCATTTAGTTACGATTAAAATGCCAATCTACAACGACGCTCTGCTTGTGTTTTTGGCTGCTTTGGGTAAGGCATCTTTGAGCTGATCCCTGGCCATGCTTCAGCAGAGGATCCACACGTTGGATTCATGTATCAAGTTTTTCAATTGATATCTTTCAAGTTTCTTTAGCAACGATAAAAGGAACTGCTAAATGTTAGGCGTTTAATCAATATTAGAGAATCAATATTAAAGAATATTAGTGGTGGATACACGCATACACTCGTTGGCCATACAGGAGTCATCCAGAACGCATTTACCTATGAGGCTGCCGAAGCAAACGATATTAACGCGTTGTATGTTCCGTTTCACTTCAGTCTCTTCAATCTTATTTACCCCTGGAATATTTCGACTTTTTCGTCTTCATTTATCGAAGGCTACTAGACGTATACTGATGGAAAATTCCAGACTGGGGCCATAACCTAAATAAGTAGTGTTAGGATGTCGAGAACTGCTGTAACGACCACTATACATATCTTACTGCTGTTGCTTCCACTGCTCTTTTGCTGCTACGATAAACGTTACGACGTGTGCCTATAGAGGAAAGCTCGCCAACTTGAGCTCTAGTAGTAGCATGGCCGAAGGGAAGAACCTAGCTTGAAGGATTTGTGCAATCGCAAGGAAACGGGAACCAAGTGACGAAAGTGAAGGTCGGCTTGCAGCGTGCAGACAACATTGTGTGATCCCTGTGATCAAGAAGGTGAAATATAACTTCAACTAAAGGAAACAGAAAAAGGGTAGTGAGCGAAGAAAAGCCTTGTACTATTCCCGATAGAATTCGGCCGAAGCCAGTGGCTGTAAGGTTGCTATTTACGTACTTTGAAATGACGAGCAGAGGCTGAAGTAAGACATGGGGTCTTCGAAAATCTCTTGTAGCCCGATGCTGTGGCTGTCCTGCTACTTAAACAGGCGAACGGCTCGAGCTGGCATCTGGCGTGTCTTCTTCTCTTGCCATTTCATACAATTTCAACACAGAAAATAGAGAGGAATACATATATTCCTCTTCATTATCATATAGCGAGATAGAGAGAGAGAGAGAGAGAGTGAGAGTAACAATATTTTGTTTCATCTGCTAGTGCTTCTCTAAGATTGTCTGTTTTCGGTGGCACATTCTCTTTGTTTCTCTGCGTCGGCCTACGTTGATGAGGCTTCGTCGCTTCTGTTAGTTATGATAGTCACGGCCTCCTTGTCGTCTCTTGGAAACGGCAGTCCAGCCAATCGAGACTCTGATCACGCGAAACGAGTAACAGCTCTGCCTCAGCTGGTTCAAAATGGCCAATAGTCAGTTAGTGGCAACTATTGCACACAGGGAAAGTTGCGGCCATCCAAGTGCCGGATGATCATTTGGTTGCTACAGCAATACCACCCATCCGTAAACTTGCCGCTACAGAGGTTTTCGTCGTCCCATGCGTAGTGCATCTTCTAAGGGCCTTGCGGCTATTATTACGTTATTATGAAATGCGAAAAAATGCTAAAACTGTCAGAATCAGTAGCAAGACGAGGCCTTGCGAGGAGCCTTGAGAGGAGATTATGCTTCGTGGGTCATACGGTTTCCTAGTGGTCATTCTTATACTTGTTGTAACCCTTCGACTGGCCTCCCTAGAAGCCAGCCACCTGAAGTCATGCTTAGCGGTAGTATCAGGTATAACAACTGGAAACTAACGTAAAACTTCCTTTGCCAACCTTTGGCCATAAGCCATGTATATACGGGGTGATAGGACGGTTTTATTTTCTTGATATATTATGTACAAATACAATCGATCAGTGTACATATATATGATATTCAGAAAGTGCACTTTGTTCTCCTCTGTCAACAAAATGTGATACCGCATTGACGGGGTTAAATTAGTTCCCTCTTTACCCTTTCAGTTTCTTGCTTTCTGCTATGTGCGGAACTTATGCATTCATTCGATCAGGAGTCGCTGCCACGAGCTGGTTTGAGTCCGAGCTCGGTTTCATTGTAATTTATATATATAATGCAACGCGCGTTTTACTCTGTCCTTATTACAGCGCCGTTATCCTTACGACTCATGCGTCAATAACATTTGAACAACGACGGAACGGATGCCACCATTATCGCATTCATGAAGTACGACACCAGCGTCACTGTTGCCAGTATCAGGTCTGCCAGCAGGATACTAACACAAGTGACGGTTGTTCCCCATTCGGTGCGCCCCGTCTGGGGCTCGGGGCACAGTCGCATCAGTCGCTGATACGTTAGTTGCGTAGCAAAGCCAATGGGTGTCAGCAACGCTTTGTGCCGAATAATATATAGCGCGACGCCTATGGCAATACCATGCCGCGCCTCTTGTTGCTTATTTGGTTGTTAATCTTTTAATTCCATAAGTAGAATATTCACTGTTGCCGGTGCTGTTATATTCGATACTACTGTATTCCCTTCTCGGCGCGTCGCCATCCTTCGTGGAAAAAAAAACGCCCGCTTCGTGTGTCTGCTAGTCGCTGCCTCGACAGATCAAAGGTTGCACCTCTAGACGCCGCAATGCGCAATCCGACTCAACGAAAAGTAAACTAGCCACCCACGGTGGCAGTTACACCAACCAGCAAACGAACAAGCATACGAAAGAGACAGGTTACCGATAGATCACGAGGCGCAAAACGGGCCCCTTCCTCTTCCTCTCTTTGGTCAGAGCGGCGCCAGCAAAGTCGGCTGCGACGGCAGTCGGTGCCCGTAGTGGCCGACGTCACGGACCAATATGTGACAATGTGGTAGTACGTCCGTGACACCAGTCACTATGTGTCTACCAGACGAAGATGGAATATATCAGCTCGTATCGTCACGGTCGCTGCGTACCAGGCGATACAACTGCCACAACACACTGTTCTAAAACAGGCATGGCATTTCAGGCTACGGGCCTTCATGTATCTACCGCCATATCTACCGACAGCATGACTGCTAGCAGAAACGACAGTAGGAACCGCAGGACTTGGCCGATACCTGGTAGAAAACACCGCTGTAGAACTAATGGCCGTAGTGGGAGCGACCTTGCACTGCTGAAGCACCAGTGGTATGAAGGCGTACCCGCCCGTAGGGAGTAGTTAGATAGACTGTCGCACGAAGTGATGTCAACGCCAGCGCTGCTCGCGGCGGTAGTGGCGTAGTATTATCTCTCAGATGACGACGCATATTTTTTTGCTGTCCGATAACTACGGTTACCGCGAATATGATATCGTGAAGCAGCCCAATTTTACTGTTTGGGCTACAATGTACTAACATCGTTACTAATTAGAGTTTGTTATGATTTTATCATTTTTCACTCCAGCACTTTTCAGAACGCGTCTCTGTTCATCTCATCATAGTACAAAAAAACAACCGATGTTTTTAACGAGGGCATCCCTAGTAACGTCATAAATGAGTTTTTGTTATGTTCCCTAATTATCACTTATGATTCTACAGAATGTAAAGTATCTAGTGGATAGAATCAAGTGCGTACTATGACAATTACGTGGATGAAGTGCGTGCGGACAAACAGGTAGAATGAGT
The DNA here is from genome assembly GCF_002443255.2 of Varroa destructor. Taxonomy (NCBI): domain Eukaryota; kingdom Metazoa; phylum Arthropoda; class Arachnida; order Mesostigmata; family Varroidae; genus Varroa; species Varroa destructor. The sequence continues at coordinate 42,305,138 of NW_019211457.1, forward strand.
ACGAATAAGCGTGCCTCATGAACTCTTAATCTCTCCTTTGTAATACGTTCTATTATTTTCACCTCTTCGGTATAGCGTCCATACTTGTGGGTCTAGGCAGAAAGGGATCTTGGTAGATTTATTTAGCGATTTTTTAACAGATGTGTGAAATAGTACCGCAAGCCTCTGGCGATGCAGTTACCTGAGGCAGCGATGGGCGTCATGGGCCACTGGAATCGAACAAGTCGCAATTAGCTCCTACAAAGTTCGATACAAGCAACCATACAAATCGGTGGAGTGTAAACGCTATATGCTGTTTGACATGGATACTATTACACATTAAGAAGGAAATTACAAACGATTGCTCGGCGAGCTGAATTGCAGGCTGCGAAGCTGGAAACTGCAGGATCCAGTCTCGTAACAGGACAAACACGACCGCAGTACCTCTGGCCTACGAACTTTATAGCTACATATAGAACACATTATTCTGTTCGAGATAGAAGCGTTGGCAGCTCATGTTATTTGATGCATTTTTTTGTAAAACCTTACGTAAAAACCACCATACAGAATTGAAATTCTAGTTTGGCCTTACTTGCAAGCGAAGCAAGGATGACAATCGACATTTCCAGCGGTTACAGCAACTTTTATAACTTATTTTTTTACAAGTGGTAGCAATCACTGCGTCGTTGCTGCTTATCCTTCTACTGTATAGTTTCTTCTTTACGTGGATTTTTGTGGGCTTCTTTTTGACAGGAGTTGTTAGGTCACTCGTGTGAAATAACTAATTATACAATCGTTTAATATATAGATATGCACCATGAAAACGGTCCTCTAGTAGCTACGTCGTTTCCTGTTCACAGGACTCTAAATTACTGTGTTTTTTGTTTTGTTCACTGCGACTGAAGCGGCAGGAAGAAGCTTTCCGAGGAGTTTATCTTATCGAGGCAGCTAGAAAGGGAACAAAGATGTCAACAAAGCCCCTAAGCAGCGCTCGAAATTTGCGGTTTGTGTTCTGACGGCGTTTGACAAATTAAAAGGCTTCCGGCCATCTTCAGCAGATAGATTACTAATTGTTCCATGAATCGCCAGCTATTACTGTTTTGCGTAGTGTTAGATACTGAAGTTAATACCGTGATACTGGTAGTAGGCTATCCAGTATCACGCAGTACTGTTATTAAGTCTACACGAAATGAGGCATTTAGAAAGCTGTGTATTCTGTGGTACCTTGATCATTCATTAAACTACAATCGTATACATTTTCGAATTATTTGCACACAAAATATATGAATAAGACTGATCCCTCAAAGAGAAAGCCATACGAACAAATTAATCCCTCGTCGATGGAAAATGATTCTGTGAGGCTGTGGAACGTGACTATCTGCCAACAATCGACTGTCGAACTGTTACTTTCAAGTTTTCTTTATAGGGAATTTGAATAGTACGTTTACTTGCCTATCTGACAGCAGGAAAATATTAACATAGATCCATTTCTTGTGGGCTGAATGTCGGGTGATTCGACTTGGGTTTGCCTAAATCACACATTTAACAGTACAGCATGTTTGATCGAATCAATTAGCAGGGATCACACTTGTATAATTCCCAATCTTGGAGACGAGTTCTTAGGAGTCCCGAGCGGAGATTATTTTAGCTTCGCCTAACCAATGAACCGGACCAGACCGCATTGTTTACAGCGCTTTCGCTTCTCAAGGATCTTCAAAGCGAGTTCGTATTTAGGCGATGCTTCTCGCTTATTAAAGTTCGTACGTATTGGTTGGTGCCTTTGTTCCAGTTATCTAGGCTGGTTCCAGTTTCCGTACCTGCTCTCAATTTAGGTCTCATCATCTAGTATTTCACCTGCTATTGGTCAGTACGTTTAAGTGATGCGTGAATAGTTATCAGTTCGGTGTATAAATTCTTAGAAGTTACTTATTCTTAGAAGCAAAAATCTTAACTCTTTTGTTTTTCCTTTGGACAGTCGGAATTACTGAGCATAAGCCTCTTAATTTGCCCCCCCCTCCCTCAAGATGTTTTTCTGGGCAAATCCTATTCTACCTGGTTAATCTCTCGATAGAATTACCCTGAACTCTACTTTTTTTAGTACTGCTCAGTTTCACAAAGCCGGTCTCTCCGTGGTCTAACATAGTTGTATTTGCTTTCGCTAGCAGCGTCACTGTGCTGATTGTCCTGTAACCCTGCATTATCTTTAGGCTTGGAATTGTTGTGCACCTTTTCGAATCATTTTGAAGCCTTTTTAGTGTTCCACAATATGGCCCCGAAGGCTGAGCGCCGAACACGACGACGAACTTAGTTAGCTATCCAACCTTTTTTCCCGTTCATCGGGCTACGAATATGGTGTAGTCTTTTGAATGTTTTCATAGAAAGTCTTTTAACTTTTTTTACCGCTTGTTTGGGGCATCAGTTATGGACTCAGGGTGTTGTCTAGGAGGAGCTCAAACTATAAAATTTGATTGGCTAGCTCGATCGTCAATTCGCTTGCTTTGTATCGATAAGCTGATAGACCGTCCGTACGTATAATCTAAATACAACTTGACAAAAATATATGCTTTCACTATTGGACAAAATTATCTAGCTATAACCAAGAACTTCCCTGTTGAAAGAGTTAGACATATATCTTCCGCGTGTTTTAGCATAAAAATATAAAGATATTCAAATTAACCAAGAAGATAATTGCCTATTTAGAAAATACTTAGAAATTGTTCCTTATCGCATCAATGGATAGTATATTGTCAGTTAATAGCTTTTAGGCCTTTCGAAAAAAGCACTATGCAAGTAAATATGTATTTAAATTGAATGTTCAGCAACTTAAAACAAAAATTATATTTTGAATTTTTAGGCCACAAATTAGACCTTCATAGTTTATCCGGAATATTTAGAACTTTGTCATGGGTGTAAAGTGATATGGCTTTGAATAGCGTTTCAAAAAAAGCTGCTACACGGCCCTTTTTTTCCAGATTTGTAAGTAGGCCGAATCATCAAAAAAAGTAAGTTAAAAACCGTTACTGATCGTGTATGCTCGATCTAGTTACAACATGCTTCTGGAACGCAAATAGGCCAAGTTCGGCTCACTTGAAAATGAATAGCGCCGTTCCGACGTACAGATCTATAAAAGTTAGGCGAAAGCATAATACCTACTTTAGTACCTACCAGAACAATATCTGAAGCTCTTTCCAAATGACAAGTCAGGTGCATGAAATAACAAAAAGGCTGCCTAGCGCGAATGAAAAATGGTCACGCAATGTCCAATGATGTGCCTCGGCAAGGCAGCGTTCACGCGAAAATTCATCTAACTTCAACCGATAATAACGGCAAAACAGTTCGCAAATATTAATCTTTCATAACTTAAAAATAGACTAAACGGTGTACACTTTAAAGTGAGTCTTTCCTGCAATATATACAGGTATCTACACTGTCAGAGTGCGCGATTCAACCATTTCATTTGGCTGTTTCCATCTAATTCTAGTCAGGGGAACGTGCACCAACCGTACGGTCGTTCCGAAATCAGCCGATAACGACTATACAAAAAGCCTTATACCACACAGGCATACATTTATTTGGGTCCATTTAAGTTGAAGGATCTTATTCTATTACTATATTCATATAAGCAGAAAGCTAAATTTGAATTATATGTGGATGAGGATTTACCGTTAGTGTTGGCATGAAATAACCAAATTGACTTGCGCTAAAGTAAAACACTTCCTGTCTATCATGGCTGTACCTAGTTAAATATCTTCGCCGGCCAAAATTAGGACTGAGTTACCCAGTCTAATTGGCGGCCGAATAGTATAGATTCATCTAAGTAAAGCTGAGCGATTTGTACCTTTTATTTATACATGATTAGTTTATTTGTACAAGTCATGCGAGTGTTTCTATTGACCACTAATGACAATTATTATAGTGTCACGACTATTAGTAAAGTAGTTAAGTTAAACAAATGTGGACTATCAACTATAACTGCTACTATTAGGACACGGTAGATCCAAACAGGGTACGCGGCTATGAGATCTTCCCACGAACCTCAACAAGCCTTTGCTGCGTTTTGTAAGGCCTTAACTCTCAAGGATAGTTTCTGTAATCTGTCATATAATTCCAACAGGAAGTGCGCGCTCAGCGATGTCGTGTGCCGCAGGTATGGCGGCCGTAGTGGGAGCGGACATACCGTGACAAAGTCTGTCCGACGTTTGAAACGAATGGCTCTAAACGCATGTGATAATAGGTATATCAGTTGCATAGTTCCCACGATGTAGGCCATGTTGTCTGTGTAAAAGTCCTGTGTGTTCAATCTCGCTTTCCGTCTAGTAGGGCTCTCGGTTGTTCCGGCTACGTGATCGGAGTTTCATTTCCCTGCAGCGAACAACGGCATGTTAATGGCTTTAGTATATACCTGCCGATATATTGCAAGGACGGCCAGTTCTGTTCCTGCTTTAACATGTACAGTTCGAACGCGCGTTTTTTTTTCTAAACAAATCCATTTCGGGCCATCTATTGTCAGCTTATTTGATCGCGCCCTCACCCTCCGGATCGACAAACAACCCGATAAAATAATTACGTATTGCGCGATAGCGGCTACGCGGTCACCTTCCGCGCGATCTGTAATGATTGCAAAGTAGGTTTAGCAATGTCTATGGTCACAGTGAGGACGCTCCGATCGGTTTTCTTACGGAAAAAAACACCGGCATTAGTTGATTGCCGATGCTTCGGTTCATAGTAATAGCGGAATCCTATGGTAAATCGGACGAATTTAACCAGCTTAGCCGCTGGTTCGTCGTCCCTAAAAGCCAAAAAAAGTAATCAAATAGCACAAAGTTCTCGGCATTATAAAATTATATAGCCTGTACAACGCAATATATTATTAACACCTGAGCACGTCTAGGTGACCAATCGGCGTTCTTCGTGAGTCAGGCCAGTTAGGAACCTATTCCGTTGGACCTTGAGGTATATCATATATATATTTACATCAACAACATTGTGCCCTCACCAAGGCTTTTCTGTTGTTACGTGCCCTGATGGGACGAAGGGGCTGTGCAATAGCGCCTTCAGCCCCGTCGAACGTGACCACTTCTCGTTGCAAGTGTCAACTAGCTTGCTCGCTGATAATTTACTGCCCATCGCTAATACTGCCTGTCAACTATCATTATATTCTGCGCAGTCTATGGTTTCTTCGCTCTTTGCTATGTGTACATCAATACAATAGACTCTTGTCAATCGAACACTGTTATCGTTATCAACCGAAGCACAAAATGAGTGAGTCATAATTAATGCTCGATAAATGGCAGAACGAGAATTGACCATGAAAAGTTCAGCCGTGACGAGTAAGGCGGTTGAAATGGTAAGCTAAAATAACATTAGAAACGTAGGTCAGTGTGTAAGAATTTACCAACAAACCCCGAGAGGGATGTGAGACAAGGAAATCTTTTTGAGTTAACATTTAGTCTGCAAGTACTGTTTGCCGGCGCTAGCTAAGAGGAACTGAGACAGGTAATGCCGCTGCTAGTAAAGCGAGAAAAACAAAATGTAAATATACTTGTTTACATTTAATTCTTGACTATAATGTAACGTTGCGTTTAGTCGACATCGAAGTACGTGCAAAGCGACGTGATCGACTTTCTCTAGAACATAGTCAAGGCTCGTTATAATATTACGCGAAGCTTCGAATGAGCCTTAACCACGTCCACGCCGGTGCCACTTGCGACGATCGGCTGCGCTTTTTAATGCTCTAGACATACAGTGAAGAGGTCTCGGCTCTTATAGCCCTGGCTGTCAATATTCCCGCCCCCGGTGGAATTGCGGCCTAGGCGGAAGAGAAAGGATGCCCAAGGCGGATGGACTACCAGCAGGGTATCTGCTGGCTTCCTGTGAAGTGGTAGGGGCGTCGACAGGTAAGATGTCTGCAACTAAGAAGACCTTAAAGAGCGGATTTTGTTTAGGCTATGTCTGCCGTCATAACTGAATATGACGGCGTTCCTCCCCTTGCGCTTAGACTGTAATACGTGCCATATACCAATTAGGAGTGACACCGTACCAACAGCGAACAGAACGCTCTGCAACAACGCAACCATATTTATGTAGCTCGCGCAAATGACAGGTATATTTCTGTTCATTCCATGGGAAACCATGGTTCATTATGGTTACTGCTGCTACCAAAGCGTCTACTATATTTTTGGCCTTAATTCTATTCTTTGCATCGAGTCAATACAAGGTCTTACACACAATCCAATATAGAATACATGCTTCTACATAACTTGCTCTCAAGTTTGGCCCGGCCTAATAAAACAATAACTGCTTTAGAAAGCTAGTCGCAGCGAAGAGTAAAAAAAATAAAGGCTTAACACGAGGAATACGACACCGGACGACCGATGCTATGCGGTCATTTCCAATTTGAGATTTCGTCCTTTTCTTGTCTCTTTCTATTTTATTGTTGCCAGGAAACCTAAGCCGAGCAGCTGTTTCCACTAAGCAACGGTTCAGATGTGTGTGCGCTCTTCGCATAAAATACAGAGTGCGCCATGGCACTGAACGTCGGCATCCGAGGCGCAAACGGCCATTACGCAGAGACTCGAATATATTGCTTTATCAGTGGCGGGTTGCGGAGCAAGCTCCGCAGAGCTGATACTCTGTGCGCTCTGCTGGTCACTGCTTTTTCAGCGCTACACAGAGCATCGCTCCTGGGCAAGGCTTTCTTTTGTTGCATGAAAGAAGTCTAGCGAGAACAAGAACCTAAGGGGAGCAGTGGAAAAAATCGTATTGGCAGCTATATTGACTGCAGCAATTTGTAACCACCGACCAGCCGATTCTCACACCTCCTTAGCAGCGGTTGAGAGCAGTGATATTGCTGGCACCCATTCAGCTTGCGTTGCAGCTGCTGAATGTAGTTATTCACGGCTACGCTCTCGTATAATAATATTGACAATAATGACGGGGCCATGATTTTGGCTACCATTGCCCTGGGAAAATGGAAAAGAGAAGGGAGAAAAAGGGAAGCTGCGAACGAACCCAACGTACTGTGCTCACTTCCTTTGAGTGGGTCACGTCATCGTGAGTCGTGACGTTTGTTGGATCACTTACACCGACGAAGCAAGCTGCGTGTTCGGCCCGGTGCAGCCACTTTTCACTGCTACACCTTTTTGGCCTGTTTGGCCTAATTTGCTGCTGGGTCCTTTGTCAATTGTGATAATGATTAAAAGGACTACTGTAAGTATACAAATGACTAATAGTGAAAAAAAAAAAAACGAAAAGTCCTATTCGTTGTTTATTTCTAACCAATTTTCGAAGTACCTATCTTAAATAGTCACCCTAGGTATTTTGCTAGATTGTCGAGAATGTCAAGAATATGTGTCTCAGAAAAATTACTCGCTTGCTTTTTGTGCGGAACGCGTCCATATATGGTACACAAGAAGGGCCATGTCGTTTTTTTTTTAGCCTATTATTTTTAAAAGGCTCCTGTCTTTCTTTCAGTTTACATCCTAATTGTGCAGCTGCCGCCACTGTTGTCAAGTTTTGGCTTTAGTAGTGATAGTAATAGGAATCCACGCGGGCAGCATAATACAAATTGAAGGGACAAAAAAAATTCTTCGCCGTCGTCGACTTTCGTCTTAGTCGTGCAACGGCTTGCGGCGCAGCCACCCCAACCGTAGCGGCAAGGCTGTCGATTGTTGGCTTTTTGCTTGCCTGTCTTTTACTAAAAGGTTGACCAGGTTACGACCTGGTTCGCTTCTGCTGCTGTTACTGCCGTCGCTGATACGGCGCCTACAGACTTTTTCTAAGCCTACGCCTTTTTTCAAGCGTCGCTTCTACTCCGACTTTTTTGTCAGTATTGCAACCGGTTCCTGTTCCCCTGGTTTTTCTTCGCTTCTCTACATTGGTTTAACAGTGAAAGAGCTAAGGGGACGAGCAAGGCATTGGGTCTATTGAGTTCGTTCATTTTGGTTTACCAAATGTCAGCGCCACACCGAAGCAATTGTACGATTTTTCCACGATCCGCCCGTCGGGTGCCCGTAATAGAAGACACAACGAAGGGAGAACGAGGAGAAACACGGAAGCGGGGACCGACGACATCATATCTCAGCAAACAACTCACCTTTGAAACTTCGAGTGTGGGGACTATTTACAATGCCCAAACAGTTCACAAACTAAGCGAATTTGTGTTTTTGTTTTTCTAGGAAAGAGCAGAAAGATAGTTAACTTAATAAAGATAAATACACTATTCAGTACTATTTGATGGATTTGCATTAGTAGTGCGTCGCTGCAGTATGTGATGTACGCCTCTGTTTAATGAGCGAAACTACCAGATATCGCTGTTCTGAACATTCCGCTCAATAAACAACAACGACACACATTAACAGTTAGTACACCTCATCCGACGTAATATCTGCAAACGCTTTTGGCTTGTAGCCTATTGATATTTACCATAATTATGTGCCCATGCAACTGTGGGTCTTCGCTTGAAACTGGGTAATTGTATGATCATTTCACTTGGCAGTTTCTTTTCACGCAGTTGATGTTGTAAATTGTTATTGCGAAGTTATCCATAGTATGTATATAGCACACGGGATGCGCAGTGGTTTTTTGATATCGGTGCTTTGTCTGCCATTCTCGTCGCAGGGGACCTTGATGAGACCGATTTAGCTGCAGCCCGTTGGTAGACATCTGCTTCTGCGCTCACGACACTTCACGGTGTATGATTTCGACTGACAACGAACTGGACTTGAAGACCCTGACAATGGGTAGAGACCACCGCGTCTCGTCTGAACCGTTCGTCGCCAGCCGTGCGCGAAGTTCGTGAATGGCCTCGCTCCCATACCATCGAGCCTTTTGCCTTCATATCGCACTTAAAAATATGGCCTACCAGACAATACTTAGGTGTCGGCTATGCAGGGGTAGAGCACAACCGTGATCTATAAGTGCAAGGATTTTCGCTATACGCTCGTAGGTTCGCACAGATATTGTTGAAGATGGATCTGCTTCGCTGTATAATAACATATAGCAGACGAGTTGTGCATTATTATGAATGGGTTAAAACAACTAGTTTAGAAAACGTCTATCGATGATGAAAACGAAATGAGGCTTTAATTCCATTGACTTCCGCCTCGTCGTGATCGTGACGAGACTGTATAGAGCGCTACCTGTACATATGACGTAGCTGTTACTGTCTGTGGTCTGGAAGGGTTGAATCGCATACTTCGCATGACTTCGATAGCGTATCATTAGTGTAAAATATTATTTTCGATTAGTGAGTCATAACTGGTTTGAGCCTTCAAAATGATGTCTCACCTTTTTGGATTGTTGTGATCAACTTTTGTGGATCAGCGCTTAATATAAACAAAGTTTCTCTATACTAGATAATAGTTAAGCGCGCGCCCTTTAGGAGGAATGTCTCCTGCTATGGAGTTAGTTCGTAAGGAAAACATAAATACCTGTGAAGGTACGCTAACATACTGCCCCTCGTTCCGCTTTTAGTTTCACTTCCAAGGACTGAGCCTATACCTGTTTCGTGCTTCCGCCAGTACGAATCTCTACATGGAGATTTTTTTTGTTCCATGAAAGGCCGTATTTGCAGTATTACGGCACCTTCTAAAAAGCTGACGCAGGCCTATGTTATCAGTGCTCTGCGCATGTCAAATAGCGTGTAATGTTACTGGCGCCGTTGAAGATCATTAATGGACAGCGAGGTTGTTGTTCTCAACACGTGCAAATTAACCGTAGATATCGTAACTGGTAAGATATTGTGACTGGTCGACCAGACGGCCGTCGGCGTTAGAAGGTTCGTGTCCCTAAGCAGATAAGGCCGTCGTGTCCTTGGTTCTACTATTGTGTTTTATTCATAGCGCAATAAGTTCGAAAGAACTAAGACTCGTCAGCTACATGCCCAGCTGTGGCAGAATTTATTATGGTTTAATTAACAGCTTGATTTTTTAGCGAGCTTTGCATAACATGCAATAGTATCATGTACGAATAATTTTCACTTATATCGCATGTAAGAGAAAAATAGCCCTGAAGTATACAGATGTGTGTGAAAATGGCGAAGGCAGTGATACAACCATATGCATTTTTACACTGTTGTTATCACAGCTCATGTGTTCTGAACATCGATCAGAGAATATCGGTCTGCCTTAAGGAACACAGATATTAACTGCCTTTGAAGCAAGCGGCAGGAGCAATATAAGATGAGCGCAAACGCCGTATTGCCTAAAACAGCGCGAAAAACAATCACGGGGCATTCGTCATTGTGGCAACATCCACTGTCGTTGGGGAAGCAACCGAGAACGGTCCGCGTCTTCTGCCGCAGGCAAAGTGGTTTTTCTGTCTCTCTTTAGGTTAAAAGTGTTACTCTATTTAGCATTCTATTCCTAGCATTATCCATGCAGTCAATTAGTACGCACAACCAAAATATATGAACGGTACATCATCTGTATCACACAGTCTGCGGAATAGAACTTGCCGAGCTTGTACTTAAAGTCACGTCATAATCGAGAACTTTTCTTTTAGCCTGACGTATAAACTGTTCCCGGCGTAGATAGATCTTTAGAAAGCCTTTTACAATCGACAAAATTATAGCGCCAAGAAACGCGCGATGGACACCGGAGCGAATGTTCGGGAACAGAAGTCGTCCGATTAACGTCGCAATGGTGGGCAGCAGTAACGCCGAACAGAATAATCGAGTCGCGTTCATCGTATGACTAAAGCCCGGCGTGGTCATCAGATGTTCCTGAAAACCGGTACGCGTGACATGGCCACTAGTTGACAAGTTTGTCAGGCGCCCAAGAAATTGCATAAGTCCTGCTGCTCTTTGCAGCCAGATGCGAAGAAGGCATTCCTCCCATGGTATCATCTTTACTAGTAAAAGGCCTGTTGGAATTGTTGGCAGTCCCACTAACAGGAAGAACGGATCTGCGCTCTCTATGTACTTCAGGCCATCTCTGTAGCCAAGCACTTGTAGAACGGAAACCGCGCCAAATGTCACAGCACTCCAGTAGATCGATCCCATCACAACGCCAGCAGCTAGATATGGGGATACTCGAAGGACGCCACGATCGATTCGGTCTAGGATATAGACGAAACATGAATACTTGGGGTACGCGATGACGTAATCGGTATTGCACTGGGGACAAACTACCGTTGTTGACGGCGTGCCCCCCTGTTTTTCGTCAATCCATCGTTGTATGCAGTGCTGATGAACCCATTTTGTCGCCCCGCGACACTTGCACGGGCTGGTCCAAGAAGTTTCGCGATCGTCTTCTTCCAACGCTAGGCAAACCCAACATTGTCGACGACCAACGGTGCTGGTATGTTTTGTCTGCTGTTCGTCGGAGCGCTGCAAACCGGTGTTGCTACCACCGCTAGCCGTTGAAACGCGCGGAGTGCCGTCCCTTGACACGAGTAAGCTATCGCTCGAAGGCAACATTTTGCTTTCATCATCGAACTCTGTCAAGATGTCATCCGGTTGCTCCATCGAGCACATTCGTCCAGCGGCTTACCGCACATCAAATTGGAATCGACGCTCTCCGTTCCCGCCCACTGAAATGTCGAATACAGAAAGCAAAACAACAATGTTAATTACGAATTTCAGCTACGGTATAGAGTATATAACATTTGATTGGATCGAAGAATACAACAGGCCATTGAAACCTAGTGTAATAAATGCATGTTTGGATTAAATAACAGTTGGTACTAGGCATAAAACATAGGACACAGGCATAGTCCTTTCATGTGCACGTTAAGTTTATTAACGATTTGGTCAGATTTTTCTCAATGAAATGTATGGAATAAATCACTACGCAGTCGTTTAACATCATTCGTGGCATTACTGTGTATGTCTGCACCAACACTAACGAATTTCTCATTGTCAATTTTTACCAAGAATAGCGGATGTACCCTTAAAAGAAGAAGGGAAACTCTAGTGAACTGTAAATAAAATGTTTACATACAAGACAATTAACATCTCGGCTTTGTAAAGGTTTTTTTTTTGTTTTTGCCATACACCGCTCGCAAACGCTGGCATAAATGTACGCCATTCGATCGCATAAGTGTGCCTCTTGTCGTTTCTCCAGGTTGTAAGAAACAGCATTATTATCTCCGAAGGTGGCCTTGGCTCACGATACCATTTTCGGCCGCGAAAGTCGAAACTATGATTTTTTTTAAGGTGATCACATTGACCAAAAACACCTTTTTATGCTAGTAACCTTCGCGAGCACGCACGACTGCTATTGTTAGTGCTTTCAATGAGATTTTACAGCTATTACGATTCGTGATACGATCGTCCATTTTGTAAGGTGAACCTTTAAAGAGACCTCATTTTTAAAGAGACCAGGTCGTTAGGCCAGTGGCATCTGACGTAACCGACATTCCATGGTATCATGAGCTCTTAGGCACGGTAGAGCTCCGTTAAGAGGACAACGGGCCTTGAGAAAGGACGAAGTAGCGAGCAGGTTGACGGAGGCAGCACTCATTAACGCGAATCGGGGACATTAGCTCAGGCCTCGATTAAAAGGCAACGGGCCAAAAAACAGGGGTGCGAATCTTGACACGAGTGGCTGGCAGGCTGGTTGCAATATCGGTAAAGGAAGATAGTGATCGTTGTGCGGGCGGAAGGTCCGTTATGAAAAGACGAAATTATGATAAAAGTATGGAAAAGAAATCATTGAATTGCGGATTGTAAAATTGCAAACACTACTGAATTCATTATATTTACGTATCAATAAGCGTGACGTTTTTTGATATGTACGTACACTTCATCCAAACAGTACTGCTTGGGTGGAAATACGCCCGCCTTTGAAAATAACAAAATCGTTTGCTTCATGCGGTTACGGAACTATACAAATAGTATAACAAACGCTAACGGTTAAATAGTAATTGTAGCTTTCTCTTGTATGAAATTTTCCTCATGGCAGGCCAACTAAGCTGATTTCGCCTGGCTCCCAGCCTTACGTAACGTAGTGCTCCAAGCAACGTCGCATTTAACCGGGCATGAAGTCAGAAAACGGCCCTATTTTTGTGGATGACTAAATATAAATATTGAAAATTTTCTAGATACTGAGTTCAGGGTAAGGGTGCTCATTTCTAGGATACAGCACCTGTTGTAGCTTCGTAACAGCGTCTTCGTGTCGTCTATTTTTTTTTTATCTTTGAAATACCGAGAAGCTAATCGCATCCCCAAAATTAACGCTTACCTAACGTCACTGGGTTCCGAAGCCAATGATTCAATAGTAAAAATGGATGCTTAAATGAATGTCTAACAAATGTTTTGCTACTTTTCCGAATATAGTAGCCCTAGAAGTTCTCTCATTTGTGGTTGCCCACACTCGGTCGTTAGCTGTTCGGCGTAAAAATTGCTCACCTATATGGTGTTGGCTGGAGTTCAAAGAGAATCTGGGTAGAGGAATAGGAAAATCGGTGGAACTAATAAAAGAAAGTGCCAACATGTCCACGCTATACAAGGCACGTTCACCTGACAAGATGGGAACTTTTCATTTTTTTGTCTAAGAACAGCATTTGTACCATGGGGTTCATGAACCTGTTACAACAAGTCCATGCATTTCGGTCCACACAAATCATGGGCTGAATACCGCGGTCTCAGCTAGGGTGAAACTATACAGATTTAGTCTTGCATCGACCATATAGCTAGTAGTCTACTGTAATAGCCCGCACAGATGAATAGTGAATACTCGCTGGGCATCGGCTGATATACGTATAAATAATACAAACCAAAATTGGGTGTCGATACACCCGCCACCATCCGATACAGGTCCCAGCAATTTCCATAATTGTACAAATGCCGTCTTCAATTAGGGAAAGGCACTCGGTTGATAAAAGAACCTTTTATTCGATATCTTCTAAAATACAGCTGCTGTCAGTGTATAGCATTGTATATTAAACAATAGCACCAAACAAGGAAAAATCAAATAAAAAATAAAAATTTTCAAAGATAATACAGTAATATGTAATGTCTGGCGTCATTGACCATCGATGATTCCAGACGGAGGGACGTTAGTGAAGGTCGAAGAATCTAATGCAAATCGGTGAAGATAAAAGACTACGAGCAGTAAAAATCGGTCTCTACGCATAAAAATTTAATTCAGTTATTTTTCCTATCTCTTGTTATCCGAAGCTGTAAGAAAAGCAGCTTTATTCTATAAATCGGTCGGCCAGCCAGGACAGTCTGATGATCAACTGATACAAAGTCAATTTTTGCTCCAACTTTCCTTTTCCTCGCTACGGCCGTGGGACGATATCAAGATAGCTAAGCTGCAAAACCGGGTTGTGTAGGCTCCCAACAAAAAGTGACGCTGTATAACAACCAAATGTACTGGGTAATTGAACCCAGAATGAACATAGGATTATTCACACCCCTCGCCAAGACAATAGTCGAAAACGGCTGTCGCAGGCATGATTATATAAGTTAATATTGACGGAATACGTTATCATGAAGAATTTAGCTCCATTAAGCACAGAATATGCAACTACGCACTTCATCGGGTACGATAATATTCTTATATGGTCAGATATATAATTTTCAGAGGAATGTACGGAAAGGGGTTAGGGAAACCGGTCAGCTACATCGTCCATCATAACAATTTCACAATTCTATATATATATATATATATATATATATATAACAGAAGCTTAAATCATCATATGGCATATACAAAGCGTTTTACGTTCATGCGTTATACCTACGAACTGCTTTCTCGAATGTCGTGCAGCACGAACAATGATGACGCACTAGTATTTGTATAAGTGTTATTCAAGCACTACCTTCCCTATATATAAGAATAGTGGCGGAAATTTATTATTAGTACGAGCCTTAACATTCGGCCATGCAAGGTCGCGCGATTGTCCCTAACGTTGTCCAACCATTGTTGTGACCCTGCGACCGACGCCTGCTCTACTTGCTCGAACCGGAATTTTCTCTTCAGCTATAACGACAGCATTCGTTGACGTGCAGGCGCACGCACGTCGGCATTTTCTACGACGGTCGCGTTAAGAAGTAATAGCCTCTGTGGCGACTTCCTCCGCACTCGAAAGCGTTACCACAAAAACTAGGCCTGTAGTTTAATCGACCGACTCGATCGTCGAATGAATTAGCTTCTTGGCTTTTATGATCCGCTGTGCTCTCGCTGCCACCAACTGTTGTAACGGCGTAATCGTGCTGATACAAATGCGGCCTTTTTGCGCCCTACCTTGTCCTCAGACAACGAAAGTGCTTAGGATTACTGGTACGGGCCTCAACACGCACACAGAGTCGTAGTCGACATAGAGATCATTGCGATGACGGCATACCTACAGGTCTGCAAAACAAAGGCACGCAAGTGACATGAGCGCTAGGCAAAATGCTTAAATTTAAAGCGTTGCCATTTACCGTCGAGGCGGACGACTTTACCGCTGCGTCGGAATATCAGATGAAAGATATTCGAAATTGTGTCACCCCCCTCATATCATCTCGTATAGCACAATGTTACCACTTCGAAAAAATCTAAATAAAGTGATTGTTCGTCATTAATCACTATTCATCATCCCTGCACCCTGTATAACAGCATTGCATACAGCAGACGACAATAAAGATCAATCGCAATGATGATAATACAATTCACATTGAACCTGCATATTAGTGCTGCCACCGAAAACAATGCACTACTGGAAGATGAGATTACACATGTGTATTAGATGATGGTCTCTGAACTGATTGTTTACATCATTTTGTATGCCATTTTATCGTTGGCGATCGTAATTGGCTACAAAATGGCGGGCTTACCATCGGTGTTTGCTGCCTATTTAGCGAAGCGTCTCCAATGGCATCATGTGAGCCATCGTGTCCAGGCTAAAAACCTTATTTAGTGTCGCATGCTTCGGAGTAAAGAGGGCCTTGATAAGCGTTTTATAGTCATACCTCTACTCTTCTCCTATTTTACCCCTAGTTGAAAATGGCGCCCGTCCGCGGAGGCGTTTAAGATGCGGCTGTGAATTCTGTAAGGTGGAGGGAAGGCTCATTTAGAATCACGCCAGCGTTACAGCATCAAGGTCACCAGCGAAACCGTTTCGACTGCCTGCCGCCTTCGCTAAGTAATGGTCGTCTCTCTATACATCGATTGTAACGAAATGATTAGGTGTCCGCTAATTGGGCTGAACTTATCCGAGTTAGCGGATTTAGCGGGAACTCTAATCACGACGGCACATACACATGCCATCCTAGAATAGCATAGAATTATTATGATCTGTACATAAACATACAAGAACACTAAAGAGGGTACAGGTTTGATAACTGGCGAAACACCTACAGTCGAAGACTGCGTCCACTGCTACATTAGTCTTGGATTTCAGCAAGGTCAATAACGTTTCATACAACACAAATGCGGTAGCCGGGAGCTAAATGGTTGCGACCCAACTATTTCATAGGCCATAATATATCGGTGTAAGGCCATTCAGCCTTTCCAGTCTATAGAATAATGAGCCCCTATTCCTTGACTTCCGCTGATAGCCAAGCACGCTGTAAATAACGGTCACGTCTTCCACTTGTCTCGCATGGACTTTGTTAATAACTTGCAGCGTAGAAAGTTTTATTTATTCGTGGTAGCGCCATGAACCGCCGTAGTCTATCTACTGTAAGCTGCCACACCCTCACGCTTTCTCTCTCTTATTACCCCGATGTCCGCTCTGTAAACAGCAAACGTAAGATCAACGCCCACCAAACGATAATCGGACCCTTTATAAAAGTAGCGGAGGTTGGCGGGAGCGGTTTGTAGTAGAAGATTGCGCTGGTTACGGACGCAAGATGTACGTGTGTGCGTCTGTGCTCGACACTATTTTGGGGGACGTAAAATACATTTTCGGAGGCGCAAAAGGCGTTCTAGCAGAAATGGTACGAAAAAGCTATGTCAGCTGCTGTCAATGTGACTCTCTAACGTCAGGCTGAGACCGTGGTGTATTCGGATAAATCGGAGTTGGGAAAGCTTCCGCAACAGCTGTTACATTCTAGCAATGGCTTTCATTGTTGCTGCTGCTTTTATTAGAAGACTATTAACCCACGTGATGTGATGATACCAAAGCTACATCTAACTTAATTCTACTACTAACCGAGTATTGGGGAAAAATGACAATAAGAAAACAGCTTAATGCAACAACCATCTCTAACTTAAAAACGTACTGCATTTTCTTCTCGGGTAAATATGTATTATACAAAGGAAATGAACCCTTGTTTTTTTGTTTAACTTTTAGTGGGATTTTAAACGTACGCATCCGCGCACGTTCTACCTAGCTCCTTTAGGATATTTGTGCTTAACTGCTAGAAGTTATCTCACGCGAAAACGCAAACGCAAGTTAGACGCATCTGCCGTACGTGTGCAACACACAGGCAGGGCAATCGCAATTGTAGGCCTCATGGCTAGTCTACGTGCTTGTTTATTTTTTGTGTTTTTTTTTCAACTGTAAATTAAAACTCCTTTATATTTTCTTTTAGACTTATTCGCCTGACGACAACATAATGCACCATACGTAGTATTAGCTAAAAATGACAGTATGGACTCTGAGAGACGAAAGAGTGCGGGTTTGGGGGGGGGGGGGGGTATGAGACAAACAGCGTCGCTCAGGAAATCAGTATACGTAGGCTCACAGCGCTCACTGACTGACCATCTCTCTGCAGAATGAGTTAATAGTAGAGAAGTTACGAAACGGCAGAAAAGCATTAGGACGTTGAAGAGGATTTTAGGCTTCTTCTCACATATAATATATATGGGGTAGTGCGTCGCAGCCGTTCCTGCTCTTGCTGCTGCTTCTGCTATATACTGAATGCCTTCGCTTCTGGATAGTGATACGAGCCCTGCTAACTTTGCCATCGTTTAGGGCTGCTACTGCTGTTCTGCTGAAGCTTCTAGAGTTACAACGGCTACTAACGCTACCTCTACTACTATTACTGCTTACTGATTCGCGCTTCTTACTTCGTGGTGCTCCCTTTCGCCACATGAACGTAAGTAAGCGGTGGCTGTCCATGTGAGTCCGTCTAGTCTGTGACCGATTCACAATCCACATGTGCTCACGATGTAGCTGACTGCTTTTTCCTGCGATTTGCGCTGAATGCCACGTGTATGAGCATGTGCCTATGCGGCTGCCTGTATGTCTGCGGAAGTATGGGTAGTTTAGGAATGTAGATGCGGATGTTTGGCGATCAAGAAAAAGAACTTTTTGCTGCTGACGCTGCTGCGAGCGGCTTCCTGACCTCGTCGCCCCGCCGAAGGACTGCCTCTGGAAGAAGGGTTTTCGAGGAAAAGCCGGCTTTCGATCGATCGAAGCAGAAGTATGGTGACGTCGACGAAAAACCGGTAGCAGAGCAGGAACAACAGCAGGATTGGCAATAGCGGTAACAGTCGTCGCCATCGACTGAACGACGCTGGTCTGGGTCCTAAAGCATCCACATTCTACATAAAAAGAACGGACTTTGCCTGTGTGTTTACAGAGTTACTAGTTAGAACGACCGGGTAGGTGGATTGGTTCTAGGGGCAAAATCAAGGGCGAAGTCTTGTGGACGAGCGGGGGCCGACGTCAGCATGCAGCAGATGAGAGGATCCGGTGCAATAGGAACAGCACCGGGATGAAGGGAAGCAACTGCAGAAGAAAATTCTTTCTCCTTCCCCACTCAGCAAGCCAGTATTCTCCAAAGAGAGCTGCAATTAATTGGAGCGACGCAGCCGTTTGGCAGCTGAAACTGCCACGTCCTAACGCCAGTATGGCTGTACAAGAGCGGCCAGGGTGTTGAGCTTCCGACGGAAGAAATAACTTGGGACAAAGACTATAGGAAGTTAGTTAGCTAAGGGAAAAGACCCTAATATAAAGGCAACGCACACATTGAAACGATTGCGGTACAGGATGCATGAAATGGGTTAGGAGAAGGCTATGGGGGCGACAGGATGCAGAGGCCCTTGGGCAGTTCCAGGAACCGAATCAAAGGAAAGGAGGGTTGTACGAACGAACGGCCCGGGGCGACTAAGACAATATGGTAGGGTCCGCTCTGAAGGACCCTAGGAAGGCGGCTTTGTAAAAGCGGCGCTGAACCCAGTAACAACAGTAGCAGGTACGAGTACGGACACGGACACGGCAACAGCATGAGTGATAGCGATACTACTGTGATATACGTATACATGAGGATGTACACGCACAGACGCTCACGCAGACTCATATCGCTATCGGCTTGAGAAGACCACCTGTCTGTGTCCTACATTTAACTTCCTTTTTCCCATTCTTCTTCGATCTTCGCCTTCCACTTTCCTTTGTCTCTATATTGCCTTTAGCAAAATGTCCACAAACTGATGAACAAAAATCTTTTAGGGTCTGCAGCCTGAAACCCACTGACTGGAGCAGCCTGAGACCTTGCCGCTTGGCGACATCAAGCCCCAGTTTCTTGCTAAAGCCTCGATAGTCGAGAGCCATTCCGGGGGAGCGTGGTTGAATAAAGCCTAGTAAAGTCGGTAGAGCCTCTAACCAGAGACTGACGAAGATCAGTGCTTTATACCCATTCACTATACGGTAGTTGTACTACATAGAAGGAGTTTTCACCGATTTTCCCCTTTTTAAGCAGACCACAGGTGTTTTCGTCTTTCCACAGACCTGTGGGGATTGGCGTGCACGTTAACACTTGCGTCCAGTTCATGGACTTGCGTGCGTATCTATCTGTGCAGTTACGCATGTAGCAGTCTACGCATGCATACGTTGTAGTTACTGATTAATAATAGGCTACGGATACTGTGAGCTGGTCGAAGGCGCGGCCGTGCTCTCTTTTTGTCTGGTTCGTCAATGCCTCACACCGGCTGGCTCATTGTTTTACATAAGTTTAGCCAGCCGGGCAGAGAGGTTCAATTGGGAGAAAAGCACTGTGGTATGAAGAAACTTTAAAACTGTTTAGAGCAGCTTAGTGAATTGCTGCTAGTGCTGCTGCTATTACTAAACTTTAAAAAAAAAACTTCTATGGTTGTACCCGTTGTTACTTACAGAGTCCAGCACCTACACAATCGTTTAGCTAAGCTTCTTTCATTTTTCATGTTCATTCTCGGTTGGAGGAACGTTTATACTATATTTGTCCGAGTTAAATTTGTGCAAAGGTGGTAAGCCACGAGCACCCCGAGCCATTTCCTTATTTGCCTCTTGCGGCAATAGAAAATGGTTCCAGGGTATATATGGTCATATAGATAGAATGAAACGTGGGACAATAGCGATCACAAGTTTATTTTGTAGGACCGTAGAGATGGTGGACGTTCCGAAACGGCGATGGGGACCAAGCAGACTGGAAATCGTAGAAAGTGTTGCTCTAGTAGTAACAGTATGTATCCGAAGCAATGTCTAGCGGCAATATCGGGTGTTCAACCCGAAGCCTTTTAGCACACACCCGTCCCGTATTACAGCTCAGCTGCTGTGCATGTTGTTTGTGTGCATGATGATGACAAGTGAAGTCTGACCTTTCTTAAGCGGTTTGGAGTTATAATACCATGCTGCTGTTGTGACAGCTTCGTGGATGCTCATTGGATATCTTTTGGAAAATGAACAGAGATACGAATAGATACGAGGGAAAACATTCACTACGCCTTATTTTCTGCCCAGAAGAGCTTCTATTCTTCTAAGAGCTCAACTGACTGAATGCCGAGTAAGGGTGTCGAGTTGAGCCAACATGCTTACGAGTTAGTCGAGAGCGTTATGAAAGCGTAAACTTTTCCCAAAGTGCTGAAAAAAAAGTGAAATTGTAGAGTAGCTAAGGCAAACAGATGACGACATCGATTACTATATTAGGTAATAATATGGCAGCCTTGATGGTTAATAGAGGCAGCCTCTTATGTGTGATGATTTACATGAGGCGTTAAGTTTTTTAAACCTCGTTCCGCCGGTATTGGCGAATCGACTCCAAGCAGCGTCTGTCCTGGTCAAAGCATCATGCATTGAGTCAACTGTCAAATGTTCATTGGGAATTCGACCTTGTCAGTAGACAAATCACCACGTGCTCTGCTTTTCCTATCGCATTGTATTATGACTATTTCTGCATCTATCTCAGAAGTGTAAGCTTATAGAACGATTTTCATCTTGCCGGTAGCACCCATACGTTTAGTGAGTTACTGGACAAAGCGTCAGCCAAACGTCATCAGATGGCAGATCAGTCGCATTTGTCCTGGGTGGGCATCATCCCAGAGCAAAGCAACGACTGATGGTCCAATTGGCTAATGATTTTTCCTTCCCGACTACTGCTGTTAGTCAGTGCTGTTAGTGGTCTTATTTTCTTCTTTTATTTTATTTCGCTTACTTGTACCGATTAGTTTCTATCAGACGTGCCCCATTTCTCTTAATGGAAATAGGAAATCGCCTGGCGTGCCTCCGCCCGTTGCGTTTAACAGAACACGCGTAGTCCAGCCTTAGGCCAGAAGAGCAGCTATCGAGATGGGATTGAAATGGCACGCACGCCTTGTTTATAACCATCGCACCGTGCGCTTGTTTCTACCTCTCACTCCAAGCAATGCCCATATGCTACTTTTGCTATTGGATAGGACACGCACATGCCGACACCTGCTGCGGCCATTGCGGCAGCCCGTCTGTTTGCGTATTGTTCTCTCTGGCCGATGATAGAAAAGATGATCCTTGGTTTACCACCACCGACGTTACTATTTCGTCAGCCTATTCCATTCTCGATCTTTCGTTCTGAATGCGTGATTTGTTACCGTTACTATTGCTGCTGCTGCTGCTGCTGCTGCTGCCGTTGCAATGCATTTTGACCTGGCTGTATTTACGGCTGAGCCGTTCGCGCGGCTGATGCTGATCACGCAACTACTGCTGAGGACGCCAACGTAGTATGCAGCCACAACGTACGTAAGCAACAAGATATCTACGATAAGAATCAGTGGTAGTGGTAAAAGACGACAGAAAAATCAGAGTCGGAGAGAAGCAATCGTCTGTAATCAGACGAAAAAGGCGTATTTTGTATGACGATTTCCATTTTGGCTCCTCGGACAGACGAACAGAGAAGATGCATGCGAGCCCGTTATCACGTGTGGTTTTAGACGATGGACCGCATGATGGGTCGGAACGAAAATGGACTGGGCACTCTACTAACGTCGAAGGCTTTATAGCGGCACGAATACGGACGGTGGGCGACGATCGACTCGATGAGCGCGCTTAGAAAAAACAAATATCTACAACACATTCAGCGTAGCTCGTAAGCACAGAAGCACATAAGTGCAACTGTATAGTGGATTGTTACATAACACGCGTTGTACCTCACATCACAGTTGCCCACTGACGATTCACTCCCTCCAGTCACTATGCCGTCTTTTGACGTTCTAATGAAAATTCAAGATCGCTTGCAATTTCCTTTATATTAATTTTATTTGGTATTTAATATTATTTGGTAGAGATTCTAGCTGCTGCCGTTCGAATCTAGTCTGGAAGGCTATGGTTTGCTCCCAAAATGAAATATGCAGAACCACATTTGGACATGTTAAATGAATCTGTCGGCCAAGTCTTTAACCATTGTAGCCAAATTCACAGGGTCGTAGAGTACGTTAGCGGTGGCAAATTGACCGGAAACATATATACATATCCTCCTCCTCCACACATTTCGCAAGAACCACTGATGTCATATTGAACTTGTTAGCTGTACCAGTAGGATCAGTAACACAGATTGTCCTTGCGATGACGCAATAGGCGGCGTGTTTGTCTACGAAACCTGAAAGACGCGCGGTGGTGTGGGTTCGAATCCGGGAATAAACACACACTTCATTCCATGTTGAAAATCAGCCACCTAATGAGATGCTTAGCAGCGCTACAAGACGTGAAACTGACAGCGTTTAGTTTTAAATGACACGGATTCGCGGCAGTTAAGTTCTTGGAAGCTATTGCTGCCTTGACAGGTACTCGTATCCTTCAGCAAGCTTTCACCCGGATCCACTTCAAGAGCGTTTCTCGTAATAACACGGGGCAGAAAAGCCGAGCAAGCCTGTGGAAAATAGGGCTAGAGGACAGGTCTTCGCGGTAAAGGGAAAGCATTGAGTATCATGTTATCATGAACGTCTGCTACCGACTTCTCCGACGATTCGTGGCGGCATTGTTGATGCGACCAATGAGCTTAGCAAGAATGGGGCTTTCAGTATTAGCTCCGGCACTCTATGATATTCTGCCCCGAATTCGAAGCTGTCCGGCAAAAGCCAGCGTCTGCTACTGGCAAAAATGGTCTGCCTGTCTATCAGCCCTACTAGACGATACCTATTCAGGCTATGACAAGACGTCAAAGTCGTAGTAGAATTATTTTAAGTTACAAGCTAAAACATTGCCATTATTACTATTATTAGTATTTAGGTGTGATTATGCGACAACCTGTTCTACAGATTTTCTGCGAACTACTTGTTTTAACTGGCATATGTTTGTCTGCTACGCTCGTGTCAACTGGAAGTCAGTCACTTGTAAAGGGTTGTGTTGCTTTTGAATTTCAAGCAAAGATCAACTTTTATCTAACGCTCCTGCACTGGAAAGAACGGAAAATCCATGCGCAAAAAACAACGCGGCGATTTGCTAACTCGGTGCGACGCGACTTATCTGCCACACAAGATTCCAAGTACAACGTGTGACAGGGGTATTTCTATTTAACCATGTGCCATTTTCGACTTAAGGAACATTTTCTGTGGGTGACGGCCTGCATAAGTTCACGTTGCACTGTTGTAGCAGTAGAAGCGATAGTAACTAAGTAGACTGAAACAAAATACGTATTTACGTGCCCTTACGAATTTCATAACGTACAAGTTTATCATTATAACGCTACATAACTTGCGCTTGTATATTCAAAGGGACGAGTGACCGGTCATAGTATCATTATTACTATCGTAGCATTTCATGATAATACGTAAACATATGACACGGAACCTCTGCTTGTATTAAATATCGGTCAATAGTTGGGTTTTTAATAATGTCAATATGATGTTGCCATCATCGTGAGAAGTTATTGTGATTGTCATAGGTGGTCCGTTTCCTCTTGCTGGAACAAGCGGCAGAAAAGAATTGTTTGAAGATAGAAGTTTTAGCCAGTTAGCTAGTTGTACCTTCCTTAAACAGGACTATTTTTAGTAATGACAAAGCAATAATAATCCTACTAATAGCCAACATTATTACGGTCTTCGGGCACAGCCGTTCAGAAAACCTCGTTGCGACCTCACGCTATAAATAGGATAGTTCAATGCATAGCCGCCTAGGCCGCAAGAAACGAATCGGTTTGAGGAGCAGTGATGATGCTCTACAAAGCTATGTCGCTATTACTTTGCAATCCTGCGCTACAGCTTTTATCAACAAGTCACATCCAAGTTGCGCTTTAATTTCCAATACATTATTTACTGTAAAAGTAGTCTATTTAGCGTCTGACAAACCACTTCGAAATTTAGATTATTCAGCCTACTCGATATGCGGACCGCAGTCCAACAATAGTAAAATAACACTGCCCATTTTGCGTCTAACGGGGCTGATCTTTTGTTTATAAAGGACAACGTCTGCGGACCTACACATGATTGACGACGCTCATCTTCTTTGTGTCGAAATCTCCCTTCTAATCTCATCATATACTTATTCCAGCAAAAAAATTGCTAGATACACCGTCACGACGCTGTCTGCTCGTTATCGAGGATGTACAGGATCGGATCCTGCAACGATTTTATCTGGAGCCACTTCCGCCATTATTCTTGACTGCTGTTGCACATCCTGCAGCACTTTAATTGCTTCCACCCCCTTCCGCTAGTGACAACTGGGCATTTCGAATCGCTGGCATTTGTCCGCGTTCGATTCGTGCTGCGGCATAATCCCGCACGGCGGCATTTTGTCACATTGCCGCCTATTACTTTACTAACATTTCACAGATTTGCCTCATTTTGACCAAAAAGTATATTGTCCGCAGGTACTCCTGTGTAACGAGAACATTGTCAACGGGTTCGTGTCTTTGCGAGTGAACTAATTTTATTAGAACGACGGTGGGCGTCATAATTGAATTTGTCTTCTAGAAACTGCATCGTGACCAGCGAACGCAAAACGCGAAAAAAAGGGTTTAATTTTCCGCCTCTAAAATCTGCTCTCAATCGATTTCTAATACTGTCAATGAAAATACGAAAAGTAGGGTCTTTGTAAACGTTCCACCGCGAACGTTGTCTAAAGAAACTCTTCCAGAACGTTGAGACTTGGATCTGACAAGCAGTAGCACCAATAAATCTAAAAAAAAGACCAAGCCTAGTGTATCTCGAACCTAAATGAAGCAATCTTCATTATTATGGAGCCTTACCATATCGAACAGAAATTTGTGACCTTCTCTTTGAACTGGCTGTGTTCTATGAAGCCCGAACTCTTATTTTGCTCGTGTAAAATTTACAAACAGCAGAAACGTATTTTCGTTGTTACTAGCAACCGAGAAAACTGAAGTTCCTTGACGAACGAATTAAGCTCAAGCCAAAAATCTATCTAGTTAATTGTTATGACCAACTTATAGGAGGAGGACGCTGAAACATTCGACGTCAATCAAAGACAGATTGCCCCAACAATCAGCATGGGTTTGGTTGGTTGCGACCAAAACAAAGTACATCTAATCCTAGAAACTGATTTTACCAGCAGATAAATATACTTACTTACGCCCCCTTCTCGCTTGCGCATTTTCGTACTGGCAGTCGGAAACGGATCCACGCAGAAGTAATACCTTAACGTGTTTAACGGGGACATACTAGACAAGTTAATGCCTATCTCGTTTCAACAAAGATCAATTCGCTGCTGATATTGGAAAATTATCTTGTGATAAAGATTTATTGTAACCTGGTAGTGTGTTTTGAGACGCGTATACGTAGGTTTGGTACCAAAATATCGAGATCACTTCTTTGAAGTAACGGCATGTCGGATCGTAGCTCGACCGCGTCAATTTTCTTGCCGTTGCTCACTTTGGCGAAGACGGTTACGTTTGTGTAAGTAAACAGAAATTAAGTTGACGCCAAGTTTAGATAGGGTTTGTTATTTAGTTATTAGGCTGATCTGCATACCATTAGCTGATTCTATTGGACGCAGTATAAATCACGTCCACCGGGTTTATGAGCAATACTAGTGACATCCCAACAACTAGAACGAGCGTACGTGCTTACCGTAGATGTCGGCCTTTTGTGTATTTTCGGCCGGGCCTTCAGTGTGACGTTCTTTCTCTATGTAAGTGCATGAAGCTACGCTTGCACCATTACGAATACCCAGTCTATTCAACACCAACATCGATGACGTATTTTTATCTTACCGCTTATATAATGTCACGTTCTAATGATTTTATAGGTCTATTCTATTGCAGTCTTTTTCTCTTCTTTCGTTCGTAGTTTTGAAGGTTGGTCTAGTCGCTTGTTTTCCGATTACAACCTTTTGTCGTCCTTCGGACAGCAGCACTCGGACCTTAAAAATTGTAGCAATACCGGAGTGAACTCGGCAGGTGTCAGAACACGCCCCCGCAATCGATCCAGACAAACTCGTCCAGCCCAGGGTTGATAGATAGCGGATCAGAAAATAGATTAAGGGGCCAGATTGCTGGCGGATCGCTTTCCGACCACGACCGGCTATATTGATTTTCGCGAGTAATTTTTTGATTTCCTTTTACCCACGGCCGATCGGATGAGTAAGAAGAAAGACGGTGGCCAAAATCTGATCGAAAGAAATGATCGAGTAAGTTACAAATAAGCGCTCTTATTACATCCATCATCCTTACTGCGACTTTGACTAGTCGTATTGTTGCCGTGGTTAATATTATTGTGAGACAATATAATTGGTCTGCCCTGTGCCTCCACCCTTCTTCTTCTTCAGATCTTCAGATCAGACGAACTGACCATGGGGTAGACGAAGAGACGAAACCGGGCAAATGCACTAAAAAAAGCGGTTAAAGTAAAAATGTATTCTTTTGTCTGTCGCTGCTTCGTGTCACTGCTTGGCTTAGCTAGCAGTCAGGGACGTAGGCCACTGCGCCACTACGAAATAGGCTGCAGACGTAATGATATAAATACTTGAATCTGATCGTAACATGTGTGGACCTTTGGGGCGCAGGGGAACATCGAAAAGACATTGATGCAAAATATTTAATCGACAATTAAATAGGTAAATTAATTTAAAACAGGTAATTGGGCTAGTGGTACAGTTTCGGGGAGCCACATTTACAAGGGCTGCAAGAGGCAACGAATATTTTTTGGCTTGAACTTTTTTTTATTATTATTTAATCTACCTATGGTTTATGAGCCCGGCTTAAAGTTAGACGATACATTCATCCCGCCACAGGATTCAAATTAGTAACTTTTAAGACTTGTTACTGCGTGTAGTAGATAGCTTCAATGATTTCTAGATAGTCAGGCACAAACCTGCCTATTTTACCAGTTCGAACGTGTCTGTAACCGTTCCAATCTATAATCAGTAAAAAGCGCCAAGACAATACAGCATTGAAAGCAATTACGAGTAGTAATATGTACAGTTGCATAGTACAAGCGAATTCTAGTGCAAAATAAATTGCCCCCGTCTGGAATTCCAGCCACATATATTAGTGTGCTATATATCAGATAAGGGAAATATCACCATGATCATAGGGTAAAGAAAATTGTATCCGCATTCGGATCGTTTACGCTCCGGTACAAGGACAAAAATAGGAAACTTTATAATTAGACGTCGCTTTTCGAGAATAAATTTACTAAATGATTGCAATATTTTAAAAAAGTTAAAGGGTAAAAGTATACACCGTTAACTTAATTGTATCCGTATGCATTGTTTTAACACTTGTACAGGTCGCCTATAGCAAACCGGTCACCTGGCTGGTTACGATTTGCACACATACTACATTTATTCGTGATACTCTCGGCACCCCATTGAAAGCTCACTTGAAGGCCAGGTATCGGAGGACAGAAAACACAACGATGGTATTAGCTCATACGAATAGAGGACGATTTGACTGTCAAGAGGAAGAAAAGGGTAGACCTAGCTGACGTAACTTACCGATGAACTTTTCGATGAATTCATCTGTTAAGTACAGCCCTCGGACAAATGATATTCGGCGTCCTATACGCGTACATCGTCTACGTCACATTATATGACGCGCACTGAAGCGTACCAGACTTTCATTAACCGCTGGAAAACTTGTTGTGTCATGGTGTGCATAATGCGCAATTTCGATGAGCAGTAAATTAAATGCTACTAAAAATAGAAACGGGGAAGAGATATACTAGTCGTAGCCGTCTGTCTGCCATTGTCGTGGCGTGCAGAAGAGCGTTTCGTGTTTGATGAACACAAACGTCGTAGGGGAACAGCGTGCAAATTGGAAGTGCCAACAGCTAGCCTTCAGAGGGCATGTTGCAATATAACCTACAAAAAGTACTAGGCGATAGACAATGAGACGACGGCCGCAATGACCGTGGCGGCGAAAGGTCGCTTTAGCGTCACGTTTGCGGCGAAGAACAAGACAGAATCGCCTAGTAGCTCATTGCCCAAATAATAGCAGGTGCAGTGGATAATGTGGGAGCGGGACCCACAGTTCCGCTATCAGTGAATACGCCATGGAGATGTGAGATGTGGGAACGAAAATGTTGCGACCTTTCGCCCGTTTTATATGTATAAGAGGTTGAAGAGGTATATGAAGTTGTCGTCGCTGGTGGTTGCGCCCATGACGACAGCAACGATAGCTGACGGCACCTACTGCGGAGGCATGGAAGCTATGACCAGGATGATCGTCTGGCCTCGTCATACCTACGACGTAAATAAGCAAGCCCAAGGGGTTACGATAACATACGCTCCAACAACAACAACTCGTTTCTCACTCGGCGCGTGGTACGAAAATTGTCGAGAGACAAGAGAGGTCAGGCGCCACGAATTTATCGCTGTGACAGGCGCCGTTGTCAGCAGCCGTAACGTTGACCACTACTAAAACGAGATTTTAGCTTTGAATGGCTCTGGCATAAAGGAAGCATAGCGATATAGTGAAAGATTAAATCACATATATCGTACTTGATCCCAATAGGGCTGTTTTATCGGATATTTTTGATGGGACAATGATTTCGCTCATCAAGGCGTGCCATACTTCTTGACAAATTCGAGTCAGCGAAGTGCATTTAGCCAGACTCATTTCATTGTCTAGTGTCAGAGAGATACCTTCATGAAGGTTCCGTCAAATATTTGATACGCAAGATACTTAAATGGCCGGAATTATTGACTGACCATTATAAACCAAACTAGAAACCTATCATTGCAGTGTCAGACTTAGGCAGATCGTACACTGATACATCAGAGCTCCTGATTGCGATCGCGATTTATCTCGCTGATGCATTTCAGAATTGATACGTAAACGTTATCACAAATAGGTCGATCTGAAAAGTCGAATAGAATTCTCGCGGAGTTTCCAGATCAGTCTAAATACTGTTCAATACACATCTATTCTACCTGCTCATCAACTCCATCCATAAGAAGCATTAACTTTTAATTCTACAGAAAATAGGTATTTGAGTTTCATCGTTATTCGTATGAGAGGAGCCAACAATGGCAATTTACTAACGAACAGACGCTACTTCTAGCTGCTCCCTTACATTACATACCACTTCGTTTAAAAAGTTTTTACTATGGCGGCCAATAGCTCATCTATTACGACTGCCACGCCTCATTAGATAGATTGTGGACGATGTAGACACGGGCCATTGCTATGCGTTGCATAGTCAGCGAGTGCGTGTGTCGCTAACCTAGGCGTATACAAATGATTTCGCGTTCGTTGAAGCTGATGTCTATGAGAGCCTGTGTAAGTGTTTGCGTCAACACGTAGATAGGTGGACGATGCAAACCTGTGTGACCTACCTTAGAACCCTTTCATATGTCTCAATAGCCGAGTGTGGGCGTTTATGTGTTCGTACAACTCGGGACACGATCCTAGATCTGTACTAGTGGACACCTTAGTAAAGGACTAGAAAAGTATTTTCGCGCTGCTTGCGCCTTGTGTAGAGTACGAATCGACTAGACTTAAAATCCCTCTGTTTCTTTATTTTATATGCGATATGATGCACAAACTGTTGGAAATCCATTGAACAATAACACCTTTGTTTTGCGATGCGTTGCTTATTCTAGTCAGCAGAATAGGCAAGACCACACAGGTAGACAAATAGGGCTCGAATAGATGCTTCACCCTCTGGAACGGAAGGGACCCTAAGGAGTTTGGCGCTTTCTCTGGCGCCGGCACGTTGGATACTATATGATACGACCGTTTTGCAGAACCACTGGTACAGGCGTCCAAGCGTATTGATCGCTTAATATCGCATAGGTTGTGCCCTGATGGAGAACTATTAAATCTGCTGCATCTAGCCTACGCATCAACGCCTTCATGTTGATAGCTCAGGAGCTCAGCACCTCAGTTCATCCCTTGTTCATCGGTTGCCAGCCATCCTAGTGTGAAAGGCCTCCAGCCCGTGTCTACTGAGAGATTACGCTGACGTCATAAGTTCCTGGATAAAAAGAACTGAAGGCTAATGGGCTCACAAAACTTCGCTGACGCCGTGGGCTCAATTTTATCGGATATGGCTGCTTTTAAAACGTATGAACAACGTGAGCATTAGGCTGTTTCCAACTGAATAAGATAATTTTTATATCAAACTTTGCTACCCTCCGCTTGGTCAACATTATAGCAAGCAATGTTTGCTGAATGATACCTCAAACAGATAGTCTCGCGGCGGAACATTACCTGGGTATGCAACTTACAACAGATACAACATGAATAGCAGTCTTTTCTAATGCAAAAAAGATCTCGTTCCGAGACAAAATGCATTGCAGATATGGCACTTATGGTTACTATGTGCATTCATGGCACGAATGTATGTATATATAGTTTGTTTCGCTTGCTCAGCCCCGATCTGGCTCGCATTCAACTTGCCCTAGAGCCAAACAAACAGTTGCCCTCAAGTGTCATTGATTTCGCACAAGCTGATATTAACTAGCGCGTGCTTCATGAGAGAAAAAACAAAAACTCGAATGTATAGTTTCTCTTGTTTTTTGCCTTATCAAAGTTTCTCGTATTACCACGTCGGCTAATGCTACATGAACATATATAGTAGAACTCAGGCCTGAGTCGTTTTGTCACAATGCTTTCCGCCTATAGAGACAGCATTGTGGCATGACATTGTGCTATCCCAACAGCACAATCATCTGATTCCACAAGCTTTCCAGGCTCAAGGAGGCGGAGTTTGCCCATTATGCTCTTCGTAGCGCGGCGCGTGCTTAACGTTCACAGAACTTCAAGGACGCCGTTCTTAACCCGCTCGCTGGCCGGATTAGCACGCGCTGTCAGCCGTTCCCGAGCTTCGTTCAATACATTATAGATGTTTTACAATATTGGAAAGGTGTATAATACTGATAGCGAAAGCCTTGTATAGGACAGATATGACAGGACATTGCCTGTCTCTCGCACTGTTCATGATTCTGTCGTGGATCGATTACGACAGGCAGGTTTCAGTGTCCATTTATCACGTTGCTACTTCATGTACTTGTTGTAGCATTCCCAAAGAAACAGATATGGTAATAGTTAAAGAATTTAGTTTTTTTTGGGTTTTTGTTTGACAAATATTCGGTTTCTAATAACAGCCATCACAGAAGCGCGATAGCAGCGCGAAACGTACTGCGCATAAACAATCTACACTTGAGCCTTAAAATAAAGATGATTCAAATAGTTCTTGCTAATAAATCGTTTGTGCTAAAGCATTACCGCAGAAATTACCGGCGTACGATACGCTGTGACTCGTACCAGCCCACTGTTGGTATGAGGACACAAAAAACAATTCTATGTCTGCACGCCTACGTTGATTGGCATTAATTGTACATCCGTTAGCTATATCGAGCTAGGAGTTGGCGATATAGTGTGAATACTATCGGCCGACATTACGAAGATCTGTCTCGATCAAAGGGATGAAGCTGGCCAGCAAGCACAAAAGGGAGAAAATATCGGCCGCTCCAAGATTAGCACTATTATAAAAAAAAATGACAGGAAGGCAATAGTCCTATCATCATTTATGGTTAACGATGATTTCTTCTGTTTCTGAAATCGTACTTTTAGTTGCTGTTCTTTTGCCGAACAGGCCGCGAACGAAGATATCAAAAAAAAAAAAAGATCTGTACCTGTATAAGTATACTTATTAATATTTGATTAATTTGCCTAGTAGTTAGAATATTCTATACTTAGGGGAAGTGTTGTTTTGAGTGACGATCGCAGTAGACCTTTCGAAAACACCCGGCCAAGTCCTCCCTGCCAGTTAGGCTGACGAGTGTTGACAAATATCAATGCCGATGCATAAACAGCACGAGCACATATATTGTCCATTCTGTAATAGAAATGTTTCAGAATTTCCTAGTCGCTCTATCAGCCATTAGCTCTCGATATAACTATAGGATATTGTTAAATGAATTTATATACCGTAGCAAACTACCGCAACAAAAGCCATGTACGTTTGCCCTACAACTATCTTTGATTTGTGCGTCCTTACGTGCGCCTACTGCCGTTGACGTATTCTGCCAATATAATTGTACCAGTTCGGCCTGTTTCGCAGCGATCTAGATACAGATATAGACGCTTTATATATTTTTTTAATTGCATTTTTCTGGTGGAACATGGAGGCCAGCAGTAGCGGTAGCGGCAGGTTAATTTTATCGCCCATATGGGTCAGCTTGCTTGTTGGCACGGATGCCGAGACTTACCACAAATGTTATCACTCATTTGTTGACGCTTCGGATCAAATTTGAGACGCAGCTGCCCAGTGTTACCGCTTCTCTGGGGCTAGTTAACGAGCACCATAATAAAAAAAGGACACACCAAAGAAGACTCTTGACGGTTTGAGGCTGTTTTCCCTAGAGTTCCTTTGCTGCGCTTTAATATGCCGGCCTTGCGAGACTCATGCAATATATTTCAGTCGAGTAAAGCTTGTTGCGATCTGCAGCTGATTATTATTAATAATATATTAACCCAATAGAAGAATTAGGTATTCATGTATTGGCGAAAGAAGATAGGCAGGTAACAAACCCCGAGCTGGCTTTTGCTGTCACACCTTTCCAGCTGTACAGAGCACCGTGTAATTGAAAATGAAATTAAAGAAGTAGTAGAACTGATCTATCTTTTTGTCTTGCTAAGATTTTTTAGCATATAACATATCGTTCTCCTGAAAAGTCAGAGCGCCTCATTATCGTCGGGCGTTTTCTAGCGATCCATATTTTGTTTTCCAGCCAAAATGAGTGAGTTGCCCCGGCGTCCCCAATTTCAAGGCGATTACGGCGGAGAGGTTTTGACCTCCGTCGTTGCGTGCTGAAGCAGAGGTTTCGAAATACTGTATTTTCAAATTAGATGCTGATATATTCCTATGGAGCTGGAATGACCTATTGCACATATCTGTGGGCGCTCTTCCGATGACTGATATAGACGCGTAAGCTTTTGTAACGAATTCTAGCTTGTTCGGTTAATTAGAAACGTACTGTGTAATTGGTTCACAATTATTCAAATTTTACAGTAAAATAACCAGTAATAGTTCTGTCTAAGTATAAAGATCTTCAATTCAAAATCGTTCAGTTGAAAAATAGCTAACGTTACGCGTGCTAGCAAAGTACAACTATAATCTCAGCTCGTTCAGTCCTTACCTAAACTACCATCATCATACTTAACCCTTAAAGAGCCAGAACAAGCTGTTCCATGCATACCCCCATGTATCAGATATTTTGTTTTTTTTTTTTGAAAAAAAATTACTTCTACTCTCTTAGCATAGGCAGTGTAGATCCGAATGATCCAGTAGAATTTTGTGACAGAGGTACGGCGGTACCTGTCTACGCTTTCGTGTGTACATCTATTACAGGTACGACGAAAAAGGGACGGTTTGCCCTGAGTCAATTTGGTTAAGGGACTTGCGCGGTCTATGCTGCCTTTCTACGCGCCATCGTTGATGCGTTACATTGGTGCTCGATGAAGAGTTCATTATCGGGAAAGCTGCGAAACTCATTCGGTAACTCTCTAGCAATGCAGGTTACTGTCACCATTACATCACAATGAATCTAATTGCCAATCGCTACCTTAGCTGAGCAATATCAGGTTGCCGAAGACGGTAGGGCCACTCGTTCTTCGGATGTCTTCAAGTACCTTATGGCCTAACCGATGCATTCGCATGCATGAGACTATAGGTGCATTGTGCGATACGATATAGACTTACGCGGTCGCGCGTTAAACGTCGAAAGTAAATGATCAAACGTTGCTGAAGAAGACTCCAACGATCGCAGTAGTAACCCTCAGAAAAGAACCATACGGGATTCTAGAGGTTATTGTCAATAGAGTGCCAGTCGATGATGACCTCCTCGATAAATACACAATCTATTCCTAACCGGATGAAAGCATGATTAGTACGTCGGACGCGTGTGGCTTTCATTGGCGCGCACAGACATCGCTAGCTCTTTAATTCAACACTTTTTATGTCTGTTTCTTTTTCTATGCACGTCACTTTCTTATTATTAAACTTGCACTATCCTCTTGATTGATTCAATTTATCAAGTTCAGTTCTCGCAGAAGTGGGAAAAGTTGACCGTCATCAAATCGCATGAGCACCATAGCTCACCAGGGTCACAGTTTTCTATATAAGTACCCTCCATTTGCGCAGAGTGCTTTCTAGAGCGCTATTATCTATTCAGTGAACTCTCGCTACTGTGGTATTTGGTAGTACGTCCAGTCTCTTCCTTTGCAGGGAGAGACAATGGAGAGAGGTACGGCGTCAGGCACCACTTGTTGTGCTAATGGAATCAGCACCGGATAACGCCTTTAATCCGAGGTACGCGCGGGTCGCGTATAGCCGCACAATAGTAATCTGCGACGGGTTACCGCCAGTTACCGAGAAAAAAAAACGAGCGCTCTAAACGTTTGATTGCTGGTGCGTTACTGTGACGCGCGCGGCGTGTTCTTTTGGCAGTGGACTCGTGCTAATGGCGCTGCCACACTCGCCTTGGCCGATAGCCTTTGCAGCAGCTGTTGCTGCTGTGGGCCTGCGGGTCTGCGGCCGCCAATTTACTCGGCACGAACGGAAATCTCTTTTTTTTTTTCCATCTACACTACATTCCTCCGACTTGGTGAAAACCGTAGAAAAAAAAAGCTACCAGCTACTCACTTGCGCACTCAGGCACGGTCAATGAGCCAGTTACCGCTGTAAATCTATGACTTGCACAGACGACACGACCGCCCGATTACAAGGTACACCTGAACTAACTGATATCTGCGTTAAAGAGAGAGTTCAGCGGCCGGCGGCTCGCTAGCCACTGAATACTTCGGACGCTATTTTGTAGGCCAGTTGTATTGTAACAGCTTAGTATTTTCTTACACAAAAGCCGGAGTCACTGTTGGCGGCCGGGTCGCTGCCACGGAACAATCCAGCCGCCTAACTGAGCACCCGACCGAACCGCTCGACTCTGATCTGACCAGCGATCATAGCCCCATCTATATGTGTCTACCGCGTTGGCGTTGCCATGATGATGGTACGAAATTTCGCGTCGACCCCGTAGCTTGGCTCCGCTGCTGTCTTCGTTGTTGCAGCACGCGCCACTGAAAACGCCTGGCGACTTTGAGCCCGTCAGCGGTAACTGATGGTTGTCCATCTTACGATCGCTTCCGCTTGTCGAAATTGGTGATCGTTGTCGCCGTTGCTGTTGCGGTACGCTGCCGCTCCTAGCGGGTCGACGTGTTAGATTTTTCCAGTGGCTCTTGTTGCTATTGAACGCTGCCAAATGTAGCGACTCTAACAGGGACGTACAGGTAACGAATATACTTATAATGATCTGGTACGAATAGTACGAGTCTAATGATGATCATAATAACAATCATATTGTACAAGCAATAACAATGCTAGTTGGCGGACTGCAGCACTTCACGACCTTGGCGTCAAGGCAGCTCTTGAGGCGTCATAGAAGCGGCAGCAGCAGTAGCGTTAGTGACGGAATGGAGAGGGTAAGGATCACGTCACCGTCGCGCTATTGTTTACCGGACGCGTGTTAGCGTTGAGCTCTGGAGTACTCACCGCTGAAATAACAAATTATACAGATACAACAACTAGCCGTCTCAGGCCCGTTGGACAGCAGCGTAATAGGCCCAGGCCTGCGTTTGAAGATGCTACGAAGGATATTACCATCGCCGCCGCTGCCGTCATTGTATAGCTACTCCTGCTAATAGTGCCAGACCAAAATACAAATCGACGACAGCGGCGGCACCGTGAATCGTTGCCAATAACCGTCGTTGTTCCTCGTTGAGAGCGCTATGGAAATGCACGAAAAAATTGATGTTGTTACTGGCCTTTGAAGCGAAACGCTTCATTTTACTCCATTACGAAACAATAACAGTAACAATGACGGAAAAACGTAAAACATGCGTATCGTATGTCAAACGAGAAAACTTATTCGAACAACTAACATAGAATGGAGTAGAGTAAAATGAAAATACTAATTAGATGTCGCTGCTACTGATTAATAAAGCTATATAGCGAAAGCCATTAGGGTAACACGATTTTTAGTTGTGTTAGTAACGAAGGCTGCTTTATAACTAAACCGGCTTTTCGGTCCTGGTTTGGGTATGGTCTCGGCAAGCCAGGCAGGCTCATGACTGACATGCGTATGTCGAGGTATCATATATATCAAAAACACCTTACAGACAGATGGACAGAAACCGTCGTCCTAGAGAAAACGGTATAAGATAGTTCTGCCATAAGAATCTATGTGTAGACTACGGACGTTCCAAAGCAATCTGCAAGCCCCCCGACCGGTTGTTTGTAGGCGATAGCAACAGTAGCAGTAGCGGAAAATACAAAGTTTATGATATTCCTTCTAGTAGATTCATGCGCACTCGTCGAAATAGATATAGGGCATTGACACCGTACGCTCGACGACGCCGGCAAGCAAATGATAGATCTTTAATAGAGTATGTATTGCATGTGGCAATTGATTATGTGCCCACTATGCCTAAACTTGTATTTAGCGACTACGCACAGTGGGCAATAGCCTTTCATCAAACAACTAGAAAGAAAACAAAATCAGTTTTTGTCGCCTGGTCGGAACCTACGATCGGTCGATGTCACAGCTACGTACATAGAGTCTACGCGGTCCATTTTTCCGATAGCATCTCACTGGCAGCGGTGTCGATACATTGGCCTTGGCCTTCAGCCTTCCGGTGGTATGTATCGGCGACCATCAAGAAGTGTACATAGATCGAGTTGGCCTTAAATCAACGTCAAATAGACGTGCGGCCTACAGCCTCGAAGGGGCCGACAGGAAAATAGAGTTGATAGACAGTTGCCGGTGGTCACAGTGACATACGCGTACGTGTACGTATACGTATGGCAACGTTCAAACAGAGCGCAGTTCGGATATAAGCAAATGATATCAGCGAGTGCCTGCCTAACTTAACAGAAAGTACGAAACTAGGTGACGAACATTGACGAAATGACATATAAAAAAAGGATGAATGTAGGACAAGAGCCGACAGGGAAGCCAAGGCAGTGTGCGCGGGTAGACACACTTCGGAAGTGCTGGTAACCCATCTGACAAAATCCCTAACAGATGTCAAGCTCGAAACATTCGGTTAGTTCGCTAGAATGACAATTAAACTGAAAATAGAAGTGAAGGCAAATTAATAAAAAAAAAATCTGCTACCCATCGATGACTAGTCGCTCTGTATACTCTTATAACGATCTTTAAAATCATTTTGAACGGCTAGATAGAAACAAACCTCGTTCCACCGGGACGGACAGACTTGTTTCTACTAGCAGTTCTCTGAATCCTGTGTCCTGATAGTGGATCTAGATTATCACAATGTTCATAGCTAGCATATTGTTCCCGGCGAACTATCACAAAATATTATACTGTAGATACATTTTATAATTCCCGTAGTTTGTAATTTGACATATTGTATACCAGTGGTATCCAATACAGGCTTTGCTCGTTCTACTCTATCGCCAAAAATTAGAAACACATCGTGTGTTGACGTTACACGTAAACACCAAACCATCTGTAACCATCGTGGAAACGGTTCCCTGCAAACGGGTCCTTTTCGAAAAAAGCAAATGAATAACACAGGCCATACATTTTTCTATGCACTGCCATATTCGTGACAAATATAAAATGAGCGTTAGTTATTATATAGGATAGATAGTCTGCCGTAATGGCCCTTACCAGAGTCGGACAGGCAACAACGCTTATTGTGTTGAATATCTATTCTTTCCTCGGGTTTTAGTATTCACTGCTATTCCTGGGCTAATTTTTAACTTCGTATTTTCAAGTGATTCAAATCTATTTGAACCTATTTCCCATGCTTTTTTCTTACTTACCGAGTTTTCGTAGTGGTGTCTCTTTATCGCGCGCTATTGGTAGCGAATATCCTCGATCATCTCGACCACTTGAGCGGACGCAACGCGGGGACGCCCGCGCTCCTGATCCCAAAAAGCAGTTCTCTCAACCAGATATCTCGGTAGCCTCAATAACTTATCTCCTTACACGTGCAATTCAATGGGCAAACCTGTTTCTGATACGGTGACGACAAGCCAGATTCGTCTTTCGCTGTCGACCCTTGTTAGTAATGTCATTGCTTGGAAGTGAACTTCGTGTACATTTGGTCTCTTTCTTCCTTTTTTAGATATAGGTCTAATCCGCTCGCTACGAAAGGTCCCTGTTACTTGTGCCCATCCTAACGACGAAAAGGGTTGAGGACGACAGCCGAAACGATCCGGTTTGTGCTAACTATGGCTCAGCTATATTTCGGCTGTGGAAAAAGATCTTCAATACCAGTGCAAGCATCCAGCAAGAACCCGAAACACTAACGGTTCACTCAAGGGAATAGATACCGAAACCAGCCAGTCTGACTGACTTGCACACTCGATAAACGAGTTAGATGTTTTTGCATTAGCATGGCCAACACAGTCAACTGTGCTACCATGACGTTACTCCCCAATGCTCGGGGCGGGGGAGACAAACAAACAAACAGACAGACAGAAGGTCGTTCAGCAGCACCGGAGAAAGAGTTTGGCTTTTTGCAGGGAGTTTTTTTGGGGCACACGTGCGGAGAGGTGGAGGGCTAGAGATAAGCGGGGGACGGAGAAAGGAACATTGATAGTGAGTGAGGCATCCATGCTACTGGCGGTGCAAAAGCGTTCTTGATTGTTCGCTACGAGCGAGATTCTAGCTGCTCCAGGCAGCGTGAAGATGACAGCGCGAAAGGAAATACCGAAAGAACGAATCACAGACATCTATGGGACTGAATCGGAAAACGGAAACGAACGAGCCAGAACGCGCAGTTGTAAAAGTAGCAGCCATTGCTGCCGCCTTAGCACTACCGTATCTGTTACCGTTTCATGTGAGTTAGTGCTACATCAGAAGGCCTTTGCCTTCGCTTGTGAAATGGAGACGAAGGAAGTGGTTGTACTGTACTGTCTATTATATGAGATATACAGCTAAGTTTTTTTTAATCGAGTCGACAAAACTTAACAAGGAACAGCGTTAGCTGCGAGAAACCTAGTACATGCCGACAAAGTGATTCTATGTTTGGCCGGCACCACGTCTGTCTCGTGTGCGCTGTCCAACGGCGACACGAAGCGAGGCCGAAATTGCCTTCATATAGAAGCGTAGCTAATGTTAATCATACAGAGACGCTTGATGGCTTTCTATTCGCTTTCGCTTGATACAGTAAAAACGAAGCCAGCTATAGTCACGCTGATCGGTGCTTGCTATAAAAATACAGGTGGAGAAAAGCAATGCAAAACGGAATAAAGGAAATGACCAAAAAATTGCTAGTTTTTTTCTTCGCCTACTCACTCGTGCTTTTTTTGGGCTTTTTACAGTTCTTTGATAGATAAACACGAGCGCGGCAGGCACAGAGTGATCCTATTGGCCGATCTGGCGCACGTTGCTAGCAGCAGTGGCGAGACCTAGTGGCACATTATGGAAAGGACATAAATGCAACCCTGTGCGAAAGGCGGACACGGCGATGTATTATGGCACCGAAGCACTAGGCCACACCCGCGAAACTTGAGAGTGATATGGACTAGTCTGGCGACGACACCGCTGCATCAGTTGCAGAACGTACAAGGCAGCAGAAGGGAATCCACAAACAAACGCTGGCGTCATGCCGAAGTGTCGTTTCTACCTAGGTAACTATAAGATTTATAAGGTCAACAAAGTACTTAGTTTTGCTAGGACACCAGATGCCGGGGTGAGCCTTACCGTTCACACATGATTTAGTCAGGACGGAAATATTTACAGTTTGATACAAAGGTGAACCTGCAAAGCAATAAATATATATCACATATAGTTGACTCTGATAAGAGACAACTCGCAAAAAAAAAAGAAGGAAAGGGAACAGTTTTACAGGTGAGGACGTATAAGTGTTTGAACAACGTTGATTTATATACACGCACTCCGAAGTTTTAGTACTTCAGTCAGCGGCTAGAAATGCTTGTAGGTCACTGTGGACGTACGCCTGCCTAGAAATAGGTTTGAAAACAAATAGAGTAATAATAAAAAACCGAAGTATTTTCATACGGCAGTACAAACTGTGTCCGGTTGGCCAGTTACCTTGAAAGGTATAACGAGTTCACAGTGGTTTACCATTAAAATGCTTCCGTTTGATCGTGTAAACTCTGCCCACGAACCTATGTGCTACTGCAACGGTATTTTGAATTTTCGCCCTGCAAACAACGGGGGAAGAGCATAGCTATGCACATCTAGACCGTGCATTAAATCTGGTTTTAGCCAATACACTAAATTCAGGTTGTGTTATAATTTAAGTGTGCGCCCTCAGCCTGAACCTAAATGTTTAGAAAAGTCTTATTTTCGCCCCCTTTGTTTACTTTGTCCGGCCATCTGTGTCATAGACGATAGCAAATTATTTGGCACAAGACAGATGTGGTGATCAGCCGACAGTCGACATGTACAGCCAATGATGCAGGAAAGCGTTGAATTCGAAAGTTTGCATGTATAGATAAAGTGTACCGTTGCGTAATACCTATCGATCAAAAAGAAAGCTTCTATGGGGAATACTCACACGCCAGAATAATCTAAATGGCAGCTATTGATTTAGTCGCAAGTAATATGCATATTGCATGCCCAAAGGCTCTAACCAAGGTGTGTTTAGGTTTATAGCAGACGGACAAACTGGAAAATGCTG
Organism: Varroa destructor; assembly: GCF_002443255.2. Lineage (NCBI taxonomy): Eukaryota > Metazoa > Arthropoda > Arachnida > Mesostigmata > Varroidae > Varroa > Varroa destructor. The sequence goes on from NW_019211457.1 coordinate 42,346,302, forward strand.
GTAGGCTCAACATAGGACGCGTCCACGTCGTTGCATAGAGTTAGTCACTGAATGATCGTCGCCTTCTGACCTTATCGGTCTGCTTTCATGTCCGTGTGGCTTTCATGTGTGCCCGCACACATGTAGGCCGAGCTATAGGTTGAAGGCTGAAGCTGCTATTGAGCTTTGCAATGCCTCAACGGCAGGTCGGGTCGCGAGTTATTGGCCTGTTAGTGTATGCGATGTGGGGCCTCTCTTTGTGCTGTACGAGCGGGGAAAGAGCATATTCATTTCGGATCACCCATAAAACTTCGAGTTTGTCTATCTGTCTTCAGCACACATCATTGGAACGAGAACACGGGCACGGCGCTTCACTCCAAAGTTGGTCCATCCGCGTCGATTCCGTTCTATTGACGTCCTGGTCAGATTTCTTTATCCTACAATACTTGTTCGTGCTTTAGATACATTATGCCTCCTATGGATACATATAATACTTGCGAATGGCTTTAGCTCCTTCTGCACAATTCACTAGTCACGAGAGCTGCACTGAACTGGGAAGTTGAATTACGTAGCATCTAGGACAACACTACCCCATCCTTCTTATCTACCTAAAAGTTACAGGAATAAAAATGTTGAAGGTCAAAAAGGTCCGTTTGGCTGGATGGTGAAAAGGACAACGACGAAAGAATCATGCAGTAACAAAGTCAGGTTCCAAGTGCGTACGAGTAAGGGTGAATTTAGGGAAGATGTCCACTAGACTTGCGTCCGTCCAGTTCGTATTACTCAAAAGATAATCGTCTTTAGACCTCAGTCATAGCCTCAAAAAAATAAATCTATACATATATATATATATATATAGTTGACAGCTCTATTGACATTGCAATCTAGTTAGAGTTGCGTCATACGTATAGTTGTATAATCACTACAGTTTCACTAATATCTTTCACTAGTATACTTTATATACAAACCTTATATACAGAGGGTAGAGAACATCGTTTCCATTGAATGTCTTCATTGCTTACTGATTCACCAATGAAATGTATGTTTGATGTAGTTACTGTAAAAGCGAAGGGCACTGGTCTATATTTAAACAGGCAAGTCAATCGTTTGAAATCGTCTGCATCGGTATCGAGCGGGTTTGCCTTTCACCCGTATCAGCTCAATCTAAAGCGTCGTATTGTTGCTCTAGTTTATTTCATTGTCATACTTGTTATCGTTGTGAATAGATTTACAGCACAAAGGGGAAGAATTTTCTATGTTTGTGATACAATAATGCTCGTACATGGCGGTCTATGCGTCAGACGGAAAAATAATTGGTAATATTAGCAATCTTTATTTTGGCGAATTGCTGAACCTTTGCTTTGTCGAGTATTTTTGCAATGAGCGCTCTGCAGCCTCGTTTGCAGTGGCTGAACGGCCAATGGTTAACGAAGGCGGCAAAGAAAAGAAGAACAATAGACAGCGTCTCGGCTGGCGTATACACCTACCAAAACTGCCCGCCATAAGCAGCTTCGTCAGAGGCTCGCTGCACACTGTTACGCCGGCTTCCGATCATTATCATCCCTGTACCTAGAAGCGCTACTACGATCGTTGTTGTGACAAGCAAAAACCAATACTCCTTAGCGAAACGTGGCGACTGTGACAAAGAGACGCTCCGGCCGACTCAAACAACGCGGGAAAACGCTATCGCTTATTTGATACTGATGATTATTTTCTATAGTTTGACGAAACGGTCAACGGGTGCGAGGATCGCTTACGTTTGCGTCATTAGGTACGTTAATGCACCGATTGAACGGGACGCTAAAAGTTAGACTGTACATATCTTTACGAAAACAAAGCATATAGAGAACGGTCATGTTGTTTCCACAGTTTAGGGAATCATTTTAATGAGATCGTAAACAACGTAGGACGCAAAGCGACGTCTGCTAGGCCACATAAATCTTGCCGTGTTACTTTGCTTACTTAGCTGCTATATGTAATTCAGTAGAGTAACTACGGGAGCTGTAGAGTAGCACTTATAAAATTTTCTCAGAACTGAGATGAGATCCAGCATTAGTGTTTTCTCCAATCTGTTTTTTAACCTCCTTTTACAATGTGTACAGGAAAAGTTGCCTGAAGACTATTAATCTCGGCTAAAGCAATGGTGCGGCCTTGTATGTTCACGTGCGGGCAGGTGTGCCATGTTGATGTCTTGCGTATCTACTGACATGAATGTCAAACCCATTTTGGCCAGTGATGATTCAGGCTGAGTTAGGGCCAAACACGTGTAGTATCACCAGCTACTAGACACGGTTGAGCGTACGGATTGGCTGGGCCATACGGTGTTGCTGTCTACCGTAGGGAATGCAAATCACAATGAACGTCAAAGCCGGGTCTCGACTTCCGATCGAAACCAACAATTAGACAACTTCTGATATACTCTATTTCAAGGAGCATTTTTTAACCGTTATTCGCTTGTTTGATAGTATAACAGAGGCTGCAGACGATTGCCATTTACGGACAGGTGTGTTGACGTTCGGGTTACTAGGTAATAGCCCGCACTCTTACAAAAGACGGGTCGTGCGAAAGTTTGCCAATGTCATTGTAACATATGGACGACAAGTCCTCGCTGAACTGACATACTCTGTTACTATACTAACACCAACCTGACAACTATACTGCGGTCATAGCATCATATGGCAGAACGTTAGCGTCGTGCAGGTCCTGTAATGACGTAAACAGTCGCCTAATGCAAGCAGAAAATGAAGTCAGACAAGCGCTTAAGTTGTTATTCGACTGTACCTTGTGAGCGTAAAGGTCGATAGACGTAGGTCTCACGACGGATTCTACGAAAGGGAACGATGAGTCGATGATCATGCATTCTGCCTTTTAGGAGTAGATTGAGCTACCAAAGCACCCCCTCTACCGGCCAAGTGCCGTTAGACTGAATAGGCCGGTGATTTTACCAAACAACGTGTTAAATAACATCGAAACGAAAGTATATATTAGATTGGCATTACAATCGCTTTGAATAACGTTTTGCATCGGTATTCTCTTTATTTTTCTATTGTCTATTCACTTCTATGCACCATTTGAAAGCGTTCGGGCTCCAAAAACGGGCATTTCCGGTAAAACTTACTTCGCCCTTTTCCAAGGTTGAAAAACAACCAAAACAAACCAGCATGTTCGTGTCGTGAAGGTGTAGACCCCATACCTGAAAGGATTCATTAGGGATGGCTTGCGAAGTTCAACGACGGCATTCTGGTTCTTGAGGGTAAACTTTTCGGAAGGCAGCCGTACGAGGTCAATAAGGATCGCCGAAAACCACTTTTGAGCTACTTTGTGAATTAGCCGAGACAATCAGCTGCGTTTATGCAACTATCGTCAAGCAGTTTTACTGGATGGGAAGACTAGAAACGTTTATATTCATTAATACACTGAGTAGAAAGCCAAACGTGTACGACTTCTCATGAACTCTCTGCTTCTTTCCCCAGGTTTCTCTACACCGACAATCAGAATAGTGTGTTTTTGCCAAAGAAATCAAGTGGTAGAGAATACGTCTCAGAACTAAAGCAGATGTTCGTCTGAAAACAACAACGATTTGCTGTCAGGATGACTAGACGGGAAATGCTCGACAAGACGCCTGACTACGATAAGTTGCAGTGCATTTACCAGCTGCACCGACCGAACCAAAAAGGAAACACAACGAAAGAACGGTAACAACACATCTGATAATACGGTTTCATAAACGGGTTAAACGAGTTTTTAAAGTTTCGATCAAGCCGAACTGATTAAGAAATTACAAAAGGTTGTAGGAGTATCGGCAAATATACAATAAACATAAAGATAAATCCGCTATGGCTTTCTGCTCAAGCTAGTAAATTGTTGTAGGCGAAAGAGTCGATCCTCATTCGTTCGTCTCGTGTCATTATCATTTTGCGACGGCACTTTATAAAAACTTGTCATGACTATGCCAATATCACCGTTCTGCTGAATTGGTCGCACCATCGTCGTTTTAGGTCGACGGAGGTACAAGGTACCTGGTAAGTCAATCAGTATAGCCGTTTTAACTGCACGTATGCACTCAGTTCCTCTTTTTTTTTCTGGCTAGCATCACTAGCGCTCCCGGCCAGTAAAAATTTCCGGCCGTTTGCGAAGTTCTCGATCCCTTGGCATCATAGCCTTGGCAATGACACTCTACGATTTCCATTAGACGACAACAACTGGTCCTCTATTGGACCCCCTCTTCCCTGGCTACAAAAACACTCACACAGTACGCTTTGGCAACGAGATGCCGAAGCAATGAAAAAAAGAAGAAAGAAGTGTACATATATACACACTCTTTTTCATACTTAGATCACCACTAATGCATCTGGCCTGTTCACCATTCACAGGCTGGCTGAGCTTTGCCGGTACAGCGCTAAGCGACTACTACAGTTATCACCTACTGAAAATGGTGCGTCGTCGTCGTCGTCGGTGTACGTAGTCGAAATAGTAAACCTACTAATGACAATCAACATTATGGCGGCCAGGAGAGCCAGATAGAAAGAGTATATGTAATAAAATAAACGTAACAAACGAGAGACGCAACGAATCTGAAAGAAAAAAGTACGATAAAGATCAACAATAAGGACCGCTATCACCAGGAGCATTGTAGGACCGCTCAGAATTGGTCTTCACGGCTGCTAATTGACGCCAGCGAAAGACAATATACAGAAGAAAAGATCATTAAAATCTACTCTACATTCTAACCGTATCGTTTTTGTCGTTGCCTGGTGCTGGATGTCTGGTGCCTGCTCCCCAGCCAGTCTGAGCTCCGCTGTTATGGCGAAAAAGTGAATCGAAGCTGAGCTGTGACCAAAGCTTCATAAGCGTGGACCACCGGGTGTGAAGACAGACCGGGTTTAGGTGGCAGGAAAATGAGGTCGTAGGCATTTGCACGATACACGTCATCAAGGAAAGTGTGGCCCTCGGAAGGGCGATCTTACAATAGTATGATTGAGCAATTCTTAGATGGGGCCTGTAGGAAACCAAATAGCGAACATCCCTTGAAGACGAAGACAAGGTGCATGCAACGTTTCTGACAAATTGGAGAGAGCTATGCAAATAATATAGTGAGGGTGTGCTAAGTCTTCTAGCGAAAGGGGTGTGGAAACTGTTCGGAAGGCTTTTCCTTCGTCACCCTTTATCGCAAAGCACGTGAAAGGCTCATGTCATTATTAGAGCTGTTGGTGCTGGCTAGTATATGTAATAGGAGCGAAATGGACGTGTACAGGAAACAAGAACCGCCAATGGGGTAAAATTAGGGAGTGGGCACGAGATTGAGAGGTGAGATTCCACTTTAAAACTTCACTTTCTAAACTGAACACACCAAGGAACGCCCGACAAGCGGCAGGAACAGCCTTACCGTACCTGGAAATCTTCCGGAGGTGGAAGAGCTTACTATGGTTGTTTCGTTTAGACAAGATACCGGAAGTTCCAAATATTTTCACTTCGCATCCGGTCTATCTTTCCATTCAAAGGTCTTTTAGACTATAGTACATAGAGAACAAAGTGAGTGATCAAAGCGACACCGAGCGACAGAGATCGGAGCAAAAAAAAAGATTGGGGGCAAACTTGCATCGTGAGTAGGATCATGATTATTTTGTAATCAACGGGGTACCGTAGCCACTCACGACAAGCAGCGGAACTCATTGTCTATTCGTCAGAGCCGTCCCACATCCCACTGGTTCCGTCGATAGGAGACGATAGCCAAACGGTCTTTTGACCTGCTCGTACTGCCTTGCTTTCGAATATGCCTCTTTGGCAGTAACTTGCAATCCATGTGTACATACCTTTATCTAATTGTGTTTGCCTTTTTTGTATTATCCTTAACTTTCGAATGATCACCTATGCATTTGTTCGTTTCCAAAAGCACCAGTAGAAGCAGTGTTTACGCTCTACTTTGCAGTTGACCTACGTTATTCCTTCGTCTATTACAGTCTCGAAGAAGCTACTAAGGGGGTGAGGGCTGCCCCGCCGCTTCTCTCTTTGTCTCTTTCTAGCTCGTCTGCCAGCCTGCCTGCCTAGAACCTTGTTGAATGGACAAAGCAACGCACGCAGGAGTAACACAGCAGCATCAGCTCCCGAAAACGAACGGCTTTATATCGTGCCATGGCTAAAACACATTTGGACCACCAGAAAGCAACAGAAAGACTAAATCGATGAGCTTACGAAAAACACCGACAGCTCTAAAAAGGGAAAAGAACCTACCTGTTCCCCGACCTGTCGGTCAATCCCAGCAAACGAAAGCAGGAAATGAGTGCAAAGAATCTATCGTTGTAGACGACCCTTAACGGATCTTATTGTATTTCCACCAAGGCTGTATGTACTCTATGCACTTCGTGTATGTCTTCCCTTCATCAACACCTCTGCCACCACGAGGAATCTGAATAACGTAATTTTAGTATACATGTTAATTGAATTTAACTAAAAAACAAAGAGACCAAAGAGGCCGTTTGCAAGGGTGATGGTGAACGTAGGGGAATGCGCTCCGTGAGTCTGGTGTAGTTAAATAATTCGTGCATTGCATATGTAGTTGATCAACGTAACCCAAACGATGCCTACATATGTTTACATAAGGTGTTTCAGATCATTAAGACTATATCTTTTTTTTCTACAGTTTTTTTAACTGTAAGGACATTCTCATTTGGACCGTACAAGCTTATACTGGTATTGTTTGGTCCAGTTACTTAAACCACCGAAAAGCTAAGTTGCGGTAAAATCCGTTTGGGAGGTGAGATCTTGTATTTTTTTTTTTAGATAATAATCAACACTTGGCTTGGCTGTGATGACAGCCAATAAAATATATGGTGATCCAAAATGTTAGGTGTCATCTATGATATGTAGTTATCGTCGATGACGTTTTAACGCAGCGGGACTCTCCTTGTGTCGGATTTGCTGCTCACGGAAAACCCCGGGCTAGACAGGCCATTCTACGGTCCGACAATACTCTTATAGTAAGCTCGTCCTTATTTAGATTGAAAAAAGCGGATGATGTAATGTTATTCTTGTTATTATTATCTAACTATAATACTGACAAATATATCTGTTTCGAAGAACGCTTACAAAAATGTAAATTTATTGTGAGTGGTCTTTGGCTCTCCTTCCATAGTTTATTTCCATCCAGATACGAACCTAACCTACCTTTCTTATATACACAAGATACGTATATATAGCTCTTTTTCTTTCGTATATACTGCTCAACTTACCAAGATTAGGATAAAAATGAGGCATCGTCACGTTTTTAGACGAGAACATATGCTCGTATATATTTCACTGGATGCACCTCATCATCAATGCATCATGCAAGCCTAAGCGGCAAAAACATTACCAAAAAAAGCCAATAATAATTTGAATTCAGGCACGTTTTTTTCCACGGATTCATCGACAACTTTGATGAGGAGTGAAAAGGGTTGGCTTTTACCAAACGAAGGACTTCCGCAAAAAAAGCACGGGAGAAAACTATCTATGTGACATTAGCAGAAAAATAATTATGCATTTGTCCGAGCTTATATATTAAAACAAACTATAGTCTGCTGAAGTAGATTTCGTACAGCCTTAATCTAAGGGTAAACATTAGTGAGTGCTGTCAACATACACACAAGGATAGCGTCGATTTTATAATATTAGATAAGTAAATCCATGAATGTTTGGCGTACGGCTGTTAGTCCCAGCGACTGTCCGTTTCACCTTACGTACGATACTTTTATGCCGTAGAGCGATCTCCATATTGTTAGTATGAATCTCTATTACTGTCCCGCATTGCCTCCATCGAGTCGACAGGCTTCAGTTGATCCGGTTCGTTCGGACGTCACAACTTAATGAATGCAAAAACTTTTCTATAGCTGACTTTCAACTTTCCATTTTACAATAGGTCTTATTACCACCGTTTACCATTTTTCAAGGACGTATCAATGTAGGAGGAGGTCTCGTACGAGCAAGCTGAAGGACCAAGCTGTTTCCTATTTCTCAGATTTGTATTAGAGAATGAAAGTCCATTTCCATTCAGATCCAAACCTAGGCTTAGTATTAATTGGCAAATACGTAACCAGTGTATAGGATGATCACAATAATAACTCGCCCTCGCCGGGTGTTACTTCGGCATATACCAGTTCTCTCGTTACGTTGGAATTGGAAATTTCTCCGGGGCCTAGAAGTGGAAAAGGATTTAGCTCTTGATTCTCTTAAATCGATTCATTTCTTTATCTTTCTCTCTTCCCTTCCCTTTTCTCTGTGCTTTCGGCGGGATAGAAGGAAAGACTAACGCATAATTCTGGCGGACACGTTCGCTGGCACTGTTTCTATCTGTCTCTACGGGTAAGTGAGAAAACGGCCGTTAGTTGCGAGGCTTCCGTACATTGGAGAGGGATCATACTACCAGGCTGCTGATCAGATTTTCCCCCCTCTCTTCGTTGAGGCTGACGCAGGCGCCAATAGAGGCAAGATTGGCGCGAGAAGGCATCCGTCGCCGCTGAATGAAGCTGATAGGGAAGTGCCGGAAGACCGTAGTATTTTAATAGTAATTAACTACGAAGGGTGCAACGTATGCGCGGGACGCCTTAGACGTCAACACGACGGAGCAATAATGAGTGTACTACTGCCATATAATATAATATGCTGGTGATGCGCGTTGACAGCACCATCCTGGCCCAGGACCGGACCAATGTTTGTTGGGTACTACGTTCCTCGCCCAGAATGGGCCTTACTTTATGCGGATTGTTTAGCGGAGGCAGCGGACACAAGATAATGCAGAGGAAGCTTTTAACTCACATAAAGAAGCTAGCATAAATATAACGTGCAATATCGCTTTTTCTTGGAAGCTTCACAAAATTATATGAGTCGCGTAAATTTCGAATTAACTGATTATTTGAAATCTTCTTCTACTAGCAAAACCGCCACCAAACAGTGGGCTTAAAACAGAATGTTTACGCAGGTCGGCTGGCTTCTGTGTTTCTTATCTGTGGAGGGTTCCCTTTTGACTTTTCCTCTTCCCATATATCTAGTGGAATACAAGTGCGTCTTGATATTTGGCCAAGTGAGGTATAAACAATCCAACAAGACAGCAGTGCACACCTTCTCGTGATATTATACGCACGTCAAGAATGGTATTATCTCCTACATCTGACCAGTGAATTAACTGCCCTTTATTTCCATGATCCGACTTAGGAAGTCATTATTTTACCGTTCAGGCAGATCCCGAAGGTGAAATACGCCGTACAGTAACCGCAGTGACCTCTAGATTTCAACTTGTTTACGTCCGACATTGCCATTAAGAATTCCATCAGACGGCTGGCCACCAGCACGAAACAAACGGCGTGTCCGTGTGACCTGAATTCGAACCTTTTAGCATGCAAATACATAGCCTATTAAGCTGTTACGACACAAGCACAGTAACTTGCTTGTTTCAAGCTGGCCAGAGTAACGAAAAACTGGTTTTATTGTCGAAAGCTATTACTTGCATCTTTCGTTGCCCCTTTTGGGCCATTGGTAGAGAAGGTAAAATACGCTCTGAGAGAGAAACCCATATGCTGACGGAAAAAGCGCTTCTAAATGGGTAGCGAAAGTACATCACGGGCTAGAAATACTATTGGCAGCTGAGGTAACCCTTCTCCCGGATTAACGGAATCAGTTGTTTGAACTTGATGTAAGACTTCGCAAGAACGAAAAACATAGCAGCAGGAAAAGGACATTGGCAACAAAACTTCACGATGAAAGAGATAACGGTGTTGTTGACAGCAGTGATCTTAGAAAGCTAAGTTGATTCAAGGGTGGGTACTAAATACTGTATACACGGTCCTACCACTTAACCTTCGGTTGATAAAGCTTGATAGTTTGCCGATTTGGCTATAAATGCATTGACAAATGTTCTTTTTACGCCACCTTTTATGTTGGAACCCATATTAAGTAGAAACATTGCTAAAATTGTCAGGCTAAAGTAACGCTTTCTAAATTGTGCATCCGATTTTTCCATGCCTGGCATTTTTTTCACTAAGTTGTAATTTCATCAACTCCACAAACATGCTCAGAATTGTCCCCCAAAGATATTGCATACTCTACGTGGGATTTTCAACAAGCCTTGCTTGTCAGTCTTTCGCGTGAGCGTCTCCTTTGATACTACTACGTTGTTACCTGTGAAGAGCAAGTCCATCAACAGGACTAGCGGCAATCTTCTCCTTCTTGTTCGGCCAACTCCGGATAATATTATGGCCTTGGTACGCGACTCGAAGCCTACCGTAAAGGAGCAGCAATAAGCGGTACGAACAGGTCCAACGTGTCTACTTTCTTGTATCTGCGTTAATACATGAGCTGCTGTATTATCATTATTACTATTATTATATTGATTCACTACTTACGTTCGTCAGTCGGCTTCGCTCCATTCTGTCCCCTTTACACTCTACTTTATACAATTTGCCTCCTATATGCGTATGTACGTATTTCGTTAGAACCGAGCCCGTAATGCTGCACTACTGGCTCAAGACACGGTCGTAATGTATGACGAGGGCCTTCTGTCATCGGCTGTCGTCGGCTGAACGACAGACGATACTGATGGCCGTTATGACGAGGGACGTCTAGAGCCCACTTTTTTGAGCCTTCCAGCACTCAGCTGAACCTTTTCCGAAGCAGGAGTCAACTAAGAAACGACTCAATCATAATATAATCATGCGAGTAGAGTAAGTTGGGGTGATGGCATTTTAGCGGAGCAAGTTATGGCTGGCTCAGGAAGACTGCTTTTGGTCCTTTACGAATGCTCTCGAAAGACATTGGATTTTCGAGTTGGGGATTGGATTTCGATGATGAAATGCAGAGAAAACGATATCATCGTTAAGGTGGAAAACAGGCACTGTAAATTATTTATACGAAAAAAAAAAAAAAAATTATCATGTACAGGAAATCACTGCAATATGCTAGAGAATGTAATGAATCGTGAATGTATTCCACTAAACTTTCTCGCAGGTAGCGCGAGTTTGATGTCCTGAACCGAACCCGTTACTATTATTAGTACTATTAACCATGTGTATTTTACCCAAGCAGTCGAAACAGTCTGTTTATAAAAAAAAAAAAAAAAAAAAAAAAAAAAAACAAATTAAATAGCCATACTCCAAAAATGTATTGCATTTCTAAAGGTATGCTTATTTGAGTACGTATTTATACGACGGATCAATTATCCTGTCTAGCAAGTCATAACGTAAAAGGATGCGTCCTCTAAACTGCTGCATGTCATTTCAAAAACTTCTAGGGAATGATATGTATAATCAAATTATGCACTGATATCGGAAAAGAGACCCTAAGCCTGATTTTAATAAAAAAAAATCGTGTGGAAATGACGTAGATACGACGATTCTACTTCCCTCTATAAAGGCTTATTTGAATTATCGGACCGATATGGCTGAGGCCAATATACCTAAAGCAAAAGCGGTTAATATCTGATAAAGATCCGATTATCTTAGCCCATAGATTTTTTTTTTTAATTAATTCTAAAGACGCGTATACCGTAGCAATGAATGAATACTATAATTTCTACAATTGAAAATTCTTACAATTGCGTCAATGCAAAGCAGAAACAAAAACAAGTAACTAGACATAACATAATTATCAGTATTTGTAGTAAATAACATTAACAATACAGGAAAGATGGCAAAATCACTGTGCGACAATAGCATAGGTTAAATGTATTTCAAGTCTATATATTTTGCCTGTAGCATAGAATTCGACCAACTCATGTCTCAATGTCGGATCAACGCTAGAACGAAATACCTCTTCATACGCCCCTCTCTGACCAGACGCTGATCTGAAGAACGAGTTCTGACCGAATCGTTCGCATCTATTGTGAATGACTTTATTCACGTATCGCAGGAGCACACACTGGTCATTTCCGCATTTATCTAGGTTATTAGGTGTATTAAATAGAAGCTGCATCCTCTAACAGATCATATATTAGAACCGTATGGATCTAACAAGGAAGCGGGTCGACAAACGCCCGCACGCTAGAGCCAGCTAGTCCACTAGATAGAAGAAGCCTTAAAGGCAAACCGAAATAGGACACAAGGCGAATAGGCGGGAACGGACATTTAGTAACACATTCATCATTGCATGTATTCCAAGTGGACTGATACAGTGCACAGATTGAAAAATATCGAAACTAAAACATAACAAAGTAGATCAAACTGATTTCCAGCTACGACGCTGTTAATCCTGCCGATGAAGAAGGTCTACTGCGGACGCTAAAAAATGACGACAGTGTCCTAGGGAGTAAGCATCAAATCGATCGAAGTCGCAGATAGAGACTCGCGGTAGTCGTAGCAGTCAAGCGAACGGATAGTTCGACACAGACACACATGCTGGCTATAAACATATAGCTGTTTCGACAGAGCTGTCAGCTCTCATGACCACGATTGTTTAGAAAAGAACATGTAGTCACTGCAATAATAGTGGCTGTGAGCTAGATTATATCTTAGTTCTAGCACAAGAGAAGGGTCTACGTTTCGACATGTCGAAATGCAGCGCTAAAAGCAAGCGGACTATAAACAGAAGACGAACAAGCCAGCTGAGAGATAAATGTTAGATAAAACTGTGTCATGCTAGGAGTGGCTGGAGCTCTGCTTTTCTCGATAATATCGATCACGTGCTCATGGATCGGAGGACTCTATCTGATCGTAGTTTATACCTTATTCGATATTTACGTACTATTATTTAGAAGTGCCATATTATGCCACAATCATTCTAACCAATATTTTGTCTTGTTTGATCTATCACAGGTGTCTTTAGCCGAGCAGCATATCCGACAGCTCTGTCAGGTATCTCGAGAGATCTTTCTTTCGCAACCAATGCTACTTGAGTTGAATTCGCCGGTCAACATTGTCGGCGACATCCACGGCCAGTACAATGATCTGCTTCGGCATTTCGATAAGTGCGGTTATCCACCAACGAGCAATTACCTGTTTTTAGGCGACTACGTTGATCGGTTGGTAGTCGTATGGGAATCTTTATTGTTACTGTTAATTGATTGAGCGGTATAATGATATCAATCCGGACAATTCCCACTACCCATAACTAGTGTTCACAAAACGATGTTCCTAAACGCTGTTGGATATGTGTTACGACAAAGCTACGTAAAATAATCTCCCTAATAATCTGTCGGTCTGCCTGGCTGTCTATGATCTCATCATGTCTTGCCTGTTAGTGTTGAGCTTTTCCTAGGAATTGTCTCAGATGTCATACAAGAACCTATATAATTTTAAAATAGGTAGTTTTTAGATAGACGACCTGCCCGATGTACACCAATGTATATATATATATATATATATATATATATATATAAACAAGCGAAAATCAATTAGAAGAACATTTTAGCGCCTTCAATTCAGCTTTATTGTTACATGATTGGTCACACTTGGCTAACTTCATACACAAAGAGGACATAAATAGATAGGACCTTTTTGAAAAGTGAAGAAATTCAAGGCCTCGTATAATAACTATTATAGTTAGTTTGCAGAACGACGCAATTGTTCACGTTAATCTAGAATTTTAGATAAGTCTGGTAATTAGGTTTGTACCCGGTTCATGTGCAACCATTTAAACTCTACCTATTGGCTATAAATAAATTTTCTAGTTTGCCAAACCATATACTTCAGGCCTTCCGGATGGTCTACTGAACTTCCGTTCAGGCAATTGGGGCTGGGAAGAAAACTTGTTTCGCTAATAAGTAGCGAATATTTTTCCCCAACTTCAAAGTAGGGCGGACTTCTGTATTTGGACCAATTTCTACAGCTCCTATCCGACCACTCTTTCAGGCCGCTTTGCTTGCGAGTAGCGTCGAAGAATCCCAGAACCAGCCTCCTGACTACTCCGTATCTGTCTTTGGATAATTCTCGATTCTTCAAGTACAGAAGCTGGCTTGTTAGCTTTTCGGCGCGAGGAAAATCGAGTGTTTCGCTTGTGCCTCGTAATCCTTTAAAAAAGTCTATATCTCACACTGCGTTCACAACTGGACATGAAGAGGCCGTTCCATATTAGTGGCCATAGAAGGCTTTTCTATGGTATTTTCGAATCGTTGACCACAACAGCATTTCGGGTGATTCCACTTTGGCGAACGCAAACCTGCAGAAGTGAGTGAGAAGCACATGCTTGTAAGTCTAGATGAAGCTCAAGTAATCCATTTAATTGATCGGGAACCTTCTAACAGTATAGAATTTAACACATATACATACACAAGAGCAGCCATATGTGCTTCCAGATTCACGCACTTGTCACCATCGGACGGTCACCTAGGCTAGATAGCTCGATGGAGAGGCATGAGGAAGAGTTGCCTCTAAACACCTATCTATTGGGTTGGTCGATAGAATTCGGTTATTAATTTGGCAGTTGTAATTTCGGTCTTATTTAACACATTTCATGTGCCTCCAGTCGTCATATAATAGGCAGACTGAGGATACAGCGTCATATTAGACCAAACATGTATGACTATATACATATAGATATATATATATATATATTTGACTATGCGAAATTGTAGACGTTCATGGCCTGATAATTTGATAAGTGACGGCGCTATTTAGTCCAAAGGACCTGTCGGGGTTGCAGGAAGGGGAAAGGAGAAGTGCCAAGGAACCCCCTGCAAGGATTAAAGAAATATATAAATATACAACTAAGAAATACGACTTCAACATTCGACCTTATATGTGCATTGGCTTTCTTTGACTGTCTTCAATTTTCAGAGGGAAGCAATCGATCGAAACAATTAGCCTCGTCCTCGCCTACAAAATTAAATACCCTAACAATCTATTCCTACTTCGCGGAAACCACGAATGCGCATCTATTAACAAGTAAGCTTATTGTTTATTTACGTATTCATTTGACGACATACACAATCAAACTTAGTATCGATTTTCTAATCCTTTCCCTCCTTATTAAGTACTAACATTATGTATGCAAGCATATTCATACAAGTTAAACAGTTACAGGGATTATCGTGTCGAAGTAGCAATGTACAGCCAACGTTTCCTATATATGCGTGTATCTATCTCTGTGCATCGTGCCATATTCTCGAACCTCAATGTTTTGACGATACTGGTTTTTTGTCACCTCTTTGATGACATATGTCAATCGCCTTTTGAGAAGGTGCAGGAAAAAATAATGAAAGGTAAGCGACTTACCTTTTGCGTGCATTGCGACACTGTCTGTGCGTTTATTCTATAAACTACCCGCAAAGCGTCAATACCATTGCGAGAGCAACGACTGACAAAGCAGGAAGGCCACTTCGTTGCCATAGAGCTCTTTATTTGTCTTCTGTTGCTTCTCTTGGCGAGAACGGGAACTCTTTCTCAGCTAGATGTTGCAGAAAAACACTTTTATCTTCCTATACCTGTCGCTATATGCTGTAAAATGGCACCATACAAATCAATGAAGTTATCATGCTGATTATGTTACTCATACTAGTCTTTTGGTCTTAGTTATCAGTGTGATTCCTGCTCTCTTCCCCGCGCGCTTGATCAGTTCGCATAATCGTCATACGATTTTACTTATATTACTTCTCATCTCTTCAATAGATATATCGATAGTATTCCTCAGCTGTCGTAACCAGCTCGCCAGAAACGCGTGCATTTAGGAGATGTCTTGTTGGATTCCAAAGCTTCGAAGCGGTGTGCTTGATGTTCTCGTTACTGTTGCGCGGTTTTGCTCTCGTTTGTCTCATTAGTCGGATGAAGACAAACATTAGATGGATAATACAGACAAGGATCCTGTGACTGGCGACTCGAAGATGCCAAACAACAGCGCTCATAGAGATATAACATGAGAAAGTGGTTGTAACCGGCAATACCTCAACGTAATGCCTGGTCTGCATCGATGTTTTGAATACACTTCTCTGTATTTCTTCAACTCGTACCTTTTTCCTATGATTGCACGACATCTGCTAAACTTTCGAATCGACTCTGCCGGCAGAGCCTCTGCGCTTTGTCAAACTTGGAAATTAGTCCATGTCCTTTTCCCGCGCGGGGAATTTAAATGCACCATAATATTTCAAAGCTATATCAGCGTGTTCGGTTCTGCGCACCGATCTGAAGCAAACCGAATAAGCCACTTTTGAGTGGCTGATCTTAGCCCTACGAATAGGTAGCATTAAAAGGGGAACCCCATTATCAAGTAATGGAACTTCCTTTTCATGCAGAGACAGCAAGAGATATAGAAAAAACACGCCCATGCAAATACTGATATGACCTACCCTGTGCTTAATAGGTTCGCGTGAGCCTGGCTATTTTCCAATGACTGCAACGTTGGAGATTACCCATCTTTGAGGCCTAGCCCAATCATTTACCTCTAATCCCCATAAGCTGTAAAATGGATCGTATACAATTGTTATTAATACCAATGATAAAAACAAGAATCGTGCCGCCGGCACCTTTTCTTTATAGGCCCAAAGGGACTGACTGGTTTCGAGGATAGCGAAAGAGACGTATAATGGCATCGACGCGAGCAACGGCGTACGTCTATTGGCCAGGGTACGGAAGGTTGCGCCTCTAACGGCGCCTCCAAAAATCCTTTCTGGATTGTTGATGCGAAAACTACCAACTACCGCCAAAAGATTTCTGCATCCGCTAGCTGCAGGCTTAGCGGTGACCTGCAACCCGTTCACCACCCGCATTAGTCTTCCTTTTCCAAGTATGTTCTACTCCTAAAGCAAGGCCGCTTCCCTTCATATAACAACTTTCAACAAGCACAAAACCGCTAGAAGCTACTTCGACCATCACCCCTATCACTGCTTAGAAAAGCTTTTCTCTAGCTGGAATAGAAGAAGAAAGAGCTTTCCTAGCTGAAGGGCGTGGAGTCTTGAAAGGCTGGAAAGGCGACCCATAGCGCGGGATGGCCGCATCAGTAAAATTGCAACGAAAACCTAGCGGCGTTCTGAGTCAGAGAGGGTTGAGAGGAAGATTAGTACACTGCACTTTGATGGGCTGCTAACCGAAGTCAGACGGCCGGATCAGGATCGAATTAACATGAGTTTGAAAACGAGGTAAGGGTAAACCAGGCTGGAATGGCGGAAACCAGGAACTCTGTACAGGTTTAGGTGTTTGTTGCTGTAGGATGTTCAGCAGCATAAAATAAAAGTGCCCTGCAGGCCCTTAAGGATTATGGGAGACTAAGCAAATTAAACGAATAAGAATGAAATATGCATACTAATGGAGGCGCCGTAGCAAGGCGTCGGATAAGCAGTCATTGTCACAAGTCTTCAGAGGCGTCCGTCTATACAGGCTTCCCATCTTTGACTATCCTAAAGGCACAAGGTAATATAAAGGTAGAAGGCAGATGAGACAATACTGAACCAAGGAGGAGCTATAATCAAACCTTCTATCCAATACTTTACTTTGAAAATGTGTTCATATGCAAACTAGTAACCAGAATGCCCTAACATACATGAACCTACCTTAAGACGCTAAGAAACGATGCTATAATGAAGTGACAAAAATTGAGTAAATATCACAGATGAAAAAAATCGCTATTACGTGAAAGTCTACTTTAAAAAAGTAACGTATACAAAAGTATAAAATATTATACTCCCAGCAGGGTCCCATGCTTGATTCTGCTGCATAGTGCGACCTTTAGACGCCTGGGTCTGCCACAGGCAGTCTCAGGGGTCGCGTAGGAAGAGAATTGAAGAGGTTATCATTTTTTGATTGGGCCGCGAGACTGGAAAAAGAGGTTGTTGCCTCATTATTACGCGACATCGGTAGGCCCTATGTACATAGTATTTGGCCAACTGACGCGTTGGCACTCAATCGGTTGTATGCCTTATACTAAACGTACGTGCTGTCTGACGAGCCCATGGCAAAGTGCTATGAAGCAAAGTAGAGAAACCATTGCATGTTGACCACAAACCGTTGCGCCGTCCGGCCGTACTTCATACGACGCCCTGACGTAAGCTCATCAGAACAGGGGCATATATTGATTTTCTGCTTTCGAAAAAGTGATTGTATAATCACCTACACGCATCAACAGAACAATTGATAGGTGCGGATTCATTCGATAGAGTTGTTCTTATGTGGCCCGTACACACCAACGAGACACTCTGCTGTACCTAATGGCACTTCTATCTATATAATATTAATCACCTGCATAGGCCTAACAGACAGGAATTTATCAAGCATTTATGCGCCTCACCTTGATCTATGGCGATCATCCCCTGTGTTATCAATTACCGCTATCATCTATGTGAAACACGAAACATCTAATATAATTAGCCCTATAAATACTTCGTAAGATACTATTTTCACTTGTAAATGTATGTATTTCACCTGGAACACGAGTTTTGGCCAACTGCATTTCTTATTCCTAGTGCAGGGGCTAGCGACATCAGAGCTCGTTTTTGGCGGCAAGCGAGATTCACAGTATCAACAAAAACTAGTTCTGCGAGATGGCGACAGGGTTCGACGCTTGATTACATTCTCCCTTGGAATTTATAAAGCTGGTATCGCTGGGACGAGTCCAAAAGCGCTCTTCAATTCCAAATCAGATTAGCTTCACTTCTCACTATAGAAGAGCTAGTTTCCTGCAGCTTCCACCACCGTTACCAACCCAGAATCGCCATTTGGTCGACAATCGAAAACTTGAAGCACTCGCCGATTTAACAAACGGGAAAAAACCATTAAACGTCGCAACCTTCATTAGTGTCATATACCTATATATATATATATATATATATATATAGGGCCTATGAAACATGTACACGCAACCTTTAATGGAGGTTAATAAGATTATACCTATGAGTTTTGCCTTTCAATAGACAGGTGGAGCTCAACATACTGCTAATAAGCAGAACTCCAATCATGCTGTCGTTATCCGCGACAACTGCAAGTTCTTTTCAAAGTCCAACATAACTACCTTCAATTCAAAAGTATACTACTGAACATAGTGTTTATATTTGTTCTGCATATGTAATTACTTTGACCTAGAATTAATGTGCTCGTGCACGGTAACTTATAAACATCTATTATAGTGATAACGGGGTTTGCCAGGAGGCGCACGTAAAATATATCATAGATATACACCTCGTTTCTATTGCAAAATCACACGTAGGTTTCGAAATATGTTTATAGAATCAATATGCCTGAAGGTAAATCAGTACATAAACGACCCTCGTCCGTACGACATTACCTATCTACTTTATACTAGTTTTAAAGTTCAGTTCAACTCGGATTCGTTCTGTTTGTGCGCGTTATAGATTCTGTCTGGGTTCCAGATTCCGACTGACCGGAAGGGTCAGTTGCTATAATAGATAACCTGTGATGTAGGTATTCTGATACCTCTGATTTTATTTCTGCAGCGCGAATCCCTACGTAAACTGATAAAAAGCGAACCCAATGATAACATAAACGCAACACAGTTGAATCGAAGTGTATCGTGATTTAGATCTGCTTGGGGGTATACTGAAAAAAAAATGTCTTGTTAAATCAAACGTACATTTTTTAGCTTTCAAGAGCTGATGAAGATGCGAATATATCCATAAAACATATCATATAAAATATATATATATAAAAAAGTGATTATAAATTTGTCTTTTTGCAACGATGTCAATTGTAGGTATAGGTAGATAGGGTCAACGTAAGGCCTATTTTCGACACGCTTTCATAATTTATATACGTTAATATTTTTGTCTCACTGTAATGCTTGGGACCCAGATACAAAATGAATTTTTTTTTTTTAAAAAAATTGCTTCGAAATAGAAAAATACGCTGTACTTTCAAGCTTTCAAAATAGCTAACCTTGTCCTTGGTAATCCTTCATCTTTGAATCGCTTTAACTTATAATAGAATTAAAACTTATCACATCAGCCAGTCTTGTGAGGGCCTCGAGAAAAAAAAGTCGCAAATATTTGCTGGTCTATTGCACTATGCTGAGTTGCACGTATAACTCATTGAAAGTTAAACAATGCTATACAGTACCATAGTAGGAAAGCAAGCAATCCGGTGTGAGATATGCTTGTTCTCTAGTACATTAAAGCCTTGACGAGAAAGAATCGTTGTGCTTACAACAGCTAATTTTTTGCTATTGACGGCTCGCATGAACTAAGAGAATACAGACGCACCCTTTAATGTGGACCATTTTATGAAAAGCTATAAACAAGAGAATGGCCGTGACACTATGTACATCAGGTAAATATACCTGCGGTTCATGACTGATTTTGTACTATCTACCGCCTAGATACCATGGAGTCGATGGAGTCTTTGAAGTAATATGTTTGCGCACATAAATGCTCACAAATACACACATGCTTATCTCACTATCGATTCTTAAATAGAACTTAATATATCAGAAGTTCGCCAATAAAGAAGGATAAACCATAATGAACACAAAGAAGCGTAATTGTTTGTTTCTAAATATGAGCTGCGAGAAAGGTTCTAACTATTTTCGAGTGGCAATCATACGTCTATTGAATGGCCACAGAAGAGTGTTTATGCACTGCTCCAAACACAACGAGGATGAACTGTGCTAAGTTCACTTCATCAAAAACGATCTCTGCACAAATACATGACCAGTGCGCACCCCCCCCCCCCCCAGATCGGCGATAGAAGCCATCTATGTTACTGACGCACTTCCCAACGACGCACATAAATTATGCTGACATACTGTTCAGCAAATGTGTACCAGGCCACCATTTCAATTTCTCAGGTTGGCTGGTCGTATGTCTGGTGGTCGTATCTGAAAAATTATTCCGAAATCTCGGCGAAAAAGAACCAGCCGAACTCCCCGCTCTTCCAGAGAGCCTCTGGCCTTTGTCTGCAAACGCTATGACTATCAAATCTGCTTACCATTGGATCTTATGGGCCAGAGATTATCTGAGGGAAACGGTGCCAAAGTTTTTCGTGGCTGGCACAATAAACCTGGATCCCCAGAAAGGCCGCTCGGTAGAAACAAACAAGGAGCGGCCTGTATCAACGCCTGATCACTCGACCCGGTCATGAGGAGTATCATTTATGAAAACATTTGTTTCTAGTCGATATATCTATGGATGACAGCTCTATTTAACTGTAGACCTCGATACAATTGCATACTTCACTTCGACGAATGTGAGCGTATTGATATGATCTATTTTGATTTTAAATTGTTTTTTTCTTCGATCTGTCAAATACAGTTAGCTTCAAGACATGTTGCCATAATATGGAGACTGGTAGACGTTTTCCTGCAAAAGAAAATGTTCCTTGTGAGGGCAAACCATTCATACTTGAGTAAGACAACGTCCTTTAACACTGTTAGGTTTATAGCATTCAGAGCGGTCCGTTTATAGCAGATTAATACAATGGAATTGCCTCTCCCAAACGACATAAGAAGTACAACCGCTTCAATAGTTTCAATTATTTTTTCCAGTTGAAAAAACATTTAAGCCATAACAATCCATGAGAAACGATCCCAAAGCATTCTTTTTGTTTGAGAACAATTTCAAAATTTCCTGAAGGCATTCTTGTACCAAAAACCTCGGATAAAATCTGAAGCAATGCTTAACGGCGATACTGGACGTAAGCTTTGTAACGCATGAGGGAAAATGCGCTTCTTGTTGAATGCCGAACCTATATTCGAGTATATCGACCTAGTCACCATGGCGGATACTAACGTATGGCATGCTGTACACGTACTGCAGTACGGACTCAATTTTGCACTATGAACTACACGTACAAAGGCGTGTGCATACAGACAGAACACGCGCGCAGTCGAAGGTAGCGAAAACACAAGTATGATAACTTTACGCCACGACGATTCGGATCAGGCTTTAGCAAATGCGTCCGTTCTGAGTCTATTTTTTCGTCGGCTCTTGTTCCAACTTTACGGTCGCAGATCTCAAGCCCCGAATGGAGAGACACGACAAGCGGTTAGCTAGTGGAGGGTACAAGCGAAGCTCAGCAGCAACAGTAACACGAGCATTACCCCGTAACACGAGGCCTACCTAGTTTTCTGCTTCCTAGACTGAATAACAATGACGCGTTTGAAACATGTTTATCTCTATTATTATCTAAATCCAGGCAACGGGCATGTACGGGACGACGGTGACGATGGCGGCATCACCGTACGCCACTGGAGTGAAACGATTGCGCTTGCGTCTAATTTTGATTTCTCAGTACGCTAAGTAAAATGTAGATACGCAGGAGCGTATTAGTGATGGCAACGGTAATAGTCGTCGGTGTCAGGTCTCGTGGACGCGAGCCCAGACTGTGAATGAGTTCTAAATCGATCTTAGACAACATGAATGTACAACAGTTTTTAGTTAACACCTTAAAACTTATGCTTCTCTTACTACCTATAAGATAAATGTTATATAGTAAACTACATTCTAGACGGTCATTTTACATAAGTGTTGTTTGCTCAATATTATAGTTGTTAAATAAAATTAAAAGACTCGATTGAGAATTTCCCAGACCGCTCAGTGGGGGGTGGCACACCTCCATTAAGAATGTCTTTATGCCTTGTTTCTGACACTGTAGCTAAATATAGACGTTCTATTACATTTGTTTGCATGCGCTAGAAGCGTCATTTCCTGACGAGCATGATTATTCAATATAATCGACATTTAAAACAATTAAAGCTTCAATTCGATACCTAAACCAGTAACTAGGCATTTTCAAAAAGTTCCTATTTTTTACATAACTCCCCCAAACTGGTATATGTAGATGCAAACTGGTCAAGGTGTCCACTCAATGCGCTACGTACAAAATTTCATAGTGGAACTAAATTTTTATCTAATAGCACGTCAAAAGTCCAAAAATGAAAAAATTTATATCAAGCAAAAAGTTTTAAAAAAAAATCCAAAAGATCTAAAAAATGTTAACCATTGAAGCTGAAATGGCCGTTAATTTCTCTGTCAAAGACCTAGGTATATCAAAAATGCTTTCTGCGCCATTTTGATGAATTTTTTTAGCACTGGTAATTTAAACTCTACTGAGAATCTTCAGATTTACTTCATAAAAGCTTTTCTTCTAGCGGGTTTTCTAGAAGACATGTGATAAATGTCCTGATAAGAGTCCTCATTGCCTCGTTGCTTAACTAAAAAGGCCTTATTTCCCGAACTCAACATGTAGATTCCGGGATGATATCGGATAAACCCACTGTCTGCCGGCATCTGACAGGTATATCTAAATCCGGTTGACATTCGTTCGATGGGTTGACTACCCTACCAAAATGTGCGTTTATCGCGTCAGTCTTTGCCTAAGTTTCAACGGCGTTATCTCTTTGAAATTAACTAGGCTCGTTTATCCAACAGCGTCGGAGATAGAGAGGCTACTACGCCGATTCTCGTCTTATGGCATTGAGGAATACGCTGGCTGACGTTCAGGGATCGAGTGGGCCTTTATACAGCATTAAATAGAGTGTGGACAATACCGCACTAAGTAATTGACCTTTTCTCTGTGTTTCTCGATGGGCCGTTAGATCGAAGCCTTAGGTGTCCACATCTATGGTCGTCCTTGTGAGGGAAACGAAAACAGGTCCAGGCAATGTAGCATGCAGTAACATGGCAAAGTAACAGAAAATGGGTAGTTACCTAATTGTTCATTGCGACCGCTTATTGTCCTTAATCTCGTGCTTGTTCGCGTCGTACCTGGCAGTGTGTCCTGGCATTGGCCGTAGAACGATGGCAAGTAGCGAGGACGGTGCTTCTGTGATACAGCGACAAAAGCTACTTGTTCGTGAGTCGCCGAGGTAAAACTCGCGCAGATAAACTCTCCCGACAGCATTTGTCTCGCTGCCAGAAATCTGGGCAGACCAAATAAAGTTGGCAAAGATTGCAACACTCACGACGACGACTTGTGCAGGTGCATGAACACTCTGTAATTATTGCGTTAAGTTAACCAGCATTTGTCAGCACAGCTGGCAGGAATATCAGTCAGTTAGCTGGAGTTTTTTTAGTTCAAGCGATGTGTTCAAAGATTACTTTGACGGCTGTGGTATATCGTTATTATGCATACATGAGTGTATGACTATTAGATCGGTGAACTTGTGATTTTGTTTAAGCAGGGCACTGCGCCCATTCTAAGAATAACTGTGTGCATACGTGCTATTCTAATCATGAACGATAACTATATATATATATATATATATATATATGCTAGTTCCAAGTCGGCACGGTAATCCCCCGTTGTGGCTATCATAAAGGCCGTCGTCTTTGAACGTGCTTTTGAATAATTTCTTTGTTTATTAGTATACGAACGAGTCAATACACCATCTAGCGCTTATGCCGTTCTAGTTACGAATAAATGTCCGCACCACAAACTGAACTCGATACCATGGAACAGGTCTTATAGAAAGCATATTGACCTATAAGAAAGGGTGAGACCCCCTACTACACAAGGAAAAATAGCAGAACTGTGCCTGAAACGCTGCTAGTTAATGGGTTTACTCACGGGGGTAACGCAGAACTCTGCTAGCCACCTTTATTTTGTTTTTCTTCTTTTATTGACTTATGCGCTTGATGAATGCCCCATTAAATCTTGCTGGGGTAAATTGGAGTACATATTTCACCATCTGTGTTTCACCGAATCTTCTTCCTTATGTATTTCATGCATTTGTTTCTTGCGATCATTATGCTAAAAAGGTGAGCACGACTAAAAACACGATAGTGACAATACTGAATGAACTTAACGATATGAAGCTGGCACAAGCATTCGTATGCTTGTTATGTTATAGATTATGATGAATAGGATTATTTTTTACATTAAAAAGTTAGGAAATACTAAAAAGGATCTAAGGATATTCTCATACGGTAGAGGTGCTCATGGACCGTTTCGCTAAGAACCCTAAACTCTCTAATTTCAGGGTCTATGGATTCTACGAGGAATGTAAGCGACGGTACAGCATTAAACTTTGGAAAGTATTCATCGATTGTTTCAACTGCCTTCCTGTCGGTAAGTAAAAACGCGAGGTAGTACGCGAGGTAAACTGCTTCGTTCGTTAAATGCAATCACAGTTTCTAAGAGCACTTTTATTCTAAAGTCGTACCACTTCTGAAGAATTTTACGAATTCGTTTATTTCGAATCCCGCCTAGACCAGATTAAACAAAGCGCGCGCTATATAGCGTTGGTAAAAATATTTTCTTCGACAAACTTCAAGGTACCTAATAGAGCAGACGACCCCCCCCCCCCCCTCACACTCAATGTGCATTAGGTACCATTTGGGCACACGGTGGTGCAAGGCGTAAACATGAAGGTTATCGTCTTGTCTCGTTAGAGCTCGACCATATAACTTGAAACGCACGCGTGTATTTTATACTGGAAGTCATGTATCTGATGTAATGCTAATGCAGTTCTGGACCTAACGCGCAAAACATTTATCCTAGATCATTACAGAAGCATGTTCGTATGGCAAACCCAATGCATGCCCCATACATTTCCTATAAAAGGTCGTTCTCTGCTTCCGAAGTTCATTTCGAAAGACTAACTTCATTTCGCAACACATCAAATGGGATGGCTTCAAGCATATTTTTCGCGATTGCACATTTTGATAATGGCGAGTCCGATTCTGAAGAACTCTCCCACCTTTGCTCGCATATCGCAGACCGTACTTCGGCTAACGGCTGTTGACTATGGTGTGGCCGTCTCCAAGAATGATATTTTCATTTCTTTTTTGTCTTCTATTCGACACAACCTCCTCTACTTCAGCGCCCTCCTTTGAATTGATCCACTTCATCCGTCCGTAACCGCGCAGCGTTCAATCCACCAGTAGTTCCAACTTTCCCCCGACGACCGATTCATCGATAAAGGTCCGTTGCGTCCGTTGTTCGGTCACGTCTTACGCGATCCTTTTCCCTTTACCAGCCGCCTTTCTGGGTGTCACTTCTTCCTAGAGCTCCTCTACATTATCCGCCGCCCTAAACCCAAGTGACGTGAATCAACCTGGCCGTCGCGCCCGAAGAAGCTAGAAGAGAAAGCCGCCATCATTGCTTTCTCGGTTTTTCGATATAATATTATACTATAGAATTCGACTACCACACATCTTCAGCATGAGGAGCGAGGACGGCATCAGTATGGACATGGCGCCTGTTACCAAACTAGAGCTTTTCATCGGTCGTTCCTGGATTCTCGCTGTCTATGGTCGCTATCCCTCGGCTTCCACGGCCACTGCCGGTACCGCTACGGCCTGACGGCCTTTGATTGGAAAAAACGCGAGGCGTGAGAAGGATCAAGTCGGATGCTCTTTACCAAAGAATGAGGTTGATACTTGGGTAAAATCCCAGCTAGATTCTGCTGACAGTAAAACGCGGGATTAAGTCTTTCTGTAGATGAGTGGCGGGGTAAGAGAAAGAAGTAAAGGAAAAGGGTATAGTTCATTCAGTGGGTGTCTTGCATTACTCCGTGGTCGAGTGTTCAGTAAGCGTCGGTTGGCTATCTTGGACGGGCTAGGACTAGTTGGGATACGGTACACCAGGCAGTCGTGAAATCGATTCGCGGCAGTGGAATGTACTGCAATTCTTTGTTAGGACTCACCGGAGTAAACACGATCACCACCCGGTGTTTCAGGGCCAATACGTTTACAGGAGGTCTTACTAGGTTTGCATGCCGCACTCACCTTTATATGGCGTCCTGGCGTATGCGATACCAGTTTCATTGTTGTTCGCCCATTTTTTAGAAAGCCTAAGCGACTTATTATAAGCATTGGCTAAGAGGTTTGCCCGCCCCCTCCATTGTACACTCCTTATACACCTTTGCTTGAAACATTGTAAAACCCTATATTGAAAAACTGTGACGTATGCTCGGCTGGCCTCATGAGTTTTCAGCAAATAAAGACGGCAAATTGAAAGCACTGCATTTTCTCTTAACTGATGGTTAGCGGCCAGGAAGAGAACAGTCGGTAAAACACATCGGTCCTTTCTTGAACTCCTTGGTTTGTATTGGCTTCAAAGCTTCGTTTCTATAGCATTACTGCTCGTGCTAAAGATGAGAATGAGGTAAACGAAAACGGGAAAGAGCTAGCGAAGTGGCAGAAATAACTGAAGCCAGTAGCAGCAGGAGCAATGCATCTGCACAAATCGGGATTATTCGCTGGTCCTCTTGCCGATGAGCGTAAGGAGCATAGGTGAAAAGAAATCGTTAAAAATTAACGGGGGTTAGGTACACGGTTAGCTACCATTAACATAGTCGAAGTTCACCATGAGGCAAGGCAATGATCTCGAATGGATTTGCCCCTTGACGAGGTGGCAAACATGCTAAGAGATATCGCATCCAGCTCATAGCTTACGCACAGCTGCACCTGTGCAGGGGGAGAAACCTTCCCAGAACCAAAGGTCTCCATACAATCGATGTAGTCGCTTTCACACATACTTTTGTATAACCATTGCAAACTGTTTGCCCACTTAGTCTGTTCCATGTGCACAAACATCTTGCGCTCTTCTAAACAGGAAAACTTGCCTTCGGGCCATAATTCCCCCACTACAATGTTGGAACTGACATGTAGGAAAGAGGGCATCGGACGTGGGTTCTATATGCCCCTCTGAGAAAATTGTTTACCTTTAGTAAACTGCACAAAGAGCCTCAATTAGCAGCAGTTCAAGGTAGGTAACAACGATATAAAGATAGCGACAAGCAGAGAAAGAGTTTGTGCCTTCATGGTTGTGTGTGTGAATGATCGACGGACGGGATGCGTTCGATGTGGACAACAGCAACGATGCCAGCGTCATGAAGCGATGGCGGACCTTGCTTAATATGGGAGGTAATTCCGCACGCACAATATGGCCGATGGTGAAAGACCAAGCTATGCTCATTCGTAAATGGCTTGACACAATGAACGGAGGCAATGAAGAAAAGGGGCATGTTAAGGAACAATTGACGTTTTACGAGGAATCACTTAGAATTACATCGAGATTACTAAAAGCTACATGTTTCAATAAGCTTAGCCAACTGCAGGGTATGTAACAATGTGCTTGCGTCCATCAGGTTAAAAGGCCTAAAAGCTGCATACAATGCATATGAAAGCGTATACAAGTTTTCTAAAATGTTGTTTCTCATGAACAACAGTACTTCTTACACGTGCATGTAATGGGGACGTGCATATATACGTCGTATATATGCACGTCCTCATATATATATATATATATATATAGGAAGATATATATATATATATATATGAGGAGGAAG